>NW_024524934.1:3269538-3888430 GCF_017590135.1 Pyrgilauda ruficollis | reverse complement strand
CCCCTCGCCCCCCGCCCCGATCCAGAGAACAATGCAGACTCCTTAGAGCTTTATCCTGGTTACAGATTATTACCATACACTCTGTCAGAGCTAGGGAACGCTGACAGCAGGCATCTAATTTGGCATTAATTGGCAGGGGACTAATTGCATAACTGACTTTGCTAGTGAAACTTAGAGAATGTAAGGTAGGGATGGTGCAAAGTACCAGAAGAGAGAGAGAGAGAGAGAAAGAGAGGGGAGCAAGAGCAAACAAACGCCTGCAGACAGCTCTGTGGACACACGCATATAACTCATTTGCCTCCTTGGTGTGCTGCCTTGTTTCGTAAATGTGTTACAGAGATATTGGCCCTTGTAAAAACACAAAGTCTTTCTGTCCTTTAGGTACTGGCAGTCTGCAGATGCCTACAATACCAGTGTTTCATTGATATTGAGTATTGCCTGCTGCAATGAGATTATGTTCTATTGATGGGAACTGGGGTGTAACATAGCCATCTACAGAAAGCAATAGGTTGCCCTATTTTCAAGCTGAAAATGCTATGTATTTTATGAACTGTCTCTATCTTGCACACCAGGGATGTCTCTGTGGCTAAAGCCATAATAGGATTTTCCTAAATGATACAGAAATACAAATATTCTGACTGAGCACTTTTCTGGGGTCGCCTTATTTACCAGCAAGCTTTGATACAGTATTTTGCTTCCATCTTTTAAAGGACATTTTCAATTTCCCATTTCCCTTATGAGTGCTTCCTGTAAAGGTGTCAATAACCACTAATTGCGTTCTGCTTGGCCAGTCTGCAAATCAAAACAGCAGAGGCAGCAAGCCAATATGCATTCAAATCCCGTTACTTGGCTGCCTCATTCTCAACTGGAAAGATATGAGAAGGCAAACACTCACACAATTGTATGCTGGGAAATTTGGAGTTGTTCCTATGATCTCCAAAGATACCTGTGCAGCTGCTATTAATTCTCAGGCTTTTATTTTAAGAGGGTTGCTGATGGGGGTATTTCAGCATTGTTCCTTTTATCATCAGTCCAAAAAATGGCATGTCTTAGGTCAGAGAAAATGTCAAAGGAAATAACTCTGCAGTAAGAGTATGATGTATGCAATGACTAAATTAGGAGCTTGTTGCCACAGGCAGGTAAGCCAGTGACACAACATGGAGATTTCACTGTTTTGGTGGCCTGAGCAAGGGATAGGTGGGATTTGGCTGTGCTGAACATCATGGAGTGAAACAAGCCATTGATTTCACTACTTTTTCTCTTCCTTCATGACTTATATGTCAGCAGAGTGTTGATTTTCTTAAATCAATTTGTCATGCCTAAGTGTTAGCTGCTTAATTTCTGCTTGTAATTTTCAGCCTGGAATTTGGTTGAGGGCAGTCTGTTGTGAGCATTTACTTGTGCAGTTCAAACTGCTTTGATTTCAAGGTTATGGAAGTTAATTTCCTTTCCTGATTTGAGGAATGAACTGCCCACCAAAAGAAGTTCCAGAAACACTTTCCACAGATATTTTTTTCCAAATTCACTTAAAATCTTCAGCTTAGGCAAAAATTTCCACCAAATACATTCATACAAACAGAAAACCCTTGCAGGAAGGCTGTCCAGAGGTGCTAAGAAAGCCAGCTCAGGCTGACTGAAAACACCAAATGCCTGTGTGCAGGACAATCCATTTCCAAGCCTGTTTTGTTCTTTTCTGACACAGAGGGAAAGGAGAGGTGACATCTCCTGTGTGTCTCCCCACCACAGACTATTCTGAACCACACTTAACTTGGCTGCTAGGGGCCACAGGTTTTATATTTCTGCTGACCAAGGGGATGACCCTTTCTGATGATGCTGGAGGATTGCTGAGCCACAGACTTTTTGTCTTGTAACTGTCAATCCAAAAGCAGCAATTTGTCCCTCTTCCACAAAGCATGTGAGCAAATGCTTGGAAGGATGATAAGTTACCACTGAGAGAGCATGGGAGGAAGGGAGATCTTTCCTTTCATCTGTGACCTAGCATATCTGATTGTTTATAACAATCAGAAGTTTAGAAAATATTAAAAGATTATTCCACCATCTTTTTTGGGGGGCAATACTTTGAAGAGATGATAGATTTTGTCATCATTTTGCCTAAATAACTTCCACTGTTAATCTTTTTTTTTTGTTTAGCAATCAACTCGTCACATTCTATCCTATTCTGCTAGTTTTCTATGAAAGACATAAAATACACTGAAGAAGCTGCACAAACTACTGATATGATGCTCATGTTCAAACTAAAAAATGCTGGGAGGGAAGCATAAAGATACCAGCTCAAGCTGCTGCTTACCACTAGATGTCCCACAGTGATACAAATGGCTAAGGTAAGTCAAGTCTGGCAAAACATTGTTGCTGTGAGATATTCAGTGATGTTTCTTTTGTTGTCACACCAGACGTAGGAGTTGCTGTTGTATCCTTTCTTCACATTGTGTTTCACCTAAGTCTTTGAATGAAAGCAGGCTCCAAAGGGCACTGATCCCTAGACTGATATGCCTAAACATATCAATGTATCTGCTGCCAGGCCTCCTCCCCATTCCCCGAGATTACTGCATTATCACTTCTTTGCACAAATCTCTTGGTGAGGATTGCTGTAAAAGTTTGCTGGGGTGGGAGCTGAGGCCAGCTCATTCTTAGTATCAAGTGGTGCTGTGGTAGGCAGATATTGCTGAGTGTCAGCCAAACCAAACTGATGCTGTTTAAGGCTATAAGTCATGGTTTCTGACAGCTGCTGGCTTACTGGTGTGTTCTGCTCACCAAGCACATTTTGCATCAGTTGCAGAAGCGATGCTATCAGTGGTAGTAAGTGCACTAATCGTGGCAGAAATGTACAGGCAGCAGCAGAGCACCAGTGCAGCAGAGAGTGGTGAGGGTGAAAGTTATTCTGATGTTTAAATGGAGTTGAATTCTGCTTCAGGATCTGTGACTGAGCAATTCTGTCCTGTAAAGGAGAGCTTCTGCTGCTGTCATGCCTGCTGACTGCACCCTTATCTCTTCCTTTGCTCTCAAGGCTTAACCCTGTTGACTTCAGCACACTGTGGAGCAAGCTGCTTGTCACCAGCTGCAGTCAGAGTACACATGAATGTCCTCCCTCACTGCACCTGCCAGGTGTATTGGAATGAGGTTAAGCTGCCACCTCTCACACCCATGAGACGAGCAAGTTACTCCCAGGCAACAGACTGGAGTATTTGAAGCTGTGGTAGTGCTTCCATTCAAACATGCACACCTGGCCAGCTGGAAGAGATCTGTGTCATCCTCATGGGAAAGACCACTGTGGTGTGGTGCCACCTGTCACTGTGGGTTTGAGAGTTAATGCACTCCATATTTAGAGATTTTCTTAAGAAAATATTTGTGGCAATTGTGAAAGGCTGGTGTAGCTTTCTAAAAGTACCTAAAGACAATAATTTATGACTCTACTGAAAGAAATGGCTTTTTCCTTCACAATTGCAACAGACATATATTAATTTATTTCTTTTCCCTTTACCAAGGTGGCTCACATTTTATTTATATCAGGTTCTTTGCAGCACTGGCCAGTCATTTTAAGCCTGACAACACATTGCATGGCCAAGCTGGATTTTAAAATGCCTACACCTTGGTAGAATCATCAGGTTTCTCCCTTACAGAAAAGCTCTGCTCAGACTTAGGCTGGTTGGGTACCATGTGCCCTGCAGTCATGTGTATCATCTCCTCTGTATGTCTCATTCTCCTTTGCTGTTCTTTGTTTCTGCCACTTCCCAGTCTTTTTCACTACTGGTCTGGGCACACAGTGACTCTGGAAGACCATAAGCAAAGAAAATTAAAATGATGTGCCTTGCATTTTGCACCAGCAGGCCTCAGTTCAGTTTCAGAAGTTCATTGTTATTCTTTTGGTATGATAGTGACTCCCTCAGCAGCTCAGACAACGGCAGCAGATGGGCCTAAGAGTTATGTTTCTGAGCCTGCCTGCCCCTCCTTGCTCTTCCTGTCTGTTTGAGTGCTCACATTTTGTGTTGTAAAATCACACAGCGTGTATCCCGACACCACCCCCAGCAGCAACAACAGAAAAACCCTGGGACCCACAGAAAATGTATCTGTGGGACCAAAAGATATCTCGGGATCCCAGGATCCTGCTTTCTGTGGTCCCAGGTTGCATTCCCTAGTTAAGCACCATCAATATCAATACTTAATGGTATTCTCTAAGCTCAGGCAGTGAAGAAAATAGGGTTGTTATCTATCAAAGCACATTTTAGTTTTTGACAAGTAAAAAGCAGCATGGGGAATGCAGTAAGTCTGAAATGAAAGCCTAAAAGAAAACTCATATAACATCTGGTGTCATTTATCCCCTGTTGGCCTTCCATAGTGTGATATGATGAGCTTGTTCTGATTTAAGATCAGATGATTTGGTTTGAAAGAGGGGAGTGGGGGATGCAGGCAGTCTGGCAGCAAATTGGGATACAAAATCTGCTCAAATAATTGGAAACACGACAGATTTTCCTTAACTGATGCCAGTGGCATCTTAGTTTATCCATCTCTCTCAGCTGAATTTGTTAAGTGCATTATCTTATTGGTTTTAAAGTTTTCATCTCACTTATTTGCAGGGGAAAATGTGAGCAAATCAGTCATGATGGATTGCCTAATTTTCTGGGCTGAATAAACCAGTTTTATAAGACTGTTGATTCCTGGGTTATTAGTTAATAGAAACATTTATCAATTTCTTTATAGAGAAAGGGAAAAAAACTTTAACCAATGATTGCATTTTAAAACTTTCATTAATGTTTCCACATAATGCTTAGTGTTGGACATGAATATGGTAATCACAGTTTTAAGGTTGGCTTGAAGCAAATTTTTTTCTGTCCTTCCTCTCTTCTCTTTTTTTCTGTAGAAATTAGGAAAAAGAAAGCCAAGCAAAAGGATGTCATTACATTGGTAATTATGTTGAGTGTTCTTTGATCAAGAAAAGGGGCAGAGGAAGAGAAAGATCATTTCCTAGCTAGCAAATGCAATGCCTGTATCTATTACCAATTTTCTCTACATAAACAGGGCCTGATTCTGTGAGTTTGAACCCTTATGACCTATCAGTCTCTGTCTTCTTCTTGACTCAAGTGTCAGCTGGATGTTAACCCTCACTTCTATGTGTCTTGAGTACAACATTGAAGTTGTGCCTAAAGATATTCCATGAAGCCTTTGAGGTACCTAAAATAATACACCAGTTTTTGTGTGGTTCACACTGGAAACTCTAAAAATGTTGGTTTGCTGATAGAGATACAAGAGGTATAATCTATGTAGTGAACCTATTAGAAAAAAAAAAACAAACCAAAAAAAAAAAACCAAACAGTTCCTAATGAGAAAAACTCTCCCTTCAGTCTTACAGAAGTGTCATCAATATTTGTTTTTAAATGCAAAGTCCGCAAGCAGATGAAGACCCAGGGGGTGGTATAGCCAGTGTACTGCATTAGATGTAGCACCATACCCTGCCCTAGCTGATGCTCACAGGGACAAAAAAAGTCCTCTTGCTCTCATCGAGGCGTAGCTTGCCCTCACCCAGGGTATAGCTGTGCCTGATACCCGCACATTATAAAGCCCTTTGCATAAAGGGCTTTAATATAACTAAGAATCTTTGCACATTGATCAAACCGAAGTATCATTTAAAAAGACATCAAGTTCAGAGCAAGAATACATCATGTGTGGACTGGTGAATAATGAACTCAATGAACTCGTGCTCTAAATGAGATGCAGGATGTCCATTAAATTTTTTTAACACCTCTATTTCCCTTTCCATCTCCTTTCTAACATCGCAGATACCTGTGTTGAGCAGCAGTTCCAGAAGTGCAAAAGACACTTCCTTCAGAATAAGAATGAAGGGAGTTAAAAAACTTTTATGCAAGTAGACTTTGCTGTGAAATGTTATCTTTTGTTAGTTCAAAGGTTTCTGAAGATATAAATTCTTCACAACTGCCCTGAGGTACTGAGAATGTAAATTGAATACTTTACAATTTGTAGACTGTTCCTGCAGTAATGTGTATCTCCTCTGTGAGTGAGTGTTTAGGGATTTTTCAATTACTGTAGTCTGAAAACTCTCTGAGATTCTTTAGGGCAGAAAAAGGCTTCCTTCTCAAAGTTGAGTCACTGATCTTCAAATTAGCTGCCAAAAGCATTCTAATGATCTGTGTTCCAGATTTTGCTAAACAGGGGAAAAAATTGGCCCATTTCACCAGGGGAAAGAAAAAAACACCCCAAGCCCTTCCTCCCCCAACCAGAAGTATTCAAAGGTTAGGCATTTTGCCAGGGTCAAAAGTGAGATGAATTGTTGACAATAAGTACACCTTGTTCGATAGGTCAAGGTCATTATTAAGGGATTCAAATGAACTTCTTTACATTTCCAGGGGCTGTAGCATATGTGTGGCCTCCAGGCTCACTGTGTTGTTTAACAGCTTTTGTGAAGCTGTAAGTTAAATGATAAATTGGTTGAATATGTCTTTAAATCCAGCCCATTCCAAAACTGCATGCAGTACTCTTACACTTTTATATACTGTGATCAAATGCACTTTACAGAGCATGGCACAAAGGGTCAGAAATACCAGCATTATGCCAGCTGTTTATGATTTATCAGTGTTTACAACAGACTACTCTTGCTACAGTTTATTGCTGCTAAGGTCAATAACTAATACAATTTAACAACTATTGCATCTCTAACAAATAAAAGATCCCAGCATATTTGTAAATGTGACATGCATCAAAAATAGTGCAGGTAAAAACACTGGTGATGGAAGTCTATAATATTAAGTAACTCATTAGGATACCAGGAGGATTTTCTGTGGCAGCCAGCAGGGGTGACCATCCTCATCCCTCTGACTGTCCAGGTTTGAGCTGCTTTCTGGTTTGAGAACAGGTGGGTGGCTGCAGCGTCTGTGGGATCTTTCCTAAACCCACGTACTGGTCATTTACTTCCAGATGCAGCAACTGCGTAATTAGTCCCTAGCTGAGTTGATGCACTTCATTTGCTGAGATTTGGACTGGTCATGTAGTTTCTGCACAGTGACTGGTCATTTGGAGCCACTTCTGACGCAGAATGTGGGGAATGTTCTCTGAAATTAGAAGGCAGCAGGTTAAAGTGTGATGAGAGGGAGTATTTCTTAGAATCATAGAATTCTTCAGGTTGGAAAAGATCTCTAAGATAATGGAATCTGACTGTTTACCCAGCACTGCCAAGTCACCACTAAACCAGGTCCCTCAGATGTACATTCACACATTTTTAAATACCACCGGGGCTGCTGACTCAACCACTTCCCTGAGAAGCCTTTTCCAATGCTTGACAACCCTTTCCTTGAAGAATTTTTTCCTAATATCCAATCTAAATGTCCCCTGGCTCAATTTGAGGCCATCTTGTATGGTACAAGTGGTAACTGATGGAATTAATTGCCACCAAGTTGCATTTGTGAGAACATTCCAGTTCTGATAGCTGGAAAGGGAGAACAGAGAAAAACTCAGTTGTATTTGAAAACTGTTTCATTCTTGTAGCCTTCAGAATGTTCAGCCTTAGTCTGACTGTGTTTGAAAATATGTAGTGAATATTGCCAGTCTCCTCTCAAGACTTTTTCCTGCCCCTGAACCTATTGGTCTCTGACTTGTATTGTCTGTTCACAAACCTTATTTTAATTCAGATCCTACCTTTTACAATCCAAAGATTCGCCCTTTCCTGTTTCATTACTCCCTATCCACCAGTATTAATTTGTTCCACTGCACGCTTTACTATTTAGCTTTGTGAGATTTTCTAGTCATCCCTGAGACTTTGCAGCCATTTAAGTTATGCAAAATGTGTATGCTTTTAAAACAAAAATGTACACAGCCTGCCCTTCACAGTCAGTTTATGACATGGAGTTATTGCAAGTGAGACCCACGTCTTTGCATTGTATAAATTCAGTTCACAGTCACTGGTGAACTTCTCTTCCCTGCCTTCAGCTCTGCCAGTGGCCCCTTTCTGCACCCCCAGTGGGCTGGTGTGTTTCTGGCCATGCTGAATGTGACACCTACTCTTCTCTGCAGATCTGCCAAGAGTCAAAAGTCCTGCAGCGTGCTCTTCATAGACCATCTGCACTATGCCTGGCTTTCAAGAGTGTTATCCACAGGGAGGAGATTTCTCTGCACAGGAATTCTTCATAGGATACAATGAATGCATAATTAAAGAGGATTTTAATGCAAGGAAGTAACAGAAACATAACTTTGGCCATCCTGTCAGAGCTTAGGCACAACAGAAGCTTTACTGTGACTTTGAAGATAAAGAAGTCACAAATGATAAGCCTTCCTTAGCTGATCACTTCTTAAACAAACTGTGATGATTCCCCATTGATAATGTGGGAAACAGGGAAATAAGGACACTGACAATTAGGTTATATGCCACAGTTAAACCCCATGAGACCCAGGAAATAAAGAGGCAAGAGCGGTTTGGTGAACGCACAGCAGCCACAATAGTATTTTCCACATGGGTTTCTTTGCAACCCAACTTTTTAATCCTGGGTCTTTGCCTTTTCTCCATCACTATTTAGTTGCACAAATTATCCAGGATAAACTGAGTAACTGGGCCAGATTATGCAGTTTGATGTGTTTATTTCTGGGTGAGCAGTTTCTGGGATCCGTTAATGTTTCCCGGCTGGATTACGGAAACGCCGGGTTTCCCCCTTTCCTGAACAGTTTGGTGTTGTTCCCCACTGGTCCCTTGCCGGCGAGGATGACATAATCTGCCGTCGGGCCTGTTCCCTGGCAACCATCCCATTTCTTGGCTCTTTCCAGCTGAAAGCCAGTCTGAGTCACCCTGCACATTTCCAGTGTATCAAACAGACATAGGCTCGAGTTAATCTTGTTAGCACAATGAGGCAGTTTTCAAACATTGCAGCAAATCAAATCATCCCTAAGGACTGGGAGGGAGGAGAGGGCGGAGGGAGGGTGGGCGAGAAGGAGGCAAAGGCTAACCATCAAAGGTGGAATAAGCACAGAGGGAGCCCAGCTTCTACCTGGACAGCAGGCTCTTTCATCAAGGCACAGCCAGATCCTGCTCTTCCCAGTGCCACCTCCCTTCCCACTGGTCCCACATCCATGCCGTGCTCAGAGCAGAGGCAGCAATGGGCAGCAGCAGTGAGAGAGCTCATCTATCTGTGAGGAAAGAAGCAGCTTTGATGGTTCCCCAGTGGATGTAATTGTGCTCATTACTGCCCATTTACATTTCATCACTCGATTATCGCAAATGCCTCATTACTGTTGATAAGGGTTTGCTGTTGAGCTACTTGCTAACTATTCATTCCTGAGCTTTGCTGTCATCAGGCAGGAGAGGACTGGGGAGGGCTGGGGGAGAAGGGGGAACATTGAGAAGACATGAGGAGGGGGAGGAGAGAGAGGAGGTGAGAAAGGTCTTCTATCAGATTTGATTAAAGGCTGTGATTTAAATCGATATTTAATAAAGTGGCTGCTGCCACATAACGCGTGCAATTCCCCATGCAGGCAGAATCATGAATCCGAGGGCCTTGCTGCCTGCTACATAACTCAATTGGGTTTTGTGCACTGGTCTGGCACCTGTGTCCCTGAGCACAGCGCCTCCGAGGTAATGGGTTTATGAGCCGATGAACAGAGCTGATAGGGTCTAAATGGATTAACTAGGTGTCTGCAGCCTAGTGATGAATACATCAGGAGGAGAAGAAAAAAAAAAAAAAAAGAGAGATAGAGAAAGGAAAAAGGAAAAAAAATTGTCTGCATAAGCAGAGTGATAGAATGTGTTAACAGACACTGTGGCTGTCACGAACCCCACAGGGTGAAACACTGCTCATGCCCTGTCAGTCAAGTGCTCTCTGAATAGCGGGTGAAGACAGTAGGCAGCAAGGCTTCACAAGCCTGCAGGTGACAGGTAACATCACCCTGCTGCCGCCCCAACAACTGCTGCAAAAGGCTAAAATGGAGCATGACTCATCTCACAGCTATGGCAGGTCTGGGATTTCCTCGAAGGCACTGCATATGCCATTTCGGCTGGTGGGCCTGTCTTCCACTATGGCTCAAGCACATGCTCCAGCCAACCTGGGTGTGTATTTATATCCCTGGGAGTGGGTTATTGTTGTTATTGTTGTGGTCTCACAGTGGTTCAGCAAGCAGGGTTGGATTTCTGCAGTGCTGAGCCCTGCACACAGACACCCACTATAGGGCACTTCCTGCCCCTAAGCGTTTTTTAAGCGAATAAACCACAAGAGCCATGAAAGAAGTATTATTGCATTCCCAGATGGGAGATAGGAATTGATATATTAAATAATTTGCCCAAGATTCCATAGGAGAACTGGAAATTGAAGCCAAATCTCCTAAAACTCAGGTCTAATGCCCTAATGGTGGAGTCACCCTTCCTCCTGTGGGCAGGGCCATGGAGTCTCACTGTCTACAACTGATCTACAGAATATGGCGTAAGTGGAAAATGAAATCAGATAGACCTTAATGATGACCTCTGTTTGCTACCATTAGGCTACCAAAAGTACAGGGTAAGGTTGGAAGATTTTGTGGGTTTACAACTTTTCTACCACCCCTCGTGCTGGCTAAGAAGATACATGTTTTGTAAGTGCCATACTCTGCCACATCACTGAAAGAAAAAAAAAGAAAATCACATCATTATATGCAGACATTACACAGATAAATGGACCAGTGTCTGTATCTGCTGCCACAGTTACATAGGAGTTAACCAGACTGGTTTGAAGTAGGCAGCTGTTTTTGAGAATATGTTGCCTTTTTACTAAAAATTGAAAACTGAATACTTTTATTTGAAAAATACTTCCACAGTGCTCATGAGAGTTATATTTTGGATTTTTATCCCACCATTGTTCTTGCTGTATGATTCTCCCCAAACACATTACATTGCATATAATTTTCACCTCTTGCTGAGCTGCTGCAATGAATTATGGAATCCATTGGTTTCCCATGGGAAACCAAGTCAGAAATATAAGTACCCCAGATATTTCAAAGCTGAAATCTTTGGTTAAAATAAAAAAAAAATTAAAAAAAAAAAAAGTAAGAAAGGAACCTTTTGCAAGAAGTAGTCTATTTCCCCCCCCCTTTTTTTTCTTTTTTTTTTTGTGAAAAATTGAGTATTTTTTAGCTGTGAATACATTTAATGTGGAACCAAGGTTAGACCTAGCAGATAGCTGCTTACTATGTTGTTGCACATAAACCACAATTTAAAACCATTTTCTGATCGTGTTAAGCCATGATTTCAAAGGTCTGCCCAGCCAGGGTGCATCCAGGAGAGTGAATTCTCTGAGGTATTGCTCTGTGCCCATGTTTACTGGTTACTTTTTACATTCTTGTCCCAATTTTTAGTAAGTCTATTTCTGAAAGAAAAAAAATTTACTGGAATGAGTTACTTTTCTTTTTTCTTTTTTTTTTTTTCCTACAAAACAACTTCTACAACAAAATTGTATGCAATCAGAGTGGCTTGAATAATTCAGTATTATTCAGACCATCTGGATTAACTATATAAGGCCATCCCAGCTATAGCAGACCTCATTCAAAAGTATTATGAGAAGAAGCAGGTTTTTCTGTAAGGATGCATTTTGGAAAAGGAAAAGAAAGTTATGGACATGGAGACAAATACATCCATCAGCAAATGATGAGGTAACAGTTGGTTCTGTGTAAGATAATGCAAAAAAGCTCCGATCATAATGCTTGTCTGACTCACTGAATTTGTAAGGGATTACCTTCTCATTTTAAATTCACTGTGTATAAGCCAGCCAGATCTCAGCTACACAGATATCTGAAGACTCTGGACACAAAAGTTCTTTCTGAGTTCTGAAGTCTCTGTTATCTGTGACAATTAAAGACACAGTAAATGTCATGATTATACATAATAAGTCTACAGTAAATGAAAAGCCATTGGTAACAACCAAAATTCATCTTATTATGTCTATATGTCTTAACTGTTTCTTCCTGTTGGTTAGTTCCATCTTACAAAAACAGATTAGATTACAGAATTTTCCCCCTGAAATTTAAGAGGAAAAAAAAAAGTGAATCAACCACTGCAAACAAGAGTGTGACCTGCCAAAAGGAAAAAGTACTCTAATCTGAAAATACCAGTGTGACAGACATCAAATGCACTATTGCTTGACTCACCATGGAGGGGTGTGTTGTGTTATGACATGACTAATGATAATTTTTTAATGAAATTTTAAATTCTGGTCAAATGTTTTGTTTTGCTCAAAAGTTTACTGTCCAATTGCTAGTGTTCTGCCTCTTACCAATATCAGTGAAAATTCCTGCTTTGTACTTGTCCAGTTGAGTTGTGGCTTAATTTCACAGATAGATCACTTGTTCCAGCCTTAAAAACATGCATGTTGCCAACGCCCCTACCATCAGTTTCTCCACTGTATATAGAGTTATAAAAATGTACACACTCAGGCCAGTGTACTCAGCACAGAGTAAGAAGAAAGAAAATGTAGCTACTTCTATTTGGTTGATCAGGAAATACCAAAATAAAATGTTATAGGGAACAAATAATGTATCATTCTAATTCCCGGTGCAATTTGAAAAATGTACAAATCTTTTTTTTTTAATATTTTTGTGTCAGAGTAATTCCTTTTATTAAAAATACCAATTAAATATTTCTGCCCTGTCCCCTGACCTCTCCCCCCATGCCTTCCCTCCAGAATGAAAAGACTGTTATAGAGGAAGAGTAGTTGCCTCCTGGCATTAAAACATGGACTGTGTGCATCCATCTGTTCAATGGAAATCATGGACCCTTGAGTCACATGAAATGGTGACTCAGAATCAGAGGGAGATGACCTTCAGAGGCTCTCTGTCAAGACAGTCCTGATGATTTGTTGTTCATGATCCTTGAAGATTCTTTGTCTTGCCTTCTGAAGGGCCGTAATTTTTGTCCTCTGGAAAACTGAGATCAGTCAGAAATATTTCCTTCAAGAGGTAACATGCCATAGGGAGTCCTTTGATTGTGTTTAGGAAAGGCTCTCCTCTGTCTCTTGCTGCTCTTGGTGGTTGTCCCTTTGTGGAGAAGGTTTTTGGCCACCCTACAGCCATCCCTCCAGCTTGGCCCTACAAAGTCCTCTCAGATGTTTTAACCAGCATTCACATCCTCTTGCTCACCCATTCCTACAAGAAACTTTAATGTCCTATCCTTTCTTGTCTAACCCCACAAAATATTAAGTATACATGTATGTAAGTATATTTGGGTTCTGAGGAGTGGCCTGTGAGCAGTTTCTTCTGTTGTGAAATTTTGCACCACTGAGATAAGCAAAGCTGCCTATAAAACGGTTTAGGGTGCTGAGCACTCACAGCTCGTACCTCCATAAGAGCTGTGAGGGTGTTCAGCTTGCCTGGATCTTGGCCACGGGGGGCATAACACAGGAAGGATTTAGTCATACCTCATCCAAGAAATATTTTGCAGATGCAGCTCAATGAAGGCATCTGGACCAAGAAGATAATTAAACCAGGACAGAAACAAACTCCTTTCATAACCTAAAGAAAATTTGACCAATTGAGTCCCTTTGTTTGTATCAGCTAAACATTCGTGCATGGAAATCCAATGGTTAGGATAAATATTTGGTGCCTACTTGGTAATATTCATGAAATGTATTTACATGTTTAGATTTTTTCAAATCTGCATACCTAAACTTTAAGCATATGTGCAATCAACTTCAAGTTTTCCAAACAAAAAAATACCAAGAACGGGGGAGAAAATAGCATCTGCTGCTCAGCTAATCAAACCACCCAGGGAGATTGTCAATAAACAGTGCAAGGACCGGGTCCTCCTGCCGCTCCTTATTTCCTACGTGTCATATTCCATAATGGCACTTAACTGAAAGCAGATCATTGAAGAGTGCTCACAAGGGGTTGTTGCATTTTGGTTTTTTATTTAAGAAAGGCCAAAATGTTGTTGAGTGAGAAGCACTGGCAAAACACTAGGGTGAGGAGAAGAAAGTGTGAGAAGCAGCTTCCTGATCATCAAAGTGAGGAGGGTAAAGAGTTCCTCCAGGTGTGAGAGTTCCCTGCCGCTACTGGAGAGACCCTGGTGGGGCTAGGGGAGATGGAAATGAAGGAATGAAGTTAAGAATGGGAATCAGAGGGTGAGAGTATTTCACTTTTTTTGCCTTTGTTCCAAACCTTTCAACTCTTTTTTAGCTGGCAATAAGTAATTAATAAAATAACGTATTCATTTATTTTTAATGAAAAAATTACTTTTCACCAAATCAAGTCTGTTTTACCCATGAACATCAATAATTTTATTGATAATTTTTGGTAAGCTTTCTGTCTTATTTTTTTCCCCCCTATCCTCCTGAGGAGAAGTGGGAGAGGAGTGAGTGGTCAAGGGCGACCTTCCACAGAAGGAAAGTCATGATAGCAATATATATCAGAGGATTTCCATGACAAAATCAATTATATCATTTTTGAATATCAGGAAGCAGTCTATGACTATATGATATAGTTTACAGTAAACATCTGGAATAAACCACCCAGGGTGTGTGTGAAAAAAATGCCAGCTCTTCCTGGCGTGTCTTAGTATCCCTTAAGAAGAGATACTGGCCATCTTATTTAATAGGCTTTGTGCATGTTGAAAAAGAAAAGGTGATTTCTGTCTGTGCTGTTAGAGCAACATTTTGAGTGTATGGAGAGCTGACACCTTGAATTGAAAAATATTATAGTATGCAATGTGCTTAATGTTACATGCTGCTTAGAAGTGTATCCTATATGGGATAAAATAGAATAGGAAACATGCTAATATAGGGAAAGGTGAGGAAAAAGGGTGACAGCTGCTTTATCCATTACCATTTCATACTTACAACAGCCACTTTTGGGGGTTTTTTGGGTGTTTTTTAAATTTTAATTGCTTTTTTGTTGTTGTTGTTCTTTTTTTCCCCTGCCTTTATTTTTATGGAAGATAAGGCTGTCTCATGTTTTTATAAAATGCATAACATACAAACCTGTCAGCTTGTATGTTATGTTATGTTATGTTATGTTATGTTATGTTATGTTATGCTTTCCCCTTGACTGGTCGACTTGTGGTAGAGATGCTCTTACATTAAAATTGGTGATGCTGGAAAAACTCAGCATAAGTAGGGTGATTGGAAAAGTGATTGGGGTAGGAGTAATGGGTATTTTCCCAGTATAATTGTTGCAGGATCTCCCCGTCAGAAGAAAGCCTGTTCCAGAATGGAAATGGTGGCAGAAAGATCCAAAACCTGCTGACCATGGATGTAAGGTGTTGCTTTCATTTTTTATACCTGGGTTATGTGCTGCCAAACCTGGGGCAACAGCTCTTTGTGACCACGGGCAGTGCATGGCAGTACCACTGTGCCTTTGTAATCCCTTTTCCATCAGATCAGGATGTGCCATTCTGTGCTTTTTGACATGTGGGCTGCAATGGGGAGTTTGTGCCTAAACAGCCTTTATTTTGGTGTCAAACCACCAGGTCACTCTTTCCTTGAGTTGCAAAATGCTGTAACACACTGAGGAGGTTGGTGTAAGGTTGCCCCACACCCTCACCCTGGTTGTAAGCTGAGCTTAAAGCAGTAGCCAAGATGTATAGAGAAATTACTTCAGATTTATTTACAGAGACTCATTTGTGTTGAACTAGCAGTTTTCTATTGTGTCAGCAACTCTCTATTGCATTTATTTGTTACTGTGACATTAGGCAAGAGTACAATCCTATTAAACCTGTACATTACATTTCACAGAATTGTAAGCCTTTTTTATTTCACAGAATGAGAAGAAATATGAATTCTTACTGCTGAAAATTCCTGATACGGCAGTCAAGACTAAAAATACTTTCACTCTCGGAGCAGGAGCTTGGTGCGGTTTTTTTAAACCCTTGTATTTTTTAATAATTTAATACCTAAAATATAATTTACTGGGTTTTGCCACTCATTGGGATGATAAGGAAGATACTTAGACTTCTATCAGTAAAGAATAGAGAGGAAAGTTATCACTCTGTTCTTTTCAGCTGGCACCTTGTCTAGCAAGGAATTTCTTTGCTTTGAGTTTAGCCTCTGTTTTGAAGGTAGAACCATTGATGCAAGGTTTTGAAACTGATCTGTTGAAAACATGAGTTTAAAATGGCAATTCTTCCTAAGCCCATTCTATGTAAGACCCTCTGAGCATTTAGATGGTTACACAAAGATTATGGCCCTGGGATTTCCCCACAGGTTCTCAGGACCAGCTGAGGGGCTCACTCTCATGGATCCTGCAAAGACCCTCAGCAAAGACATTCTTCAGAATATGCTCAGGTAGCAAAAAGCACTCTGTTGAATCATTGTTCAGGAGTGCTTTGGTTTTCTTCAGGGACAGCTAACATTTTGAACTAGCAGTGCAGACTGAAAATTCCATGTGAGTGAATGACCGCAGAGCACAAACTTGCTTCCTTTACTTTTTGTGAATGCCTTGGGCATAGGAAACAGATCATGACGGGAAAAAGAGTGTTTGGTGAGATGGACATTTAACTTTGTCTTCATTTAAAGCATAAATGGGGGACAAATCTCTCCCAGAAAGGGAGAGAATGGGAAAGCAGATTTGAAAGTCTCTTACTACTGTAAGAGAGTGGTAAGAGTGCATGAGATCAGAGCCTGTAAATGCAGGGGGTTTTTTCCACTAACACTAATAACTATTTTAATTACTATGATGGGTTCACTGAAAATTATAAAGAAACAAGAACTTGAATTTCACTGAAGACAAAAGTCTGTGGTACTGTTTCAGACTCTGGAAGGGAACCCAACAAATTCTAGTTCATTTCTTGTTTATATCATGCCTTTGGCGTCACCTTGTACAAATCCTTGTGCCTCTACCGCTATTCTATCTCCCCTAAAAAAGGAAATAATACTTCCTCCCCTGAAGATGTTTTGTAAGGATGTGTTTGTAAAGCACTTCAATATTTTTGTGATCAATCCCAATGAATTTCTGGGCATGAAAAGTCTATTTGCAAAAGATTATAGAATCTGATTACAAGGTCTGTTTAAATATTTCTTTACTGGTTATTTTATTTGCTATGATACAAAATTTGTTGAAAATTTCACTCTGTCAACAATTTCTATACTATTTGTAATACATAGCAGTGCGAAGTTATGACAATTTTTGTCATAACTTAAAAAAGTGACTGTTGTAAAGGTTCTACTTGTACTTCTCAATGTGAGATTGTTTTCAGCAATATGAATTTTCTGAGGCAAATTTTCCATGAGACTGCACTGACTTACACCAGCTAGAGATCTGGTCTGTTGTGTCTATATTAATAATAATTTTACCTGAAGTTGCAGTAATTTTAAATGTTGACAGCAAGGCTATTTGTTTTCTGCCATGCACTTGTATCTAGCAATGTCTGAATATTTACATCTTTGTCTCAATTTTATATCAAAATAATGTGACAAAAAAGTGTTTAGTACAAAACTGTTGACTCAGTTATATATTTTTTTTTAACGGGTAATTCATTATGCAAATGGAAACGACTGAACATGTGCCTTATTATTAATTTTTATCCTTTTCAAATGTGCAGATAGTCTTGAATCTTAATTCCCATATGGAATAAATAGTTACATCAACACATACGTTATTTGCAAACCTGCATGCTGTGAATCATATGTGCTAACATGGTAATTGTTTGAACAGTTGAGATATTGGATGACCTTCAAGATCTTAGCTGGTGAAAAGTTGGAGATATGAGGAGTTCTGTGAGAGTTAAGCAAGGTTTATCAAAGTTCAATGCCGCAAAAAAAAGTTTATGCATATTTACCTTTTGGTACTTCTTGAGGTAATTTGCAATTTTTTATTTGGCCCAATATTTGCATTAAAATGTACCTGCTTTTTTGCTTCTAGGAGAAGATTTTTATCCATCCCAACTCTCTAATGCAATATCAAAAGACTGTGGCAATATCAAATTCTAGCTCTGGTGAATTTCCTAGGATTTAAGTTCCCCGTGGAAGCATGAGTGCAGAGGCCACAAGAAAGCAGGGCTGGGGAGAGACATGGGGTCCTCAAGACTGGGGCACTGGCAGGAAATTCTAGGAAGTTCCAGAAAATTCTATGGCAGCCTGGTGAGACTGAGCTGCAGTTTGGCTGAGACAAGATAAAAAGAGTTCTCTAAGGCAAAGACAAGATTTTGAAGCTCTTAAGCAATCCAGTATCACCAAGGTCACAAGGCAAAGTTTTACCTGTTTGTTCAGGTTGAGTGAAGAAAGAGAAGGCAGGGTTCCCTGCTTATTCCAGAGTTCAGGCTGAGGTTTGAAAGCACTTCCCATCCCAGAGTGGTTTCAAAAAGTGAGTCATGGTTGCATGTGTCCAGCATGTGACACCTGACAAATGCCAGCTCAAGCGAGACCTTGAGTGTTTGATCTCTTTAGTGTCAGTCATCTCAAGATGGAGAAGAAACCTGGAGCTGGGAAAGTAGTCAGAGTTTCTACTCCTGTTTGAAAGGGTAAAATTAACAGTTTGTACTGGCTGTTTTTCTAATCCATTATATAAATATCAGGGCATCCCCAGTTCCCTGTGCAATAACCCTGTGTTTCATGCACAGGAATATCATATCTTGAAGGAGAACATATTTAGCAGCAGACACCACTGTAAGTTTCATATTATAAGGAAATATTTCTAAAACTTCTTTCTGTCATTAATTTTTTTTTTGTTTTGTTTTTTTTGTTTTGAGCTTAAGTATATTTTACATTACAGTATTTTACCACAGGTGTCCTGGGTATTAATGCAAGTTACTTTAAATATATCTGTGTTTTTGTATGCATACACACTATTGTACAATTGATCTCTGTCGAAAAATGTGAGGCTATATCACAGCAGTGTATTTTCCCTCCAGAGCAGAACCTTCTTCATCAGCATTGGACATCATCTGTAGATGGCAGATCATGAGAATGAAACACCCTAATATGCCCCTTAGTGAACTGGATCTTTAATTTTATTTTTTTTCCCATGAGTTTTCATCATTAAGCATTTTCACTAGGACATGTAGAGGTCAAGTTCTTTGAATTGTGCTGATAGCAAGTCAGGAAGATCTGGTGAAAGTTGTATCTAACACAAACATATTCATATTTACAACATTGGAATAGAAAATCTCAAGTTTATAACCAAAGTTAGAGACCAGACTCAAAGTTATGTTTGGCTAATCTGTCATCTATCTCTCCTCACCAAAAGTGGTGACTTTTGTTATTGTTTTTAATATTTTGACTCTGAGCTCTTTTCAAGGGGTGTGTGGGTGTTTTTGTAAGTATTGTAAATTAAATGCTAAACATGATGCATTTTAACAAGAAAAAATACTTGAAAATCTGTGTGTTGCTTTTCAAGGAGAATCTCATGTTTTCTAAAAAGTTAAATGCCTCAGTAAATGCTGATGAACAGAGAAATATAATGCAAAATGTAGGGGGCCTTTTGTAGACTGAGATGGTTGTACTTTAAATTTTTTAACATAATAACTATTGTAACATTGTTTTGAAATGTTTTGCAGAATTTTGTAGCTGAGAGAGAAATAATCCAGAGCTCAGGGAAGGCAGAAAACATCTTGTGGTACAGTATTGCAGGAAGGCAAATTATTAATATATGTGAATGTTACAAAGTTGAGATAACAAGTATTTTGTTTCCACTGATAAAAAAATGGAATAGAAGAAGACTTTGCTAAGATTTATAAAATAAAAAGTGGCCACTTAGTTTTTAATACAAAAACATCTGTATAGAAGAAAGGCTAGCATTAAAAAAGTCTCAGAAATTTGTATCTGATCATTAGTAAGTTTTGGTCACCAGTAAGAGATCAGGTGTTACTAGTATTTTTTATGTAAGAGCACTCAGGACCTAGCAATAACACTCCAGTTCAGAAGCCACGTTGTGGTGACAGCTGGCAAACACCTTCTTTCTTAGTGTCAGTCCCAGTGACACACTTGGAACATATGCTGGAAGATGAAACAGACACTGTGTGGACAGCTCAGAAAAATTCCAGTTTGTCATTTATTTTCCAAGATGAATTCAATTTGTTTGCTACATCAAAAAAATCACCAAAAAGAATAGCATGAAAGACAAAAGAACTGGCCAACAATTGCAGTTTGGAAACAGTGTAATTCCCCTGTGTGTTTCTCTCAAAATTGTTCCTTTAAGAATAACAGTGTTGTGTCAGCAGTCTCTAAGAAATCACTGTTAAGTTTCTAAGATTAATGATTCTAACTGATATAGTTCAAAAGAGAAGGAACTATCTCAATAAACAGTGAGGTGTCATCAAAGAGGCCAAGAAGACTGCAAAGGTTTAAATTATCACCCTTAAGTAATTCTCATGATATAAAGAGCATTTTTTTTTCTTTGCAGTTTATTAGCATTTTCATTCTTCTAAAAAAGCCAGGTAGAAATTTTGCAAGTATTGACATATATTAGAGTTTTTCAGAATTATTCCTGTTCCATAACTATCATGTTGCAGGGAAAGAATATAGTTGAAAAATGGAATAATTTCTGTACCACAGATAGCACATCGTCACCCACGTCACTCACTTGGGCCTGCACGAATGTGATCAGAGAATTCCCCACACTTCCCACCTTTGTCCAGAGATATTTCTTTTTAAAACACTCTGTCATGTCTTTCAAGATCTATGTTAGTGGTTGTGGAAATCTAAATGAAGTCTCCTTCCTCTATTTATTTTAACCCAAAATACAGGCATATATGCGTGAATATAAAAATAAATATTATTAATTATAAAATAGTCTTTGTAGATGTGTTTCAAAGTTTAGAATTCCCAAATAAAACAATATTCCCAACAGCATTTTCCTCATTTAAAATTATTCATATGCATTCCCCAGAGTACTGGGAAAGCAGATAGCAGAGGCTTTTTATATACAGCGTATAATTGACAAAATCAGGTTCCTGGCATACAGATAAAAAGGTGTCCCATTTCTGCTGGATCCACTTTTTGAAAACCTGTGATGTGTTTTTTTATTCACTCACTGGGAGCTGTGCTCAGAGAAGGGATGGGATAATTTTGGGGAGAGAAGAGACTCGTGTTTCAGGAAAAGTGATTGCCGGGTATCCAGAGATCATCTGGGAACCAAGTGAAGACAGCATGTGTGTGGTCTGAGGTCAACTGTCCCCATTGTTCAGCCTAGTCTGTCTCTCAATAATGAAAACTAGTCATTCTGCAAGCTCTGCCTTTATAACAGAGCCAAGAATAGAGGGTGCTCATTTTAAACAAGCATCTCACTGATGCTCACATTTGTCTCCACTGAATTTCATGATGCTAAACTATTGCTCCTGAAAATGC
The DNA here is from genome assembly GCF_017590135.1 of Pyrgilauda ruficollis. Lineage (NCBI taxonomy): Eukaryota > Metazoa > Chordata > Aves > Passeriformes > Passeridae > Pyrgilauda > Pyrgilauda ruficollis. The sequence goes on along the minus strand of NW_024524934.1, from coordinate 3,867,185 downwards.
TGCCTTCTTTTCTTACCTGTTCTTCCCTCTGAGAAGAGGCAGGGAAGCAAAGGTGTTCTACTGATGTGAGGAGGGAGAAATCTTTTGCTCTGGAAATGTTGGCAGGTCCAGATCTTTAAGCTGGAGGAAGGTTTAGGCTGAGAACCTGGCATGCGTGGTGCTGCAGACACCAGAGGCTGGTTCTGCCTCTGGAGCAACAGCTGCTGTACCTGGGGCTGCACTGGGGTATGCTGCATTTTAACAGGGATATTCCTAAAGTTGTAATCTTCTGACACTGTGTCTGTTGCTTTGGAGAAACAGTGAGCTGTGAGTAAAGTTATTTAACAGTTTCTGTCAAAAATATTTGGAACCTCAATCGCTATTTGACTTGAGAAGTTGGGAGATATTTTTCTGGAAAATGTTGCAAGGCCTGGAGCTAATGCTGTTTTATAAATGTTTTTCTTCCTTAAGCAGCACTCTGAAGGGGTTAGGTTTGGTTTTGGGCATTACCTCAGACAGTTTTCATAAACAGATTTTGAAAGATGGTGGCTGGGCTGTTTTTTTGGAAAATACTGTTTCTCTTTTGTGAAATTTTATTCTAAATTATTATTTGAATATGCGTATTGGAGCTTGTCATCCTAAAATCCTTGAATACATAGAGACCTTCCAGAATTAGAGAAGATAGCACATCTCTGCGTTTAACAGTCCTGACAGATTTTTCTTCTAGGTTCACTTCTAATTGTTCTTTTATCCCTTTTATTATTTCTGGCTCCAAAATTTCCTGTAGCAATAAGCTCCATATTTTAATTACATGTCAAATGAGAAAGTATTTACTTCTGTTAAATTTAAACAGGCTGTAATAATTTCATGTTCTTCAGAATGAGAAACAATTATAATTTTTACCTATTCATTCTCTGCATGCCATTTGTGGTGTGCTTTACTTTTCTAATACCATAATTTATTTCCTTCTGAATTGGTAGAGTCATAATATGTAGTAGGTCTCCCACACTGCTCATCAGTGGCATCATCTCTCTTTTTCTAGAAGACAGAATGCCACAGGGAAGTATTTTAAAATTACACCTGTGTTGTCCTGGTCTGTACCAAACTTGGAGCTGCGAGTAGGAACAACTCATCTGATTTCAAGAGCTTTGATGCAACGGAAGAGTAAGGAGAGTTCTGTGTGTACTTTTCTCTTACCTTTTAAGTTTTAATGCATTAGTGGAGCAGAATATTTGTGGTATTCCAAGAGGAGTGCAGGCCTGATTCATACACACCTGTCTGAACAGTGTGGGGGCAGTCACCTTCTGCAGTCAAAGTAGTTTTCCACACAGCTTCAAGGGAACCCTGATGATGACCAGTTTGCAAAAAAATCTAGTGGTGAGTGTACATAGGGAAGTGTGAGTTTATATCACATACTTCATGCCAGATTCTGCTTAGTTTTAAAATGACATCTGAGTAAAAGTGTGTGAAAGGAGGTGGAGATCAGTATCACAGGAGAGTGAGAACCTTGAAGAGCTCTCCTGGTGCCATGTTTCACTATCCAACAGCTTGGCTAGAGGTTTGCTTGGGTCAGGCTTCTTGCTGGAGGACCCAGGCTCCAGACACACTCCCCTAGTGAGCTGTATCCTGTGGCAATTGGCATTAACCACACTGTAAGAGCCAGTGTGAGCTGGCTGGTGAGCAGGAGGCTTCTATAGCAAGAACAACTGCAAAAAAGGAAGATACGTAAGACCTGGCAAATAGAGATTTCACTGCCATCACAGCCTGCTTCAGAGCAGAATTTCTGCTTGTTTGAAAGCAAAAGTGATGTCTTTTTATCACAGCTGTAACTCTGAGACAGTAGGTGAAAATGCTTGGAAGCTAAGAAAGTTGGATAAGTGCTTGTTCTTAATGGGTGTTTTTAAGAACTGTGTTCATAGAGATGTTATTCATCATTAATAGATGGTACTGTCATTCAGTATCATCATATTAATACTGATATTATGACTCCTAAGTTCAACTGAGGAAGAACTCACTGCATTTTCTGCTATGCACTTTCAGAGAAATAGAAATATCAGTTCAAATATTTTGGAGAGTTAGATATTCTTTAATAAATAATACATGAATAATCATGTATTAAGGTCTTTTTCTGTCACCTGGAGGGAGCAGAAGGAAAGAAAGAAGAAAAGTAGGGAGAAAACTAATAAGGTGAAAAGTTGGGTGATAGTTTTCATTTTACTTGAGGGGGAGAAATGCAGAACTTCATTGAAATCAGCATTTTCTGTCCTAAGGGTTAGGTTTTACTTGTGACAGGCCTTTTGTCTAGATCTACAGCAGTGAAATGGATCTAGTTCACTTACTTGACCATAATAATTTTTAGGCAGACAGGAAAACATAATTGCCTAAGAACTCCAACTGACTAAAGTGGTAAAGGAGTAAGTCCATGGATTGAGACGAATATCTAAGATTATTTCTTCTAGAGTTGTGGTTGTTTGCATGTTTGCATTGCATTTAATTTCTTCAGCCCACACAGCAGACTAGACAGACAAAAGAAAAGTAGATCTGCAAGAATGCCACCGTCTACTAAAAAATACTGTAGGTCTGCCCTCTTCTGGGCAATAGGGTTCCAGAGTCTGCTGTGACAGGTTTTCGGTTTCCCTCATACTATTTTCTAGCCAACTGTGTAAGTTTTGTAGGCCTGTGAGCTGAGACATCTCCTCATGTCTTCTCCTCCCTCTTATCTCAAACTGTGAGTCAGTCTTCCTTGCCCCAATTAGAAAATAACAGAAGTCGGGAATTAGGGATATGAAGTCATCAGCTTGCTGGGAAAAGATAAACTCTGCCCTCCTTGTGTTCTCCTATAGAACTTGGAGTGCTCCTGAAGCAATGTTTTGGGATATGCTTAACACAAATGCCAGTCTCTCCATGTATTGAATGTCCTGCCCAGTCTTGAATGTCATAATACAATGTCTTCTCACAGGTAACATTAATATCTGTGTTAAGCCTGGATCAGAATAAAAGAATCATAAGGAAAAAGAAAATCCAAAGAAGGAAATCTCAAGTTAAAGACAGCATAAGGAAGTAATCTCTCTAATTATGATATGCAGTTTCACCACACTCATTCTGCATCCAGAAACCCAAAATGAGCATTTGCTCAGAGCCAGCAAAAGTTAACTCTTCCTATCCGTTCCATGGGTAAGTGAATATGAAAGCATTTCACTGTCTAGTTATTTTGAGATCTTCTATTCAGTCACTTAACACATTCTGATTCTCAGTTGCAACCATTTTAAATCCTCAATGGTTTTGAAAACATTAAAGTGGGGGGTTTTTGTGCACGTTTCCTGCTCTAGTCCACCAGACACTGGATCCACCTGGACCCAGTCACATTTGCAGGGCTTTGCAGTAGATTTGGGGTGCAGCCTGTAATGTGAAATGGCATGGCTGGTCTGCCTGGGTTTGCTCGGAGGGACATTGTTCAGGGCCTGATTGCTGGATTATCCTGGTGTCTGTGAGGGATGTTTGCCATTCCACATCACGGTCTGACATCTTGTTATAATCTACCTTACTTCTGCATGCTTTGTGAAGACTTGGCAGTTTTCTTCTCACTTAGACAGTGTGTGTGTATCAAACCTCTGGCTGTGGATGAGAGTGCCTGGAATTAAGAACATTTGCACCCCTCATTTTCCTTTTGTGAAGCTCAGTTTTCACAGTTGCTTTCCAAAAAGACAATTTGCATATTTCATCCATTGTTAGTAAACAGATTATAAGGCATTCGTTTGTGTGCTAAATCACAGCAAACTGTGCTTTGTGAATCTGATTCTCATCTCCCCTTCATTCTAACCTGGCTTAACTCCATTGATTTCAGTGGAATTACTGCTGATTTATGTTGTGAAAGTGAGGGGAGAATCCAACAAGCAAATTTCCCTTTTGCACATGAACGTGCCAAAAGAAGTCCTAATTTACCATTGTGGATCTCTTCCAATACGGTGCTGGCTTAATTTCTTTTGAATTACTTGGCTGGAATGTTACTGCAGTGAATCAGGCCCAGGATTCATATAATTATCTTTGTGTGCTTCTTTTTCCTCTTTTTTTTTTTTTTTTTTTTTCTCTGTGTATATTACCTCACATGAAGACTGAATTTACTCTCTGCTTTGCAGGTGACTTGCATATGGCACTATAAGGAAATGCATTTTTTGAAATCACAAGATCAGTTAAACAGATAATGGCTACTAAAACTGGGAATTCCAACACAACAAATCTTTGTTTCTGGTTATGCCATACTATCTAAATAACCTGTAATTTCTCCCCAGCTTTTTACAGTAGTATCTCAGTGTGTACTATAATTATGGAACAATTTTGCTGTAACATGGTTTTAGTAGTGATGTGAAAATGCTGCTCTGCCTGTCCTTTTATCTTGAGAAGGATCTACATAACACAATATAGCTAAATGTGTGATAACTGCTTACTCACACATAGCTGTATCTAGCAACCACAAAACTTAGTTTTCAGCAGCCTTTTCTGGTTTTTGCATGTTTACATACTTTTAAATACAGTCTGGAAATTAATTTACCTGTGATATATTTAAGAATAAAGTACAATACAGATGAGTCCATCTTTTAAAAATCCAAATGAAATATACATACGCACTGATAAATACCATACTAAAATCAATATAAAACACTGGTAAGAGTAAGTGAAAGATTCAAATGTTATGAATATTTGGCAGAAAGGAGAATTTTCTGTTTGTATGAACAAATTATACAATTTTGCATCATGCTGTTTGCACTTACTCTAGGCAACTTACAAACACAATATTGATGAGGAAAATCTCTTCCATGATCCAGGTTTCTTTAGTAGTGGGTTGTGTACACTTGACAAATCAACAGGGTTTACACTCCTAAATTACTGAAGTGCTTTGAAACATTTCTTCCTCACCACTGTTTGCTGTTCACCCTACATACAAAGCATAAGATTAAAATCAGCTTGATGGCTGTGTTTCTGCAGCTGACTTAGGTGGAAAGCAGACACAATCTCCTGTAAAAGCCTCCCTCAAATTCTTCTCTTCTAAGAGTGTCCATGTGGAGAGGAGAGGAAAACACTGGCTGAGAAGCAGTAATGATGGGTGTTTTCACTACACCACAGCTGCAATCACCTGCATGTGAGGTTAAATTTTGCTCCAGTCTGCTCTACTGCTACCCTGGAGTGGCTCTTGAGGCAGGCACCTGGATCCATGATTTAAACTTTCACAAGCAGTAGCTCCTTAGGTCCTTCCTTCCTGTGACAAAGGACTAGCTGAAGCATAAGTTAAGATGAAACCTCATTAACTTGGCCATTACTGCACACACAGTAATGATTAGAAGAAAATCTGGAAGTATGGAAAGACTAAAAGCACATTCACACACACACCAGAAAAAAAAAGATTACTTGAATCTTTCACAAATAAACCAAGGTATCAGTTCCACAGAATGCCAATGTTAACATTATTACAATGAAAAATAATTAAACTAAAGTGATTTGAAAATAGCATTAACAATTCTGCCCAAACACTGCCTAGTGAGTAACTAATGACAATTATTGCCATTTCTTAGTCAAGCTCCATACAACAGAGCTATTGAAAAATTATTTTCCTGCAGCCCACTGTAAGAACAACTATTCTAAGTCCCCCAGACACAGGAGATGGCAATGTGAACATTTTTAATTTAAGTTTTGAATTTATAATGTCATATGCTAAGTAAGGAGAATAATGATATATTTGAAACATTAAATGCTTTAAAGCATTTCTTAGTTTAGCATATCAGCATGTCAACAGTATTTTAAATACTGCATTGCATTTTCAAAGAAGTAGTAATGTGGTTTGTTGAGTTACACCCAACTTTGTACATTAATATTTTCTCTCATGCACTCATAAACACATCTGAATTTAAACATGCAAACCATGTTTGTGCAGAAATGTGGACGGATGGACGGATGGATGGATATCTGCCTTCCTTAGTGGTTTGTATAAGTAGTATGTTTGTAAAAGGAGTGGAGGAACACAATTAAAGAGTCAATTGTTCCTAAAGAAAATAAACACTTTCTGGTAGACTTATAGTATCAGTTGCTAGTTGTTACCTGTATGTGTCTGTTGTTAACTGTATGTGTCTAGTGTCTAAAAAATAATAATAGTAATTAAAAAAATAAGAGAAGTAATATGTTAGTAACAATTGAAAAAGTCTGGGCTGTCTTTTCCTTCATTCCTGGAAGGTGCAGGGCAATATTCAATTTTCCTCAGTTTCATGACAGCATCTTGCCACATTATAGGACTGGACCATCAGTGCATACAGGGAACAAGCAAGAAGGAGGCCAAGAGAAATGAAATTGGTTCAATGACAGTGCTGCAGTGATTGAAAGGAATGAGCTACAGTGCAAATACAAAAATTCTGGGAGCTGCCATGGGACAACATGAAAAGCTGGAAGGCTAACTTTTTTACTCCCTCTTTACTATCAGAACTAATGGTATAGATACAGAGCAGGCTGTTTGTTTAACATGGTCACTTTCTGTTTGATGCATTTACTAGCAGGAATATCAAATAACATTGTCCCCTAAATTGTCCAATCTACCCCTTGTGCTCCCTCTGTTCCAAGACCAGTCATAATCAATCAGGCCATTAAATGCAAGAATCTTTTCTCACAGCATCTAATGCTTTGCAGGGCATTTCACAAAGGAGAACAAAACACATAACAGTGACTATGAAACAAACAACACACAGAGCAGTAAATAGGCAGTGACACAGCGGGATATTCATACCACCCACCTCAGTCACCTGCTAAGTTAGCTTGTGAGGAGTCTCAGGCTCTTTGTGTAGTCAGTGAAGAGGGAGAGCTCTTCTGTGAGGAAATTCAGAGCAGCAAAGAGTATTTTCATCTGCTGCATGGCTTGTGCTAGATAATTTGATGTGGGTATTATGAATACTTACCATAATGTAGTAATAGGAAAACAACTGCTGCAATGACTGGAACAGGCATCAAAACCCCACATGCAATTACTTCCTTTCTAAATTGTGGGACAAATATATTCAAACTCAGAATTGTCCTAGCTACAGGAAAAACCTCTGGGAAAAGCTTCCTTGCCAATGCTGCTGTGGGTTCAAAAATTATGGGCAAGCACAAGGAATCCTCAAAATGTTTGTGAACAGTATTTCTACGTTGAAGAGAAGATTTGTTTAAATGAAATAATGGTGTTATAACCAGAGTTTTGTGATAGCTCAAAGAGCCCAGATTCCATACTACAAAGCTAAAATATCTTTGCAGTTTGGGTCATTAGTTTATGTTAAATTGAAACAGAAGGAGCCAAGTCTATGTTGGAGCAAAAAGAGAGGTGTTCTGTTGTGCCTGTTAGTCCTGTCTGGCAGCAGTATTCCAATATGATGCAAGGGAAAGGAAGAAATAAGGTCCCTGGATTTGAGAAGTAAGAAGGGCAAGACTGTAGGAGTACAAGTGCTGCTCATAAAATGTGGCTGAGGGAATTTTCTCCAGCACTCATGCTTGGAATATCAGCTAAGCAAGGATATCTAAAATGAGTGGATAAACTGCAGATGGTGTTTCAAGAAAGGAGAGTCTAGTTTGAGAATACAGTAAAAATTAGATTCAGTTCTCATTGTTGATAACTAAAACTGGTAATAATCTAGTGTGAATCTACGTGAGTGCTTATTTCTGCCAACCCTGCTTCCTATCCAGGCCACAATACTGGCCAGTGCTTTAATGGCACAATCTGGCCCAAGATGGGCATTGATTCAAAACAGCCAACTCAGAAATGAAATACATGGAAAGGGAAAAAGCAAAACAAAACTCCATGTGAAAGGAAAAAAATCCAAACAACTGATGGTCTTTCTGATCCTTGAATGGATGCCAGTTGTCCTGAGGCAGTGAAATGGCCAACAGATAATTCCAAACTTTGAAAGGCATCCATATGACCAGTCGGTCAGGCAAGGGAAAAAGAAACAGCACATTTAAAAAAAAAAAAAAAAAAAAAAAAAGAGGAAGGTTAAAAAAATACCCCAGTTCTCTGTCAACAGCCTTTATAAAAATGTCTCTTAAAAAAAAATGGATCTCAGGATGGATTTCCATTCAGTCTGCCAAAGCCACATTTACCCATCAGGTCTGTTCCCTGCTCAAGCCAAGTTTACCATCTCACAGCAATCCTCATGACTCAGGAAGCCAACAGGGATGACTAATGAAATTGCACTTCCATGAACTATGGCAACAAGCATGTGGGGCACACTCCACAGAGGAACAAGTAGGAAATTCATACATGGCTACTTTGTGTTTGCTTGCTTGGGGGGGAAACAGGCCCAATCATCCACATGCACAGAGGGAGCGAGCAAGCTTTCCAGATCAACTGGCTCCTTCATGACGAGAGCAGGACACGAGCCAGACATGTCACTCTCACTTTCTGCCTCTTTTATCTCTCGCCACAACTAGGGACTGCAGAGAGGAGATTGTTCTGGCTGGAAGCGAAGGGACACAGGTGGTACCAGCAGCTGCAAGCTCTTTAGCTCTCGTTGGCTCCACTTATTAGAACATGCATTGTATGTTTAATACATCGCCTCCCGTGGTGTGGGAGCAAGAGCTGGAGGCTGGGGGTGCTGCACCGCGGTCTCTTGTATTGCAGGGGAGGGGAGGGGAGGGGAGGCAAGGTGGAGGCTGCTCCTAGTTAGAGATAATTAGAAGCTAGGGCTCCTGAAGAGAATTTGGTAACTCCACAAGAAAACCAGCTGTCCTTGATTACAGTGATATATTAGTCACTCTACGGTTGCTGTGCCAGTCAGCATTTTGCATACAGCAAATAAATGCAGAGATATTTTCTAGGCAGAAATATGTGGGGACAAAGTTCTATGCATGGCTTACCTCTGAGATGGGCTGATTTGTTTGTTTATTTGTTTTTATATTGCTAGCTGTAAAGAACAAAGGATTTGGGGAGGTCTGAGCCAGGAATCTTCCTTTTATTTACTTTTTAAATCTAAGGATCACCATATTTTAGTCTTGCCAAACTCCCTCTGTGCTGTTCACCTATAACACACATGGGGGAGGTTCTGCCATGAGCAGTATGATTTGAATCAGTTTAAATTACCACATGCTCTGATAACTGAGTAAAATTTTATGAACCACTACATTACTATTGACATCCATGGGAAACTATTTTCCATGGTGCTTATTTTCAGAAATATTATCTGAAAAAAAAAATCATTTACTCCTTATAGTCTTAATTTTATAAAGTAGCTGATCATTATGTTTTAATTTTTTTCAAGGTTTTAAAATAAAAATCTGGGTAACTACAGGTTTAGCACTTTTGAGTATGAAAGTTACTGGAATGTGTTTTCAGAGAAAATAATTAAAAAAGTATGGAGAGAAAAAAAAGGTGAAAGGGGAAAAAAATACAGCACAGGTCATCAATGTAGATTGTTACCACACTCAACTGCTACTTCTGGTAAGATGCTACTTCTTGGTAAGATTTTCTTAGACAAATGAAAGTACAGAAGATTTGTGGACTTGTGTACCATAGGCATGGAAAATTACCAAGGCACAAAGGGAGGATTTGGTCAAGAGCTTCGAGGTGGGGCAGAATAAGTTAAAGGGCACATTACAGTATTTTGTGCTGAAAGAGTAGGTATTGCAGTTACAGGCTCCTGCAGGCTCAGTCTTATGACAGTTTTTACTTAATACTTGAATGATTGACCATGTCATATAAAGCAAGAGACTGCTAATGAAATCTGTTGAGGTTTTCCTAACCTTGGGAAACCTTGGCTGCAGAGATATATAGCATACATACCAGAAAGGCAATATGGATGGGAGTCTTAATCAATGGAGGGAGAATATTACACAAGATTTGAGCAGTAGCACAAAGGGCTTGGTCACCCATGAAGCAGCAACAGGTGCTTTTTGTTAGAGCTTCTTACCTGGAAATAACAGAAGAGGAAGAATTGAATGTGCAATCAGTCAAGCACATCCAAGGCTGAGACCCATCAGGCTGATCCTGTGGAAGAGGCAAATGCAGGCCTAGGATGTATTGACAATGAATAAAATCCAGAATTCTCAGTAGAAAATCCATACCTGTGTCAAATAGCTGAAAATAATTCTGATCTATAGAAACACGTTAAGTTTTGCTGACAAGATGAAATAGCACCTAAGTTTCTGAAATGCTTGAAAACTGGTACTCAAGTGCATATCAAAATAATCACAAACAATTTATTTGGCTCATTCTCCAGATTGCCAGCTTTTACTCATTCTTCTGCTATTCTGTTAAACCCAAATATAGTCTTAAGCACTTTCTCCCCTGTGTTGCAGAATGGCTGTGATTTTTCCTCAAACTTCTGTCCCACTTCCTCCCCAAGCTCTTTGCGTGTCTGGCTGCCTGCAATGGGAAGCAGAACAGTTTTAAGGAGGCAAGACACTCACATAGGACAAAAAGAAGCTATTTGCCATCAGATGAAAATAACTTTGCCAAATGCAATCAAACTCTTGATGGGGACTGGGAGGGTTTCTGCAGTACCCCAATACTTACCTGCCACTTACCTGCCATAAACAAGACAACACACATTCCCTGAGCACTTTTAGTCTGCCTATGCCTTCCATTCCCAATAGGCTGTATAGTCCTGAAGCACTTTTGTTTTATTTTTGAATGCAATGTGCAATTGTGTAATTAATTCACTTTAGCATAGTTAACAGTCCTGACATCTAATGTATGTCTTTCTTTAGGAGATGTTGATGAAAGAGTATCTGAAAACTTACAATTTACCCTAAGTGATCACCACTGGCATCTACCCTGATATCAGAATACTTTTGCTACACTGTGATATCCTCAGCAAAGTATTTTTCTAGTTCACTAAACTCTGAAGTATATTAAAATATATGCTGTCAGGCTAGTGTACTCTAAGTCCAGTGGAAAAAAACAAACCCTCCTGTATAAGTTACACCCAGGTTCTTTGACTCGCTAATAGGTTTTGTTTGTGGTGTTTTGTTTAGTATTGTTACAATCCTGGCCTAGAAGATAAAAATGCCATTTACTAACCAGCTTTTCCATTATCTCTGTTAGCCATCCCCCAACATGAAACTACAGTGGACATAAAGGAAGCATGAAGTACTTTAACTTCTTACCCGATGTCAGTGGATCATACAGTCTTTAGAACTAAGATTTCCATGTGCAGATTAACATTTCCTGAGACATTAAGTCAAGTAATTATGAACACAGCTTGATTACTACATGTAATCAAAACCAGGGTTGCTGTTTTGGACCAGTTTTTTCCAGCCAGCATAAGCACTGTTATTACCAACTCTTGCTTTTCCTGGTTTTCATCTTGTTTACAGGCTGGAAAAACAGAAATGTCATAAGTAACCGAGGGAAAACTAGGCTAAGTAGAAACTTGTCATGGATTTGGCCTCATTTCACTCACACCCTTTCCCAATACTGCAAACAGACTCCTAAGAGCAAGCGTTGATGCCATGCAAATCTAATTGGAAAAGTAATAAACAGAAACCTATTTGGATGCTTTTCTTGCTGCTTATAACCCAGGAAGCCACCTAGAAATTTAATCCATTTCACTGACTCTGCTGACATGTTGACAAATAGGAAATTAGGAAAAAATATAAGTAAAATAATGTACTTTCTAATGCCCCTGACATTTATATTTCCTGTCATGTGCTGTAGTCATTAGAGAACATTAACTTTTATCTGTCTGCAACTTCTCCGCATTTCCTTGTGTCCTATTCCTGTGCTATTTTATTCCTATGAAAGATAAAAAATTAACAGTCTGTAGATCAAGTAATTATAATCGTGAGGCCACAGGTTGATAGGGCCTATGGAGAAATGTCTACCTTTAAAAATGTAAGTATAATTACTACATTATGTCTTGGAATAAATGGGAGAGAGGGGGAGCTGCGAACTTCTGTCAGGGCTATTGAATCAAAACGAGGAGGGAAGGAAACATCACTGGCTAGTGCAGAGACTAGGCAAAAAAAGGAAGGTTTAAAATAACTGTGGGGGCAGATCCTGGACAGTTTTCATTCATTACCTATCTCCTTTAATATTCCTGATAGCATTTCTGTTTTGTGCACTTCTGTAAGGTGTGCCAGCCTAACTGATTTTGCATCTCCAAGGCACATTGTCTGTGCTGCTCATGTAATAGTGCAGCATTTTGCTCACAAATACAAATAAGTATGCACTGGGAGGAAAGCTTGTCTCTCCCACCCTCTTACTCCACAGCTGTCTGGAACCACTCCAGACCTCAGAAAGAGGCTTACCTTTGATCCTGAAAAGTCCAGTCTGTAAAAGAAAAGATGGTTGGTTTTCTTTCTCCTGTGGACATAGTTGTACATCCTAACATTCTTATTCTTCTCCTTTCTCCAGGAAAGCATTGAGGAAATTTTACATGAAGGTGGTCTTTTGGGGAATCAGAACTTGTTTTGTTCTCCTCCTGGGGGGTGACTTCCCTGAATGTGACTTGATCCCAAGAGGTGACTGTGCAGATTGAGCAAGTAAAATGCATACAGAGGTTTCCTCTCCACAGATGGTGCTGCAGTCAGGAACTTGCTAAAAGGAAGCTGATTGATCTGTTGCCATATTTTCAGACTTTAAATGAACCCTTTGGAAACCTACACCTTTGCAAAGGTATCCTTACTTGGAAATGACTCCTCTGACCTCTGCTGCTTTGGATGCCAGCTTGGAAGCAAGGAAGCGAGGAAGACCAAGCAGTGAGCAAACAAAGAAAAGGGCAAACCTGGTTTAATACCCACAGAAAAGAGTGCAACTCCTACACCATGGCAGGAAGATGGTTAATCCATGGGTTAAATATATAGAACCACCATAATTTGAGAAATACCATGGTGCTAGCTGCTGAAAGTAGGGAAGAGAATTTGCATGATGTCATGCTAGAAATACTTTCTGTTGCTCTTAATTTCATTACTCCTCTTTCCTTTCTTCTGACTTGCTGGGCAGCTTTAGACAAGGCTTGTAACATGCAAGACTTGTAAGAAGGCCTCTGTTTACTCTTTAGTGAAGTGTGAATATTACCTACCTCAAAGGTTAAATGATTGAAGCTTAATTAATGCTTTCTTCTATCATATCTGTTGAAAGATCATACACTACTGCAACACTCCTACTGTATTATTAGCTTTTGAATTTTATTGTGCCTTCTCAACCTTTGTTGTCATCATGCTGTCTTAATATTTATTTCACAAAAGCAATTGAGAACTCTTTCAAAATGGGGGTAAGGAAAGGGAAAGTCATGTAGTAATAGGGAGGCAATAGCACTATATTAGAAACACTTACCTGCAGTGAATTCCAGACATATATGGAGCCTTTCAATGTGGGATGTGAGCAGTACATAGTTGCTAGAGATAAGGAAGGATTTGTCTCACTGTGCTGCTGGTTTTTGCAAACAAAAGGCCACAGAGTGGGCCATAAACTAAAATCTCAGCATTGTTTTGGATGTAGATGCTCAAAATAAAGTCTTCCTTTTGATACTCCTGAACATCCCAGTCAGTATTTTGAGACATACCTTCGTTTTTTTACTACATTACATGGAATAGCGAGCACACCAATACATGGATCTAGGAAATATGTGAAGGAAAAAACAGAGGATGTTGTAAGTGGCTGGACTTTGTAGCTGGATGAAATTTTGGGACAGCATAAGTCTAAGGACCAAATCCTGGGCATTTCTTTTAAAATCTGGAAAAAGAAAAGGGTTTTTGCCCACATGATCATTTCCTCTCCTGATGGGACTGGACACCTGCCAGTTTTGGATCAGCTAATCTGGGCTTGACCAAGCATTTCCTTGACAGAAGCTCTGTTCCCAGCAGCATCACACCCCTTTGCTTCTGCCCTTAGGTGAAAAGGCTCTTTGGTCCAGCAGGAATGGAACCACGGCCTCACTGTGGTGAGCGCTGGTGGATGCCAGAGAGTTGCTTCCTGCAACTGTGTTTGTGGAGAAAAGCGTCCAAAAATCTCACTTTTTGCCTCACACCCTTGTTTGAGCATAGCAGTTCTGTGTGTCTGGCACCTGCAGGACAGCAAACAGCAAGTTATTGAAACTTTCCAATCAGAAGGATGCATCACAAAAAGAGAAAGTGAAATGGGCAAGTGAAATCCTTCTTGCTCTGTTTGGATTAATAAAATTAAATAATTGCTTGAAATCAAGTGTGAAGGAATATCATTCTTCCCCTGTACTCGGCACTGGTGAGGCCACACCTTGAGTATTGTGTCCAGTTCTGGGCCCCTCAGTTCAGGAGGGACGTTGAGACGCTTGAGCGTGTCCAAAGGAGAGCAACGAGGCTGGTGAGGGGCTTGGAACACAAGCCATATGAGGAACGACTGAGGGAGCTGGGATTGTTTAGCCTGGAGAAAAGGAGACTCAGAGGTGACCTTATCACTCTTCAACTTCCTGAAGGGTGTCTGTGGTGAGCTGGGGGTCGGTCTCTTTCTCCGGACAACAACAGATAGAACAAGAGGACACAGTCTCAAGCTGCGCCAAGGGAGATACAGGCTAGACTTAAGGAGGAAGTTTTTCACAGAAAGAATGGTAAAACACTGGAATCATCTGCCCAGGGATGTGGTGAAGTCACCATCCCTGGATGTGTTTAAAAAAAGACTGGATGTGGCACTTGGTGCCATGACCTAGTTGAGGTGTTAGAACATGGGTTGGACTCGATGATCTTAAAGGTCCCTTCCAACCTAGAAATTCTGTGCTTCTGTGATTCTGTGATTATTATTCTATTAGCAGTATTAATATTTATGTATTCTAGAAGGTAACAGTCTTAGAAATTAGATAGCTTGAATTGGACTGGAAAATTTTTCTCTCTAATGTCAGGGTAAGTTTGAAAAAAATTAGGCCTCCACATTTTGGAGAGCATTCTGCCACCAGCAGGAGTAAGATAAATTAAACAGGACTCTTTATGGACCTTTAACATCTGGAATATTTTTGAAAACTCTTCCTGTCTACTGATGATGTAAGGGTGAGAAACTGAATAAGAATTTTCAGTCCTCAATTGAGTTTGCATTATGCAAGCACCTTCCTTTAGACTGAAAACCCTGCAAACTTCATATAAAGTAGATAAGAGGGAGTAAACAGGGATCCCCACAGTGCCATTTCCCAAGATCAGAATATAAGTTATTGTAAATGCATTGCTGCCATTTCTCTCTTTATAGACCATAGCAATAAACCCCCTTTCCATTTCCACAGATAACCTAACTATTCAACTTTCTGATGGTTATTTCATGGTTAAGACACTGACCTGAGATATGGGAGATCTATGTCAAATTTCTGGCCTTGCAATAGATTCCGGTGTGACCTGGGGCAAAGCAATTAATATTTCTGTGATTTCACTCCCTGACTGCAAAACAAAGATGGTATTGCTTTTGCCTGTCTACAGGAGTACATACAAGCACCAGCAAAGTAAAATTTTGGAAGGAAAATAATTCTCTTTTTCCTGCTTTTCATCTTCCAACCCTTTAGTATTAGTACAAGTGTTTGTAGGATACAGTGGGTGGGGAAAAAGAAGAAGTCGTGGGCATCTGACCTGTATCAGATCAGTTAAATTGGTGGATACTGAATTGAGGAGATAGTGCTGGGGACCTGGGGTGAATCAAGAAAGCTTCAGCTGAACATCTTTACTGAGAAAAAGCTAAATGGAATTGTATCCCATCTTCTAGCTGCACATGTTGTTTAAAGCTAGACAGCCAAATTGCTATTGGAATCAAATTGTGATGGACTCTAAAAATGAAAGCATTTGTTAAATGACTATTGTCCTGAACAGCTACTTTAGAATTGGATATGTTGATCAAAGAAAATATCTCTGTTTTCCACTTGGGACAGTGAGTAGAGGCTAATGAAGTAATTTGTTGACAGTTAAAACTGCATCAACACCGAGAACCAAATTCAGTTCCCTGCAATCCCTGCTTAGTGGTTTTCTCGGGGGGCTCTCTTTCCTCCCCACCAGCTTGAAGATTGTGCACATAAATGAAATGGATTCAAACTGTACCTTTAGTGGAATTAGTAAGTGTTTCTGCCAGGAAAATATTAATCTGCAGGGAATACGTTTTGGACAGGGCCTCATAGCATAGCACATATGCAAATACTAGTCCGAGTATGAGGTTATAAGGCAGAGGGAATAAATATTTCCTGCCCCAGAGAACAGAGTCATTCCCATTCTGCAGGCCAGTACTGCAACTTCCAAAAAGAGGATAACAGCCAGAAGTGAACGTTTATGGGTTAAGCGGTCAACAGCATCTCCTACCCAAGGGCTCTGCACTCCAAACCAGGTGCCTCTGCCCCCATCCCTTCATCTACCAGTCCCTCTTGTTGCCCTGCTTGAGGAAGCCCCAGGGTTTTAACAGCAAAAGAGATGTCGCAACTTCCCGTGGGCTTCCCTTGGTGCCTGCAGTTCCATGTTGGTCCAGGCACTAATTGTATGATCTTGCAGGGCTGGGAGGACCTGCTCTTCTCCCGCCTGAGTGTGGCAGGCTACAGAGCCCTACTGGGAATCTGAGGAGCTGGAACAGGCGCCCCATCTCAGACAGGCACACGAAGTGTGTGGTCTGCCCTTCACCATTTGTAGCTGAAGAAAGGGCTTTGTCAGTTGGTTCCCAGCATAATTACAGAGCAAGGACAAAGCAGCTTCTTCTCCTACAGAACTCTACAACCTACCTGCAGCATTAGTATCTGTGTATGGTTGATTGCTCTCTGCTGGGGCAATCATCTTGCTTTAATTTAGGACACTAATGATATCATAAGATAGTTTGATGACAGTGTAATTCTTCTGATGTTTGTTGTTACTGGATATAACAGCTGGTTTCGATGCTATAAAACACAACATCTCATGTCCTCTCAGGGAGTGGAAAGGGGAAGAAAGAGGGTGGTAGCAGGGAGACAGGCAGAGGAGGAAGGAGAGAAGGAAAGGGAAGTAATTCAGTGCTTGCCTGATCTGCTATTTGGAGTGAATGATAATTTTTTAGTACAGCAAAGCTGGCAGCAGTGCTTTTGCTATCAGGGTTTTTACCGTGCTTCTCTGCTTATCTCTCAGCATGACCACTGAAATCTGTGAGATCACACTACGAGCCATGGTATCCTGTCAGGTTTGAAATTATTTCCGACAGGCTACAAAAACAATTGGGCCCTCACTTTGGCTGCTTTTACACTAGTTGAAGTCTAATTTATAAGATAGATCATTCGCTCCACTGGTTCTGTCCTTGATACTTTTCAAGCTATGGCTGGTGTTGGTGACTTTTGTTTTGTGATTCTTACATCTTCTGTAGGTTTTTTTATTTGCTTTGGTATTTGGGTGGTTTCTTTTTTTTTTTTTTTTTTTTTTTTCCCAGCTCATATCCCTATTTGATAGGCACAACTTCTTTATCCAAATGCATTATTTCCCTGCAAGTAGCTACTTCACTGTTCATATCAGCTGTGACCTTCACAATACATCACAGTCTGCCTGAGCTGAGATTTATTTAATACTCTCTAGAAAGCTCTCCAGTTAGATTTTAATAGTATTTGTTCTACCTTTGTGTATGAAAAAGGAGAAAGCTTATTTTCCTTTTAGACCACAGGGCAATGCACAATTACTGCTAAGGACTGCTAAAGAATTAAATAATAGTCATTTAAAGCTACAGTTTTTCTGCGCTCCATTGGACCTGTCTAGCTATAAGCTTACTCTTTGTTATGTAAAATTGGGTATTAAATTGAAATCATACTTTATTTATAGAGAAATACACAGTGAGACTGGGCTAAATAAACTAACTGGGCTACTCAGTTCCCACCAAAATGCCTTTGAAAATCTCACCTCTGTGGGATTGACTGTAAGAATTAGATATTCCTTTTGATCCTTTTGTCTCTAGCATAGAACACAGTGAAATAAAATTTCAGTGAAACATGAAAAGCTAAAACTTGCACCTCATCTATGCTCCTTTGTGAATTGAAACCAGGTTATATTTTTATGACTACTGAAATATATCTATATTTTAAAAATATTGTGTGCAATGTTGCTTTCCTGGCAACATTATGAACATTTAGCATATAAGATAGTTGGGGAATGACACCCATGTAAATAAAACAACTTTGTTCCTCTTCACACCTTTACTCTTCTACTTTCTAAAAATCCAAGGGTCCATTGAAAGTCCATGAATTCTTTGTGCTTTACACTTTGTAAATATTGTGTATTAATTGCATCATAAGGGCTTCTGATGTTGCAGCACTGAGCCCCATGTTTAAATGAAACACCTCAGCAGACTTCATGCAGCTCTTACAATGTGAAAAGCTCAGTAAAAGGAGCACTGCGGTCAAACTCAGGAAAAGGAGGCTTCATCCTTCTTCCTATATTTGCCTTGAGGTTTTCTGGGACAAAGGACTCGGCTCCACACAATGCCTTGTTATGTTTGATGGATTACCACTGCAACCTGATGCTGCTCTAGAGTTTCTGTTTCACCATCCACTAAGCAAGGCCTGTGTTTTCTTGCATTTTGGTGAAGTGCATGGACAAGTTTTTGATGAAAAGCATCCCACAGTATGCAGCTATTATTAAATGCTGGCCAGATCACTGCACACTTTGTAAAGTGTTTTTAGCAGGCTCTAAAATCAATAAGACACAGGAACTTGAATTTCTTCTGTGCTAAGAACTTTCCTATAACATGGTGATAGTTTTTAGGGCTTCATGGGAGAAAACCCAAAGCACAGAAGATGCCATGAAGATGCCATTTGTTATTTTTGCAAACACAATACAGATATGCCATGCTAAGACCATTCCTCTCAATAGCAAAACTGTTCAGCTCAAGAAATGTGAAATTTCTGTTTCTACTCTTCTCTTTCTTGGTTCTTTTTGACTGATTCCAAGGTGACAGATGACTGGGTGGCAAAATGTGTGATGGATAGCTTGATTATTTTAACAATTAAATATGTAATGAAGAGCTGGAAAGGTTCCATGTAAGTCTCATTTTCACCCTGGTTAAATATGGTGTGCATAATTAATTTTCAAATATGAAAGGGCTCTAGCAAGAAAAGAAATGAAAGAAAGTTGAAGAGGTGGTGAATATTTTATCAAACGTCACTCATTCAAAACTCATTAATATACATAGTCCAGGAGTAACCATCTCTTATGAAGTTAAATGCAGCAGTGCTTATTTTCTTGGCAGATTATCCAGTTTATTGTTGAACTTAATGGCTTAATATCATCTATGGGCCAAACCCAAGCTTGTGTGCCTCTCAGAGAGGCCATCAGAAGGCGAAAAGTCATGGCTTTCTGTGGGGAGGTCAGAGGTAGCACAAATTTAAAAGAAAGGAGACTTTGTCTTTTTGGTCAATACACAAGTTTCTTTAAGTTTCTTTTAAAGACAAGTAAGCCACTTTTCCTTATCCACAAGGGATTAATCTTGTCTACCTAGAGCCAACTCAGAGCTCTGACCTAAGAAAAATAACTTCTCCAGTGCTCAGTGAAGTGGAACAGAGATACTTGGGAAGATTTCGACCCACCTGTGTCAGTCATGCATCTTGTGCAGAGGCCACCAGCAAACCTCCTTCTCCCTCTGTGACCGCTGGTGACCAAGGATGGGTGAATAATCTTGTGCTCCTGTGCTGGCAAGGTACTTATGTGCACCTGAAGTTTGGACACCCATATCCCATCATTGTCCTTTCCCTATTTAAGAACACCATTTCCTCTTTCATAGTGGTTGTTCTTCAGCTGTAGACAGTGATTTCCCCATTTGCTTTCTGAGACCCTGGTTCATACAGCAAACTGGTTAGAGGTAAGGAAAATGGCACAATACTTTGTCATCATTTTGGACTTAGTGGAGATGATGAAAACTTGGACATTCATATTGAGGAAAAATCCATTCCTTCAAAATCTATGTGTTCTAAATTACAATATTGAAAATGCCTCTCTGTGCTATTCTGGGTGGGGTTTTTTCTGGATTTTAATTTTTCATAATTGTGAAAGTGTTTTTTAAAAAAAATCAATTAAATGTTTTATTTCAGTTTGTTGAACTAAATCTACCTATCCCTTTTGGGTCCTGTTCAGTATTCCTCTGAGCTGTTTGGATGCCACAGACGGACAGGCTGTGGTCCTTATCTTTTCCAAAAGGAACTAGGCTACTTTGTCAAACTGAAAGATATTCAGGCTCAAATATGAGCTAATTATACCCCTTCACATCATAAAATCGGGACTTCAAAAATTGTTTTTCTTTCAAAAAATTTGCAGGGAAATCCTAGCTAGTTCTATAACTTAACTTGTGAGCAGTGTGAGTCATAGCTAGAGAATGCTTTGAAGATATATAGTGTTATGTAGATGCTAAGAAATAATAATTATTTTAATTAGAATATTATTAATGATGGAAGGAGAGAAGATTAAACAATGGGCTTCATTATGAAATGCTTTTGAATGAATTAAGGCTGAGAACATTTACTAAATGCAGTGCCATTCCTCTGCAAAAGAAACATTCTTGGTCCTGCATGCTGCTTTCTGATCTTAGTGCACATCCTTACTATTTCAGCATGAATCAGATATGAGCAAGAAGCCCAGCATAAGAAGGAAAAATGAGTGTAGTAACAGAGGCATTATTGTATTCTTGCTGCCAAGAGGAGACTGTTTATATGCTCAATTACCCACTCATGGCCATCAAATTCCTAGATATGTAATCCAAGAGACTTTGAGCTTGTCAGTGAAGTTGGAGGCAGCATCCTGGTCCATCTGAAAAACTAAAATTTTGTTAATTTGAATTTTCCATGTGTTATTTCTTCTCACCTGACACTGTGGACATAACTTCAGAATGCCTTTCTCCTTTGCTTTTCTGAACTTTCAATTTTTTTTTTAAGAGGAAACACTAATCACTATGATTATTATTTATTAATTTTGTTTGCTGTAATCCCTAGAAGTGAATAATCAAGCTCAGAACACCTCTGTGCTATTTAGCATATTATCAAATCCCAGAGTAACTGAAATTTCCGAGAGAAATGTAGGTTGGATATTAGAAAACGTTTTTTATGGAAACAGTGATAAAGCTCTGGAATGGTCTGCCCAGGGAGGTGGCAGAGTCACCATCCCTGGATGTGTTTAAAAAAAGACTGGATGTGGCACTCAGTGCCATGGCTTAGTTGAGGCGTTAGGGCATGTGTTGGACTCAATTATCTTGGACTCAATTATCAATTGTCTCTTCCAACCTAGTCATTCTGTGATTCTGTGAAAATTGTCTTCCAAACTGCAAGGAAACTGATCTTCGTCACCTTGCTAAAATAAGGATTCAATCTTAAATAAGGAGAAGCAGTAATATCTCATCCCTTTGCAATCACTGTCAGTCTACCAATTATGGACTCCTTTATTTTGGCTGTTAACCACAGTGATACAAATTTCCTGGCTGATTCTTCTGCATCTCTGCCAGAAGAAGGCAACTCCACCAAAAAGGGTGTACTGAAATATATTCCAGTGGCTCCCATCAGTCTCAGGTTGCCTCAAAATGCACTGCCATACAAGACAGGAAGTGGTAGAGTGAAAGGGACAACTTCAAATTTTGTGTAGACAACTGTAACTACACGAAACATGGCCCCGTGGCAGTCAGGGACATCCTTGCTGTTGACCTCAATGGGCCCAGACACTCACTGCCTGTGGCTGATGGACGGACATCCAGGCTGGGTGTGGCAAGCCCAAAGGAGACAAAACTGGAACATGGTGTGTCCATGACTGGCTGGCCTTTACAGAATCTTCTTTATGTGTGCTTTTAGTTTTGGAGCTGCTTTGGAGCTCTTTGTGTGATAATTTAGGTGGGTCATTTCTCCAGCATATGTGCGTCTGGTCAAGCTCACATTTTGTTTTTTCTCTGTCCTCACTGGCTTTATTCTGCTCCTATCAAGTCAAAGGTGAAGCTTGTGTTGACTTCACAGACAGCATAGGCAAACTCTGTTCTAGAGGAGCGTCATATACTAAAACTTTGGTTGATTTCCATTAAATTGTGTTATATAACAAATAGTAGTGTCAGTAATTCTTGTTAAGAATCTTGGTTATCACCTTATACCTCTGGGTCAGATCTAATGATCAAAGAACTTGTTGATCCTCCACATGGTTTTGTAGCATGCCTTATGGACTTCTCTGTAATAGATACTATTTTTGGTATACACTAAATTTCATCTAAAATTGTGGGGTTTGTTGTTAGTGTGTTGATCTTCTATAAGGAAAACAAGTCTTCAAAATGTGTTTTCTGCTGTTATTTGCCTTTGATTCCCATTTACCATTTCTTCAGTTCAGGAAAGTCTTCTGTTCTTTAGAATATGTTAACAGATGCTGAACTCCCAGAGTCAACTGTATAACCCCACTTATTTATCTACTGTCCCATGATTCTGTCACTGAATCCAGCTTGCTGTCCTAGAGCTATGTGGAACTTATTGTAAAAAAAAATCTTAGTGTGTCCAGTAGATAAAACAATCTTTAAAAATAAGTAACTTCTTGAGAAATGAGACCGTGCAATTTTTTAAGCAGCACCAAGCGCTGTCAATATCAACCAGAGACTGTGCAGCCACTGGCTGTTGATAAAATGGAGATCAGTGATTCCCTGAGTCAAGGTCACAGATGATAAAGTGACAAAGGTCCAGAAGCAGGCATGACCTAAATATCAGATCAGATTTTGTGTCTTTCAATAGCAAAACAATTTCAATATTTAACTTCCTTTTCTGTCTAAGTCACTCAAGTTGTCTTCTTTGTCAGTTTTAAATCATTCCAAGAGATGCAAATCACTTCCTAACAGAGACCCCTCCTGAGCTGTGTTTGCATTTTGCAGAATAATAATAAGAGCTTTTTAAAGCTTTCCACTTCATAAAGGGGCTAACATCTTCTATTCTCTTTGTCAAGTTACTCTTGAAAGAATATGTGGGACTGTACCTTTGGAACATTAAAATGAGAGATAATCCCTTATTCTGCAGGGAGTTTGAAATCAAGATACTGCAGATTTAAAAGAGCATCCTGAAGAGATTTGCTGATGTGAGGCTATTATGAAATATAATTTTTACAGATTTTAACTTATGTCAGGAGCAGTTTATTTACACTAATTGATCTATTCCAGCAATTCTTCTGGTTAGTTTGGTGGTTTATTGTCATTATTTTAAAAATATGTGTATTGTGCCCGGATGTATGTGCTCGTATTGTGACTGAATGGTCTTTTAGAATTCACTTAATGTTGTTGACTAAATACTAATTTTAGGACTGTGCTAAGAAAACAAGAGGCAAACACTTGCACCAAGGAAAGAACTATACCTAGAGGTACACTGAATGATGTATCTCCTCTAGGTTGCATTTAAATAATTATGTGTTTAGTCACAATGAGAAAATCCTAGTTGTGTACTGCTTACATTTTTTCTCAACTGAAACTAGCAGTGCAGGGATAGGGTTCAATTAGCAAGACTGTCCTTGTCTGATGGAATAATATAAAAATTCCAATAAAGTATTTATTTTCCAGCAACATTTATACTAATCTTAATAGGTCTATTAAGACCTCTTCCAACCATATCCCAAAGACAAGATGGTTTGCCAAACAGATGGTGGAGAAAAGTTAGGCTGGCCAAAACCCCCCAAAAAATTATATTTAATGACAAATTTTGAGATTTCAAGACCTGTTTTCACAACAATGCAGAATGAAACCAAAACCCCCAGTATATTATTTATACACACAAGCAGTGACTCCGCAGTAGTCCCTATCTTACCTATTACAACTCTCAGCTGAGATGTGAGAAATAGAAATATGGGAAGCTGGGGGAAAAAAGCCAAGATAAAACAGTGTAAAGGTACCACAAAGAAGAAGAAAGTAGTGTCACAATACCCTATTCATCACTCTGAGATTTGTAGCATATGATGGCTTCTGAATGCATTCTGGTCGAGAGCTGTCACAACCTGAAAGGTAGCTTCCAATAACTTCATTTAGAATTCAATCTGTATGGATTTTAGGAGCAAACCAAACATGTCTGGCTTCAGGATCTGGGTCTGTGATGGTATTTTCCCACTGTTTTGCTTAAGTTAGGATTTTTTAGTTACAAATTCAATCTGCAGGGCTTGTGGATATATGTGGATGGCACCTTAGAGGACACTTTGTGATCTGTGGTCTGCAGACTTATTGCAATCAGTGAGTCATATTTTTAAGCAATCCTGATAATGTGCATCCTTGGAGATTCAAACAAACTCTGAGTTTCTGGTGAATTTATGAATTTCTGACTTCAAGTGCCAGTAAATATTTATGCTTTCTTAATATTGGGTAAGAAAAGAAATTTCAACATAGTATTAGAAAAATGCATCTTCCAACAAGAAAAAAAGTTTTATTTCTTAACCTTATCCAGTTATTTTGTAGTATGTACATTGGAACTACTTTGCTTAGAGATTTTTTTCCTCTGATCTCTATAAAATGCTCACCACAAGATAATCCTAATTGAGCCTAATGACGTAATTGACATCAACGGCATGCATAAAGATTTCTAGCATGGAAAAAAATTGCCAAGTGAATGTCCTGGTCCCCCAGGTAGTTGTACATATATGTATAGGGACATACAGATGTATGATTAAATATGTACTTTACATCTGCATGCACATTGGAGAATTTCTGCATATACTTTGACAAGCAATTATGCAGAAAGAAATGTTGCTACATGCATTTGTCTCTGGTGTAGAAACACTCTAAGAATTTATAGAGGGAAAGGCAGGCACTTGAGTATCTTGCCCAGTTTAGAAGAAGAGAGAAAAGTTTCAAATTAAACCATTGGCTCTAGGAGAAACACCTGCTACAAGCCAGAGGAAGAAAGAGGATGTAGAACATGCCTACATTCATCCAGTCGAAAGGCTCCTTCTGGCTACATGTAATGGAGACAGAACTGATTCTGGAGGAAGGGGATACCAAATGAAAATAGAGTTTGCTTGCTCACCACCATTGCCGCATAAACTGGGAGAGTAGAGGTGTGGGGGAAGATGAAGAAGAGAGCTTTGGCTGAGCAAATTAAGGCGGAAAAAAATTAATTGAATCAAGTAGTTGACCAGCTGTCTTCACAGCATCTTAGCTTCTGAAGTCCCTAGTAGAGTTAGGATGCTGCAGTGCTCTATAAAACGCTCCCTCACCTCAGTTTTAAAAGGCTTCATTGCACCTCATCACATCAAAGCAAAGCATCTGCATGTTTCACTTGTGGGGCATCATATGTCTGGCTCCCCTCTGGCTCTCACTAATCCCCTGGATTATCACAGCTCTCTAAAGCGGCTCTTAAAAACCCTGTGAAAATAGGACTCCAAGTGGGTGTGTGAGAAGTGGGGACTGCAGCAATAAGACTGCCTGTGCCTATGGAATTCATATAATCACAGCCTACATTACCCAAAAATGGTGCTGAAAAGTCTGCTTTTGCCCCAGCTGATCCCAGACAATACTGGCTCTCAGTGAGACAAAACAAGATTGAGTCTGGTTCATTCATTTGCTGGAGCACATCTGAACTGCTGCTATGCATTATAGCTCATACTGAGCGCACGAGGCCGTGCTCCTCAGTGATCTTCCATCATTCAGGTTTTTGTGGTCTCTTTTTCAAAGTCAACATCTGCAAATCAGGGAGTTCGACAAGGTGATGATGCCCTCCCAGAGGGCCTGTGGTTTGTGCAGGGTGGTTTTTGGCATGAGCTGAAAAGAGAGGAGACGAGTGGGAAGTCTCTGCTATGGAGGTGGCATCTGACGCTTCTGTAGCTGGTGTCTGTCCCTTCAGATCTGTGGGGAGGAGATGGTCTCACAGGGCTGCTATCCCAGCCGTTCAGGTGTGAAATAAAGAGAACTCCAGCCTGTACTGTCAGTTCAGTGCCTTTCATAATCCTCAAATCCACTTCAGAGAAAAGAAGCCAAGCAATGAACACAAAAGGAAAAGGTTTCACTGTGTAAAGGGGCAAGAAGTTTATGCTGAAAGGATGGCTCTCCCCCTGTCTTAGATCTGTTGGCTGGTCAT
The DNA here is from genome assembly GCF_017590135.1 of Pyrgilauda ruficollis. Lineage (NCBI taxonomy): Eukaryota > Metazoa > Chordata > Aves > Passeriformes > Passeridae > Pyrgilauda > Pyrgilauda ruficollis. The sequence goes on along the minus strand of NW_024524934.1, from coordinate 3,841,272 downwards.
TCCCAAAGGAAAATATAATAATCCCCATGAAAGTCATGGTATTGAGAACTAAATTATAGTAAACCCTAAAATCTTCAGTAGTTCATGAGATTTTTTTTCCTTTTCTCCCATTTAAAAATAAAAAAGATTATGCATGTCTGACATTGACACAAAGTCTGGAGAACTGACCCATAAAGTAATTAGAAGAGGAATTCACCCTCTGCTCTGCCCCCCTCCCCAACCTTTCCCATCTCAAAGCCAGATCAGATGAAAGGCAAGCTCTGTTTACTTCCTGATCTGTCTAATTTCAGTAACGAGGACCATCCCGACTTCATCTTCCTGCAGCTGCTAGGAGTGAAACTCAAGAGGCTGCCCCAGGCACTGCAGCACCTTCTCAGAACTGCTTGACCTTAATGGATTAGCGTTTCCCTGAGCAGGTGGCAATATAACAAGAGGAGACAAACTTTTACACTTAGGAGACCTCTGGTGAATGGCATCAAATTTCAGAAGGTTGAAACAGAGCAAAGAGACTTCTGATGCCTTCCCACCTTAACCCTGTGCCACCTTAACCCCCTTGCTATGCACATAAGTTACAGCTTTCCAGTTGGGAACCTAAGTCCATTTATTAAGGAATCAAAGTAAAAACAGCCTTATATTCTTAACATGTCCTACTCTCACAAATCCTGTTGAATTAAAGGAGAGCAATGGGTGCTTTGATTTCAGTCTGCTTATGTCTGAGTGTCTGAATAGGGTGTTAGGAGTATTACTTTAGGCTCTTCGTTTTGCAAGTATGTGCCACAGTAAATGCATCATAGTCAAAGCAATAATAGCATCTTTGCTTTGAGGTTCTAATTCTACCAAATAATTCAGAGTTTAAACAGGTAATGCCAAATGAATTGTACTGTATGCTTTCAGTAGGTAGAAGAGCAGAAAAAAATTGCTGGTTTATTAAAAAAAGAAGTATTTGTTGATTCCTCCTAAACACTTCAGCCCTAGTAACACACCAAATTCTACTTTATCCTAGTGTACTTTCCACTGTCTACTATGATCTGTTTGTTTAAGGATTCATCATTATAATTACAAGTCAAAACTGTCAAACAGATGTCCAAGATCTGACAGCCTGGTCTCTGTTACCATATTAAAACCAAAAGACAGAGAGACCTCTACTTAGGCTTCTTTACACCAGCCCCTCATTTGCTCAGCACCTGCAGCTCCCACTATGTTGACTTACGCTTGATTATGCATGTTTTCAAACAGGTTAGTTGCTAGATTTTCCAATCAGCAGCTAAGAAATGTGAGATTGGTTTTTACCAGAATACAAAGGAAGATTTCAAGGAGACAGACAAGGCAATAAAACAAGAGCAAGTTAACTGTAGTGATAAAATGTCCTTTTTTTGCTATAAGTAAACCTGTTACCTTCTGAATAGTTTGCTCTTGTCAATAATGTGTAGGAATCTTATGTAAATATGCATATGTTTATATATTTAGTTTTCTATATGCCTTTGTGTCTACTATTACATATACATGTGCACATATTTGTGTATTTTTAATCTACATAAGATGCTACCAGATATTTATTTATGAGGTATTTCTTTTTGGGCTCCAGTAGTTAATGAATTTCTTCTTCAGCAGAATATGTTTTGTGTATTTTAAAGTTGTCATGTCAAATGATTTCAGTGGAAAGTACTGACATACTATTCACTTAAAACCTGCAGTCATTCAACATCAAGGACCTTGTCCCTATAAGAAAATAATGTCCTGAGAAGCATTGCTTCTGGGATCACATCATGTGTTTGTCCAGTGACATCCAACTTTTCTGAATGTATCTGGCTCTGCATTGTCCTGTCCCTAAAGACCTGTATCGCCATATCCCATTCATGAATATTAAAAGCATGGTTATACTTTTCACCCCAGCATAGTTCATCTGTCTATCCAGATATGTATGTCAGCTATTTTAACTGAAACTGTCTCTCTGACAAGTACCTCACGTACTCGTACAGTATTTGCATGACCTTATGAATACATCAAAATTGTAAAGCTGCATGTCCTACACACATTTTTGAATTTTTTTCAGTAAGGGTGAAATCCCCAGGGCCTGTGCAAAGCAGGAGGAGAAGTAACTGTCAGACAGAAAGATCAGCAAAGATGAGATCAGTGGATTTCTCCCCTAGTCTGGCAGGGGCTCCTCAGACAGCACTTGCTGATGCTGTGTCCGTGCCAGTTTTGAGGGCAGTGATTCACAGCTTTGCAGGTATGTCCACCTAAAAAAACCCCTCCTGTCCTCTAGAAGAAAAAAACTACTGTAGAGCTTAGCAGTAGAGGCTAGCAGGTTTCAGCAAGTGGCTTGACTCACTCTCTGCACAGTGGATCTCCATGTCCTCAGACCTCTTCTGTGGACACCCCAGTGGGTGCATCTCCTGCCCAACACAGTCAGAGGCTTTTTCTGCAATAGATTGGAAAGAGGAAGATGTTACATAAGTGAAGTAAAGGCAGAAGCATTCAAATTAATACACAGCACACATCTTTCAACTTTATCAGAAACCTGACATATATGTGAGAATCAGGGAAATCATGGGAATTTCTGGTACTCCCTTAGATTTGGGGGTCTGTAAACTAATTAATGGATGGAATCATCTTTACTATGCAATAGGTAGATTTTTTATTTGTGGCAGATATAATAATGATAGTTTCTTTCATTAAGTTTTAGTAATAATCTTTATTTAATAATTAATACACGTATAATTTAATACAGTACAAATTAAAAGTATTCTTCATTTCTCTGTAATGTTTCAGAAAGCCCTGTCAAAGGAGAAATGATAGTAATTGCTTACAAAATACATGCATTAGTCAGATTATATGTAGACATTTACATTGCAATACCTAAGGCCCTTTTCCTGGTGACAGTTTACAACACTGTTACTATTCTGAATAGTAAACTTTTGATTTGTCAAAAGAAACCAGTAAGGTATAGCCCATATCCTTTCATGTTATAGCTATAAAATATGGGCAATCACTTTTGCTTGGACACTGAATTTAATGGTAATCACCCAGAAATCTTCCAGCTGTCACCATTTAAATTATGGTATCAGTCTTACTGAATAAAACAATATCTCTCTTTTCCATAGTTAGAAGTAAGACTTTTTCCATTAAGGCCTATGCAGACAATTCCCACCAGCAAAGGCTCTGTTGACTAACGAGTCATGTTATTAAGTGGGGCACGTGTAATTCCCCAAGTATCTCCACCACAGTATTACACTGACATGTCACAGTCTTGTGGTATTTAAATTAGCAGAGCAGATAAGCCATTATTCTGCTGTGAGGTTGCTGCATCTTTCAGAGGCTATCCCCAGGCCAAAATGAAGCTTCCACCTTCAACCAAAGCCTTCAGGTATGCCAAAAGCCTGCAAAAAGAAGCTGTGAAGTTGTTCTGACACGATCAGTTAATGAGGCCTACGTATCTTTCCTTAAACTATGGTTTGGTACTTAACTCTTCTTCCAAAATCATAATATGATAGCAGTTATGATTTCCCAGTGCTTTATGATTTTGGTAGAGGAAGGCTAAAATAATTTCACACAGCTAAAACTTAGCATAAAGAAAGTTAAACATTGTTTTATACTCATTCCAGAAGTTAAAAGGAAAAATACGAGTATTTTTCAGTCTTTATTGGAATTTCTCATTGTTCTGCCATATAAAGCACTCTCAGGAATTGGTGTATGACTACATATATAATATTAGGATCTTCCACTGCAAGTGAGTACTTGCTGTCTTTAAAAGAGCTAATAATTAGGCTGCGTGTATACCAAAATATTTGGTTTTCCTTGTAACCATTAGAGACCATGGCATTTTCAGTTCAGATGCTTCCTACCCACAGATAGTATCTTAGTTTTGGGTGACTTTTCAGTCAAAAACAGGAAAGGAGTGGCAAAGAACACTGAATTTTTAATAAAGCAATAATGGCTTTAATCTTCCTTGCTCAACAGTTGCAAAAGACTGAAACATCAAAGAAATAAAAGATGAAGACTATATAGCAGAAAAAAGACAAAAATTGTCTCAGCTGTTCCCTTAGAGGTGTTCTGTTTTCCAGCTTCAGACCCAACTCCACAAGTGGTCAAAGATAAAGAAATGACTGTGAGAATCAAGAAGAATCAATTCTGAAACGAAAAAAAGATTGGTTGTTGGTGGGGATCTTTTTCAGGACAAAATTGTGTAAATTTTGCATTATGTAGACTTCAAAGGTTGTAAAGCCAACTGCAGAAAAAGTATCTGTAGAGAAAAGGCCTGACTTAGATAAAAAATCAGAGTGGATAAAAGTTTTGTGAAAGAAACCTCCTTCCTTACCTTAGGGAAGATGTTTATTGTGACAGGAGCTGGCATTTGGAGCTCCTGTGTGTTGCACCATATTCGTGCACCTCTCCTGATGGGAAAAAAAAGAAAGATATTTGCATGAGGTTGCTAAGTTGCTAAGAAGCTTGGTCCCAGGCCTAATGAAGATAGGAAAATACTTGCTTTGATTGCTGTGCATGCAAATGCAGGGTCTTTATGCCCTGTGGATCAAGATAATCAAACTCATGGATGTAATGAGCTTAAAAAGGAAGCATCACTCCTGACACCTTTAATCCAAGAGATCTTTATTGGTGTTGTCAAGAAGCTGCGTATTTTTATAATGGTCAAGATATTCAGACATTGCAAAAAACATCTTTTTGGTGGATTTTCAGAATTAGAGATTTTAGAAAATGTGACTGTTTTATATTTCTCCAAAGTAAACATAAAGGATTTGAAAATGGAATGTATATGAGACCTTAAGACTACTACATGTAAAAATACCATCTTCTATAAATCTCTGGACATCTTTGTTGCTTGACATGTTTGGAGAGATACAATACTCACTTTTGGGCCTTTAATTTTACTTTTATTCCTTTTTTTTTAAATTATTTGTCATTGTTTTAGGAAAACATTTAAATAAGTTAATGACCTTCTGCCTCCCAAAATTCTCTCATTATTTCCAGTCAGCTGCAAATGCTTTTTTACTTTCTTCCCTAAACTACCATATAAAGTCACATCATATGTGACTTTTATATGTATTTTATATGGATGGTCTGTCCATCAGCTGCCAAATTTGTCCTTGTCCCTGTGTAGGGAGATAGGAGACATCAATACTCTGTACCAGATCCTGCAGGGTGCCTATCACATCCTCAGGTGAAGGCATAGGAATCAGGTTTCTTATTGCCAAATGTCAGCTGAGAAATTTATCCTGCCTAAAGACTGGGATTTATTTATCACATCTAGCATTTGATTTGGAAAGCTTTCAGGGAAAAAAATCATAAAAGAACCTCTCACCATGCCAGTGGACTGAAACACCTTCAGGACTCTTTTTTTCCACCTCTTTTCAACATTTCCCTCTTGTTTTAAATTTAAATTTGCTACGGCTTCTGAGCACACAGCGAAACTTCTTTTAAAGAGATTTTGCTTGCCTTGTGTTTCTCAAACTCTCTACTCCATCTCTGACTCATTCCACGTGGGAGTATTTGCAAAACTCTTTGGCTTACCCAGTCTTTGATTGACGTCACCATTGTCTCCTTGCTATTTTTATCCACCTTGTCAGGGCTAGTAAGCACAGTGCAGCATGTTGATTCCGAGTCAATTTTTCATCAGTGTTATGCAGCTTGAAGGTTTTAGTGATGTATTTAAAGCTGCTTAGTTGATCTTTATGTGGAAGCTTAAATAAATGCTTTTTGCATTTAGGACTAGTAAATCTGGAGGATTTCTGTTCCTCATTCTTTGCCACCTCAGCAGCAGTAAGGTGCTTTGCAGAATTTCAGCCAGTGCCTACATGTCATTTATACTTAGTTATGTATTGGTATTCTCATGATTCATCACAGAAGAGGGAGGGTGGCAGGGAATTTGTGAGAAAAAAAGCGGATGAAATAATACAACTGCACCTTGCCACCATTTTCACATATAACCTCTGGCAAATCACTCAGTCTTTCCACCCCTGTGGCCCATGTCTGCAGCTGGAGATTCAGCACTCATTTCTCTCTGACTTGCAGAACTTAGTACATACCTGATGGAGAGGTGCAAGAGGAGCAAAGTTCAAACAAATCCTGAGGGAGAACCTGAAAAGTGGGGTTAACCTCTATTCTGTTGCTGTCATCAAAAAGGGACCTGTAAATATATAGGTTACTATTATGTTTAATTAACTCTTGAAGGCTCCAGGCACTATGGCCCAAATCCAGCTTCCACCTCTGCAGGCTTTGAAGTGCTGGAGGAAGCGTGTCTATGGGAGCGTAATCAATTTCTTCTCACAAGGTGAGAGGACTTTAATGAAGGAAAGAATGATCGATGGATGTTTGCCAGCATGCTTGGCTTTGCTTCACAAATGTTCTCATTTCTGGCATTAAACCAAGCCAGAGGATCCACTTATCCACCCACATGTTACTTACTCGTGGTGGGAGGTAGAAGAACATGGCAGAACGAGCAAGAAGGATCACATTTCCTTAGCTTTCTATCCCACCAAGTAATCCATTCCATTTCCTAATATACAGGTCTTACCAAAATGTCACCTTTTTTCTTGCGACACTCTCGTTTATTCTACCTCCCAATCTACTTGCATTCTGGTCCTTGTATACCCCTGCAAGTAGCTGCAGGATTTTTCCCAAAGTGTAGAGCTGCTATCAGGGCTGGTGGGATCAGACGCATAGGCTAGTCTAAAAGAGCTCAGCAACCACTTGTTGAAATTCCTGCTTGTTCAGCTGATCTGTGTGCTCAGATAGCCTTGATCAGCTGCTGATTGCTACTTCAGTTCTACTCCCTGCTCATGTGTGGAGGACTTCCTATTAGACAGTTTTATATTCTTGGCACAAGAGCCACATGCTGGAGCAAATCTCTTCCAACTGATCATACTACACTTAACAACTTCCGCCCCTTGATTACTGAGGAAATTATTAGAAGAAGAAAGTGTGTAGATCTTTCATCATGCCTGCCTTAACTTAAGGGAGGTCAGGAATGGTAAGGGGAGGAGAGATTTGAGCAATCATTTAACTTTCTTAAAAGCTCTTATTCCTCTGTTTTCTCTATTTTGTATCTTGTCTGCTATCTAATTATTTCCATATCAAGTTCTTTAACTCAGCATACCACCTCCTCTTCAGGCTTTTAAAATTTCATACCGATCTGTGTCTGAAAGTGCAGTGGTGAGACCCTCTTTTCTCTTCTCACAAACACAGAGTCTGTAACATTCAAAACCAGATGCATTACAGCTGAAACTTTCATCCACACTTGATGTGTTCCACCCTTGTCCCTGTGATGTCAATGAAACTGCACAGCATACTCAGGTTCACTGCAAACACAAGTCTTTTCTGAAGCTGGTCCCTAATGTACTTGTTTGTGATCCTCAGTGAAATATTTGAAACTAGAATAACTGGAAAGGGTTTAGGTAATTTCAAGTACTTATTATTGCGACTCGGGCATTTGTGTGGTACGAGGTAAGAGTCAGGTTAAAAATATTATTTGATGCAGAATGAAGGAAGCTCTCAAAAAAGCAATGAAAGTGTCTTACTCATACCTTCAATACAGCATGGTGTTTCTGTTCTTCAGAGCAGATTTCTGAAGCAGATAAATACAAGTTCCTATTGCTATATTTTAATTAATATAGAAGAATGAATTAGCTGGGAAGTGTATGGATAATAGGAGTTTTGTTGCCATGGAAATTACAATGATTTTTAAACCGCTTGTAATGGGAAGAAAATCTCTTTGATGAGGACTCAGTCTCTTATGTGATGCTGGATTTAGACACCTTAATGGTTAAAGAAGCAGTTAAAAGTGCTGTCAGACAACAGCATTTATTGGGCCAAATAAATAGGACTAAACCCCATATTTTAAAATATATTTCTCTTCAACATCCAGTGTCTTTGATTTCAACTTTAAGTAGGCAAATGCTCAGTTTCCTGAAGGCTATTTGATGTATCAGAGCCTGATCTTGTATGAGAGGTTTTGTGCTGAGTATTCAATTTGGGCAACACCAGGAGTCCCAATGTTTATAGGCTGAAATAATCTTTATACATGCAAATCAAGTAGTTTGATAGCTAAATGCCAACAACTGTATCTGTAACTGATGACACCTACATTCCTCTAGGCTAAGACTGACAAGTCAAACCTTTGGGCTACGTTTTTTTGAAAGCTTAGGGATTTGTATGCATACTTCCCAGTAAGAGAAAAATAAACCGGGCACTCAGGTCCTAGAGTCAGCTTCAGAGATGACTTTCCAAATTCACTCAGCCTCTTCCTTTCTCTACCAATACAGACAATGCTTGGAAGTCTTTTGGAAACAATTCCTCTGAGAAAATGACAATTTTAACTAAACTGTGCTTAGATGAATGAACCAGGCTGGACAGCAAAAGAGGCAAAAGTTGCTCTCTGATCCTAAAGTGAGGAAAAAGACTGATCTCGAGGAAGAAGAAATGACAGGATAAGCTGATGAAGTTCTTTGCAACTCCCACATACAAGCTAAGTATGATGATCTGCCTCACGGCCCTAGAGGACTTCCAGTAGTTTCAGGGAGAATGGATGTTCTGTTTCTTTTCTCCACAGCAAAGTTTACCAACAGCATAGATAATGCTCAAAAAATGAGGGTTTTTTTCCCTGACTATTGGCTATTGCAATATTCCATTTTATTTCATATTTTCTGTACCATGTAATTTGGGCCTTGTACACAGTGTTAATACATGCAATAATTATAATTCTCCTTGACTGCATCATATTTAAAGGTGTAAGCTTCTCAATTCGTCTCCTTGAGGCAGATTACCCAGGAGACAACCCGCACATTACAGATGGAGCTACTCTGATCCCATTAACTGAACAGTGAGGAGAGCATTTGAATCACAGACTCCAGAGCCTAGTGAAACCCTGATCTCATTAAAAGCAAAGCCAGCAAGACTGTACCATTGGGGTGCCACTTTGGGTGTGCCTTTGAACTTAAGACTGCATCCAAGGTGCAAGTGCTGAGTGGAAATGGGACTGAGACATCGGGATGAGGTCCCTCACATCACATCCACCTGTGCCTGTGAACTTCTGATCCTTTCTACCAGACACCTCTCAGCAATTTCTGCAGGTGCCAGGGGGCTCAAACCACCAAAGTGAGGCACAGAAGGAAAATAAAAGAGCAGACAACTTAAAACCAAGTGGATTAATTAAATAATCTATATATTTACCAGTGATAATTCTACAGTAAAAAGCCTCCGGGGTTAGACATTTTATAGGGATTTCAATTCCTTAATTTGGAAGGTTTGAAGCCCTGAGGATTGTACTCTTTGGTTTTTTAAGTGATTTTGTGGAATTGTCATGGTGCAGGCTTTGTCTTTTAGGTTGTTTGCTGTCAATACAAACATCTTTCAAGGACAAGCTGTAAGATACTCCCACTGTCATATTGCAACATATAGTTAATTTATTTTTGTAGTGCTTAATGGCCTATAGGTACACATCCTGATCTGGAAAATTAGGAAATCTGGACTACATTTCCTGCCTCACCAAAAAAAAAAAAAATCCTTTCTATAACTAGGATAAGAGACTTGTTCGCCAAATTTTGCATTTTGTTGTCTGATCTACTGCTATGGTGAAAAATATTCTGTGTAAGAATTAAGCACTGATTGTTACTATGGTCATGTGTTAATTCTGGATGTGGGTAAATACATTGCATCTATACTTTGAGTAACACTACTGAAGATGAACAAAAAAGAAAAAAAACATATAGATCTCACTCTTAATCTTCTTCCTTCTTTATCCCAAATCATCTCCTTAAAATCTCACAGTTTTACATCTTTATCATTGGGAAACACAAGCCCACATATATATTTTTGTTTTCCTCTTCGCTTTCTTTTCCCATTCATACCTTTCCTCCCACCAACAGTGCTTGTCAGAAATGAGAATCTAATATCCTGTTTGACTGGTAGGCTTTGGAAAAGCGCGGCTCTGGAATTGTAACATAATGACAGTGGATACAGAGGCATAAAACTCTTCTTTCTCCTGCAAGGAACCTGAAATGGTTTAAGATGAAAATGTCACTGAATCAGCTGTTTAAGTAGAAGTTTAAGCTGTATTCAAGTTCCAGCTGGACACTTCTGTATGGAAAAAAAATGACAGCAAGTTTAAAAACGGTAGCATTACAAGTGTACCTTGAGCCTCAGAAAGTTCATTTTTTCCTTGCTATGTTCCTTGTTTTTCCTTCCTGCCCGTGTCCCTCTTAGTTTGAGTCTTCCAGTACAATGGAAAGAAAGCACAAATCCTATAAAAACTCCAAACCAAAACAAAACCATCCAGTTTTTTATTTCTATTTTTCTTTCTGGATAAAAATGCTGAAATCTTTCCACACCAAGAGGGAATAGGGACACAGCATTATGTTTTGCTTTTAGGCACTTTAGGGATGGAACAAAGCAAAGGCAAACTAAATGCCTAAACTAAATGAGAGTTAAACTTACCTTAGGGAAAAAGGGAATCAGAAGCTAGAAACAATATTTGCTTTCAAGCAGTGATGTGCTATAGATAAGACTGTTTTGTCCCAGCCTCCAATAAGTACTCTGTCCTTGAATGCTCCCACAGGAGGGGAGGAGGAGAAATCAGACAAATAAGTAACATCTCCTGCCATTTAAGTCACAAAAATTTTGCATAGCCGAGGTGAGGTGAAAGCACTGCTTAGAAATATGGCAAGATTGCATTGCTGTGAAGGGGATTTATCTGTACTAAGTTATATATTCCTGGAAGAATAGGCCAGACGAGCTCTGGGTGTGTGGGGGAAATGGCTCCTTCCTGGAGTGAGGTGCTGATGTTGCTCAGAGGAGCAGGAGAACCTGTGTGACAGATGGGAGCAGCTGCCTCAGAGGTGATGGGAAGGCTTTCCCAAAACATCAGGCAGGTTTAGCTGCTGGACAGTGAGTCATGGATGGCAAGCCAAACATAGAAACTGCAAAGACATAGTAGGCAAGACTGGAGTTGGATTTAAGCTTTTTCCTTTCTTTTTCATGAGGGAGTTTAGTGGTAGGGGTTTTTTGTTTGGTTGGTTTGGGTTTGGGGTGTGTGTGTTATTATTTATTTATTGAATCTGCTACCTATTTGGCATATGTGTTTTTTAACAGCTTCTACTTTTTATTCAAGTGAATTTATGACAGTTTTTTCCCAACTTCTTGATGAATCTCCTTCAAAAAATGGGCAGAGCAACCTCAGCTGCAGCTTCAGCTGCAGTTGTGTTTCTCTCACAGTTACAATTTCCTGGAAATAGGTAGGTACTTTTTCCTTAAAAATGTACTCTCTTTTGGCAGGTATTACTGTATTATCTTGACAGTGTTATTGTACAATGAGTGTTAGAGTTAGCAGACCCAGTGGAACATGCTAGTATACCATAAAAATACCTGCTATCTTAATAAATTCAATTAATTGTAGGGGCAAAAATTTTCTTATGGAGAAGTATTGTAGAAAAAGAAGGGATAAGTCATTGCTCAAAGCAATGTTTTAGCCTCTATCCAGAGAGTCAATATATGTGGGAGAGATCTGAGGCAAGGAAAGCATCTCAAATTTCCCTCTGCTCTGGTTGTGAAATTTTAGAGAGATGCTTCCCAGATCCACCCTTAACATGTGAGGAGTCCTGGGGTGGCTGTACCTGCATAATAGTTGTTTTATTCCTTTTTCTAAGAGAATTGCTACAGAGCTGGAAGAGAACAGCTTATTACATTGCTTCTCCCCATATCCCAGGCAGCATATCAGTTCAGAGACCGCCCTAGCATCTTTCCTGAGGTCTTCAGAGGTCACACAGTAGAGCTTCCATGGAACTGTCACCCTCTGTGCCTCGTAGGGTTGAGTTTTGTGGCAAAAGACTACTTCCCTTTATGCAGCAGAATGGACAATGCAGGCTGATAAAACCATGCATCCATTGTACAGCATGAAAGAGACTTCTCTGCAAAGACTGCTGTTTGTTTTCCTTTATGTCCTCTCTGCTGCCAAACATGGACTTCTTCTGCTCCTTCTCTCTCATCATCAACTCCCACTCAGTGTGCCTCCTTAGCATGCTCTGTGATGCTCTGTGATGGTGACATTTTTTTTATTGAACCCTGCTGGAGTCTGTAATTCCCCAGCATGAGACAAATAAACAGCTTTTTGCTTTTTTTTTTTTTTTTTTTTTTTTGCCTAACTTCCCAGACTGACATGCTGTAAAATAAAATAAACAAGGATTTTGAAACCTACGTTGATCAACACTGGTGTGGTATGCAGAAAATATGTTGTGAAACAAATGCTTTGAATTAAGACAAATGCAAAGGCTTAGGGCTGATTAATAGCTACTGCAGTCAAAGACTTCTGAGATTTTTTTCAGTGCTGTGGGCCAGGATAGAATTTCAAACATATTAATTAGCAATAGTGTGCATGTTTGCTGCTGAACCACTAAGCAAAGTAAGTGCTAGAACAAGCCAAGAAATACTTTTGGATACTCTGTCACAAAGAAATCAAAGCAAGAGTACAACTGTCAGCCTCTGCATTAATTGGTCTTAGGAGTGGGTGACTTAGAAGATAGGGAGGAATGAAAGACTGATAGACTAAGGATGGATTTCACTTGCTAGTCATGCACCAATATTTGATTGATGGATTGATTCAGTCTGACTGATGAAAAGCTCTATCAGCCTTCTGCTGCATCAAGACACAAACATGTCCAAACAGGTAAAAAGGTTCATCTGAATAAACTAGTCATTCTAGTAGTGTATGAAGGGATCTCTACAACAGCTGGAAGAATCCCTCCCTGTAAATATAATATTTTCTTCTTTAATATGGTGAATTTTTGCATATAGATTGAAGAAATGTGGATTTTTGTTTTGTTTTTTTTTGGGGGGTTTTTTTTGTTTGTTTGGGTTTTTTTGTTTGTTTGTTTGTTTGTTTGTTTTTTTTAAATCAAACTGTCCACTAGGAATGAGTTGATCAGACACCCTTTTTACCTCCCCCTTGGACTGGGATTTCACATGATGAAGACAGAGGTAACAACAGAAAGTTGTTGAGCCTCTATTATCTCTTCACCCAAAGTTAGTCAGAGGTGAGAAGCTGGCTGCCAACAAGAAAAATCACCAGCTCTCATAAGCTGTTAACTGAGTAACTGATTATCTGACAATGAAATCTGGTGATTACAAAAGAAAAGGTCTCGAGGTCTTTTGTCATCTCATTTATTGGGAAGCAGAAGTGCTCTGCTACCTCAGTGGCTGAAGGAATAAGATGGGATGCCAGGTGCAAGGGAAATCAGTGCGAGTCTATATGCAAGGGGAAAGGCAAGATCTTGAAAACCTAAAAGGACTCAGATGAATGCTCAAGAATGGGGGAAAAAAACTTAGGTAAGTGAAGGCATATACTTATATCACTATTTCCTTTAGCTCCATTCAGCTTTTCTCACAAAGCATGGGCTAATGGCATAAAAACCCTTGGAGAAATTGTTATGTTACACATTTCACAGCATCTGTGAAGAGGTGAACGGTGATCCAGAGCCTTGACAAAGCTGGTGAAAAATGTTCAAGCAACTGTTACAGTGAGGGAGAAGCACAGGTCCTAGTTCCTCACTTTAGCAGCCACAGCCAAAGTGCCCAAGTTGAAAGAGTACTGAAAATTGCTCTGGTTAAGTGAAGCAGGAGACCTTTGTCCACTATGGTGGGACCCACCACTGTAGACTTGAAAGTCTACAAGAGACAATTATTAGGCCCTAGGTCTCCATTATATTGACATCACTGAGAAGTTTCTCCATCTGATTTCTCTTGAGTCTAGAGCAGAAGCAGATATTTAGAAGTCCTCTGAAATTTGTTAAGCACCGATTCAGGGCAGGAGATCCATACTGGGGAAAGAAAAATGTGCCTATAAAACTACTCTGCAAGGCAGTCAGGCTGGGAAATACTTTCAGTTCTGACCACATGGTGCTGCTTAATGTGGGAAGATGTCTAACTGTTCAGAGTTGTAAAAAAATATATCTTTGGCCTCCCCTGGTAGAAGAGATTCCAGCAACAAAGATACTGCCAGTTTCAAACCAAGCATAGTGAGAGAGGCAGAAGTTAGTACAGATACATCCGGAAATGGTATTGTTAAAGCTCCCTCTCCTGTAGTCATGCAATTATGCAAAACATTAATGGTTTCATGGTTTGTTCTTTTAACACCTTGTCTTATCATGGTTGAAAAGTCAAGTTGGAAATGGCTGTAGAGCACAAGGCAAGCAAAGGCAACCACAGTTGGTTGGTTTTCAATTGCATGATTTGGGTAAGGGGTTGGGAGTTCAGGAAAGCCTCTCCTCAGCAGTAATGAGAACTTCCTCTAGATGATTCTGTATCAAGCACTAGCAGCAACTCTCATGAGGTCTATATCTGTACCCTTGCTGCTGTGATATTGTTTACTTCATGCCAGTCCCATGTGAATGATAACACCATCTGGAGGTGTTCCAAGGCTGGCAGAGTCCTGTGGCACAGGACTGTATTGTACCATATGAAACTTTTAAGTGCTGATTAACCACTGCCTGAGAATCCACTTCTTCCCTTCTGGTCACTGCTGGAAACCAAAAGTCAAAATTTGCTAGAAACCACAACTTGCTCCAGAAACCTCAGCCATGCAGCACACAAGTCCATCTCCACCAGAGCAACACTCCCCCACAGGTCAGACCTGGCTCTAAGTCCCAAGTGCCACAGATGCCTTTTGCATCTGTTAACACCAGACCTGTCAGGAAACTGAACAATTACCTGTGATTACTCCAGCTTAAAATATTATGTTGGGGCTCCATAAGTAAGGACATCAAACTGGTAATGAAATCTATGGTACTCGAGGAAGTCATAACTTTATCATGACATCAAAGGTTTCTCATATTCTCTGTTTTAACTGGTGGCTGATGGCTGGTGCTTTCCTAAAGCTTTCTTTTATTAAAAAAAAAAATAACATGCTGAATTTTCTATTGTGAAAACTGATTCTGCTAATTGTAATATTTTCTTCCATGAACCCTTGGGCTGTTGCTGCAAATATGAACTGGGTTGATTTTTCCAATAACAATTTGCATCAAGGTATTAGAGCCCTAATCAGGTCCCAGACACATACACACCTATCCACTCTTTTTGAAGTGGGATGGCAAATACAGTATTTTGCTTTCAAAGCTATAAAAGCATTTTTTAAAGTTCAAATATACTTAATCCATAAAACTAATTTATGCCTGTGCAAGTAGGAGAACAAAGGTTACCAATTAATGGCCTGAGTTATTTAAAAATTACTGAGGTAGGCACTTTTCCTCCCAATTTTTGATGACTTTTCACATGCAAATGTGGCCTACATTGTACATGCGCTTACTAAAGGTAGACTCATGCAGATATGGAAATCACTGCACAGTATTGAAAAGATAGATTTAATGCGCACTCTGACTAAACCATAATGTTGTGGTGGCATAAAGTACATCTGTTATGCTTGTGCATTACTCTAATCACATGAACAGCTGAGAAAAAGTCATGGGGAAAAAAAGTAAATGCCAAAACTTCTCATTGATTTGGGATTAGGAAGAGGTTTCCACTGCCTTGCAATATCTCATGGCTGGCACCGTCAGCATAAGATACAGTAAGAACTGTTTTATTTAATCAATAGTGTTACTTTAGTCTCCTGAAGTTTCCTACATTTCTTTTTACTTCTCTAAACAGTCACTTTCCCCCTGTGATACTGATTAAGTATATTGTTCTTCATGGGACCAAATTTAGTAAAACACCTACATGCATGTTTAATATCAAAGGCCTCTGAAGCCTATTTACTGAATGTGCTGAATGATTGGCAGGTTTTAATTAGACACATATCTAAAATTTGGTTGAATCATGTCCTTACCTATCATAACAGCAATAAAATGCAGCCGTGTGATTGTTTATTTTTCTTGATGATTACTAAAACTAGTTTAAATTGTGTGATTCTACTGAGATGTTACAAAATATCATCTCAGGGGGCACATTGAGACAAAAACACTTCAAGGAAGAGTGTGGTGGGAGCTCTGGGTCACTCATGCCCTTCCACAGGATGTTTTAGTCTGGACAGCTAGACTGAAGACTAGTCAACAGCACATTATGAAACAGAAAAATAAATGCCTTCTTAGAGGTTTTCACAGACACGTTCAAGAACATCTGTGGATCCAGAGAGCAGATTAAGACCACCCTAATCATAGTATTTTATGTGAATAATATTGAAGACTTTAGCCTTGATCTGGTAATACAAGCTCAGTTTTATTTATGCAAATACTATTGATTTATTAGATACTCTTAACTCTACATCACAGACAAGGAAAGGGGAGGGAAGGGGTGAAAAACTACTGCTTATTCACAGCTTTAAAGGAAGTCTTTAAGGCATTTTGTTCTGGGAGGTGAAATTATCTATTCCCCCAAAGGTTCAATGCAGAGTAGCTGAGATTTTAAATTGGTTGAAATTACAATTAAACTCTGAGGCTTTTATCTCCTTGTCTGACTCTCTCACTCCTCTTTTATCAATCCTTCCTTCCTTCCTTCCCTTCTCTTTCTCTCATAGGTTTGTATTTTTTTCCTTCTGCATCCTACTAGAAAGACTCAAAATATTACTGATAGACTGAGGCTTCACAAGGAGAATAATAGGCATAATAACTATCATACAGTTAGAGTGGAAAAGAGGCATGCTGGGTATATCTGTCTCCCTATAGATGCTGTTCCATTTTTATTCAAGTGGAAATTGCAAGAGTTGTGTAGATGGGTCCTCTGAAGATCTCTGAATCAAAGCAGTTTTAATTAATCTTATCAATCATTTCAGAATAATCAAATTAATGAAAAAAATGTGGTTGACTCTTTGATTCCAGCAGCAGCTACATTTTATCATATGAAAAAATGGCTTTTTCCTTTGTATTCTAAATGACTGAAATTTGAAAAATAGATTTGTTAACTTCATAAAGGGCAGTAAATGTTATTACAAAAGTGGTTGGTTAACTTGTCACTGTTCTGTTCTGAGGTTTGGAGTAACACTCACAATGGGATTATTGATATAAATAGCATCTTTTTAGGAGGAGGAAAGCAACATGTTCCTTTGCAGCAGTTCATTTATTAAAACCTCAAGTAATCTTCACCCTTTCAAAAGATGGGAGCTCCCTGAAAATAAAGGGTATATTAATGAAGAGCGTATAACTCACCAAGCTTGGGGATATTCTATCACTCTTTAGGACCATAATATGGATTTTGATATAGTCAGGTGTATGATGAAGAGCCGTGGTTGCTGCATGGCACTCTGCAAAAGCAACGGGAGTACCTAGCCCATCTGCTAACTGCAATTTAATAGCCTGACTTCTGGCACATTGCTGGCAGAAAAAGCGACAAGCACCGCTTTATACACTGAGCAATGTGCAGTCTACACTAGTTCCATTTTATTTAGACAGTAAACTCCTTGGAGCAAGGTATCTTTCTGTTCTGTGTTTGTCAAATACTTTGCACAATGAGGCTCTAGGTTTGGGACTGGATGTTTTTACACGGTGCAGAGATGCTCAGGCCAGCAGCACCTGAGCTCCTGCTGGGAGCAGAGGCAGCCCAGCTACAGCACTGGAGTGCTGGGCTTGCATGGCTGAGAAAGTGCCAGGCTCTCACTTGTCTCTGACAAGGATGGTGCTGTGCCATGCCAGCACCACCACGCCACTGTGGGATCCATGTTGGTGGAGCTGTGCCCCCCAGATGTGCCAGCTTGGATCTCCCCTAGCTCAGGCACCTTTGTGCCATGACTTGTATCCCAGGACAGAATGACACTTAGTCTCCAAGGTGCAGTGACACTGCCAAAAACCACAGCCCTGCAGACACTGCTCTGTGACCTGTGCCCCAAGCAAATCCACACAAAAAGCTCCTTTTGCCAGACACATCCAAACCATTCCAAGTCTCCTGCCTGTTTGGGACTCTTGGTTCCACCATGTGCCTGTTCCTGTGAAACTTTCATGCATGGAAGTAGCACCAGAGATTTCACCAGATCATATTACTTATATAATCTATTTAAACTCGATTATGGTGCTTTCTTGATTGTATGTCTGAGCATTCTGTGCTTTACAGGGTGTTGCTCAGATTGGTTTTAATGGGATTAAAGGTCTTTTAGAAATTGTTTCTATAGGAATTTGACCCATTTTTTTTGATGCTATGATCTACTCTAGCCATAGGAATTTATTGATGTTCTGCAGATGCAGGGTGTGCTGGTTCTCCTCTCTGACCTCGTGTTTCAGTGTTGACCTGCATGTTATACTGGATTTCTTTTCTCTGCTCACCTTTCTTCCTGTACCTTGCTTTGGGAATATCAGTGCAGTTTGGGCAGTAGTGACAGGCGACAATGAATTGTCTTTCTTGACTCTAAGTGCTGATGCCAATGCTATGCCATGCTAATACTACAGCAACATTCATAGCATTAGTCTTGAGTCCCCCTTTTCTATGGATATGATATTTTCCCATTTCTGGTTCTCACCTTTCACAGTATTTTTCTGTGTGTTCCCTTAGAGCTGGGAGGCTGCCACCTGCACTTTGCCCAAATGAGAGAAGGAGAAGGGAGAGGCAGAAGACAAGAACATGCTCTTCTCTGCATGGCTCTGCAGCTGTGCCAATTGTTGAGCTGCAAACAGGTTGTAGCAAAAGAGCAGGAGAGGAAAGGAGGCCATGCTAGGGAGGGATATTCTGTATCACAAGAGATTTGGGTTGAAAAAGGGTCCTGGTACCTCTGGTAATACCTTGTTAATGTCCTGTTGAGTGATGGATGCAAGAACTCAATACCTAAGTTGAACTATTTTTTCTTTTCTAAAGAATTTTTCTCTCTAAAGAACTTTTTAAATAAAACTTAGAAATGGAGTGTCCCACAAGTATCAAGCAAAAGTAAACTAAATATTTTTACCATTTCAAATCATCCTAATTGAATGAGAAGGCTGTGTATAGAACTGTAATTCTGTCCAGAGGCTGCTTGTCAAGTCATGTTTTTATTGTAATTACCTGATTTGTTCAGCTTTAATCGTATTTACTTTCGAAGGTCAGCTGTCCTGCTCTGAAATGGTTAGTGAAGGCTACGAGAATACATAATACCCATGGGGAGAAAAGCAAAGACCACATATGCTCTTTTAATTTTTACTTCACAGCAGAAGAGGTAGTATTTTTCTTCACTTCTTAGCAGTCCATATTTCTTCATCAATACTATTTATTATTTGGTACGTAGTAACTCCTAGAAGTGCTGCTTGTGTCTGGTCTCCAGTGAATGCTTCGAAATATATGTCCATCATCAGCACCAACCCATACCTCAGAGACCTTATAATTTTAAGAGGCAAAACAAAGCACAAGAGAAACATATCATTCTCTTCATAGGGAACAGAAAAAGTGCAAAATGTTGTGCAACACCCTCCCAACTTTGCTTAACATCATAATCACAGGGTTGTCAGCTCTCTCTATGTCACATGAGTGAACAAATCATGTTCTGTCTTCCTGTCTGGGTGATAGAAAAATACCTAAATACTTAGTCTCCCTCCCCAAAATAATTTCTACAAACTGGAAGAAGACCAATAAGTCTTAACAGAACTTAGAAGTAATCAAATATACATTATCAGTTTTCAAAGTTGCTCCAAGATTTTGTTGTTGTTTACCATTTGATAATGTTACAAACTTAGCTGTCTAAAAAAGATTTGAAGAAGAAAATAAACCTGTTCCCCTAGGAAGATGAGAGCTAATCATATTATTCTTCTACTCAAAAACAGTAACAGGCTGAAAGCTAAACTTTGAGCCTCTAATCATTGGTGTTGGGATACCCTGCAAGGCAGACCTTTACAATTCAATTGCCACTTATAACAAAGGTAAAAAGAGCAGGTTTAATCTTTCTTTTTAAATTAAAACTATTAAAAAACATAATGCTAGCTCATTATATTTTTTGTTCAGCAGTTCTTGTTTCGGTTCATCAGTTTAGTCTTCAGTTTAGTTTCCAAACTCTGGCCACACAATGGAAGACCACAATGGCAAGGAAGGCTCAGTTGCACCTGACTCGTGGGTTTTTCCATGAACAGCCATTTTGTGTGCAGCCTGCTGATTAACTTGCTACAGCATAAATCCAGCAGAGGAAAATCCCCAAAAAACAAAATGACCTAACATGTAAATCCAGCAGTAGACTTTTAAATACACTTCATTATATTTAAAGTCTTTGTGTTCCTTACAATTTGAAAGGAACGTTAATATATTCATAAGCACTAACCTTAAGTCAGTGCTGCGTGCTCAAGCATAAATTCTATTATCAGTGGATCTACTGCAATTCCTGGAAGAGGGAGAGTTGCTGAATACTACCGTTGTTGGCAGCTTCTTGTTGAATATAAGAACTTTCCTAGAGCTCACCTAAAGCAAAAGACTTTTGTAACTCCTTTCTCACCTTCATCTCCTTAATTACCCTCTCCCCTCTTCCCAACCATAATGAATCTCTACTTTTAAGTAAAATCTTCTTTATTTTAAGCAAAATCTTCTAACAAAGCTAAAATTCTAAAATAAATTTACCTTTAAGGTGTGAGCACAATAATTTTCCCAAGTAGATAATCTGTACTGTTTCCATTTCTGTAGAAGACTATTTTTTCTTCCAAAGTATGTTCCATTAGATAAAAATTTCTGGCTGGTTATTCAGCTCAAGTAGTTGGACACTGTGTTACTCAGCGGTGCAGTGAAAAATTGGAATGGAAAAAAACTCACCCATTTGTTCTTCCAAGGTGGGCAACATGGGAGTAATCACTCTTCTACCTATCCTAGAAACAGCTGTATTAAATTTTCCTATGTTTACTTATAACTGCATTCTTCAGGTGAGTGGTCCTTTCTGTAAACTTAAAAAAATTCCACTGTAGTATCTCCATTTCTGGGCTTGCATGAGCGTCTTTGACCCTCTGTTCAAGGAGATACATTTCCAGTTTCTTTTCTAGTGAAATTCTCAGAGGACTGGAATAAGGATTTTGTCAGTTCACATTAGCAAAGCTGGGCAGAGGAAATGACACCACACCCGCTTATGCAAAGCATATTATATACCCATAGGCACACCTCAACAGCATTAAACCATAATCTAAAGAAACCAGAGGAAGTGTGGGACAGGGAGAATTAGGTCCATCACAGGTTTTATCCTGGTTCCCCCAGGTCCTCACAGTAACTCTCTGTGGCAGTTTGAGGTCTATCAGCACAATATTTCCTGCAGCACACGCCTCCTCACCTGCTGCTGGCTCAAAACATGACTAGAAGAGCCCTAAAGGATGCAGAAACAAGGTAAACCATGGAAATAAGGATACCATGGTTCATCTCAGCTGTGGTCTCCTCCTGCACATGAAAAATGCACCCTGTTGAAACACTGGACTCTCTCACTTTCCATTAAAGAGTTGTACACATCAAAGGACTATTTACACAAAAAGGAGACCAAGTCTGGGCTACTCTATTTACTGGAATATCAAGGGATTACATATAGAACTCCTTTGCTTAGTGACATTTTAACATCAGCCCAAGAAACACAGGAAGATGCTGATTCCATACTAAAGAGAGCTAAAATGTTGGAATAAGGGGTTTTATCACTATAAGATAGGAATTCTGGAACTACACTTAGAAAAACAAACAAACAAAAAGGTCTTCTAATTAGAACTGAGGTAAATTATTTCTTTTAGTAAAATCTCTTCCCTAAAATTGACCTGTATCCAGTAATAGTGCAAATAATGACAGCAGTGCCAACACGCCACTTTGACAGACATAATTTCATACCAAAATCAGACGCAAATCTTTACTTTTATATGTGAATAAAGAGCAGCTTTCTTCAGATAAACTGCTCCAAGGTTTACCCACCTTCCCCTCTGACTGCTTTTTTATAAAGGATATGCTGTAATGATGTGCTCACATATGGGTTTATGGGATTAAACTAGGCAAGCCCTTAAAAAATAATAATTATATTGTACACAATTCCACACTTTTTTACCTTTCTTTCAAACTGTAACCTTATATTTTGTTTTCAAACTTAGAACTCTTACTCTTTGTTTTATTTTATGGTTAACAATTTCAAATTGTACCATGCCTCCTCCCTCACTTAGAAAGCTTTTGTTCACTGCTTCATCACCATCTGCATGTAGAGACAGGCAACCATAGTCTGTAGGCTACAATAATAATGGTACACTAGATAACATCACCAGATCAGCTTCGTGCTACAAACACATCTGAAATTTTCCATGCTTCAGAACTACTAGGAGGCTCGGTAATCTTATGAGTATTAGGAAACTTCTATTTATTACAATGGGATCTAGTTATGCCAAGGAGAATAAATGTCTTGCACAGATAACTTGACACCTGAAATATATATTAAAAAAAGGGGGACTAGAAGTGATAAAAAAGCAGAGATAAAAATGGCAACATGAAATTAGGCAAAAAAAAAAAAAAAAAAGAAGAGAGAGAGATAGAGATATTTAAGTACATATTCATACTACAAATCCCTTCAGAATGCAGAATTTCACCAAACCCTTACTTTTCTAGGTTCAGCATTTCAGCCAGAAACTTCCCTGACTTGGATTTGGAGACAGTACTTAGCATTTGTGTGGCACAGGGGATGGAGAAGAGGTATTATGTCTTTTAAAAGTAAGGAGTGGCCAGTGGGTAATGATGCAGTTATTTCCCTTTTCAGTTTATGTTTTTAAGATCTTACCAATCGTGACTGGGATTTTTTTAAAGGTGTGAGCTAACTGCTTTGCACAACATAAGAATAGAACCAAAATCTAATACAAATTCATAGGAAATTTTCAAGAGCTTAAATTCTGGGGACATTAAGTTACCAATTTATTGAGTGCAAAGTCAGACAGGCCACTAGAAATCTGAGTCTCATTTCTCAGTCATCTAGGCCCTTGCAATCCATATGCATTACTCTGTATGATGATCAATTACTTGTTTTTTGTTAAAATACCTCTTCAAAGAAGACATAACATCTTGATTTGGTGCTTTGTTATGTCAATTTATCCCTTCCAACCAGTACTGTTAAAGATGTGCACTCTAACTTCTATCTGAATGGGACTCCTGCCTTGTCATGAACTCTATTTTTTTCTCTTAGATAGGACTAATTAGCTGTATTCAAAATAGTTTGTTTGAACAAGCTTAGCTGCAACTGATCCAGATCGGTTTGTGTGCCTGTTTCCACAATGTCTTCGTCACCTAGAATCCTCCACAGCAGCAATTCATTATTTCACAGTTACTGATTCCCAGCACCAAAAATGCTGAACTGTACCGGCCCAGTATTGAACCTTATGGTAACTTCCCAATGTTAGGATACAACTGTTCAACAGCAAGTCAGTGTTGCCCATTGACCACTGATGACTGTGATTCTGAAAGCTGTCAGGTGGCCAACTTTTAATCCATTTAACATGTTCTTTATTGGTGTTGCGTAGCATTGATTCCATAATCAGAACATTATGCACCACTGATTCCAAGGTCTTTGAAAAGCCCATTACATTTACAGAATATCCCATCAATCAATCCTCAAAAAGGAGCAGTGAAATTATACTTTCTTCCTCAAGTGTAAAAGATGTGTATTTTCTAGGAGTTGTTTCTGTTACTCCATTAGAAATGAAGAAGGCTGGTAATATACCTCATCATCAGATAGAAGGATACTATTCCCCTCATTTCCAAATGCAGGGAATAGAAATATTTATTGAAATTTTCTGTCCTTTTTTGTATCCTGAATAATACTACCATTTCCCCTCTACCATGTTTTGTTGCCATCTTGATGGAAAGAAACCTTCCAACATTGCAGATCATCCAACATCTATCTGTTCTTTATCCTATGTTTGTCTATTATGACAAATATAGATTGGTACACTTTTTTCCCTTTCTCTTGGATCAATATATGATTTATGGCCATGGAGTTTTTTTTCAGAGAATTCCAACTTTTCATTAATATTTTTCTTTCTGGATTTTGTTTAGGATTTTACCAAATTTTTCTTCTTTAAATCACCATGTCGTGTGCATATATACATCATTATTATCAATCAATGTCAATGTGAGAGTTAGTGGATTGAAAAACCAAATCTCTTCATTTTGTCTCTTACTAAACTTGTTACCCGATTGACTGAATATTGGAAAAATTGGTATGACAAGAGACCCTGAAATATGGAGCATGTAGTTAAAATGACAGTCCCACAGAAGACAGTCACAGAGGATTTATGAAAGGAAAAAGAGTTTATGTGGTTTATGTGCATGAACTGGGCAAGGGACACAGAAGAATCAGCAGAATGAGAGCCATTGTGGTTCTTGCTTGCTGCTGTAAAGAGGAAACTTTGACAGTCTGTAGGTTCTTTCCCAGATCCTACTCTTACTTTTGTAAATGGCTATTCTTACAATTTCTTCCAGCAAAACAAATTGCTTTTGTTATTTGCTTTCAAGCTGAGCCTTCAGTCTGTAATGAGCCTTGATTAATAATGAATTTTTTAGGTCTGACTTTTCAGGTCTTTTTCTGAAAATCCCATTCACAGAAATTATCTTGAATAAAACTACAATAAATGACCTCTTCCATTTATTGAAGCTTTAATTCCTACTAGAACTTTTTGTGTAGTATATGCCGTGCCAGAGATACAGTTTCCTGCCCCAAGCTTTTAATTCCCCAGTGAATGGGGCAATCAGTACTGTTTCTTAAATTATTAATAAATCTAATGACTCACTTGATTTCACTTTCTAGGATCTCTTTGTGGTCATGTGTGTTAGTATACTAAAAGATAAAACAACAGCAAACCTGCTACTTTATCCTTTTCTGGAGTACAAACCAATAATTCATAAATTTCATAATATTTTTTCACAGTAACATGTCAATTTAGCATGTAATATGTCAAGTGAACATGGTGGACATCCCATCATCAAGTCAAACTTTATTTTCTCCTAATCAAATCCTTTAAAAGGAGCTAAGCAGACATACAGTTGGCACTAGTATCCCATCTCATGATCTCTTGTGCCCCCTTCTAGATGTGACCAGCACGTGTTTGACAGCTGTTTGTAATTCCTACTTCTCTTTGGCCTTTCTTTTGTAACAACCGAGGGAACTCTCGTGCCCTTCTCCTAGCTGACTTCCTGAGGCACCAGCATGTGGAATGATCCTACCTAACAATCTCATTTCATCATATATAACATAACTGGACTTTGGACAGAGGCTACCCTATATTCAACATCATCAAATCAGGCTCACTGACCCTTAAATAACCACTGTTGTCTAGTTCCAGCAAGAAAGGAATTAATTTTTACACTATAAAGAAGTCTAGTAAGTCTATATATCTGGATTGTAGTTCAAAAGAAAAGCATTTGGAAATATTTCTAATGAGCATCCTTTGATTACAATGGGACCAAGATTTTTTCTTTGACCAATTTTTTGTTTCCATTTTGAAATTCTGAAGAATGGATAATCCATCAGTACTGTCTACACAGTTCAAGAACTATTGTCAGGACATATAAAAAATGCCTGAAATGTGAAGGCCTGACACAATGCACATTTATGTCAATAACAGTGCATTTTTCTACAGAACTCATGGATTTGCATCAGATTTCATCAAAAAAGAAATGATAAAATGCTTGAGAACTCCAGTCCTGTTCTGTTAAATTAAATGAAATTGCTATAGATCAAAGGAAAGTCCAAATAGTTAGCATGGAGAAACAATAGGATCGTGCATTCTTAAAGAAAATGGAAAATAGTAATCATATTCAAAAGAAAAATGCAATAAAGAAAACAATTTGACGTAATATTCTGTTGGCAAAAAAGATGTCTCATTTTCAATTTAATATTAAAAAATTGCTCACATTAATTCTCTTCAGTTTTCCAATATACATGTATGAGCTGCAGATTGAGCTGTGCAATTCATCTTAAGTGTTATTTGCCAATATAATGTCCAGACTACTGACTCTGACAAGAGGGAACAACTTACTTGATACTTTACATCCTTCATATTCTCAGTTCCTTACTCCTGTCAGAGACTGAAGTGGTTCATGCCTGAAACATTGATACAAAGTTTTGGTCATTTTAACAAAAACTGTGTAAAGAAGCTATAACTAAGGAAGCCTCTCTGAAGATATCTGACTGGGACTTTGGACTGAAAGTCAAACTGCTGAGATTAGATATTTATCTAATTGAAAACCCATTTTTCAATCACCTGAAACAAGTAAACAAGGAAAAGAATGTGAGTCAAACCCAGCAGCCATGCTAAGAATCATCTCTGGCTTGCTCTGAGGTGGAGGAGACCATAGCCCACAGACCCATTTGCTGGAAGCAAGTTTGCACAGCTTTGCCCCCCAGCTGAGATGGGGGGAGGAAGTTTTGGTGTGTTGTAACCTCTGCTCAGGGGCAGTAAACCCATCTTCCCTTACAGAAACTGGCTATGGAACCCCCAGCAGAGCCACATCCACAGGACATTCACATGAAGGGCAGCTGAGGGGGTGCCTTAATCCATCAAAGGCTACCCCAAAGTGCTCCCCAGAGTCATTCCTGAGGCCTTGCACCACAGGACTGCAAATGATGCAACAAACCCAAAGTCTGTTGTAAGAGACAATGGCAACCTCCCCACTCCCCTCCACCAGGGAAATGCCTGGATTTTCCTACCTGGCCTGAACATATACTAAGCCATCAGATTCTAGGCTTTTTGGGGTGACCAAGAAGACCAGCTGGAGTGGATCAGTGGAGCGTTGTTGGGATTCATGAAATGGTAATATTTTCCTTATTCTCCTTCTGTCCTCCCCACATATCAAATAAAACCCATACTATTGCCACTGGCATATGTTTTACACTGCCTGAACATCAGTCCACAAAACGTGTACACTATTTGGTTTTCATCTGGTAATTTTATTTCTTTACTGAAATAGTTCTGTTCTTAGTATCAGGCAGATAGATAGGTGAGAAAAATGGAAGTATTGCTTAAAAAAAATTACACAAACATGCCTACAACGGTTCGGTAGACTTTTGTCCAAATGGGAGAACATGGAAAAATGATCCCTTCATCACACTACAGATGTCCAGGATGTCTTCTATCTCCAGTTTTTTCAAATGTCCAGACTCCATAGCCTAGCTTAAGTCCTAACTCTGCTGCCTGTGTACTTATAGATTTTGGGGAAAATCTGAATAGAACATATTTCTTGAAAACCCAATCTGCAGAGTGCCAAAATCCAGTTTCATTGAGACTCCTGCCCATTTCCATAATGCAAACTTATATTGTCTTTCAAAATATTAATGGGAGAGTCAACATAGACCACATTGAAAGAAAGGATTATTTTCTTTTTGAGATTCACAGTGTATTTGTTCTTCCATAGCCTGGCTGCATCATAGGTCCCTTCCCTGTGTGTCCTTTAGCTTAATGTGATCCCACACATTGATGGAAATTTGGCTGTAAATGAAAAAAACTGACTTTTTTAAGTCTCTCAAGTAGGAAAGAATTGAATACAAGGTTACAATTTTGGTGTAGAATAACATACAATGAGATTTCAGGCTTCACAGAATGCAAAATGTAGGATTGGCTTTGGGGCTGTTTTTCTACTCTAGTGCAATTTTGTTTGGCAGAACCATGGTTTGAATTTAGTCCTCCCATCACAGGCAGTATTGTACCAAAACAAATATTGGCCTGTTGCAGTTAATACCACAAATACAGCTCTTCATTGGGCTACAAAAATATGTTCAGTCAAGAAGGAAGACATGCTCTAGACATAGGTTAAAAAAGAAATTTTTCAGGATAGCAGGCTGCCATGGACACACAGAAATGACACAGGCCCCATTGCCCATGTCCACCTGTACCTCTGTGCATGGCAGGATGGCTGAAGCTGCCACCTGAGAAGCAGCAACCAAATTTATGATCCAGTCATGCTTCTCTCAAACAGGTCCAGGTTTTCCCATCTTACAGACATAGCAACTGTTCTTATCCCTCACTTCTGGATCAATAAAACTAATTTTCTGCCTACTCTACTGAGAAGCCCTGAGTTCGGCCTGCCACCAGCTTTGTTCTTACCACTTCAAAACGATTATGAATAAATAGATGGCCATACAACCCAGCCTACAGCCTGAATAGCAATTTGCCTTTCTTTTTTTAGAACTAAATACCAAAGAGATTTTTTTTTTCTCTCCCTGTTTGTACCATATCCTGGCTTCTTATACACAAAGCAATTCACTGGAAATAGAACTCATCTCTTTTTTTTAAGTACTTTCATTCTTTACATTAATCAGAAGTTAATCAGACTAAGCGGGAGTCCCACATTCCCAGAATAGCCCCAGAAAGGTTTCAGGAAGCAGGAGCTACACTGGTACTCTTATGCAAAAGGTTGCCATGACAAGAGAACCATTCCTTCTTCTCTTTTGATTGTTTTTGAGGTCATCTTGGGCAGCCAGCACAATGTGAGAGAAGAATGAGAAGCTCAAAATCATCATAATGATACTAAAATAGGCTAATTTTCACATTATGTAACTAAATGGGACAGGAAGGAAATGAAGATAGTATTGGTTTAAATTAATGTAGTTGCAGATCACTGTAGTCAGAGTAATCATCTTGTGTATGATTTAAAAAGGAGAGGGTGTTTTATTTTTTTTTAATGGATCCAGCTGCAAGCAATTGTGAAGGAACTAAATAGAATCAGTAATGATGGTCTAAGAAAGAAGCAAATGTTTGTTTGTTTCTGGGGAGAAATGAAATAAATAAATGACTCAGAATTTAAGACAGTCAGATTCCCCAAACAGACCATTGATAGGTTGTCACAAACCAAAAGACCAGTTCTCCATGAGATGTCAGAAAGGTGGTGTACAGAAAGATTATCTTCAGCATCCCCCAAGTCAGTGGGAAATCTTCTTTCAGAATAGAGGTTTTATCTGCCTTCTGAGATGTACCTCCTTGGGCAACCCATGTGTCTCCAATTTCAGCATTTCCTCACTGAGTTATCTATCCCTGGTGACTGTCACTCCTTCTTCACCTTCAACTGCTGTAGAAGTTAATACTGATGATTCTCAGATAAACCTCCCAGGTTATTAATAACACCACTCCTAACTTTTAGAAAAGATCAAATAATATAATCAGTTAGCAACTAAAAGCAGCAGCCACCAAACCCCAAAATTTAGGAACAAAAGCAGGTCCTGATCAAACTTGCGAGTCAGTAAAGACTTTAGAGTGGCTAAAATATACTGCTTGTCTAACAGAGATCCCTGGCTGTTCAAGCAACTGGTCTCCCATATCTCATTTTCTCACACTGAAGTCTCCTTGAGATCCACACACCAGGGAATTATCTCCCGTCTTGTCTGTAGTGTACTTAGCCCTTCACAATGTATTGGCATAGAAGGAGGGGGAAAGGTGAGAGAGGAAAGGGGAGGAGTTGATTCATTTTTCCCAAAAGCTATGGAAAATTACTCCTTTTACCCCTGCAACTGAAATAATTTCAACCTGCCTGGTGTGATTTACTGCATCAACCCATCCTTAAGGACTACAGTAATCAAGCTGTCCTTCGGTAACATGTAATTGTCACCTTTACTCCATTGTCTTGCAATACAGGAAAGACTACCTAAAGCCATAAACACTGGAGAGGGTTTAAGGCTATGAAACAAATCCTGGGGCAGCACCAGGTGTCTAACTCTTAGTTAAATAATTAAATGTCTCTTTTCTTCCCTCAACAAAGTGGTCACTTCTGAACATTTCTCGATTGCCCCTTGCTGTCCTCGCTGCAAGGCAATGATGTGACTTTCATAATGGGCAATCCCACCAATAACAGGACCGCTCAACTGCTTGTACAGTCTTTGCAGATATGGGCTTCTTGACTTGCCCAAATTCCCACGTGACAGAGCTGTCACATAATGGAGAAGCACAATTTACTTTCTAAAGTGCAAAATGAGACAGAGAATGGGAGAGAAAGTAATTATAATGGCAGATTAATCTCCTATCAGAGAAGACAGATTATAAAGGGTAATGTTTCTTGGACCTTTTTGAATGCACCACTTTGTAGCAGGATAAATGTAAAATGATATGAGGAAATATAAACTGTTATAGACAGTGGTGGTGATTGGCCTGCCTGTTCAACAGGTTCACTTTTTTGTTTTGTTTTTAGTTTAAGGAGAGAAATTTCATTGATTGCCTTGGAGATTATTAATTTTACTCTGAAATTTGAAAATCATGTGTGTAAAAAAATATTCTGGGATTTGTAAGTGTTAGACTGCTTGTATTCAGAGTACTTGTGACTTCTCCAAACTATTCCGCACATATAAGCACTTCTTGGAAGGAAGAACAGAAATGTTTTGTTGATTCATAGCACTGCTAACAACAGTTTAAATGTCAACCTACAATAGCACTCATCAGTAGAGGTATCATTTCTCTTTCCCATTTTAATAATAAGTCATCTAAACAAATAAGCCATGTATCCATTGGGAATGACCATGCTGAAACTAAATGTAGAGAAAAACACAAGTTATTCAACTGAATATGTTATGGGTAACACTACTTTTCACAAACATGTTCAGTCCTGTGGATAAATCAACTTTTCTCCAAAGGACACTTTGTGGATAACTGTGCATTTTCAATAGGTTTTTCTCCTGTGTTGGTCAGATAAACAGCATGAATTTTATTATACCAAATCCAGTATCCAAATAAGACAAACAAAATAAAAGACCAGAGAATTTGCAGGTGACTTATTCCATGAATTGCTGCCATGAATTGTCATCTACTGGAATGTTGTTTTTCTCTCATTGACTACCTGTTGGGAATGTTCTGATGTTTTAAAAATCATTCTTAATCACTCTTAGTTTGCTATTTACTCAGGATTAGTTGACTGCAAATGAATTAAAGTAGAACGAACTTCATTGGACAATGGTTAATTTTTCATTCTTACTAACACATTGACCTTGAGTTTACTTATGGTTTATAGTACAGAATTTTATTATAAAAAATGCAGATTTCACTTTTTTTTTTTTTTTGGGGGGGGGGTTGGGGTGAGTTACCTGGACCTTGAAATCTTTCATTTGGACAAACATTCCTGCCAATAAATCATTCACTAGAATGATCAGATAAAGTGTACATGAAATATGCATGAACATAATTGAAATGAGTTTATTTAAGTGCTCAAATGAGTATTTGTAGACAGCTTTCTGAAGCATTTATCCAGCACTACTGAAAATAGCATAATTATTGAATAAAAAGAACTACACCTGATAAATATAGGGCTGACAGCACACTGGAAGAAAACTATAGAAGATATTACTGGGAAGGAAAAACCTTCTATGGAAAAAAACAAAACACACCAAACAATTAATTCATTCCATATTCTTTACTGAAAATGTTCTTACTTGTCTGGGCAAACACAAACTTGTGTTGTTAAAAGGGGAGTTAAAATTGGAAGGAAAAATGCATGGTAGAGTCATCATAAATGCCAGTAATGCAAAATGGGGAGATTGAAGATTGTTTGATAGAATTGTGAATTACAAGGTGTGTTCCAAAGCAGATTTATTCAGTCATTGCTTCTTTATACTCTTCAGCAACACTGATTTCACATTCAACCTGTTTGTACTTGTTTCTGAATGGTAGAAAAAAGAGAATTTTTCATTAATTTATATTATTTATATATTTTCACCTTGCATTTGTGATATTCCTCACTTTAAGAAAAATCTAATGTAGTTATTCGGTGAGGTTCAAAGCCTTTTTCAGACATTAACTAGTTAAATTTCACAACACTTCTCTGAGGCAGAAAATTAAGTTTTAAAATTCCCAATTGTTGAATAAGGGAACTTAGGGACAAAGGTTAAGTGATCTACTGAGGCCACAGGAAACAGTATAAGTAGTGGAATAAGAACTTGTCCCAGCCCATTGCAGTGGCTGGTAACATACCAGGGCACAGGACAATTACAAAATTTCACAGACTTCTTCCATAATCTACCTTTTTTGCTCCTTCCCCTTTCTACCCAGCTAAAAATATTTTCAGCCAAGCATTACTCCATATAAAGTACTGGTAGTTCTGTTTCTGTCAGATTGTTTCTTCAAACCAACTAATTTTTTACTCTTTTGTTTAAAAGGCTTCATTATCTTATAGACAAGTTAGTCTTCCTCTCATGAATAAAAACTGCCTGTGGATACTGACAATGTGACCACCACAAAAGTGTCCAAGAACCACACTCACGGTGACCACAAATGATGGCTCCACACCTTTGTTGGAGTCTTTGGAATAATGCAAATCAAGCTGTAAATCAAACAAAATGTCTTTTTTCAAAGCTAAAATGTCATCTAATTGAAAACAGTTACTGAAATAAATTAATTTAAGAATATATTTCCAAATATTTTAGACTGGACATTTTGAAATCAGATTAATTTTCTGTTTTCTGACTTAAATGTTTACTTATAGATATAAAAGAATAATATTAATACATTAAATCAATATTGCCCCCACTCTTTATTTCTATTATATTTGTTATGGTTGCAATAGAGAGGGTAAGTTGTGGATTTATTTCTGTTACTCCTATCTTCACCTGTGTGTGCCCCTCCCCCTTCCTTTTATGTGTCCCTGTGTTCAATTTTCAAACCTTTCTTAGGTTTGAAAGGTTTTTTCAAAACCTTTCTTAACCTTTGGAAGGCAGAAGGGAAAAGTGGAATAGTGTGAATAAGCTACCACACATCCTGAAGTATTGAGAAAATGGTAAAAAAGTAAAAAGGTGGAGAGAAGATGAAAAGCTGATGCTTCGTAAATTAAAGGCTTTTAGGTAAAGTGACTTAGAACAAAAAATTTCCCTGCAAGTACACTTGAAATGAGTATGTTTAAATTATTGGTGGAGGAGAGGGGGGAGATCCGGTGGGGTCTATATTTAAAATTTCCCTGAAACTTTCTTGAATGGAAAAGGTGAAGAGAATTTTGGGAAGCCTTTTCCATAAAGAAACCAGAGATTTTAGGTGAATGGAGCAAACTACACAACACCTTTTAGGGCATTTTTATTGACAAATAATAAGTTTATAAAAACCACTCTCATTTTTCTGTATTCAGGTAACTTTGTTTATGTAGGGCCCATCAAGAAAAAACAGTTGTCAAGAAGTAAATTGCCCTATAGTCTTTATATAAACTTCCTCTAACAGGCCAAGCTTATTTGAAAAGTTTCCCTCCCCTTTCTGCAAGAGTCCTTACACAGTTTGTGTAAGCAGTGTGTTTTGTCAGAGGGTTCAGGCTGCCTAGAAACAGCCTTTCCTGAGCAGGAGCTGGGGACAGACCCTCACTCCTCAACTGGATGCACGCTGCACCAGGACATGGAAGCCTGCAGTGAGCCAGTGCTGTGTGATAAGCACAGCAAACACAGGACTGGAGCGAGAGGAGCTTGCAGCAGACATCCCAGGAACTCCTAGAACATCAGCTGGGCTTGCACACATTTCAGTAGTGGTCAGGGTTGCCCTCATCCGGGCAGAGACTTGTTGGGGCCTGCCTTCTCTGAGAGTCTCTCATAGGATGCATAGCCCCTCAACTGTTCCTCCCATAGCTTCCAAGAGATAGTGAAAGCCACTCACAGCATATTTTACGTTTGTACTGGATACATGTGGATCAATCAACAGCAAAATGGGGGAAAATGCTTTACATAGAATTCCTTTTTATTTCAGTTAAATTGCAAGGTTAATTTCTTGAATACATTAACACAGCAGTATGACAAACGGGACATAATGCTTTTGGTACTTGATGGAGCTTTCCATGTGATTCACAACAAAATATTTTAAATAATAGTAATTGCTTTAAAAAATTATTAATTTGGATACTACCACCAACAGAAGAAGCACCTGAAGCCCACACGAAACACTTGCTAATGAATGTGTTGGCTAAATCCAAAGGTTTAGTTTTAAAAGGTATACAGAACGTGTGCCAGAAAAACGCAGCAGGCTTCCATCTGTACTTTGCTTCGATCTGATACAATTAAATGGACCTTTGTGTGACCTCCCTGACCTATCCAGAACTCCCACTGGCTTTCAAGATTGACAGTAATGCCAGCGAGAAGCTTATGAAACAGGGCAAATCTGCTAAGGCACATAAACCCCTTTTTCAATAGTGCCTCAAGCATTTAGGCACAGATCTTGGAAGGGATCCTGGCAGTAATAAACTTCCTAAAGACCACAGCCTCAATGCCTAAGTTTTCCAGTCTTTGACATAACCTAACACCAGCGAGGGGTCTTAAGAGTCCAAATGATAAACAGGCCTAAGGTGCTTTGAGATCCATAAACAGAGTGTGCCACACTTGTCTAAACAAGTACATCCTTGACAAATCCCAAAAGCATTCCAAAATCCTGACTCAGCACTGCACTGAGCAGAGTTTCTAACTCACAGAAAATGGACAGTGATTGCAGTGGTAAGGCTGTGTTTTGTTTTGTTTCTCATAATGCTTCAGATTATGGCCTTCCATTGAGCTGCCTTGTGTCCTTAGAGGCAAACAGCCAGTCTAACTCAGTATTGGGGAATTATTAATCCCAGGGCACCATGGAGTTACTGTGGTCAGTCAGGAGCAGTGACTATCCTGTAATTGAAGGTCTCTAAGAAAAGCTTTATATGGTTCTGACCTGCCATGAATGCATCTCAAGGGCAGGGTTATTATGCTTTAACTAAGCATTTCACTTATGAATGCCTCTGCTGTTATCTAAGTTGCTGATATCTTGTTGAGGAGTGAACCCAGAGGAGTGTAGAGCAAAGACAACAACACAAGAATGTGGAAATAATGGTGAGAGATAGAAAGAATATTAAAACAGAACAGAGAAATCGAATGGCAAGAGATGAAGAGGAATAAAATATGCCTTGCAAAGGGCAAGTAGCACAAGGCATGAAGAGGGAGGTTATTTTGGAAAATGCATTGAACCCACCTCCATTTCTATTTACAAGCTGATTCAGCAGTGCCTGTCATTCAAATCATGTCTCAACAGCAAAGGAATTGTTGTGAGAAGCAAATCATAAAGCCAACAGGTGCAGAGAACATGCTGCTGCTGCTGTGTTTAAAAAAAAAAATAAATTACAGGTCTCACATTTAACATCAACTACAAAAAGTTGAGGTGGAAGAAACTGCAATAAGAATGTGAGCCAGCAAGCTCCTATCCCTACAGTGGTTTGGTGGTGTTTTTTTGTTTTGTTTTGTTTTTTTTTCAACTTATCACATTTTCTATGCAGGATCTGTGTGTGTGTGTGTGTGTGTGTGTGTGTATGTTTATGTGCATTTGTCTTTTGGGTTTTTTTTAATCTACACCAAATTTCTCACTGGTTTCTCTAATGAAAGGTCTACTTCTAGAAGACAGAATCTACTTTCTTCCTCTTATTATTCAAAATTACATTTTGTGAGCTGCCTAGACACTTTGTGGCTGCAACTGTCCTATTTACTTCGCTGCCTTCTTCCTTTTTTCTTCATTGTTATTACTCTATGTTATTATTATTATTGTTGTTATTATTAATATAATTACTACCACTACTACTACAATCCTGTTAATGCTGTGACTGAAAATGCAGAATGCCTGAGCCCACACATCTGGGGCAGCAGAGGTGTCTGCATGTGAAGCAGCACAGCTAACTGCACTAACTAGCAAATTTTAGCCTTTTCTACAGCAAACGGGTACAGATTTCATGCGAGCTGTGCTTCTCCAGCAGCAACAGCAACAGTCACCGGGTGCCAAACTGATATCGCCCCACAAGTGCCCGCCCTTTACCGCGGCAAGCACCCACGCACCCGCACATGGCTCGGGCAGCAGGCAGAGGAGCCTCAGCCCAGCCCGCCAGCCAAATCCAGAGGTAACACGGCGAGAGGGAACCTCGCACAAGCTGCAGTTAGCGAACTGCCATATGCCCTGACAAAGCTGCCGACAGCAGTGGCGAGCCCAGGGAGGGCTTTTATCATTAGCCCCTCACCCAGCAGAGGAGGAAACTCATTTAGCCCCATGCTGGACTTTCATTAGGAGCGACTTGCATCAGATGGTCGCAGCGCTCTGGCACTGGTGTCGCCCGGTCCGTTGCTGGAGACGTGGCCATATCTCACCCCAGCAGGGATCCCCAGATTGGAGCGGCTCTTTGTCGACAGATGCCAAGACAGCAGCGGTAGCAGTGACAAAGGCAGCTTGGTTTGGTGTTATCTTTTATGCTGGCATGCTGCAGCCCTGAACTTTTCAAGAGGTGGCTTTTCACAAACTACTTATTCATGTTGCAGGCAGAAAGAGTTGCAGAGTTTATACAGACGGGGAGAAATAATCTAAAGTAAAATATGCTTGAAATTACCACTTGAATCTGAAGCAAGCAGCAAAAAAGCTGTCACTGACAATCATTATTTCCAACCTTGGGACTGTAATAAAAAATCAATGAAGCAAGAGATGTCAATATTCTAGTAACAAAGATGTGATACCAACACCCTCTCCTCCCAACATCCTAGCTGTTTATAGTAAAAATATACACAACTGGAAGCATAGATGTCGCAACAGAAACACTTTTCTATTTCCAGAAATATCCTATCATTTTGGGACAACTACTTGCATTGCTTGCAGGAGAGGATTTTCAAGGAGAAGTGAACCAAAACAGGTTTTTTGACACTGAGCTGCGAATTCTTTGAAAAGCATAGTGACTCTTGTCAAATGTAATTTAAAAAACACCAAAACACCTTGACTGTTTCACTTCCTTCCTGCCTGCTTCCCAAACATGGATATTCAGTATTTAAATCCCTCACACATCTTGCAGCTGACTACCTCACCGTGCAGATACACTATAAACTGATAAGGGCTAACAAAGAAACCCCTTAATAAATCTCTTGATTTTTATCAGTGCGTTTTAATGAACTTCTGTGTTTAATTAAAAACAAACAAACCCAAGGAAGAAAATGAGCTTTTAAAAAAATCTATAGCTTCCTTCCCTTGCCTTTCTCATCACCATGATAGAAGGCTGTCCTACACTATTTAATGGGTTTGACTTCGGGGTAGGCGAACCATCAGTAGCTCCTTTTTATAGTCAGGGAGCAAAAGCCAGTAGGAGAGACGAGGTGCTGGCTTCTGGAGTGGAGGCTGGAGCCCTGGTTTGCGCTCAGAGGGGCTGACAGAGCCCGTGTGAAAGGCAGGCACTGCGGGGCGCGGGACGAGCTAGTCGGGAAGCAGAGCCGGGAGCTCTGGGGAGAGGGTGCAAGGGGCTCGCATTTACTTGACCTGCTGCCTAATTCTCCCCTGTTTCAGGTGGCGACCCACAGCCCAGCACCCTCTCCTGATACAGCAGCTTCTCATTCCCAACAGGGAGAGCTTCAGCTTTCCACTGAACCAGTTTTGTGCCACCACAGCCCCGCTGCACCCTCCCTGTGATCCCAGGGGATGTGAAAGCCTCTCATGCCGGGGGACCGACTGCAGCAGTGACCGGTGCTGCAGCCGGGCAGGCTCTGTCAGACTCCGCTGAGCCGAGACTAAAAAAAAAAAAAAAAAAAAGTGGTTTTAATTCGCAATTTTTCATAGCTCTTTCCTAAGCCAAAAGCCCATTGGGGCGGACAGCAGGGCAAGCCGGACCGTGGCGCTGGTGTCCTCACGCCGGCAGCGGGCTGCAGGCCCATCCTGCCTCTCCGCTTTGCAGAAGAGATCGCGCAGGGGGAGCGGTCGGCAGCTTTGCTCATCCGCTTTATCATTTTAATATTTTATTTTATTCCGTCCTCCCGAGCAGGCCGGGCCGGGCCGGGCCAGGCCCGCGCAGGTGGGCGGTGTCGAGGCGCCACCTACCGGGCGGCGGCGGCAGCGGCCCCCTCAGCGGGGCGGCGGGGCGGGGGCGGGGCTGCGGGTGCACAGCCCTGCCCTTTCGCACGGACATTACCCCAAGCAAATAAATACATCGCCCCCTTATTTCAGCAGAAAGAGCCTCCGGGCCCTTCTGCCTGGCCGCGGGGCCCGGCAAAGGTCGGAGGATTAGTTAGCCCGCGTTAGTGGCTGGGCGGCGGCGAGGGTGGCGGCACACGGACAACGTGGACCCCGGCTTTAATTGCTTCCATTTGGCCTCAGCCAGCGGTGGGCGCGACACGGACGTAAGCGATGTGTCCCGGCCACAGGAAGGAACAGTGTTAAACGTTTTAATTATACGGGGAGCGAAACAAAGTCAAAGCAGAACAATGAACAAGAGCAAATATAAAGAAAGGGAGGCTAGTTAATGGAACATTAACGTAAGAATTTAATGCAACCAGGCTGAATCTGTTTTGCAGCATGGAAGGAAGGAAAACAGTGCTATTGTCCTGGAGAGAAGTGAGTGCAGCCCACCTCCCATCCTGTCGTACGTGGCAGGGCTGCCGTGGCCCTGAGCGGGTTGTTTCCACTGGAGGGATGCTTTTAACACTCAGCATCTTTAGGGATCTGGGAACCAACTATCTAGCCTTGAATCCCACAGAAATGCCAGGTACACAGCATTTATCATTTAATCTCCATCGGCAAATAGCTCAGAATAAACTCCAAGCTACCCTTGCCACTTGCCACAGACCTACCTGTACAATATGACACGTTTTGAAAAGGGCCATCCATTCGCCAGGACACCGTTTTTAGCACACACCACACTTGGTTATTCTTATACCCCAAATGCAGGCATTTCATGAGGGTCAAGTTACCCCTTGTACCCTCTGTGGTCAGAGTGAAAGAGAGGCTGTGCTAATGATACATACATATAATTCTAATGTACTAACAATGCCGATGTGCTGGTATTGTGCAATGTGCTAGTATGATTGTGGTACATAATAATGTGATGCTAGTGCCAAAATTTGCATTCTTCTCTTGCATGGGGAAGAGCCACTCTCTTCCACTGACCTGCTGACTACAGAGGGAGCCCAGGGTGACCACCTGGCTGGTTTAACTGCTCAGCATTGGATCACAATGCTGCCAGGAACAGGTAACTTTCCTTAAAGGTGCCCCTCTAAAATCTGTTCAGGTTTCAGGTAAACTCTTTCCTGTTCCAAACCTGTTTGGTTTTCCCACAATTAGTGTGAGACACTTCAACCAACATATGTGCATGAGCAGAAGAGATGGAGGTTAAGGATCCTTTGCTTATTTGTCCCAAATGCTGTCTCAGCTTGTGTGACAGTTGGTGCTGTGATGAAATTTTTATTACAGTCCCTGAACTTAAGCCAAGTTTTCAGACCTGTTGATGACACGTCAGAAAATGCAAAAGAATCAAAGGGTTTTCCGCAGAAAGCATTTATGTGTCATGAGATACATATTTTAACCAGAAACTTGCAGTTCCTGGCAGACTGTGACTGGTTTAGTTAAGCTTCCATAAATCAAAGTACAATGCACAGACTATGAACATCAAAAACATCAGAATCCCACAAACAGGTATGTCACTGCCTGGCAGCTTTGGCCAAAATTTGCAAAAAGGGATCAAAGAGCTTTTACTCAACATTTAGGACTTAATGTAAATCATAGTCATCCTAGTGGGGGTTTCGCAATTGCCTTTACCAGGAGGCAAAGTCATCCTTCTGTAGGGAGGCAGGAAGCAAGAAGAGTCATCCTTAATATGAAAAGGGTATCCTAATATATTCTGCAGTTACTTGAACAAGTGGTTTTTTTGTGTGTTGTTTTTTAAAGCAGCTAACTAGCTAATATCACTAAGTAGGTATACAAGCAAGTCAATAAAGCAAGCCATATATCATTTCATAGTTGTTTTTTAATCATCTTAATATGCTTTTATGTAATGCGTGTTCCTAGCAAATGCACTACAGATTTGAAAAAGTGCTGCTAGTGAACAGTGAGATGGCAAAGAATAGAAAAGTGTACTTGCTTAAAGTTATATCATACTTTTCCAAATTTCATTGTGATGTTTGGACCCTAATGTTTTCCACTGAATAGTAGGACCTTTTCCAAATGCCACTTCAGGGAGAAGTGTTAGGCTGTTTGTGCAATGGGTAGATCAAAGTGTAAAGCCTCAAGTCTTCAAGTTTTGAATTTTGTCTGATACTAGACCTTGGCCAGGATCAAAATAACCTTCCCCCAAATCTAAAAATCTTGCAATTTTAAAAGCTGACTGTTGCCAAACTTCTTAAATTTTAAATCCAGAAACATATGCAGTTCTGATTCTTTCAACATTATCACCCTAATGCAGTGTATCTGGATACAGGAGGAATATTTAAGCATTGGAGACTAAATTAATTAACTTTTTTGTGTCTCCCATGTAGTAGTTTATTGCATCATAAATGCCTCCATTGTGTGACAATCTATGTAAAACTTCAGTAAAATAAGCCATTGATCATGGGAACCAGAGTGAATGTGGATAACCAGATTTTTTTCTGTTTTTACTGGAAATCTTAATCCAGCAAAATTGAGGTACCACCACAGAAGGCCACAGTTTGCTCTTCTGCTCTACATCTTCTAACTATATTTATAGTCCATTTCAGAGAAGAAAGTAATTAACACAGGCCTTGACTATTCCATTCCATCATCAGAATGAATGAAGGATGGTGTGTAAAACTATTTGGAATTATGACATTTTCAGGAACATTTCTTCTACTCAGTGTTAGAGGATATGCCAGTGAAAACAGCTGTCAAATGAACAGAGTTTGGGATCCATTCCTCAAAGGTTTACATGCTTCACCTTGTACTATCCTAGTATCCACAAATTTTTCCCCCAAGCCACCCAGTGGGAGATTGTTTTGG
This sequence comes from Pyrgilauda ruficollis, assembly GCF_017590135.1. NCBI lineage: Eukaryota > Metazoa > Chordata > Aves > Passeriformes > Passeridae > Pyrgilauda > Pyrgilauda ruficollis. The sequence continues at coordinate 3,800,716 of NW_024524934.1, read as the reverse complement.
CCATTTCTCTCTTCCAGGAGTACTTGAGAAGGTTGCAGAGGCCAGGCCAGTTATCCTGATGGCAAATGGAGAAGAATCTCTGGGCGTTTCAGAGGAGTCTAAATGGTAGTATATCTGAAATCTACAATGTGTTGCATCAATGGTGCCAGGTCAAATCTTTTGGGTCCAAATGTTCTCTTGCATGTAAATACAGAAGTGCTTGCAAAAGAGGGAACAAATTTTCTTCCTGCAGCTGATCATGTACGTAAGCAGTAATTCAGATCACCCCTGGAAGAGTCTGTGGTATCAAAGCCTTCCTTCTGGACCGGGTCAGACTCACTTTATTCTTCTCTGAGGATAGTTTTTCACACTATTTAGGTACACATTAAGCTGGCAGGGCAGACGGCTTGGCATCACTTAACTGCAGGCAGCCCAGCTCTAATGAGAGGCTCTTCTAGACCCCACTAGAAGCAAACTGGTTTGCATTTTCCTTGGTAAGTGCTCTGTACCATAACGTTGTCACAACCTCAAGTACAGCATTGATGGAAGCTCTGCAATGGCTTTGTGGAGGGTAATGAAGTGTCAGCAGTAAGAAGCAGGAAAATATTCATCTCTGGCCACATCTGTTGACACCCAGTAGGATTGATGCATGAACATATTAGATGAAGGACATAAACAGGCAAGAGGCTAGCAAATATCTCATTAATAGCTGATATATGTGACATCTTCTTTTGGAAGACAGATGAGCAGAAGGTACTCAGAAATAGTTCCCAGCATTACAGATGCAAGTAACAGCAGGTAAACTGTAGCAAACTATACAAACATTCGTGGTTAAGCTTGCTTCAAGTCCAGAAAAGGTAGAAAGACTGGAGAGTGTTATGTACTGGAAATTATGTCTACAGTCTTCATGGTTTTCTCTCAAATGGGCCATTGACTCTTGACCATTAGAAAATATTGGTCTTCAGCCTAGCTCATCTTCTGAAAGTGATAATGGCCTCCGAGGCTACAATATTGAGGAGAAATAACAGATTTGCAAATTATTTTACCATCTATCTCACACCTTTTAATGATGTGGAATATACACACAAGGGATGCAGTGAAGGTGAACATATTTTTGATGCTTTTTATTGAAGCGCCACCTCCATTCATATGAATGAAATTTATTAAAAAGACATATGTGTGTATGTGTCTCTGTTCCATGTATTTAAATAAGGTATCCTTCAAGAAGGATACACCGAATGGGCTTTCCAAGATGATGAAATAATTCAGCATGGTATCAAGACAAAAAATCTCAAGTGATTATCACAAAGAGAGATTCCAAACTTTTTTTTTTTTTTTTAATGCACTAGAAGCAATTTTGTACATATGATTTCTTTGCAATTTCTTAATGGAACGATGTAATGTACATATTTTACAGAAAAATCAGGATATAGCAAAGACCTGCTTTGAATGTTATTTTTTTAAAAGTTTCTAGAGTTTATTTTTAAGGATCTGTAGGGATTTGGAATACAATGTGTTTTTTCAGAGTAAATGAAATGTACCTCTTAAATGACACTGGCAACTAGCATCAAGGGGGACTCCATGTGACATCTCCATGGGAATGACCAATCATTTTCAAAATGCAAAAAAGTCTTATCTGCCAAATACTCAGTATCTTAGCAAATTTGTATACAGAACTAAAAGCCTATTTTTGGGAAAAAAAATAAAAAATAAAGTCTACAAAATTTGGGGACAACTTTGGAGTTTCTCCTTTAGTGTAGAAGTAGTAGCAATGGGAAAAATAACCTGGGGAAAAAATAGGTGTATAGATAGAATGTAAATTCAGGACATAGTGAGGAAAGCATCTCTTCGTGTTTAATATGGTTCTAATGAAAGACAATTGCTAATAAGAAGTGACTGGTTAAATTGTGTCAATGACCAATCCTATTCTGCATGTTCTGCTGAAGCCAGGCACCCTCTGAGGACAGCTGGAGCTCAGCCAGAATGTTGTGACCGTGGTCAAGGTCATAGGTCCTCATGTGCCAGGCAACAGAGTCTTGCTCCTAATCTTTACAAACTCTTTTTTTTTTTTTTTTTTTTTTTTTTTCCATGGGGAAACAGACTGGAATATACTCAGTTAGACACCATTAGTATTTTTAATCCTTGTCGCCTTTTGATATAAAAATAAAGCTACCAGTTATTTTTTGTTTCATTATTAAGCCCTTGGTTTTTACAAGGATTTCAGAACTTGCCCTAGATTAGAAACAAAAATAGTAAGAGCTCCTTTTCACAAGAAATAAGATTTGAAGGTATTAGGGGGCATATGCCCTCCTTTTTAGCAATCAGCACAGGGAGTTCTTTTATTCTGACCCTGAAAAAATCAACTACAGTAGCTCAAAATATGTTTTTATTGTTTATTTTTGTAAATGCTGTTTGTAGTAATATTCCACTAACATACATACACACGAGTCCTTTCACAGCCTTTTTCTGGCTAAAATTTGAATTGCTATGAATAGTTGGCAGCCTAGTGCAGGGAGATTGGACTGAATGTTGAGACAGGTGTATTTTTGGCTCAGCCAGTGCCCCAGTATGTCATTGTGGTCTCTGCATCAGTTTTTCCTTCTACCCTAGTTTTTTTGTTCTACTTAAACAAAAGCTTTGAGTTTTAAAGCATGACATCTCACTATGTATTTGTAAGTAACCATACTCCAAACAATAGTTTGTGCTTGAATTCTTATGCTCCATTAATACTGAAATAGCAGCAGCCTTTCAATGGTTGCCTCTTCAGAGGAGTTGGGCAGTTTTGACATCATTCTTTAATATTAAATGGGCTTTGTTTGGAGCTGTAGCAGCCAGGAACAAACTATTATGTGTGGGCATGTGAATGCAGGAACAAATGGAAATGGATGCATCCCGGACTCTGGAAATCGTTATGTTCGTGCCATCACAGGCTACCACATTGCACAGTTCTTTCCAGAATCAGAGCCTCAGCTTGAAGGGCCATTAGACTCTCCAGATTTTGCAAAAAAACAAAACCTGGCTATTTTTCTTTTGGAGATTCCTGATGGTTGTGATTCTACATTCTGAATCAGTGCCACTGCTGAATATTCAGTGTCCTCATCAAACTCCAGCACTGATGCTAGCCAGTTCCCTTTTGTTCCTTGGTGCTGGCAACAGTGTTCTGATGCAAGACTGAATCTCTGTCCTAAGTGAGAGTGTTTTTTGGAAAAGGATGAAGTGCCAGACAAGATCAGACTAGGCCTATGGCTCAACTACTGTAACACCTGCTCTCTGGCTCTCTGGCGTGGAAGCAGCTCTCATCTTGATCTCTAAGTTAGAAGAATTAAATGTTCACACCCAGCTTTGTGTGGTTTAATCTGCCTTTCAGAAGAAAAGTGGAATAGTTTTGCATATTTTTATTACTGTTCAGAGAAATTTCCTCCTCACATTCCATGTCTTCTGGGCCTCATTGCCTAGGCACATTTCAATCCAAGGTGCATTTTTTATCCTGCAGTTCAACAAGGGCTTTCCTTCTCCTTGCACTGTGAGACACATTAACTCCTCCCAGCCTTTCTTATGAATATACACTATGTTCCCTAGTCAAATTTTAAAGCGAAAATTTTTTTCCTCATTAGGAGTTTGAATTACCCGAAGCCTGTTTATCATGATCCTCTTTCTTAAATATTCTTTAATCCTGCAATATCCTTTTGAAGTGTACGACCATATACCACAGCTGAGATCAGATATTGCTGGTGATTTATGTAACGACATTCCATTATTTCCCATATTACTGTCCAGTACATCTCTAATTCACCCTGCTTGGATTAGCCAAGCAAAATGGCAATATTGATCATTGCTTTTCTAGCAATTGTCTGCATCTGTTTTGTGTCTCATATAGTCGTTATTAAAGGCAGAAAACAAAGTCTAATGAGTTTCAGAAAGCCCATTTGGAACACTTAGTACTTTTTTTTGTGCAGACATGAAGAGTCGGCTTGTCCACAGATTCAGTTTAGATGCACAAGACTAGATCATTTGCAAAAAAAATTCTATTCAGACAAGCTGGACAAGTGATCTATGAAAACACTTTTTATGACCAAATTTCCTGAATATAAACCACATAATACTTTTCCTATGCCTTTCCCATTGGTATCCCTTAGAAAAGAAATCTTTTTTTTTGTGAACTTGGCCAATCATAGCGAATAAGTTCTCTTTGCTTCTCTTCCTGCACTCCCATCTTACAATGTAGCTGATTCACAAGTAAATAAAGTAATCCCAGCTAGAATTGTTACTGGTTCCTGTTCATTCATTCCCAGGTTTTTATGACTTTAACGGCCATTTTCTTACCTTACCTGGACATGAAGAAAGCTGTGCAAATTGCCTCCATTTAATGAAATGCAGTGAAAACATGAAAGACCAACAGAAAGACTAGCTTACCACTAGGCTGGAAGTGAAAAAAACAGTATCTTACTTTTGCACTGAAAAAATGTACGTACCTATAGTCCATAAAAGTGGACTATTTAACCTACTCTTGAACTTCCCAAAAATGTTTCCACACCAAGCATCCATATGTGAAGGATTCTGGTTGCTTCATATTTGAGTTCCTGAGCTTAAGCTTTGGTCTTTTGGGACAAGTGGGCACAAGCCCAAGAGCCTGGCATTTTATCCCTCTTCCCACATCCAGATAAAAAGCAACTGGGACTCCAGTCTTGCCCTGGAGACTATTAACTGTTCTGCATACGTGAAAAAGTGAGTTCCAAAAAAACAAGCTGATAGAAATAAGCTATTTTGCCAACCATGCACAAGAGTTTTGTGCACAGTTTTGTGTGGTGTGGGTGCATGCCTGCCTACAGAAACATGAGCTTGAGAGTTGTAGACCTAGCTGGTAAAAAGGAAGAGTTAAACAAGAAAAGCTTTCCAGACTACATAGTTTTTTTCATAATCATAATGTAGTTGGCTTCTCTGGAGAAACAGAACTATTTGCCTCTTTCTCCTCAATGGTTAAAACTACATTTCTTGAGAAAGACTAATAAAATGAACAATAGAACCCTGGAGCCTGCAGAGCTTGGGTCCAGTTCGTACAAAGAGAAAACAAAAAAAACAATCCCAAAAAAGGCTGTCTTCTTAAATTTTGCCACAACAACCTCATGCTTAGAACCACAGGAGGAGGTCCACACATAGCTTGGCCATTAATTATAATTTTTGCATCCCTTTGGTTGTATTTTTTGATGACAAGAGCAACTAGAGAAAATCAGAATAGAGAGTTGGGGATCATTGTGAGTAACTTCTTGCTTTCCCTGTCTCGTCTCAGGGGGGTGGCAACTCCTGGAATTATTTCTGCAATTTCCTGAACATTTTCCATGAAGTGCTGACTTGCAGTCTGCAGTCTGTATCACTTAGAGCAATATTCAGCATCACAAAGGATCAGATCCCATAGCAGAATCCAGCCAATCTGGACTTACAACTTGTCAGCAGTAATCCACTGTGAGCAAGGTGACAGAGTACCAAAGATCAGCATGGCTGGATGGTTGGCACATGTGTCCCACATTTTTGGGGGCACATGTATGACTGTGTGTTACATTAATATGCTCTGACTTAGTCTTACGGTAAAGAACTATCAGCCTCCTTCAATAAATTCGTTGTGGTTGAGTGCTCACCGATTATCTGTAGGAGTGCAAATACAGCTGTTTGTTAGACATGAGACATTCATTTAGCTCTCTGTATTGTCAAATACATTATTAGCTAATTTATTGCAGGAGAATCTTTACCTCCAGTATGTGTGATGAACCTTATTTGAACCTATTTTGCACCTATTCTTGCTTGCTCTGGATAATGGGTAACGGTGTGTGTGAGCCAGAAAGAACTGCTCAACTTTCATAAACAGAATGAGGTTCCAAGAGTGGCAATTAAAAAAAAGAAATATGCATAAATTAATTTCTAATTTCTTACTGGTAAATGCGGTGTATTTTGTGTTGATTAACAAAGACATGATACCCATGAAATCCTACAAAACCATTTTTTTCCCCTACCATGTTTCAGAAGATGAATTTGCTTTAATACTTAGTTTTAGAAATAGCTCAAAAATGAGACACGACAGTCCTAGAAATCCTAAACCACCAAATATGAATTTTTCCAAAGGGATTTGATCTCAGTTTCATATTCAGCATTTTTTCTTACTGGTTTATTTGGAGCATATAAAAGTATTAATTTATTGCTGCATTTAATATGGAGAGTGGTGAGTAGCTGGATTTTGAACTTGTAATTGCTGAAAATGTCAGGGCCACTTCTTCAATACTCATTGAAATTTTTAGTTAATCAACAACAGATATATATAGCAAACAAGTAGTCCAAGAAAAGCACACCTTATGTCAATGGAACAGTGCATAACATCATTCTCCTGTGAGGACAGAAATTATAACTTTTAAAGAAATCACTCTGATTTTTCAGGTTTAAATCAAAGATGCATGAGAAGCCATATCTTTCCTTTTCCACCTAGAGGCCACAGGATATAGGAGCATACTCCAGCCTCACAGGTAGGGAAAGATTCAGATCAGATAGACGGAGGCCAGGAAGAAGCAATGAGAATTGTGAGGAACTCAGAGCCCATGGGATGTGAGGAAACACTGGTAGTCTGCCAGACTATTGGCGGTCAAAAGTGGTGGTCAAAAGCAACAGTTAAAGAAAACTAAGCAGGAGAAAAATGGTAAGAATATGGCTACTTATAAAGGAGTGGAAAACATCTTTTCATATCCACTGAAGATAAAGAAAAAAAATTACTTCAAGAGAGACTTAGGTTTAGATTTCAGGTAAAAAATTTCTAGTGATACAAGTAATGGAACACCAGAATGCATTACCAAGAGAAGCTGTTAAATTTCATGTGTCAGTCAAGATTTTTTAAGATGCATTGAGAAGATGCTTTCTTGTATGGATAGTTATTCCCATCAGAAAAGTAGGACAGACCAGCTGTTCTGAAACATAGGATGCTACTATGAAGTGTATTTTCTCTGCTTCTGTTACAGCTATTTTTTTCTATGGTCTGGGAAGAAACTAATCAGCTTTAGACCTCGAGATGTTGGAAGCAAAAAAAAAAAAAAAAAAAAAAAACCCAAAAAAAAAAAACCAAAAAAAACCCCCCAAAAAAAAAAAAAAACCCACCAAAAAAACAACTTACTTTTATCACATTTTCCTTCTTCCCTTTTAATTTTTTATTTTCTGTTTGCTCCTTCTGGATCCGTTGAATAGGGAATGGCTTTTGTATCACTGCTAGACTAACACTCTGTAATCTTTCTTCCATATCTGTGCAAAGATACTCTCTTTTTCTTGTGTGTTTCCAGAGTACATCCCTGCAAAGTTATACTAAACCCTTGCTTGATTGCACATTGGATACACAGTTTTCAATGACATAAATAATCCTATTCTTGCAGACATTATCAAGATTTGTTCCCAGCTTCTGATCCTCAAGTTAGCAGAAGCAAAATTTTTCTTATATACAGCTTTGGTCACCATGAACTTGGCAGTGAAAGAGAATTCTCAGTCACTGAACTGCTGTGAGTTTTTTTAAGAACCAGGCCTATACAAAAGTTACTTGCTGTTCTTCCAAAAGACCCCAGAAGTTTTGTTACGCATTTCAGTAGCAGTAGGACTACCTCATTGTACTGGGAAGAGATTATTTACCGTCCTTTTTTCCTTTTTTTATATATATATTTTTACTTTGCATGACAGTTTTCATAGAATACTAAATAATGCCAGCAGGATTTAAATTTGAATTCAGAATTATTTCAATTACCTTAAATGTTTTACTTTTTTTTCAAACTAAATGCATAAATAGGATCTGCTCAAACATGCCTAGCAGGAAGCATTTGAATGCCTCATGCAGATAGGCTGTTCCCTGCTTCCTTGTTTGGTTTGGTTTTCCCTTTCTTGTTTAAAAAATTCCAGTAGTGAATGAATGAAACATAATTATGCAAATATGCTAAATCCAGTTGACAGGCAGGATGCAGGCAATGCTAAAGCAAAACTGGTAAGCTAAGGGCAATGTCTACATTTCATTATTTATTAGGGGCCAGGTATGAAAAGGCATTTGAGCACCCAGAGAGACAGGCAGTCAGTAATATTTACAAAAACACCTCAGTGAATGTGATGCATTATTCCTGTACACTTTACTAGTGGCAATGTGGGGAAATTAGTGGGGGAAATTAGTGAGCAGTGGTCCTCCAAATTAATCTAATTTATGAGTCAGCAATCTTATGTGTTTCTCTGAATGCAAATCCCAAGTGCAAAACAAGTGTCATGCAAAAATCGGCACTCTCTGGTTTTTTTTTTAAATTACTGCATGCTGTATGTAAGAAAAGAACATTTTGTACAGTATATAGAAACTCTGCTAGTGACAGTTTTACCTGTTCATATTGAAATGCTGTAGGAAATTATAGATCATAAGCTATAATTTCAGTGGTAAACCCAAAAGTTATTTCCAAGTCTCTGCAAAGGTGTGTCATAAATCTGGTCAAAGAGAACATGACAAGGAACTTACGTAGTTAGCATTTTTCTCCTGTAAGGAACTGAAGAAAAACTGAAAAAAAAAGCAAAAAAAAAAAAAAAGCAATGGCACTATTGTTTCTACGTGCAATTTATGAAAGACATTGCTTCTGACACAGCTACTTATGGATACTGACCTTTGTAAAGGAATAAGGATGCAAACCTTCATATGTTGAGGTAGATTGGCCGTTATGAATGGCGTGGAGGATTCCAAGCAAAATAAACCCTAAAATTTGTCAGTTTTAGCAGTTTGCTATAAAACTCGCACAACAAATTTGTTTTGGGTCCAATCTATTGAACAGTCACATTACTGAGTTGGACAATGAATTATGGAGTACACATAAAACTGGCAGATGGCATCTTTCTAGGAGGGATTCCAAGCACTTGGGAGGACAAGATCAGTACTCACAGAGATCCTAAAAATGTTGCTGAAATACTCCAAAACCAACAGTATGAAATTCTAAGGAATGCTATGCTTGGGAAGGAAGAAAACCAACAGAAAATGTGAAATGGCTGAACAGAAAAATATCTAGCAGCAATGATGAATTAAAATATCTTAATATGTTTGAACATTGTATCAAGTAAAAAGACCAGTGTCATTCTGGAGTGTGCTAGGTGGCATGCCATAAGTTAGAGATGGAGGTCTTTATTCTGCCCTATGCAGCAGTAACAGGACTTCAGCTAAAATATGTGGTCAGATTTTGAGCATGGCATTTTAAGAAAAGGTGCAGTCTAAGTAGAGTGTGGGCCAAGATCATAAATACTGCTAAGACATTTAAAAATGTGACAGAAGGTTGAAAGAAATGGGTCTGTTTAGTTTTGAAAAGAATGAGGAACAATTCAGTAATCATCAAATATGTAAAATGAGCATTGTCATCAGTTACTCTCCATGTTCACCCAATGTAGAAAAGAAATCGCAGCCTTAATTTTTCTAAAGGAAGAAAAAGGTTTGATTAGATTAAATTAGACATTAAAAAATAACTTTCCATCTGCAAAGGCTTTTAAGGACTGAAAGAGGCTGCCTATGGAGCTTCTTTACTTCATAATTGAAGACCTCTGTGAACAGATTAGAGAAAAATCAGATGGTATGAGAATATTTGACAATCTCTTAAAGCAAGGAAATCTGAATTTTAAAGATGAGTTTCATTCCTGCATTTCTATGATGCTACTGCTAAAGCCCTTAGAAAATAATATTCTTAAATTACCCAAAACCCAGATTTACTTTTTTAAGTAACTCATGTTTATAGAAAATATCCAATGCATTCAGAAATTCATATTGATCATGTAAATTGCAGAGAGTCCCTTGGGGATTTACATTCCAGTGTGGAAGGCTTCATTAAAACAAGCAAACAAAATCTGGATAAATTCTTTTTACTTGTCTCAGAATATGCAGGGAAAGTTTATATCCCTTTGAAATAAAAGGCATGATTTGTACTGGTTACAAGAGGGAATACTGTGTTCAGGATTGGGATTTGTTATGCTTGTTCCTGGAGAAGTGCACTTGGATCAGCAGATTTGCAAAAATTGCAGGTCAAATTTAGTAGGACTGGTTACTTATTAAGCTCATAAAACATGGTGTGTACATCAATTGTATGTTTATTTAAAATGTTATGATACACAGGTGTAATGCTATAATTTTTCTGGTTTTTTGGAATGTAGAATTTTCAGCGGTTTTTCTAAAGGTACTGTGTATAACCTTGTCACTAAAATGTTATATCCTCTTAAACTCATGCAGTGGAATAGCATTTTTAGCTAATAAACCTCTTAAACTTGTGCTCTTTATGATTGGCAGTGCCAAAAGTCCTTCTAAGAAAGCAGCCTTATCTGAACCTTAAGTCATGACATTCAGATTGCAAAGATTAACATGTCTGTAATCTACATGCAAGTCATTTGATTTGAAAACAGTAGGACTTGTAGAAGGAAACTTTTCCCAGGTGCCAATGTACTTAAACTAGACGTTAGTAAGTCATGTTGTAAATATTACAATTACACACGTTTCAAAGGGAGTCAAATAGCCTTTCCCTTTAACCCTCTGCCAAGTTTAATTCTTCCTAAAATTATAGAGTGGCTGTTCTTCAGACATTGAAGTGATCTGCCATACAAATAACCAATATGCAGTTAGTAACAGCAGCACCATGCAGATCCCTGGCAAAAAATACAGCAGCCTGCTCAAAATTAGGTTTTATGTTTATGGCTTTCTAAGATCAAGAGCTGCCTCTTCCTCCTGTCTCACTGTCTTTCCCTTCTCATACCCGCTGCATTCACATCACTTTTATAATAATGATGTTCTCATTGTGAGCATGTGTGCTTGAGACCTTACTTATACCTTATAGGCTAATGATTGGGTTTTACCCTGCCGAACATGAAGATGTCAGTAGGTATTAATAATACTGTGAAAGAGATAACAGTATTTCCATAAATTGACCTTCTTGATGATGACTTCACCCCATTTTCTTCAGTTCAGTTTAATGACTTGAAGAGTGTTCGGTGATGAAACCATTCCCAAGCATAAATTATTCACTACAGGAAAAAAGTAGTAGTTCCATTTTGCAATTTTCCATCACTGGCTGAACCTCTGTAGGTGAATTGTCTGCAGAGACAGAACAATTCTTCTGACCCTCGTAAACTTATTCACACCCTTTTTTAAAACAAGACAGCAATAAAAAAAATTGAATAAGGAGAAAAAGCATTTTCTTCAAAATAAATGTTGACCCATCCATCTGTGCTCTTAAAAATGTGTGTGCATATATAAATATACATATAACATGTAGAAGAGAAAAACATCTTTTAAAATACATTTACTCTAGGTTATTAACAAAGAACTTCATTTAAAAGATACAAATCAAAGAGCTGGACTAGAATCAACATGACCATAAATATTTTAAATGCTTGACATTACATACCAGACACAAATAAACAGAGAAGCAAATTATAGCCAGTATGTCTAAAGATAAAAATATTTACCATTTGCATGTTAATATTTGCATATTCAGTACGAGTTTTTTAGCTACATTTCTGAAATTATGATTTTCCTATTATCTTTCTGTTGCTTATTATATCACACTACCACATTCACCTGGAATCCGATGCAGAGAAAAAATCTCTGCCTTTTTGCAGTGAGAGTTTTTCCAGGTGGGATTTACAGTATCTGCTGTACTTCCCTGGTGTTTTTCCTGACCTGTTTCCTTGACATCTTGCATCTGTTGGAGGTGGTGAGGTAGAGGCAGCCTGCTGCTGGACCGTAGTGTCTGAGAGAAATGTACTCAGAAATGAGCTGTAAATTCTCAGCCAGATCATAAGGATGGGCACCGTACAGGGAAGCCTGTTTGGAGCTCCAGAATGCCTGCTTTCTGATTTCTATATTTTTTTTAACACACATCACAGCTGTAACAGACTGAAAGTGTGAACTTTTGAGATACAAGGTCTGTTTAAGCTTATACACTGTCATGAATGAAAACTTCTCCTGAATTTGTGCTGTGCATAAAGTCAGAGAGCAGAGATTTCATTCCATCAGCACAATTTAGTCATATGATAACAGGCGTGTAGAGGATGGAAATTCTGCAGAGATTTTTGCAAATTACTTTCCCACTTAGGCACATTAAAACACCAAAACATTTCCTTTCCTTTTACAATATATCCTTTCAAAGATATCCCTTTCCCTGATGCCATTGGGACAATAATTTTTAAGCCACAAGTCGGAAGGTAAGATAGGAGGAAATAAAAGGAAAGCTGTTGTATATATGCATCATAATCTTCTGATATTCAAGGGAATATAATCTTATATTAGGAACTACCTGGCTGTTCCAAGAGGTCTCAAATTATGAAGATCTAAATCAAACCTGGTAGACCGTCATATTTTAGCAATTTGATGGATTTTCTCTTGCCTTTTACCCTTATTACTGTGTAAAGGCACAGAAGTTGTAATTCCTGAAAAGTCCCAGAATGGTAAATGCTGTTCAGATCTCGGCACTTGCTGGTTTCTCCGCTTTGAAAGGTAATTGAATGGGAACAAGTACAAATGCAATTGAATATGTAGGCTAGAGGCACTAAGTTGCAGCCTCAAAGAGGTCATGCAGAAATGAATTTTTAAAAAGGACTATAAAATTGCATCTAAGATAGATGGGGTGCAAAAGCAATATTTAAATGAAATTGTTATGGATATAAGTCACTTGCCAGGCATTCTAACTATTTCCAACATAAAATATGTTTTCACTTCATATATAAAACATTGTTATTATTCACATCCTGTGTCATGTTAACATATTAAAACTTAAATGTTTAATGCATATATTAAAATTTTGTGTCATCATTAACACCGCTGATGAATACCCTTTAACAAAAATAATGGAAAAGATATGTCAAGGCAGATAATTTTTACAATTAGAATAAAAATATGTAACTTAAAGTGTGATAAGATAGAATCGCTTAATTCAAAGTTTCACAATCCCCTCTCCTTGCTCATGGGAATCCAACTGCCATTTGTTTTCCTATTAAATGACATTTCAAATACTTTATTATAAACATAAATCACATCTCCTTTTGAGAAGGCAAATGACAAACTAAATTTGAGGTCTGACTTGCATTTCTATGCTCTACCCAGGACTAAATAGATGAGCAGTTGCTATATAGATTGTATTTGATGGATAAACAAAGAGAGGCAGTAGGTTATGGAAAACATGTCACTTGGAACTGACATCTGCCCTCATAATTTGTGAGTGTCTTACCCTGCCGTGTCACCTCTGCAGACATCAGTTCTCCATCCTGGTTTACAACATCCAGGGGAAGAGATTTACTTGACTTTTTTTTAAAGTCAAGCTGCTTCCTGTAAAAGGCATGCCTTTCCCTGATGGGGGATGTTCTTTCCTGTGTGGTCAGGTAGTCAGGGAGAAATGCCCTCAGTACTGGGGATGAGGTATGCAGAACAGCATGCAGTTGCATGGGAGCAGGAGAGCGTTGGCAGGGAGATGGGATCAGGGAAAGAGTGCTCAGGCTGTTCTTTGCGGGGATGCCATAGTATGGGTGAGATTACTCCAGCATGGTCCCAGCTTCATGTTCGCTGTGTGAGTTTAAATGGAACATTCCAGAGATTTTTTTTCCATCAGCAATGATTTCCTTCCCTGGTATGCATGAGGTGTTGGTGCTGGCAATCCATCAACACTTCTCACATAGATCCACACAGCGAGTGCACACACGAGTGCTACCGAGGCAAAACCTCTGTTTGACCAGCAGAGTGATAAATCTGGGCTAGATATTTTAATATAGAGACGTGCTTAGGTTTGTCTGTACCAAATCTAGAGATACCCTTGGACCCCACTGAATTCACCTGAATTAATGAAACAAGAGTTCACTAATTAAGGTTCACACTTTACAAGTGGAGAAAGGAAATCAATTATCTCAATAAAATTGCTGAAAACTACAAGATGCAACACATTAAAGTAAAAATCTGACATTTACATGAGCAAATTTCTAGCTCTTACAGTTTTATTACCATTTTTATCAGGTGTTTGGTTTGTTTTTTTTTTCTCTAAAAACACATTCTTACAATTAAGTGGTTAAAAGATTATCTCGACTTTTCATTTAAGTATTATGCACTTATTTGATCATACAGCTGTAGAGAAAAATTTAAGGATTGGACTCTTCAGGGTCCACAATCGAAAAGACAAGCAAATAAAACTTCAAGCATTTTTTTGTCTTTAGTAAACTTCTGGTGTTGTAATTGACTTCAGTATTCAGTGACCTGGCTCAAGATTTCTGAAAGCTGGACATTGGCAGCATCAATGCTCTTGTTCTGCAACACATATTGTCAGCACATATTTGGAATGACCTCTGTAATTCATTCATGAGTTACACATTCAACCCAAATATATACTGAAAAAATCCTTTACCATCTCATTCATTTTTATTTGGGTGATGTGTATTTATAATGTGTAATGAAGTAACATGAGCCGCCCTCATACCGTAGCATGCTTTTGATTTTCACCTCTTATTGTGGGTGACAAAATTAGTTTAGCCTGATTATTAGCCAAATTAATTGTAATGGGGAAGAGAGTGTCCCACAAGAACACCAAGAATAAACTTAATTTCACTCTCTTTTTTTGTGATGCAAATCAGTAAATTAGTTTAGATATTTGCTTTCTATCTAGTATTTTCTGTCTTCCACTAGCACAAAATAATTTAGAAATATTTGTTTAATAATTTTTTTTTCAAATAGATTAATCACATTTATTTTCAGAGACAAAGAGCAAGAGGGCTGTGTAGAGCTTTAAAAATTCATGTGCATAACTCTCACTTTTAAAAACCTATCTCTGAATATATTTTAATCTTTCCTCTGTCACTTAAAGACCTTTTTCAGTTGGATCTTTCTTAGAAAACTTAAATCTTTGAATTTTTTGGTTTGCTTTAGGTTTTAGGAGCACTGGCAATATTAAATTTATATTTTGTAGTTTGGCTTAAAAATAGGTTTTTTAAGTCAGCTAATCTGATGCTGATATTCATGATACCTTAAAAAAAATCTACAGGGACAACTAATCATGAAATATATAAGGTTTTCCTCATATTTTCTAGGATCAGTTGACTTAATGTTAGTCAATCTAAATTAAAAAAAAAATTTAAAAAGCATTTTCCAAATTATCAGAGGTTGAAAGAAGTTTTGAAGGAAGGTTGTTGGTGAAATAATTCCATGACATAGAAAAGATCCACCAACAGGCAAGAAAAGAGGAATATTCAGTTCTAACAACTAATGATAAAAATGCCAGGAAATTTTTAAAACACCCTGACATATAACAAAACACATCAGATTCAGGTGAATCTGACAAATACATAGAATAAGAATTATAAGACTTGTAACCTTATTAACTGTTAAACGTCCTTTTCTGACACTGAAATCATTAAAGGAAAATAAAAAAGGGCTACTTTCTATAAAAAAACTTCTACATCTTTAATTATCCATTTTTAATCAGTTAGGCATAAATCACTAGTCATAAAAAAGAAAATTTTCAGAAAAGATATCCTTAGTCTTTGAAACACAAGGATTACAACTATAACAAATTCTCTGAAATTAAGTTAAATTGAAATTATCATTTACCCTGTAACGTCTAAAAAGGCTTATCTGAAATATAATGTAAATGTCAAAAAAGGGAAAAATAATGCCTGAGAAATTGTAGCAGACCTAATAATGTTCTTATAAAAATAAATTCAGAAAATTTGACTACAAGTTCCATCTAAGTAATATATATTTTGGAAATAAAAAACTTTCATTAAAATGCTGAATTAAAAACAAAAAACAAAAAACAAAAAAAACAAAAAAAAAAAAAAAAAACAAAAAAAAAACAAACAAAAAACCACACCAGGACAGAGCTTATAATTATGATATCATCATCATGAAATTGGGGGGAACATATAGGGAAAAAATTTAACAGTTATGCAATGTCCCATACTCATGCTTATTTAGGAAAAATCACCCTGTTATTTGAAATATTGTAGGTGTACATCATGGATTACTGAATACAAATGCACATGCATGAAGGTGTAGTGCAATTTCAACTAAACAATATTTTGTCCTGAGATGCTAATAGGGTAGCTTTAAAAAGAATTCAGGCGACATTTGACTATAAATATTTTCTGGAGCATGTATATACTGTAGCAAATAATATTCTAAAAGGCTTTTCAAAGGATCATAAGGGAGATACAATCACCATATTTTATTGAATTCGGTTATGCATTCCCTTATAGATTATCTTGGAAAATCCCAGTGTACATGATAATACAAATCAAAACAGCTGCTGTTTTATCCATCGCTGTACAAACAGACCTACTGCAGTCAGTGCTGACTACCAGAGTTGTCAGATTAACACACTGGGGCAATTGAGCGAGGGAGGTGATTTCCTCTTCTCAGTGTGCAACTTGATAGTGTTTCACAAATCACTGCTCTGTATCTGTTTTTTGCTGTTGAATCTAAAACCTGCCTTCTGTATTCCTCTGTATACATCTTCTCGGAAGCAGATACACATAAATCATCACTTTACAAATCTCAGCTTCTTAAATACAGCCGTGCATACCTGGCCTGGCTACAGCAGCCCTGAGCACCTGGCAGCTCCCACTGCTGCCAGCAGCAGCAGCTGAATTATCGACACAGCTTTGGAGTCAGCTCGGGTACCAACATGGGCACAAGACCAGAAATTTGGGCAGACAGGGAATCATGCTGTGGTGATGACACCATTAGCACAAAATGTCCTGGATTACCTGAAATAAGACTGAAGCGCTCTTACTTTCTAAAACAGGACAGTTGCACACAGACAGAGCATTGGAAATTGTCTGTGCCCCTTCAAATCTCCTGAAACATGCCTAGGAATTGCTCAGGGTGATATTGGCTGGTGGTGCTAGCAAGTCCAAAGCAATGGAAGAGCCCAAACTAACAGTTCAGTAGCACAGAAGGTCAGTGTCCAATCTTAAGGAATATTCCCTGGCAGGTTTCAGTATAGCAGCATGAGTCTGGCTGCAGAAACCACATTTACTTTCTTATCAATAAAGTATTGAAGACAAATATTTTCTTCAGCAGCCACAGGAGAGTAAAACCAGAGAAAATCATTCAGATAAGATGGAATACTGTGTTTCAGTATTTAATAGTAATAGACAGAGTATCTTGAATATTTTTTCCAGACTCGGTATTTCAGTCAAACTTTAGACAGCCCAGTGTTTCTGTGGCAAATCTCAAACCAAACTTCGCAGTTTAGTCTCAGAATAAATGCGTGTTTAATTAAAAGCTGCCACATATAGACAAGTTTGGGGTTATTTCTATACGAATATTTAGTCAGTTAATGTGGTGGAAATTAGCATTTACTGATGGAAGGGTAACACATAGTTCTAAATGCCATCAAAATAGAAAGTAAAAGAGGGAAACACACAGAAGTGTTTCTGATGAAATTAAAGACATGATGCATAGTGATTTCAACTAGCCACCAAGGCCAACAGGCTGAGTTGCTCTAAATACACATAAACAGGGATGAGGAAAGAGCCTTTTTACACTCCTGAAGCTTTCTTTTACCTGTTTTCTCACATAGGCTTGCTGTTATGAAAGGCTGAGGTCAAATATTCTGTTTCAGAGTTCAGGTTGTTTTCCCCCTTTCCTGAAGTGCAGGCACTGTCTGTTATTTCCTGCAGGGCACAAGTCAAGCCCATCTCAGTGGGGCTGGCTCTCCTCTCTAGAAGGCTTTCCCAGGGAAAGGTAGGCTGACCACCCTCGTGATGATAGTTGCCACTTCCACTGCTTGCAGTGAGGAAATTCAGCTTGACTCAGGGAAGGGGCCCCCCCCTGATTCCCACAGACAGGGATTGCAGTAGTAAGCAATAAATGAATGGGGGAAGTAGAAGACATTCTGGAGTGCCAAGGGGAAAGTATTTTTAGAGTGATTGAAGAGGGTTGAATGGATCAGTCTGAAGGGACTGTGAGAAAAGGGTGCGTGAACATGAAACGTGGGGAAAGGGTGTCAGAAAACAGCACCATGTAAGTGTAGGCTAAAAGAGAGCGTGGGGTCTCTAGGCAAAATACAGGATGCGATCTGTACATAGAAAATTATTGCAGTGCTAAGCCTCTAAAAATAATTGCACTGAAAAACGTCTGATAAACATGAGCTGCATAATGTAAATGAATTGCTAATATGTACATATGTATGCATTCTTGGAAAATATATTTATCATTGCAATATCAGTATGTAATACATATCCAATATATAATACATGTCTATTTTTACATATATATATATATATATATATATATATATATATATATAATGATTTTCAGGGTTTGAGCAGTACAGGGTGTTTCAGCACAGTAGAGCTGATACACGCTTCCTCCAATGCACACTGAACAAGAAGAGAAACTTCACTCTTTTAAAAGGTCAGAACACAAAACCAATTTTTTTTTAAATGGAGCAACAGTGAGATTGAGAAAGTATGTCTGTCTTTAACACAAATGGAAATTGAAGGCAGTTCTGAGGACCTTGCAGATTAACAAGAAAAGAAGACATCACTAGCTTAAAAAAGTTACCCAGTCTGGGGACCAGGCAGTCATGTCACACTCCAGTACAATTGGATATGGTATTAGCAGCTTTTTCGCATGCAGGAGAGTGAGCTGTGCAGACACCTCAAAATGTAAAATGCAATGCAGTCTTGTAGCCATTTTCCTTGTGCCCATAAGCATTTCATCCAGTTGTCTACCTGTGTAAAGAGATATAACCACATAAAACATGCAAACACATATAATAGCCAGCTTAATGCCTGCTGAGTTTAAATACATACATATTTACAAGGTATTTATTGAGGGAGCTACTGCCTCTTGATCTACTTTTGCATTTTAATAAAATCAGCCTTTCTGAAGAAGCTAATTGGAGCCTCTCTGTATCTCATAAAACTCATCCATCTTACTCCAATAAAAAACTGGAGTACAATACAACTTGGTTTTAGATTGCTCTGACCAGGAAGACCTGGAGAATGTTCCCCCACCCAACATCATTTCAATTCATCTTTATTTTACTTTGCTAGAAAGTACATCTTTGTAACTCGCGGTGCTGGGTGAAGTGCCCTGCTGTGACACGAGACGTCGGGTTCTGTCAGTCACATCAACTGATGTGATGTGACGGAGCCTAATGTGATGGGACCAATGCCCTGCTGAATGTCTACTGTGTCACTGCAGTATTCAGGGGCTGGTTTCTCTGAGAAGAAATGCAGTGAAGGAATCCAGGCTCCCCACTGCTGACGAAGCCAAATGATTTTGTAAATGAAAATGCAATAAAGTGTTTGCTGCATATGCAGGCACAAGTAGCACATTTGGTATGTTTGTTTTTCTATTTGTTTGCAGTGGCAAACAAATGCTATCCAGTTGTGAATTTTGCCTCAGTTTTCTGTCCTTCCTGTAAAGCTCTGACTAGGGTCTATCTGAGGGCAGGACTGGAGTGCTGTCTTTTGGAGTGCTGCTTTGCTTGGGACAATTGCAGTTTCTGGAAGACCTATCCACTACTTCCTGATGGGTGCCACAATGCAAATTTGAAGGTCTTCTACTGCAGCTCCTCCATGTTCAGAGCCAACAGCCACTGCTTTTCCTAGCAACTTTTCCACACCACTCCTACCCTATGCCCCTGATCCTCGGCAACAAAATATCTTGAGGCAGCTTGTCCTAGTGGCAGTTCCTCATAGAATACAAACTAGTCTCTGACAAAGCACCATAAAGTTTACTCAGATCTTAAAAATGTTTTCAGAATACTTTCAAGGAAGTAAACCCAGTAATCACTCATTAAGACATCACACTTAGCAGAGACGTTGACTTTTAAAGATATAGCTTTCTCTGCTGTTTTGGCAGTGATAACCCTCAGATCTCTGTACCTTGTTCTTATTAGCAATCCTTCCACATGAGACAGGAGCTGGTGAAGCCCATAAAAGAAAGCAAGTCAGA
Organism: Pyrgilauda ruficollis; assembly: GCF_017590135.1. Lineage (NCBI taxonomy): Eukaryota > Metazoa > Chordata > Aves > Passeriformes > Passeridae > Pyrgilauda > Pyrgilauda ruficollis. Next base: position 3,780,780 of record NW_024524934.1, on the reverse strand, counting down.
CCTGTCCTCATCATCTGCCAGTAATACATCTCCTAGTGAAACTGGACGGGTAATGAGAGTAAATGATCTCTTTATCAAGTCATCTCCAGGTGAGAGTTCTAGCAAAAATTTTTTATATATTTTGGCTAAGTGCTCCACTCAGCAAAATGCTGACCATCCCAACACTGCACTATCACTAGTTTTACCATAGTGATCTTAAACAATTGCTCTGGCACTAAACAGCTATTTCATTTTAAAATAAAGCCAAATTTACAACAATTTTTCAAAAAAGCTTTACATGGGTCACCTCGATCACAGAGGAATTGCTGATTAGCTCAATTTCTATACATATTGGTTACGGTAGAAATGCACCCCTGTTCATTATTCTAATTATGGAGTACTCCAATAAATAGCATGCAGCAGAGTTGCAGGAACAGGGAAAGCCCTTTGGGTTACATATATATGTATGGATGAAGCATCTTGTGTCAGAACCCATGGAAATGTGCAAGAAAGATGGTACATATCTTCTGGCATGATTTGTTAGGAACATGTCAGCCGTGTTGCTATCATACAAAAGCTTATTTAAAAAGAAACTACCAAATAAATCAACCAAACCTATTAATTTTTATGCAGGTAAACAATCAATTTATGCTCCCACTCCATTTAAGAGTCTCACAAGTATTGTGTGTTCCATCACTGGAACTCCTTTGTTTTTATTTTATGTTGGAAACCACTGGCTTAGAGAAAGGTGGACCAAGCACAGCAGAAGGGAAGAATAAGCCAAAAAGCTTGCTTTTAAGGAAGACATCATTGGGATTATTTGTTGCTAATACAAAATATGTTATCTTGGTAGAAAACAGAAAAAGAGCTGGGTGGAGGAGCACAGAGAGAGAGAGAGCAAATCTAAGAACTGGAGCTTCAAAGGGACTTGGAAAGTATTAATTTCACTGCCGTAGTCCACATACAAAAAACAGGGGAAGCTGTGTGTCTCAACAGTCCCAACACTGAGATGAGTGGCAGAGGGGTTATCAAAATGAGCTCATACCGAATTGAACAACACCTTCCTCCACAGCCATACAAAGCTGCCAACCCACAGCATTGAGTCAAGCAGGTTTTAAAAACTCTTACTTTAGGCCAAGGTATGGTTTCTTGTACTTAAAACTATAAATCAGTCTCTTGAATGTAGATGACGGTCTCATTCCTCATGGTGGGAAGATGAGCTGGCAGAAATATCATTCCTCCTTGGGAAGTAAGTTCAAACACTTTCAAACTGGGTGCATGGCTCAGGTTTCCCAGTCCTGTGCAAGAACTCCAACCTACTAATCAACTCCCATTTTCCAAAAGTCAGGCTTTCCTTTTTGACTGCACCACACCCCTTCTCCCTCAGGCTTCGCACCATGTCTGACTGACAGTGACTGTGCACTGGGGTAATGACACTGCTGCTGGGTGCACTCCTACCTCCCCAGGCCCATCACATCTGAGGTTCAGATGTAGGAATGGTAAGGCTGCAAAGCCCTACAGGGCTTTGGCTCTGCGGTGTTCTATCCAACTATGATAAGGGCAACCCTGCATGCATGTGGTAACATCACTTCAAGGCTATAAATAAGCTTTGTGGTGTAAACAGAGGTTCCTGGATAGGCTCTCCTATCCTTAATAGTTAGGTAATGTAATTGTTATTTGTTTTTTAATCGTTCCCTTTGATTTCATTGCATATATACTCCCTAGGGTGCATTTTAATTACCAAACTACTACTTTGGATCCTGGCGAAGTACTTCCACATAGAAGTGAGTCTTGAAATTCAGGAAAAGGTGAGTTCCTTATGCTGGACAGTGGCCCACAGTTTAAAATCCAGGATTTACAAGATACAGGTGAAATTCTCTCATTCTTGGCATAAGTGGAGAGGGTTGATGGAAAGGAAGTTAAGAAGGTGACATATACCTATTTTCTCCTTATCCATTAACGTTCACAGATGGGTGTGGTGGCCATGCTTCACCACAATTCCAGGGATAATCACGGTACACTGTGTCCCACCTGCATTTACACAACTGCTGCTACAGAAATCAAAGCTTGCAGGCAGGAATTTCCAGGAACCAGGTGTTGGCTGCCAGCACTGCTCCTCTGGGATTTGGGACTGGTAGATGCTGACATCACAGCTGTGTGCTCTAGTGCTCCAGCACTGGATGGTGAGATGACAATCCTGTATGAAGAACATTGTCAGAGCATCATCTCTCTGACTCCAGAGGAGAAGGAAATATTGTTGTTGACATGGTCTCTGACAGGGTGCAATGAAATCACCACCATCTGTGATGGCTGAAAAAGCTTTGGGGTCTGACTCCAGAGGAGAAGGAAATATTTCTGTTGTTGACATGGTCTCTGACAGGGTGCAATGAAATCACCACCATCTGTGATGGCTGAAAAAGCTTTGGGAGATGTACAGGAGTAGGGTCACTGGACAGAACGGCTGTGCCTTTCCAGCGACATGACTTGTATGATCTAATAGGCATTTTCCACCTCCAGTATTTATATCTCCATGATTATTGCTAAGGAATGAGGTAGAGAAAGACACAGCAGTTGATGGATTTGTATGCTACTTAATTTTCATTATGTGTCTCTTCAGATGGAAAATGAGACCTTATAACCTTCTAACAAGCTCCTTACTAGAATCTGCACTGTGGATTCTGTAAAAATGAGGCTGTTTAGACACTTAGGGATGCTTATTCACCCTTTGTGTGAGTGGCTGTTAAATGGTGCTGTTATATCTAACAGTTAGGCACTTGGATTCTGCTTGTGCAGAGACAGCAGCAGCCCCAATGGGATAGGCAGTACTGCAGAGAGCAGCAAAGATGCTTCTGTCAGGGTATCTTGGCTAATCTTTGTTCAGAGCAGAATAGCAATTATAAACAGAGGCTTTGAGTGGTAAATATGAATATTAAAGGACCAGTTACATTTGCAAGAAAAAGGAAGATTCTATAGCTTGATTAGTCTTAAGGCCATCTCAGATAATTTTTTTTGTTCTTTCTATGATTACTTCTAGGACACTTGACTCTTCATTACACACAGCATAACAAACTCAGGTCTTGCTATGATGTCCATTAATTTTGTGTAGGTTTTCCCTGCCTCTTTCTGCTTGTGACTATTCCTTTAGTTTCAATCTTTAAGAAATGTAATGTAATAATAGAATAAAACTTTATTTAATCTTTCTGCATGCATATAGGTCCCAAATGCTTGGAGGAGCAGCAGAAAATATTATTTTGTCTGGGACTTTTAACAGGCACAAGAAAAAGTGACAGCAATTGTATTTGAAGTGTGGACATTGTACATAAAATAATTACATCTCATGGCTTTTCCTTTTGGGGAAAAGAAATGCTATTATAAAAGTAGTTTCCATGGGGTGAGATTTTCAAAAGAGCCAAACATACACAATTGGGATCAGATTTCTAGAAGACTTTAGCTCTGGCATAGAAATAAATGGCCAGATGTCCAAAGAGGTCTAAACACTAGATTGTGAGCATTTATAAAAATCTGGCCTGTATTTAAGAGCATAAATTGGAGCTGAGCTATTTGGAAAAATCTCACCTCCATGCTGGGTGTTGAGCTGGCTGGAGAAAAAATGTCTTGGTCTGAGGCTGTTTTGGTGGAGGATTATTTTTTTGTTTTGTGGGTTTTTTTGGTCCTGTTTTGTTTAGAGATTTTTTCTGGTTGTTTGTAAAAGAGAACTGGTCTTGCATGTCATTAAGTTGTTTACTGGTTTTGTGGAGTTTTTCACTTCTAAGCACATATTTCAGTTCGTCCATCCAAACAGTCCAGTTGCCTTTAAGCAATATTGATGTACTTAAAACTAAGCATGTCCTTTGCTGGGCTGGAGATTGAATTTATTTTTTTAAATACTTCCCAGTTTGACTGTGAAATGCACACTGTCTTTACCAGCAGGCCACATGCATGGAGGAGGTGAGACTGAATGGGGCCAGTCACAGTAAAGCAAAGCTTATCTCAGTGTCTGTGGCTGTGTAACTCTGCAAGTGTCTTGGCAATAAGCTCTAAATATTACAGTTGAGCCACAAATAAACATAAGAAATTTTTTTTTTATTAAGTATTGATGACATTTCTTCTGGAGCTGTGCAGCAAGAGTCGAGTAGGCTAGAAATGTGCTGCAGCCTTGATGATATTGTGATTATGTGAAAATGGACCTATACCAAAAGAAACAGGATACTTGTATCCACCCCCCCCCAAAAAAAAAAAAATACTCAGGCTGTAAAGTTTTTCAGAGAGTTGTTCTAAAGAGCAGTGATAATGGGCACCCTCCATTCCCTCTGAAGCCCAAGAGTTGGTTAGAGCATTGAAGGGTAAGGTAATATAACTTCTATTTCTTTTAGAGGAATATATATCTACTTTAGGTATCAATTTAGCTTTGGAGAATAATTTAGTCATACTTGTAAATGGCATTCCAACAGAAAAGGTCATCAGATTTGACAGCATTGCATTGACATATGGAAAACTACGGCTGACTTTCTGATGTTAAAAATTTTAACCCTCTTCCACAGCTAGTGATGCTAGGAATCTGCTACAAAGTTCCATGAAGGTAGGAGGAGATAGGAACACAGAACTGCCTACACAATAAGCAGTTTTTTCAGAATATCCCAGCAAAGCTTAATTTGAGTATTGCATCCTACATATAAGCCTAAAACTCTTATCAGATATTGAAAAGGCATGGACAACAGCTCTTGTACAGGATTGAATGGATTGCAGGTCAGGTTGGTTGATGGATGAGATAAACACCTCTCATCACTATGCTGGATCAATCCTTACTTAAGTGCTAGATTTATGACTGCTTCTTCCACCCATTTTCAGATTCTGTCATTGTTTCTGCTTTGGCTCAGGGCCAAATTAAGTTGTTCTACTATAAGTCAATGCTTAGAGCCCCAGGTCCTGGAGTAGAAAGTGATTTCACAACCTCTGCTCTCAATTAAAAAAAAATACAATTTTTTTGAATCAGTGTTTGTCAGTGTACAGCACGTACTGCCTTCACATGTCCACTCCCTGTTCTCAGGGCTTTCAAAAAATGGGGCTAATCAGTGTTTGTCAGTGTATAGCACGTACTGCCTTCACGTCCACTCCCTGTTCTCAGGGCTTTCAAAAAATGGGGCACTGCAACATATAACCCAGACTGAAATATTTTATGGAGATGACATGATCTGATTCTTAATTCCTAATTCTTCTGACCCCAACTTTTGGGAACAGAAAGAATAAAGGGACAGGATGAGCAGCTCTGGCACAGGCATTCAAGTTAGCTTCACAGCTGAAACCACCACATCTCACAGCCCCCATGACTTTTTGGAAGCATTGCAGTGTTTTCCTTCCACAGAAAAACTGAAATTGCATGGGCTGATGAGATTCCAATCCAGCAGGCAGCTACTGTGCTGAAATGCCACACTGGCGTGGGTGTGGCCAAACTGTGGCAGAGAGGTCAGCACTTTCCAACATCTCCAGGTCTGCTGATCTCAGAGCTAGAGAAACCCACAGGCAACAATTTTTCATCTTCTACATAAACTTCTTTTGGGAGAAGTTTTTTGGGTTTTTTTTTTTTTTTTGCCAGAAGAAAGTTGCTAAGCATTTCCATACGACAGCTTCATTTTCTGTCCATCAGCAGCACTGTACAGGCAGACTGCTGTGTCAGGCAGCTACCATGAGCATGTGTCTTGGAGCTTCACCAAGCTTTTTTCCCATAGAGATTTTGTTCATTTCTGCTGGAGGTACTGAACAGCACAGTAGCTCTTGCCAAAACACTTCCTTGTACATTTATTTAGTGTGTATGAAATAGCTATTCCTCTAGCATGGATCCACTCCTATTCACCTGCCTTTTCTTTTATTTTTTTCTTTTAGAAATATAATGTCAGTAGGGAATTAAAAAGGCAAAAAGTGTTATTTAGCCTATCTGTAGAGAGAAGACCATGAAGTAGAAAGCATATGCAAAACTAACCCAGCCTAGCACTGACAGCTGGACTAATCATAAAGGTATCCATCACTAATGTCTTTCAGGTCCACAAAACATCTATGCACACTTTTTTAACCTTGTGTGCCACAGAAGTTGTATCCCTGAAGACCTTCTGTGGCCTGGTAAGAAAAAGCTCAGATGCAGCAGCACAGCTCCTCATTTGTGTATCCACATCCACCGATCTTCCTCTGGTTAGACCGGAAACCGGGACTGCAAACTCCCAGACAGGAGTAGAACCTTGTAACTCCAAAGCAGGCATTTAAGTGGGAGGAGCAGCCTTCTCTGCCTGTCTTACTCAAATTCTTGCACAAAACCTTTACTGAGGAAAAAGTGAACCACAGTCGCAAGTTCTGAATTCAATAGAATTTCTAAATCCAGAGCAAAGGAGTTCTGCTCTCACGCTAAGAGCCTGGTAATCTTCACTGAGCAAAAATCTTGATCCCTGAAAGGGCTGTGAATAGTATCACAGCTGAAAATTTTCCAGTGATAGTAATTTTCCAGCTGAAATCAGATTCACTAGTGTAAAAATATCTTGAAAGACAATGATACAATATATCAAGGCAATAATGCAAAAAAGCATACTTAGCTCTCATCAACAATAAGCAATTTGATAAAGTCAGATAATTACCTGAAATTACATTTACTGGATATTTTAAACAACTATTTTAATTTATTTAAGATTTATCTGAGATCTCAATCACAGTCCCAATCTAAGCTGAAATAAAATTTCAAAAGATTTGTCTTTTGCATGGAATTTGAAGACTAAATTCTCAATACTAAGAATTTCTGATGGAAATAAAGTTTTTTATTCTGATGTGTAGCTGTGCAATGTTGGGGCCTGCTAGAAACTAACAGAAATGAAGTAGTTAAATACTGCCATAGATAAGGGGACTCACTTCCTTCTTGTGTGATTTAATCTGCCATTACTTGAAGAGTATCTTTAAAGGACTGAATATATAAATAATGATCATGTAATGCACTTAATAAGCAGTCACTTGCTGAGGGCTGTCTACACAGTTACTTCAAGCTGGAATGCTGGTCCTTAATATTTGAATTCCCTCTTTTGCCTTTCACCTCCTTCTTCTCTGCCAAGTTGCAATTTCCATACTGGGTTATATCAACAGTGGTGGGAATAATGTTTCTAACTGCATCTCCACTTCTATTAAAAAACAAACGTTTCCACGTAAACCTGCTAATGTAGGCCATGGTATTACTTACATTTTTTTTCCCTGTTAATGATGAAAACAAATGAGTAAGATTTATCTCTTTGACAAGTCATGTGGGTGTGAATCTTTAATTAGCATATAACAGGTTTAGACTTCAAGTCCCTATAGGCGTGGGAATCACTTAAAGAAGAAAATCCCACTTGGTAAATCTTTGGCTTAGGAAGCCAAGAATGTTATTTTAAGATACCTGTAAAGATGAAGATTGCAATCTTCGTGCATGTCAAGGTAAAAAAGCAAGCTATTTCATCTCCCAGAAACTCGGTGACCATACTTTGATGACAAGCCAGATGGCAGCTGTTCCCCAAGCCCGGTGCCAAGAAAGATGATTGGAGCTGCAATTTACCTTCCGTGGTGAAGCTCAATGCTGGAGCATACCACAGCTGTGGATTTGGCTGCTGCCAGTAGGTGTGTGCACAGTTGGTTTCCTCCCAATTTGGATTCATCAGGTAAGAGGCTGTATCAGTACCCAGCAATTATGAAATTGGCATGTGTTGGATTGTTTACTCACAGTAATATTCCTACTGGACTTTATTAAAACACCATCTGTTGTCAGTACAGACAAAGAATCAAACCAGAAATATCCAGGGAGAGAGAGTGGGCATGTGCACGTGTGTGAGTGTATGTTCAGCTGTGTTGCAGGATCAGGCCATATTTCATATTCTCTTTTCTTCTTTCCTTTTCCTTTACAGGTAGTTTTTTATAAAATGACTACATTCCTAATCAATTTTTCTTGATTCCTTCTCCTAATACCACATAGGAAAAGAAAATTATAGTGGAAAAAAAGAAAACTGGTCAAAGGGAAGTTATACCTCTGTGAGCAATGCTGGAATGGAAATAAACAATTCTTTGCATATGGGTAGAACAACATTAGCTTTACTACAAATTAAGGCTGAAATGGTTGAAGAAAAAGTCGTCTGACTGATTGATATTCAGTTAGAACAAACCTCTGAGTTAATGTGTAGTATATAGGGTGAGTAATAAAGGATATCTGCCAATAATAATATCTTTAGGGCTTGAGAAGAAAAGGAACTAGGTTTTACTAGTCAGCTGATCAGCTGTTTGCTCTTGATTACTTTTTTTTTCTTTAGTCTTTCAGATGGGGACCAGATATTCTTAACACACAGCTGGTCTCCACAAATGGTCGAGAATAATTTTTCATATACCTACATATAATTCCAGGTGAAATTAATTAGTTGGAATTCTTCATCAGGTAACACACTAATAAAATATGATGCAAGTAATTAAAAATGCAAATACAGCAAAGAAAGCAGTAAAACTTAGATGTGTCATTTCAGTCCTACAAAAAGGCGTCTGTCAATTTAGATCTTTAGTGCATGCATTTACACATGCACGTACACAAAAAAACCCTTTAAAAATAAAAATGTAAACAAGTCCCAGTTCACATCATAAGATTAAAGCTGTAATAAAGGGAGAGAACACAAGCCAAGAACATCCCCTGGGAGAAGGAAGAAAGTGCGTTAAAATGCTTGGGTTGTTTATGAACTAAGTGTTTGGAGATCTCTCAGTGCTGAATGAAGGAGTTGGGGTATTTTAGAGGACCCACAGGAGGTTATTTACTACTATGGGGAGTCACTAAAGCCCATTTTACTCACTATACCCAGCCATCAGAAAGAAAATATTAGTCCTAATATGAGTGCATACAATCTACCACCTGTGGTGGGATTGTGCAGAGTCAAGAGGGAGGGGATTTGCCCCAAATATGAGCCCATCCTTGTTGCATTATTTCATTTCATCCTCATGTTCACTAAAGTTCTTCCCTAAGTTATAACCACAAAGCCATTAGAGGAGTTTGATTCTGGGCAGGGTAGAGCATAATTTCCATGCATAAAGTGTAATTCTCTCCCTTTGTTTTCATCATCATCATCACTGCTCCTCTACCAAATTATTTAAACCCTGAGTGCTTAATTCTTGTAGTCTACTCTACCAAGCCTAAAATGGATGCATTGCATTAAAGCAGCAACATTCCTAGCAATAATGCCCCCAAAATCTAGACCCTTGTTTTTTGTTTTTTGAAACTCATAGAGGACTATTCTCTTCAAGTTTTTACCAGTGTTCCTCAAAAATTACTTTGCTTTTGTGCTTCAATTTTATGTATCTATTTATTCTCCTGATGAGAGGAATGTAACATTTTGCCTTGACTTATATCCTGCATAGAAACTTTTTTTTTTTTCCTATCAACTTAATAGCAATAATCTCAGTAGTTAGACACTGGAAGAGGTTGCCCAGAGAAGTTGTGGGTGCCCCATTCTTGGAAGTCTTGAAGGCCAGGCTGGATAGGTGTTCCTGTAACCTGGTTTGGTGGAAGAAGCCCCTGACCATGGCAGGGGAGATGGAGCTAGATGGTCATAGAATCAGAGATGCAAATCACAGAATACGCTGAAGGGACTCAGAAGGATCATTGAAGTCCAGCTCCTGACCCTTCACAGGACCCCTCTGCCAAGAATGACATAATGTGCCTGAGAGCGTTACCTAAATATGCTGGTCACCAACAGATCACGCACTGGTGGAGTTTGCACCCCTGAGAAATATGTGTCAGGTAAAGTTAGGCCCCTGAACTTTAGAATAGAAGACTTCCAGCTCTTCTGGAAGATAGTCAGCAGAATCCCCTGCAAGTCTTCCCTTAGGGACAAGGAAGAGACCAGAGCTGGCAGATCTTTTAGGAAGTCTTTCATAGATTGCAAAAGCTGGCAATCCCCAGGGGCAAGAAATCAGGCAAAGAAGGCAAGAGACCAGCATGGCTGAGTAGGGACCTGCTGGTCAAATTACAGGGAAAGAAGTAAATGCATAGACAGTTTAAGCTAGGACAAGTGACCTGGGAACAGACAGAACTAGAGAAGTGACTCTATAGAGGTGAAATACAGTTGTGCAGAGATGGGGTGAGGAAGGCCAAGGCAAAACTGGAATTGAACCTGGCAAGGGCTACAAAGAATAATAGGAAGGGCTTTTATGGGTATGTTAACCAGAAAGGGAAGGTCAAAGGATGTGAACCCCACCTGATAAACAGGGCTGAACATCTCATTGCAATGGATGTTCAACTTTCTTCCTCAGTCTTCACTGTCAACATCTCTTCCCACACCTCTCAAGTGGACAGAGCAGGATGGGGACTGGAGGAGCAAAGTGCCTCCTACTGCAAGTGAAGATCAGGTTCACGACCACCTAAAATCCTAATGTACATAAGTCTATGGGACCTGACGAGATGCATCCCAGAGACCTGTGTGAGCTGGCTAACATGGCTCCCAAGCCACTCTCCATGATGTTTGAAAAGTTGTGGCAATCACAGTACCACAGAATCACAGAATCACAGAATCACAGAATCAGTAGGTTGGAAGAGACCTTCAAGATCATCAAGTCCAACCATGCACTAACACCTCAACTAAACCATGGCACCAAGTGCCACATCCAATTTTTTTTAAACCCATCCAGGGATGTGTTTGACTGTGGAGTGTGTGACTACACTACCTCCCTGGGCACACCATTCCAGTACTTTCAGGTGAAGTACGAGATGACTGGAAAAGGAAAAACCTTGTACCCATTTTTTAAAAGGGTAGAAAGGAAGATACTGGGAACTGTTGACCTGTCAGCCTCACCTCTGTGCCTAGGAAGATCGTGGAACAAATCCTCCTAGGAAGCTGTGTTAAGGCACATGGAGGACAGGGAAGTGATTCAGGAGAGCCAGCATGGTTTCACCAAGGGCAAGTTCAGTTTGATCAACCTTTTGGCCTTCTGTCTTGGGGTGACTATATCAGAGGACAAAGGATGGGCTACAGATATCATTTATGTGGACTTCTCTAAAGCCTGTGACACCATGACATCCTTCCCTCTATACTGGAGAGAGATGGATTTGATGAGTGGACTGCTAGAAGGTCCACTGTTAGAAGGTGAAGAAAGTGGTTGGATGGTCGTGTCCAGAGGGTTGAGGCCAATGGCTTAGAGTCCCAAAGAACTTCAGTGACAAGTAGTGTTCCTCAGGGGTCCATACTGGGACCAGTGTTATTTCATATCTTCATTAATGATGTAGATGAAGAGATCAAGTGCGCCCTCAGCAGATTTGCAGGTGGCTCCAAGCTGAGCAGTGTGGAAAAGTAGCAGGATTCATATTTGTCCCCAACTCCTAGCCATTCTCAGCCTCAGACCTTCAAGGTTTATGAAAGGCAGTGCTTAGAAAAAGGAGGTATTTGGGTCAGTACCACAGCAGTTAGACTAGGTAGACTCCTACACTTCACTACATCATGAAATATGAAATGTCTTTAAGCTACTTAAGTTGACTTTTTTAGAGGAAATACAGTGCTCACAATCTGGCTTTCCAATGGCTTATTTTTCCTGAATGCTAACATTTGAAATGTGAATTTTAATGACTTGATAGTCTTCATTTGCACTGATAATATTTACAAGCAAAAACAAAACTTATCAATCATGCCAAGCTTTCTGAAGAAGGAGGAAGACAGTTTCCATAGCAAAGTACATTTTTATTCTGTGTATCCACTCAGCTTCCAAGCCCCCTCTATGGGGTGGTGGGCAGGGAAGAGAGAGAGAGAAAAGCAAACACGTGAAATGGAGCTGCCAACTGCTCCAAAACAGAAAGGTTTTTATGGCCCAGAGCTCCATTAGAAATTCAACAGAAGCATCTAATTACAAGAACCAAACAATCCTCCTCCCCAAAGTGCAGCATGCAGAAATGACCTGTTAGGAAGATGGATGCCAAACACATTTGCCAGCAGCAGGGCCAGGGTTTGCCCCGCACAGTAGCTGGGAGGGCACCGCTGGCACACAGGCTGCCTCCTGCCCTACCTGTGCATCAACTCTTCCAGAACAGTCTGCCACGCTGAGCACTGCAAACATGCTGAGGCTGTATAACATCTGTGCCAGCACTTCTGCATACTTATAAATCATTTCCCAGCTCTTGCTGGGGCAACAAGGAAGAAAATGTTGGCATATAAATGTAAATCACTGTATGTCCTATGGAATAGAATAATAATTGTGTTGATTTACCAGCCATGTACTCTTCCCAGGGATGGATGGGAAATATTGGCAAGGAAAGGACTGTACTTCCAGCAAAAGAACAGATTTGCTGAACTGTATAAAAATGGTTGGAATAATCAGATGCTTCTGTCTAGGAAACTTGTTTCCCGTTAGACTGAGCATGAGGGCTTCAACTCATTGCTGGTTGAAATGTAATTACTTCACCTCTAGTCATGTTAAAAATAAGTGTCCTGAGATGTTATTTAATCAGTTACATGGTGAGCATATATGGGCAATTTTTTTCCTCTCCTATGCAGGATTGTGGGTACTTCTGAAGTCACTGGCTGCATGCATTCCCTGTGCATTCAGTCTTAGTTGAGGTCAATGTTAAAACTTTCACTGGGACCAAGATTTTACCCACCAAATATAAAATCTTTGACCATAACTGTGAAGCCTATGGCTGACTTTGCGGGGTTTTGTATGTTTTTTCTCTCAAATTTTTACTTAAGACAAGCTCACTATCATGTTTAGTATCGCACCATCTACAAATGTGTTATGAGAAGAACATGGTAATTCTAGCACACAGTAGCTCTAGCATCAACCCTAGAGCTACACCAATGGGATGAAATGCCCACTAGTCAGTTCATACTTTCTCATTAACTTCCAGCAAGAGCACTTTTTTTAATTTTCCATACTGTGTGGAAAACAATAAACTATGCAAAACAATTACTAATGTTTCAGGATTTTTTGGGAGAGTGACAGACTGCTTTTCTTGCTTGACAGTTACATAATGCTAACAATTCCTATTAAGATATACAATGACATTTCATAATACTATTTTTCTCTCAAAATTCCCTGTGTTCTGCACCTCTACTTTTTGAACACACAACCACCCAAACACACACAGTCTAGTACATTTCATCACGTTACCTGTTCCAGTTGTACTGCTGAAGCTGAAAAACATTTTTGTCACATTGTGCTCCAGGTGCTGAATTCACACCTCAAAGAACAAGCAGAAATGTATGAAAAATCATGTGATACATGATTTTTCTTCTTGACCTAAGTTTGAAAAATATAGCTATATGCACCACCTGTGAAATAGCACATTGCACTCCCAATCACTACCATAGCATTAGTCTTAATACCTTAAAAGTATTTTTTTTTCTGGTTTAAGCTATACGTGCATGATGGATATTTTTGCGGATTTTCTTAGGTTCCAGTATTTTTTCCATGCATATAATTCTGTTATTGGGAAAGATCCAGACACTTCATAATTTTTGAGTATGTGCATGGCTGAAGGTAGCAATGTTCAGATCAAAATTAAAAATTATACAAAAATCATAAGATTTTTACCAAAACTATGCTAAACAAAAGCTGTGATAGCAGGTATTATGCTTGGTAACAAATTTTCCATAATTATAGACACAGAATAGTGTATATTACGTGCTACTTTATTCTTATATACTTCATTTTCTACATTATACAGTATTATTTTATACAATTATTATATAGTATTTCATGATTGATCAGTATCTTACTGTGAAGAAAATCACTAAAGGCCAAAGTAAGGCAAAAAGGAAACAAAGACAAATATCACAATCTATTTTTACAATGAAAATCGTGCCAGAGTAGCTCAAATGTGTAGCACCCTTTATTCTAATGCCTCATCTGAACAATACCACACAGTAAATTACATAGCAATCAGGGTATCCAGAATGATAAAAAGATCATGTAGTGTTTGAAGTTAAACCTTAGACTTCCCAACACATCTCAGACCTAAAAATATTCTTCTTACTTGACATAAATTACTTGAATTCCCATCAAATGATCTAAGCAAATTATAGAAGATGCACTTCAGGATGGGACAAGTCATCATCTGGCAGTGCTGGCTTTCTCTTCAGGGAAACCAAACAACGTGTTTAGGCTAGAAGTTCAACCAACTTCAGACGAGCAGCTAGGATGCAGGAAGAATGCATTTGGGGCAAAAAATGGAGAGTTCTACAGAAGCTATCTTGTTTACTACAGACACACCCAAGCACACAAAAAAAGAGCTGAGGATTGTTTGGTTGTTTGTTTTTTTGGGTTTTTTTGGGGTTTTTTTGGTTTTTTTTTTGGTTTTTTTTTGGTTTTTTTTTTTTGGTTTTTTTTTTTTTTTTTTTTGATAGCCTGCTAAAGGTAGAGGAACTCTATACAGCTTGGGGCTTGCAGGTTCATACACCCAAACTGAACATAACTGATAAAAAAGGTATGCCAGATACACATGTTCATGACCTCAGAGTCCATGCCTAAGAACTAATTAAGCACAGTTGAATAAATGGCAGCTAGTTGTATAGGTCTTCACTCTTACCATATCAAAGAAACCTGGCTGACTAGCACCAATCACAGCCCACCTTTTCTCAAAGAAAAATGCATTTTCTACTTTTCCTGCAGTTCTCCTACTGTCAATGATGAGAATGTCCCCCTATCCACCACCAGATAGAGAGGTATTCCGTACTTGCAGCACCACAGTTCTAATCCAGACTTCACACTCTGTTTTCTAATAAGAAATAATGCCCAGAAAACAAAACCATCAGTGCCATTTGGCAGATGTTTGAAAGCTCTGACAAGTCAATGGTCAGGCATTTTTGGTTCTCATGTGGTCATACATCTTCTTTGTAAGAAAGACACAACTGCACACATTCTGTGCAACAAGATGTAATGCTGTCTATTATCTAACATTCTACTTCTACTTCCAAAAGACAATAGAAACATGGAAATGAAATTAAGAGCCTCAGGTTATCCTAGAAAACCAAACTGGCCAGCATATCAAAGATAGGTTTCCATTAACAATGCAGCTGTCAGTGAATTTCCAGGTCTTTTCTCAATACCTTATGCGTCATACCTAATGTCTGACTTCAATCAAGCTGGTGAGGTAACGTATGCAGAAGTTAAAGCAAAAGAATGTCTAAATAAGGCCATCTGGTTAAAGTAACTCTCATATCCACACAAATAGACCAAAACTTTTAAATGCTCAATAAGATAATTCTCATAAATGCCATTAAATAAAAACAGACATTGCTATTTATTGTTGTTATTCTACCTATTTAAAAAATCTTGGGATACACTCAGACAAAAAGGTGCTAGGAGACACATAAAAAGAGAGGAGAGAGAGGGAGAGAGAGAAAAAATACTGCGTTTTTGGAAATAAGAATCCCTTTATTGAAGAAATAAACATTTCCTACAAAAATGAAAATACTGATCACTGCAGTTTGCATAAAAGCTCTGCCTATGGAATTTGAATAAGAGATATTTCTCTAACTCCTGTGTTTAACCTACTTTCTTTTTATTGATCATTTATTTATTCTTCTTTTCTCCTGATAGAAACAGAGAAAGGGAAAGAAAACCCAAAAGGTGGGGAGTCAGGCAGCTAGTAATTGTAAGCTAAGAAATAAAGCTTTTTGTGTTAAAAAAACCCAACCAAACAAAACAAACAAGTCATTCAAAATCCCAGAATAATCACACCCACTACCTTGTCCACATTCTCAGCCATTTCAAATGGGTTTGCTTTGTTGATGAAGCTGTGTTTTTTTGCTGGGATCTTTTAGAAGACCAAACTCTAAACTATGGTAATTCAGACTTGCTACAATTGTCCACAGCATTCAGGTATGTGTGCCTGGTTGTCATGTCTTCCACCTCTATAGGCATAATGCCAGTAGATACTACTAATAGCATGCCAAAACCAAAATGCATTTAGATTCATAATTATTTTGGTATTCATATTTTTTAATTTATTTAAATACAGAGAAATGACATTAGATTGAGATGGCCTTGGACTTTAAAAACATATTTATCACACCATTTTTACTTCTCTTGATCCTCCATTCTTGATTCGCTGTTTTGCTAATTTATATTTTGCCTCATGCACTAAGTTCAGCAGTGAAGATGTTTTCAGTTTTTCTGAAGATGGGAACCCAGGTCCTGTTCGGCTTCTCTATCTTGTAAATATTTAGACAATTATTGCAACAAAATGTGTATATATGTAGGTACTGCATGTTCATTCACTGATTATCTGCAAAAGCCTAGAAACTATCTCATGGAAATACAAAAAGAAGGGACATTACTTGATGTTTTCCCTTCAGCATCTTCAATTTTAGTGAAGAGTCTTCTAATGCAGAGTAAATCCTGATCAGCAATGGAAAAATTCTGCTTCAGAGATTATTTATTCTGCTTCTGCTACCCCAACCATCAGTATTCATTCTGAAGTACAGCTGAGTTTAGCAGCGCTACAGACATTTTCTCTGTGGACAAAAAAGCATCCTGAAGAAAAGCAAATAGCTGTGCTATATTGCTGCTTTGCACCAAACAGGCACCTAAGTTCACCACTTCTGGTGTATAAGTAGCATTTATCTGTGTTGTGTGGATGCAGCCTAATTACCAGGAAGCAGGTTTTCACCAGCAATTATACTGACATGAGTCAATGGTCATTGGTCAGAGACATGGCAAGGCTCCTCACATCCTGGTGTTTAACTATAGGCCCTTTGCCTTGAATAATTACAAATCTTATATGGCTGACACATCTTAATTCATGAGATCCTGGTGTGTATAATTGGATAGAAGTATGAACTTGATTACACTAGTGAACTTGCTTTCCAGAGGGGGGAAAAAAGTGATAACAGGCTTCATTGTCATCAAAGGGTAAAGAAATGTGACAATCTGGGAACCAGTTTTAGGACCCCATCTGCTAAACCAGAGAGAAATCAAGATTTTACAGTTCTATAAATATTTTAGTGTATGCCATCATTTATGAACTCTGGCAGCTATCATAAAATCTCTCTGACTTTTGTTACAACTGCATATAAGGCCAGAAAATTGCATCTCATGGTAAACCATAAAAACCTAAGTAAAAGCACCATTCCTTTCAGTATATTCTAAAAATATACAACCTCCCTGTCAGTACATGGCAGGGTTGTTACCATCCCAAGATGCCTGTTTCTTTCTCATTTTTTTTTATCTGATCTTACCCTGGTCTTTTCAAACCCTTTTGTATTTCAGTATCCTTTTATGTTCCATAAATAACAGCCATCACAGAATAACAGCTGAAATAGCTTTTACTTTGTCACAACGTACTGTAAGCAAGAGACACTTGGGTGATGCTAATGCCCCGGATACAGGAAGAATTTATGCGGACCTTCTCTCTAATTGTTCCTGAAATGATTTTCATTCAGTGGTGAGTTCCTTTAGAGCCCTGAAATAGAGGTAGCCTCAGAGCAGGTTTTGATGCTTTAATCATCCTAGTAGAAAACCTCTGTAAAAGAAAGGATATAAATAAAGAATTATCCTGAGATTAACAATGCTCCTTCTAAACTTAAACTCCCAGTCTGGCCCTGTGTTACAAAGTGTCTCTAAAAGGCACACAGATCATGAATCATGAAGTTTTTGCAGAGGCTATTCTGACATTCTAGGGAGCATCTGCACATCTTGAATTATAGGACAATATTGTCTAAAATAACCTTTCAGTCTGAATAATACTAATTTATTTACCTCTACAAAGTTTCTAGAATACATTTAGTTGAACAGAGTGGGGGGAGGGGGGAGCCTGGGTGTGTGGCGGTGGGGGTGGCTGTGTGTAGCCAAACAAGAGAAGAGACAATCACTCTATTAAAAATACTGAAGTCCAGGGGCTGTCAAAGACCCTTAATTCAGGAGAGATATTTACCAGATTTAAGACCGAATTTCAGAAGATGTCTAGACAGCACAAGATGTGAAATCTCTGTCATCTCATTTGTAGAGGCAAAGCAGAAAGCTGAACATTGAAGTGACTGCACATGCAACCATCTCCAAAATAAATGCAAAAATCAGATTTCTGACATATTCATTATACACCTGAGCTGGGCATGTGCCTTTGCGAAGGCAACTGGCTAAAACACTGCACATGTTGCTTCTCCTTTTTCATCCAACAGGACTTCCTGTAGCTCCTGGTATTACTATGTCTTAGGACGTGCATTTCTTTTAACCAAACATATGCTTTGATCTTTCACAAAGAATATGGAGGTGTCTCACATTTTATAGATGCATATATGTGTACATATATGTATACCTATATGCACATTATGTGCTGTATAAATCTATATAAGGTATTTTTGGACAGTATGGTAGCAATCAAGCTGAATGCCTCTTGTGCCATAGCTCTCACAACAGCCCAAAACTCATCTACTGAAAGAGGTAAAATTTAAATGAAGGGCTAAGTGGAATGACCAAATTGTAAATAGGTGAACACTTTATCTGTACATCAGGAAGTTCTAACATATTCCATCCTGTGGGATCATGTCCACTGTCCCTTTAGAAAATTGCCCTAGACTGTATACCAGTTTCAGGGCAAATTAGTACAGAGTTGTGCTGATGTTGGCTGGGCTAGAGTTAATTTTCTTCACTCTGGCCAACATGGGAGTACGTTCTGGATTTGTGCTGAGCACAGGGTTGGTAATACAGAGATGTTTTTGTTATTCCTGAGCAGAACTTGCACAAAGCCAAGGCCTTTTCTGCTTTTTGCACTGCCATGCTGGCAAGGGATTTGTGGGTTCATAGGAGGCTGGGAGGAGACACAGCCAGGGCAGGTGACCCCAGGTGACCAAAGGGGTATTCCAGACCATATGGCATCATGCTCAGTATATAAAGCGGACGGTAAGAAGGAAGAAGGAGGAATGTTTGTGCCCTGCTCTCCTGGAGCTGGCTGAACACCTGCCTGCCCATGGGAAGCAGTGACTGAATTCCTTGCTTTGCTTTGTC
This sequence comes from Pyrgilauda ruficollis, assembly GCF_017590135.1. Lineage (NCBI taxonomy): Eukaryota > Metazoa > Chordata > Aves > Passeriformes > Passeridae > Pyrgilauda > Pyrgilauda ruficollis. The sequence goes on along the minus strand of NW_024524934.1, from coordinate 3,761,838 downwards.
TGTGTCCATGGCTTTTGCTTTTCCTGTTTTTATGTCAACCCAAAAGCTTTCCTGCTTTTACCCTTCCAGTTCTCTCTCTGATCCCAGTGGTGTGGAAGTAAATGTGTGACTGAGTGAGACTTGGTTGTTGGCTGGGAATAAAGCATGACAAGAGTGCAGGAGCAACACTGGTAATAAATCCTAATGGTGATCCAAAAATTTACATATGAAATATATATATGAAAATAATAAACAGCTTCACTTAATACTTTCAAGTTTATGTATATGTTGTTTAAGATACAACACTCACTTCCTTAAATAAATAAAAAATTCTTTCAAAAATTAAAATTAAAAAAACAATCAATTAATCAGTTGTTGACAACTCCAACCTTTAAAATTAAGATCCCTCTTCCCCAGTTCATACAGGTTCTAACTTGAAGATTCATTCTTCATGTCCCATGGCTGGCCGATGTTAGGTCACAAGTCCCTCATCCTTACACTCTATATAGAAAGCCTACACAGTGTGCTCAGATTGCTCTTGATTGTGGTTAAGATGGAAAGGTCTCCCTGCTCATCTGCTAATGTACTTGGGATTTCTGAGGAGGCAGCAGGGCAATTATTCAAGCTTGACCTCACAAGATCCTTTACTGACCCTTCTAGCTTCCACTTGAACTTATTTCACCACCATCAGCTCCTGCACTACTTTGTAAGCAGTGGCATCATCATTCAGCTGTAAAGCCGACACTGTAGTCGACAGTCAAGAAACAAAGAGCAAAACAAGCTTTCAAATGTATTTCATTTCAGAACAAAAAAAAAAAAAAAAAAAAAAAAAAGAAAAACCCCCACAAAAATCAAAAAGCACGTCCAAGCTTTCAGGCAAAAAATGGGGTTTGCTTTGTTTGTTTAATGATATAGTTAGTCAAGTTTCTACCCTTCATCTGAAAAGCAAACAAGAACATTTTTAGTTGTGGAGAAGTTTGTGCAGTCCTACCTTAAGAAAATTCCTACCCCTACCCCTTTTTCCTGCAGTAGTGTCACACCTCTGTGGAAGCTATATGGAAATTCCTTTAAAGAATATAGAAATAAAGAAACACGAGCCCATGTACCAGCTCACCCCACCAGAAATCACTTTGAACTGACATACAGTAGTGGGCTGGTGTGAAAATATTAGACTGGGAAATGATGATGGGGCCTGGAAATGTCTCCACCAGAGGGATAGCAGCCTCAGGCTGGAAAGCAACCTCATCATCATGAAACCCACCTGGAGTCCTGAGTCCATGGACCTGGTGGAATGAGTCCAGAGGAGGCCACAAAGGTAATCAGAGGGCTGGAGCACCTCTCCTGTGAAGACAGGCTGAGAGATTGTGGACTGTTCAGCCTGGAGAAGAGAAGGCTTCAGGGAGACCTCAGAGCAACTTTCTGGGTCCTAAAGAGGACCTATAAGAAAGATGACAACAAACATTTTAGTAGGATATGCTGTGATAGAATGAGGACAATGGTTTAAAACTAAAGGAAAGTTGGTTTAGATTAGATATAAAGACAATTTTTTTTTTTTTTACAGTGGGAGTGGTAAAACACTAGAACGTGTTGACCAGAGAAGTTGTGGATGCCCCATCCCTGGAAACATTCAAGGGCTCTGAGCAACCTGTTCTAGTTGAAGATGTCCATGCTTATTGCAGGGAGGTTGGATTGGGTGACCTTTAAAGGTGCCTTCCAGCCCAACTATTCTGTGATTCTGTAATTCTATTTTATTACCCTGCTGTTAGTACACAGCGATGGGAGTGGTCAAGTTAACGTCATGTGTCATTTCTAAAGGTGATTAAAATTAACTGAGAAATAAGTCAAAATATGTAAGTTTCAATGGCTGGGGAGAGATTACATCAAAGAAAAATGTACCTGTGAAAAAAGTAGATGCTACACCAAAGCCTATCTAAAAAAGGCAAACATAATTTAAAAAGATGGAGACCAAAATCAGAGGTCATTCCATAGTTGTATATTTGCCCTCTGGGTGCTGTGTTGAGGAACCTGGTTCATGAACTTTGATCAGAGAATGAGATGTGACTTTACTATGTTCCACTATTTTCCTAGGGTGACCACCACTCGATGTAATTGTGCGTGAGGATCTTTTTGCTGGAAGGGATATTTGCATTGAAATCTCAAAAAGATGTGAATAGCTGTAAACCACTTTTCAAACTCACAGGCTTTCAAGAGGTTTGGCCTATTCAGACCTGTTTAATTAAAATGTCCCCCTTCAGTCATCCTCTCCAAGACTGTTGACACTGATACATTTTTTTTTAAAAGCTTAATAAAATTTTCCAGTTTTGCTTTGCATGGCTTTGGATTTATTGTTAGTTTATTTCAACACGTTCAGGGACAGATCCCCACTGGCTTTAACTTGGTATTCAGAGAATCTTCTTATCATAGAAATTAATTCAGTTTTATGTTTTCCAGAATCCAATTGGTTGATGGCAAAATTCAGCATAAAACTCACAGATGTTTTGATTTCTCCATAGAGAACTAAGTTTATGGTCATGAAGAGCAATCAACTGATTGTTGTAAAAAGTCCTGTCATGTGAAAATACTGAGATTACAAAACTCAAGCCAGAAGAATTTGACCCTTATTGCTAAACCAGTGACAGAACTTTTTTCACAGATTCTGTTTAGCCATAAATGTTACCTATACTTTTATAAAGTTTTCATGCTACCAGGTTTTTTTGTAGAAATTATTCCAGGAAGTAATCTTTTAAACAAAATATTTGGCAAAATACTACAGTAGGAGCATAAACATTTCAGCCAGTGTAACTAAACCATTCAACCAGGACAAAGAAAATGTTCTTCTAATATTTAGGTAGAGAAAATTAATATAGTATGTCGTTCCATTAATTACAGCTGTTCATATTTCCCTATAAACCCATCAAGAATATCAGCAGTCCAAATTCCATAATTTCAAAGAACTAAAAGGAAAAATCTTACCCTAAAGTTCAATAAGACCTTCTAATAAAGCAACAAGAAGTGATGAAAATTAAAGACACGTTACCTTTTAAAGATTAATTGAAAATGGTTTTCCTGAAATCAACATAAAATTTCCCTTGATATTCTTGATATTCTTCATGTCTTGCAAAATTTTCCAAGACTGACCCCTACTGAGTGAATATAATTGGAGCCTTCTCCTTGGTATCTGTGAACAATGGATCAAAACCTCAATTTAATCAAGTTTGTTATCCAAACCAGCCCAGGAATCCAGCCACAGCCCAGATAAACCAGATTTCATTGTAGTTTTCTGCTTGGTAATGGGAACATATGTGTCACATATTACTTATTGAATCTTCCAAACTGTTAAAAAAGGTGCTGTAGAGAAGTAGGCAGTATGACAATTCCTGCAAAAACTCAAACTGCCCATGTCAAAAACCAGTTGTCATTCATTCCTACTTCCACTTCAGAAATCTTTAACCACTTTCAGCCCATGTAACAGTGTTCCCATCCCTACCACATGGCATTGTTTGCCAAAGGCAATTTTGTGAAGCGCATATCCTAATGTTTTCTTAACATTCAGAAATGTGGCCTCTGTCTTCTTCCTTTCATCTGCTTTGCTGTACAGCTGAGAATACCCACAGTACACAAGCTGCTGTGACACAGTTTGAAATAGGCACTTCCTACTTATGTAGTATTCTTTGCTACCAGTTTTCAGATTTGCCGTCCTAGTAGCTCCATCATTTTACTGGACAGGCAAATCACATTTTCTGGGTGCTAAATGACCATATTTCTCTTTCTCCATGCTCACTCCCTCTGCACTTTACAAAATAAACATATTCTACTTTATTGCAGGGACCAGTGGTTTGGCTTTGAAAATTACCTCTTAGTGATTTAATACAAAGTTCACAAATTTCCTTAAGGTGAAGTAAGTACTGCTGATCTGTGCATTTAATTTTCCCAAGTATTTACTCACCTGCATTTATCAATAACCACACCAGCCATGATCTTCTTTGCTTCTTAATTGCCCATACTCTTTTATTTCCCTTTAAAAGATAGATTCAAAAAAAGCAGCTTAGTGGCTCAGTCATATTAAAATCATAATTGATTTTGCCTCACTCCTCATTTATTAATGGACTTAGACTACCTTCTTGCTAATAAACCTCCCAGTAATGAGTTTAGTCCATAGAGGATACATTTCCACCTCAGCAAACCACCAAGCAATTTAGGACAGTTGGTAATCTCTGCTTAAGGGAGTCCGAAAACTGGAATAGAAATTTATGCAGGCCATAATTAAAGTACTTTCTGGGAGCTGTGTGGGGAGTTTACCGACATTCTTTGCACCGTGCCCATCTGTGGTCAGTGTAATTAATCCTTGATTCGCAATCCGATGAGAACTAATCCTCACTGACACTTTTTGATAAAGATAAGGCCCCAAATACTTATGCAGTGATCAGACTCTGGTTATTTTCTTTCTTTAAACAGAAAAGGGTGTGAAGGTGATGAGGACAGATCTTTTCGGAGCCGCTCAGTGCTGGGGAAGGCATGCAGACAGCAAAAAAGCCATTCACTGGGATAACAGCAGTTCCAGATTTGTGAAAAGCCCAACATGCATAGAAAAATAAGAAGCAAAACTTTGCCAGTGCTCAGTTACAAGAGAAGATTACCTTCTGGAAGTAAAATATAAGTGTTTCTACTGGAATTACTTAATTGAAAGCACAATTATGCATTTGAGAGAGGGAAGGTCATTGGTCTGAGAGATAATACACTGCAAGACAAGCTGAAATTCTGAGATTGAGAAGGCTTAATTATGTCCTTTTCTGTGTTTAATGACAAATCCCTGTGACCTCCTTCTCTTTTGGGACTTTAAAATTTTAGGAGCAAAAAACTTATTTGTCCAGCACCTAAAAAACTGGGCTCAGGGTATGGGATGGGGGCTGTCATAAATCTAATCTTGTAGTGCTGCCTAGCAAGAAACTCCTGCAATAATGCAATTTTCTCCTTTCTTCACACAGGATTACTTAAAGACAAGAGAAAGAGGATAGTGAGGTAAGTCTTCCTCCCTGCTGCTCTGTGGGAGCAGCATAGCAGATCTGCAGATCTTTTCCAGACTGATAGGAGGGTGAGGGGAAAAAAATGGACTAAATTGGGAGAGAGGAGATTCCTGCTGGGAGCGATGCCATCAGAGACGGTTGACTGGGAGTGAGACACTCCCTGTTTTCCACCTCACAGGGAGAGTGAGGCTGAGGTCTTGCCTTTTCAGTTTGCTGATACTAAATGATACTTTGCAAAGTAAAATACCACCTAATACATAAAGGAGAAGCTGGTCTAGAAAGAGTAAGACCTCCATGGAAATTACTTACTTTCTTCAGGACCTCTTCTTTTTAGATCGTTGGATTTTGGAGGTGTAGTTGGTATTTTTGGTGCACTCTGGGAAGGACAGGGAATATTTCTCTTCCTGCCATTTTCTTGCAGTTTCCCCCATTTTCACACACATAAATACAAGTCCTAAAGGGAGATGGGTTCAAGACTTTATGTTCATCTATATGCAAGTAACCCACCTACAGTTTTATCCATGGTATTTTATCACCAGTAATTAACATGGACACACACACACTAAAATGCAGATGCTGATCAACCAGAATAACAGCAAACTGAACTCCCTTTGCAAGATAAAGATAAAGAATTCGGGAGAAGTTTCAGGGAGAGAACACAAGAGACTCTAGTTTTCTAAAGGCATTTTTCGTTGTCATTAAACACAGTCAGGGTTTCCAGAGCTAAAATACATGTTAACACATTCCAAAACACTTCTAATAGAATATTTTTTCAGTACTTCACTACAGCAAATGATGCAAAGCCAAAATTCCCCAGACAATGCACAGAACATTAGAGAATTAGTTTAACATTCTTACAACCCTGCAATTTTATTTAAACAAATTCTTCCTTACCCAATTCCCTGCAGAGAAGTATTGTACCCTTTTGTTGATTGTAGTGGACATATTGCAGATCTCCGATTACCTTCCCAAAGGACCACCCACAACAAGAAGTTTTTTGTGTTGCAAGTACAGCTTAGTTCATTCCCTCCTAGTCACCTTCTTTTTTCTTTTCTTCTTGTTTTTTCTTTTTTTCCCCCCTCAATTTTAATTTTCTTAGCATTCTTATAGGCTGTGGATGAACTGACAGACTAGCCTGCCATCTGTTCTTTCATGACATGGTGCGACCTAATCAATTATCCCCAAACCACTTCGGAGTAAATAACATGTCTACAATAATAATAATTAGTCAGTTAAAAAGAAAACAGCATCATGCAACTCCTGGTGGGAATTAGGTAGATTTCAGAACACAGCATTTTATTAACTGAGATTTTCAGACCACGAGAAGACAACTTTGGAAGAAAAAAAAAAATCACCTTCAGTAATTTATTTTGAAACATGAGTACAAGACACCATCCCTAGACTTTGGACATCTTTGACCCTTTGTAACCAATGATGCCAGATTCAAGTAAGTGTGCCACTCATGAGTTTCTAAGATTTTGAATTAATATACATGTTAGAATAATCCTAAGCACTTCTATTAGTATAGGAACTATATTAAAATCATAAGTATTTTAAAAATCACCCAATGGCAAGCCAATGACATTACTATAGTGTCATATTCCTCAAACACAAGGAGAAAATTGCATTATTACAGGAGTTTCTGGCTAGGCAACACTACAAGGTTAGATTTATGAAAGCCCCCATCCAGTACCATGAAACCTGACATCTTCAGGGAAAGATTTGTCTTCAGCAACCATCACAAGTAGAAATCCTGAGCAAGAGGAGTACATGACACATGCACCCACTTAAAGAACAGGCAAAATGCAGAAACACAAACTGCTGCAGATAGAAAACAGGTTTGCAATAAATAAAAGGACTTGAGAATTTCAGGAAGATTGCAATTAATATCAGTGGATGCCAAGATCACACAAGGCCATTTCCTGTAAAGTAATTCTGAATATCATTTTTTACAATGCAACTTGCTATTTTAACTCTATGACATTGATTTAGACAGAATATGCTAGAAAATATTCCACTTACTCAATTGATGGACATTTAAAATACATCTTAGCACTTGAGTGCTTAGTACATTCTCAGTATTTTCACTTTTGTAACATGATGGAAGCAATAGATAAATCATAAAGATTCAATGTTCCAGTGAGCTAATCAGCAAATTGCCAACTAAAATTTCAGTTAAGGAATCAGTGCAATCTCAGTGAATAGATCATATTGATGGATCAGAAGGAAGAATTTCCTCATTACTGTCTTTACTTTGAATATGGAACTATTGATATTGGGTACATTCTATGGGTTGTGTCCTGAAAGAAGACAACGTGTGTAGCTGTGATACCGAATGACATCTCTGCTGTGTTTTTAATTATAAAGGTTGTGGCAATACGTAAAATAATTCCAAGTTGACAAATGCTGTCCCAGATCTTTTCTAAATGGTCAAAACTTCTCATCCTTGAACCAGGTTCCTTTAATCTTCCCTCTGGAAAACCAATCCAATTTTACCAGTAAGTTAGAAAATAACATATTGTAAATTGGGACATTTTACCCAAAACTTTCTGATCAGCCTGATAAAATGTAGACTATCTCCTGTGAAATAAGAAACAAAAATAATTGTAGGAAACATCTTAGAGGTTTTGACATATACAAATATCAGACCACCTACCACAACATATAATCTCAGTAAATCTAAATGAGAATACCAAACACATTGGATATGTGTGCTTGTTCTCATGCTGCCTTGTCTACCAAGGAAATTATCCATAAAATATAATAAATGGCAGCAAAGATTCTCACACTTTGTGATACAGTCCTTCACAGGCAAGATTTTGTCTGTTCATATACATAGATGGTGAGGTGTGAGGCAGACTCAAACTCACACACCTGTGGCCTTGTTGCAGCTTCTCAGAAGATAAAAAATAAGGTGGGATCATGGACAGAGAGAGTGAAGAGAAGTCTCTGTCATGACACAGCCCAGTGAAGATAAAGGAACGAACCACAGATGATCTTCATTGGTCCCTCTGTGACTGCTCTGCTGTGATTTCTGTGACATGTATGTACCAACATATTTGCCTGTTTAGGTTCTCATACTACTCCTTCTCCTGCAGAAGCCAAGTACTTCTGGCATCCTGACAATTATGTTTCACTTCCAATTTTTTAGGTCCTTCAAAAGAGCATTCACCTTTCTGTTGCAGCTGCTGACCTCTTGCTTCTGCCTGTTTGTCCATGTTTTGCCATCCACTTCAGAAAGGGGCTAGCAATTATGTGCCTAATGTTTCCCTAACCTTGACCACCTTGAAATGTGATTTTGTGATTTTTGTTGAAATGTAGGACATGGATCCCTTGCAGGCTTTTACAAACATGAGAGTTCCCATGTGTCATTGACACTGATGAATTGCTAGATCACTACAGAACAACTTGGAAATGGCAACGGAGCTGGCTCCACTGCAGCTAACTTGAGCTCCTGAGAGGGACCAGAGGGGTTTTTTGATTCTTTTTATTACGTGATATCAATTAAGCATTTAACAAGTTACAATAAAAAGCAACTTTCCAATGGAATTTTTAATGCAATGAAAACAAATTACCTTCAAGATGGTTATCATTTGGAGTCTTGAAGAGAATGAAAATAAGGCAAATGCCAACACATATTCATCCAGATTGCCCATAACAACTTGCCAGGCATCCCTGTTTCAAATCAAGTAAATCTGTGCAGCTTCTCTTTGACAGCAACACAAAATCCCTTGTGAAATGCATTGAATGGCATAGCTAAGGCAGAATGTTAGCAGAAGATACTGCGCCAAGCAGCTTTTGTTTTGAAGTGGGTACTTCTGTTATGCAATCCTCTTAGAATTTGTTTCTTTCAAAGAATGAAAGACAAAAAAAAGAAAAAAAAACCTCAACAAACAAAAACCACAAATCCCATACATTTCTCAACTCGGTTGATATTTCTCCACTTGGACACAGCCTATTCACAGCAGTTCCAAAATTCTGGCATTGGCACAGACTATATTTGTAGCATTCAGCTGGAGTAAAGGACCAAACAGTGCATGATGGCTGGGATGAAGGTGTTTAGTGGAAGAGAGAGCTTCAACTTTCTCAACAAGAATTATGCCCATAAACAGAAAATAGAAGTGGAATTCACTATTATCAACAGTGTGCTAATTAGGCACATGAGCAACTTTAACAACTCACTTTAAGCCTGAGCCCTTCTGAGACTTTCTGTAGTCACAAGGAAGATGAGACCATGGACAGAACTCTCTTAATATGAAAACATTAATTTAAAAGCTTGAGATCTTGTCCAGGTAATTTTGCATGTATCCAAGAAAAGGAAACCTAAACTTCATATTGAAAACTTCTGAGCCCTTCATCAAAGGCTCACTTGAGTAATAGGTATGAGGGAGAGTGCAGCCAGTCAGGTCCATGTCCCATTTCTCACACAAAAGCCATCCACAAATGCTCTCTCAGGCTGTGGGGATGAATAACATACTTGGTCCTTTCTCCGCTTTCTTTGCCCTTTGGGAGAAATGGGGAAGGAGGCACAAAGTGAAGAGAAGATGAGATGTGGGCTGTGTTTCCTGTCCATGAGGCACACCAAGCAAAACAGAGCATGTGTGAAGGCAAAGCACTGCTCTTAAAAGTGGTCTGGGCTCTGCAGGCCACCTGTTCTGAAGGGAGAAGCTGTCCCTCACTGAGCTCTCCCACATGTGTACAACATACGACGCTACATTTTTCCAACCTCACTCTACATATGTTTTCTCACTAGTGTACACGGTGTTACAGGCACCATTCCTCCTCTCCCAAACAGAGGATCCTTTCATTTCACTCGGGCACATTGTCATGGCTGCAGATTCCTGCTACTCGTTTCATGGTGTGATGTCCATATGTGCAGCTCTTCTAAAGATGTATTCTTGTCTTTGCAGTACAGGCAGAGAATTATCTTCTTTGCCCTCTCCCATGACCAATGATGCCTCCACACTGCACGTTTCTTGGAGATTACTTATTTACTTGTTCCCTTTGCTCTCTGCAGAGTGTATCCAACATTTCACAGAGCAAGAATACACTTGGTGCTTCCCCAAGACATATTAACAACTTTAGTATCTTTCATCTTCTCTGACCTTTTCCATTACATTCTCAGAATCTCAGAAAGTCTCATGACAATATGGGAAAAAACCCTCCAGTGCTCTGTGCACATATGTGGGCTTTCTCTTGTATTGCAGTCAAGTTCAGTTAGATGTTCTTCAGCCTTTGATCTTCTTTAATCAGAAGGAAGGAGGCTGAGGAAGGAGAATATGAGCTTTCTTTCATGCTTGTTCTAATTCTTAGAAATAAAGAGGACAGAACAAGGATGCTCAGGGTATTAAGTGCAGGACAATCAAAGAAATGACTGAAAGGATTCTGCACCCTGCCAGCTATCCTGAGCTTTGCCCCTCACTCATGTGGCTAAGCTTTGGGGAAGGAGGGCTTCTCTGTTAACAGGGGTTAGTGTCTTTACTCCCCCACCCCCTTCTCTACCACCTCATGCTCATCTTTATTAGCTTTTTCACACTACACAGTCCTCTCATCGATTACAAGGGCCAGCACAAAGCAGCCTAATGATGGGTCAGTCTTAATGAGAAAAGCAGCTGCTTTTGAAGTGGTGTGGCTTCGTCCTGCACCCTGCCGAGTCCTGGCATGCAGAGCTTTGCCTCCTTTTAGAGAGCAGAGCCATGGAAAATCAACAGCGAGCAGCCTGGTGCCTCTGAACAGAAAGGGCCATGTGCATGGCTATTTAGTGCTGTAAAAGAAAGAGCATTTGCACAAACGGGAGTGAACATAAGGAGGCCTTCAGAGAAGAATGGGGCCTTGGCAAATTTATAGACTCCCCTGAAAGAAAGTGATTACAGATCATTATCCAATTGAGGCAGATTGATGGGCTAGGGTCAAAGTAATACTGCAGAGCTCACTGGAGGGACAATGCCTGCTTGTCAGTTCTGTCCGGGAAAAGAAAGAGAAGGGAAACCACCACACAGAGAGGAAAAGCTTAAGCTTTTCCAGCCCCTATCTTAAAAATCGTTTCTTATCTTGAACGTGTCCTTTAAAGAAAAAAAAAAAAAAAAAGGAAAAAAAGAAAAACAAACAAGCAAACAAACAAACAAAAGCCATCAAGGAAAAAACATACCCCGAAACTGCAGGGCCAGTATTACTGAGTTAAAACTATGTATTTGGAATTGTGAAATAATTGTGCGAATAGTGTGTGAACAGCACACACCCAAAGCCTTATGATCAGTACTTTCAGAAATCACGAGTACTAGCACTAGTAAAGGATAAATTACATCTTTGTTTCATTTATATTAAAAACCGAAAGAGCTTTTCTAAAATAAGTGTGTATAATTTTTTTCATTTTGGTGAAAGAAGGACATTTTGTTAACAGCTATGGTTGAACTGATTTGAAACTCTGTAACATCTGGTCAGGCAAAACTCAGCAACACTGACATTGAATAAAACAAGAATAAATCTGTTTCTATTGTTTCTTCTGTATTAATTTTTAGAGTGTTTAAAAGTGCTTTGCATTCATGCAATTTTCAAATAGCCATAGAAATGGAAACAGCATGGCCCAAAAAGCAGCTCACAGCATTTATTGTGCATTTGTCTCACATTTTCCAATATGGTTTTGGAATGTAAAGAATTTGAGAAAAGACAGAAGACAATGCATTCATGAGAGACCTGATTTGTTTAATTGTGTTTATTTATTAACTTCTCTGATGTTCCCCATGTCTCAGAAGCAGAGCACCACACACACTTTAATGGACGTGTCCCCATGTCCCCATGGATAGAAGAGTAACATTGGACTTGTTTCAGGAAAGACTCAGTAGGGCAGCTTGGCCTTGGGGCTGCTGTCTTGAGAGTTTAGCAAGAGTTCCCTCAAGCTTTGTTACAAAACCTCCACAGACGTGAGAGTTAATGGCCCCAGCACTCTGGGGCTCTGGTGTCTTTCCTGGAAACTCGTGTCCTCTTGCAGAGGGTGTTCAGGCACAAGAGGACCTATCCTGACTCAGAGGCCATTGGAGAGAACACACCAATTGGCTTTATGCTAGAGTCACCTGAAAAATCTGTAGGAATACCTGTTACTGGTAACCTAGATCCCATCTGTTGCAGTGATAGAAATTACCTGTCCTGCAGCTTTGAAAATAACTCTGACTCCACTCTTGCCTGCTGGTTCTCACTCAAAGCAGTAAGGATAACAAAAAAAAAAAAAAAAAAAAAAAAAAAAATTTTGGGGGTGTGTTGTACTAATCTGCAAAACACCTGTAAAGGTGTCAAAAGCATCAGCAGAGACTCCCAGATTCTCACTTCATTCAGTACCTCTTTCATTCAGGTGGTTTTTAATACTCGTTTGGTAGCAACCCAGTTGCAGCATGATCATGTGCCTTCTACTCTCTATCAAAGAGAGTTTTCTGATATTTTTGCTGAAAGGGAAGAGATAGTTCACCAAATTACTCTTTCCTTTGTGGGGGTACCCCCAGACCCTTAGCACCACCATTTTGATTTCCTCTCTTCTGATTCTCAAGACCACTGAATTTTCAGTGGAACTGACAACTCTTCTCCACTCCTCTGAGATGGTTTGTCATCTCATATTCTATCTATAAACCAAAAAATACATAAATTACATTCATCCCAGAAAAATTCTAGGAAGAGCCATGGAGTCTCTGTGCAATGCCATTCCACATAAGGCATCTTCCCCCACCTTGGAGTCAGTAAAACCAGAGTTATGTTACATGGTAAAAAAAAAATTTAAAAAAAAAAAATCTGTCATTGGTTTCCTACTTTACTCTGTTGGCTAAGCTGGGGTTTCAACTTGTATGTGTATTTCCTGAACTAAGTTTAGCTCTTTGACTCTTTTCCCATTTTTCTCATTCATCATTTTTTTGCTGGGTGTGACATGGGTTCCTCCATGCCCATTCCTTCCACACATTCTGGAATCTCTCAGCACATTATGGAGTTTTAATTGAGAGAGGATACCATTGATGCCTTCTCCTAGTCTTAAAATTTGAGACCCAGACATGGCTAAATGATAAGAGATTTACCTTGGTATGTACCTTGGAATACGCCACAATGCACCTTGGCAAATTGGTGCACCAATAAGGACCCTTATTAAAATACCGAGGTAAACTCCTTATCCCTTAACCATGCCTGGCTCTAAATTTTTTAAGACTAAGAAAAGGTATAACCACCTATAAGATGACACACATTGTGCTAAGATATCTTTTGTCTTGTCTTTCCTTCCAATGTTTTTGAGTTTTAGACTAACAGTATTCTTTTTTGCTCTTCATGGTTTAGAAACAACTTATATCCACCCTTCCTGAAGTTTGCTTGCATTTGTTTCCACTTGCTTCTTCTAGTTTGGCAGGAGATGTGCGTATGTGCAGGACTCCATATGTTTTCAGAGATAATCTGCTTTTTACTACCAGTAAGAATAACCTTGAATACATATTGCACTGTCACAGCACATTTTCTATACGAATCAGAAAGTAGAACTGGTGCATTGGAAAAGCAGACCATATTTTTAAAGGCAAATTCATAAACCCTACTTTTGTGAACAGAGGAAACTGAGGGATGGGGGTGGGGGATATCACAGGAAAACAGATGAGTGCTTGTGATCTGAAATCTCTGTCCTACCAACATCATGTTGTGTTGGAGTTGATCCATGGAGAAATCTCCCTGTAAATAGAGGCTGGGTGCTGAAATGTCCATACCCATTTCAGTGAACTCAGCATGAGCATGTCGAGTGGAACACAGCACAGAACAAGGTCAAAGGAGTGAAATGGCTGTTCCCTTCCACTCCAATCAAGAAAGCCATCAGCTATTCAGGGAAAAAAATGTAAAAAAACCCCCCCACAAATCCTAGAATCACTCAGCTGGGAATAAGGGAGGAAAAAAAGAGCATTTCTCTTAAGGACACTTTCCATTCTATTTATAGCTATAGTTTGTATGGTGCTTAATACTTGACCCACAGGGTTCATAGGTAAGTAAGAAATGAACAGATGTGTGCATTCTAAGCTATATTTCATCCATATATGCAAAATAATCACAAGAGAGTTACAGAGAACTACACACTTGAGCTAACAACCTTCCTAGCCCAGGAACAACATCTGATTAATGATAAGTTTATCCTCTGGCAAATCTTGAGTTTCAATGATGATTCTGTTTGGGTAAAAACTCAGTGCAAAATCCTGAGACATTCAGCATCGATGGAAACTTATGTCACAAACGTCATAGGATTCAGGAGTTTAGCATGAGCAAGCCTTGCTCTTTAATTGTTTTCATTGTACAATATTTACAATACCGTAGTGGCAAAGAAGATGCAATCTTCCCTCAAAATGTTGTACATACATCCTCTCAGTGTGAAAAGGGGGAGAGGAGAATCGGGTCTGCTCCAAATTTTGTTGTTCTGGAAGAGTTTCCTTATTTTTAAGTTCTTGAGTCAAAAGGAAATAAAAGAAAAACCTAACTTTATGCTAATGTAGCTTCCTCTGTTTTCTTTTTATTTTGTTAGGCTTTTATTGTTGTTGTCTGAGGTATTGGCTAGGTACTTTTTAGAGAAGGGAGGCACCTTATCTGTGTGGGTGAATTGGACTCACTAAAACATGTTTCTGCCTGCTAAGTCTTATTGCAATGGCTTACTGTGTTCTTCCTGTTGATACAGCATCCCCTCTACACAGAACTGGCAGAGTACTGACAACAATTTCAGATACATAATTTTTTTTAGGAAAAAATGCCAAAATTGGGCTGTAATATCCATTATGAGTTTCTCAAGTGTGCCTACAAACAACTTGAACTACAAAATAACTTTGGGTTTAGGGCCTTTCTTCCCAGGAAGATTATCTCCCTTGTGCTCTCAGGTGGAGAGACCCTTAGGGATGTTGGCATAGCAGGTGCCTACACTTGTCGTGTAAATGAACATTCCTAGTTAGAGCAAATCTCCCTGAACATCTGCTGAAGTCTCCTCTTCACCAACGCAGCAGGCACCTAGTACTTCAGTTGTATGGGGCTACTGCCTTTGATTTATCAGAAGATGTAACCTGGTGTTCCATTACATATGAGTAGCAACATTTCTGTAGCCATAAAGCCTAAGAACGTGAGTAATATATATATATATATATTTATACATATAGTTTATATAAAATTTCTATTTAGAATGGCATAGACAAGTGCAATATTTTAGGAAATATTGATCAAATCAAATGTATTTGATCAAAACCATTCTATAAAACTTTTATTTATGCTTGAAGCCATGAGTAAAAGGGTGTTTAATTTTACCAGTTAAGTAAAAAGGTCTAAAAATGCTATCACATTCTCTATTGTTTTTTCAGTCCCTAAAGACATGTTTGGCCACTGAAATCATGACTTTATGCCCCACAAAAGATGAAGAACCTCTCTCCCAGGTCATTTCCTCCAATCAAACCCAGGTCTCTAACAGGGCTAAAATTTGTTACCACATGCCTGCTCTTTACAGGCCTGTGTAAAGGACAAGGTGGATAAACTGTAGCAGCCAGACAGGCGGTAACATCTTAAGAAAAATACCAAAGAAGCAGATTCAGCAAAAGAGGTCTGAACACGAAGGATTAATTATATCCTGTACCCTTCCAAGTGGTCCTGCCCTATTGAGACTGAGAAAAATGAGTGATGAAGATGCTGAAGCCTGTACTTTTGATCATGTGAAAACTATTCTGTGACTAGAACAAGGGTCATGCATTTTCAAAGTCAGTTCAATTAAGCTAAACGCCAGTCCCAGTTCCTTGGACCCACCAATTAAACTGCAGCCAAATATGTTGCCCAATTGCCCCACAGAGGACTGAGTGTATTTATAGTCCCCAAATGCCTATGGTCTAATCAAAACTGTCACATAACAAGAAGCCAGCCAAGAAACTCAGACAGTTTGGTTAATGAGACAAAGAGCAGCTTCGTATTCATTCCCTCCTAAACAAAGATCTGAGGAAAGGGTATGGACTGGTGGGGGAGAGAGACTACAAGTACAGCAGGGCCAAAGAGAAGGGCACAAGCAGACAGTCAATTAGGCAATGCATCCAAGCCTGATCTGAGGGCTCACGGCAAACAGAGCAGCCATTCATGCCCTGTGACATGCAGGTCAATAGAAGAAATCACATGCTCGCCTGGAACTTATGGATGTGTCCGTGAAACAGCACGTGGCAACATATGATGGAACTCAACCCCTGATCACAACCTACAGTGACAAAATGAAAAACATCTCTGAATTTTTTCCCATTAAAAAACAACTGTATTCTTTTTTAATTCAAAATACATATTCCCCCCCACACTGAATAATTATCAGTAATTTTAAAGAACTCTGCATGTATTGTGCTCCATATCTGAATTATTTGTATTTCTGATTATCTGACAATTTTTGTCTTCCAAGAAAACATATCAAGCTCCTCAACAAAAACCGTAGATGTTAACTATGCTTATGCACAAGACAAATGCATTTTCTATTTCAAGGCACACATCGATCAAAAGAAAAGCTAGAAAATAATTTTTCTTCCTATTGGGTGCTACTTCCTGTTTGGCCAGATGCATTATCTTGTTTGCATTCTCTGTTTCTGAAGCATCTGCTAGCACTTACTGTCAGAAATGTGATAATGACCATGGTCAACCAGTAGTTTTAGCTGGTGGATCCTGTGTTCTGAGCAAATCGCAGATATGGCTTTCACTAACTTAAGCAACACATGCCAGCAAGCAGAAGAGTTTGACTTCTGTTTTCTACAAGGACAAGATCAAGCCTATCTACAACAGATCAGAAAGCCACAAAATGGAAGGAATCCAGGCTAAAGGTTTTCCAACAAATAATCACTCTCTGAGCTCCAATAAGAGCTTGTATCTTTTTCTTTGATAGCTAAGTCATTCAGCTCACTAGCAAGTTTGGGCAAAGAGATTGCTCTTAGGCCAAGACTGAATAGCTTACAAACAGTGCTGCAACCCCAAGCTTGTTTAGAAGCTGCATCAAAATTACAAAACAAAAAATCCAAAACAAAACAAAACAAAAAACCCCCAAAAATAAAATAAAAAAAAAAGAAGAAGAAGAAAAGAAAGATAAGTTGGCACTCTCCTGGCAGGGTTTTGGAAGCATTTGTAATGTTGGCAGGGCAAGGAGCTGTTGAGTTGTACCATTGTCTTTAGGAGGTGAGGTAGAAAGGGATTTCTTCACCACACCCTTTTTTCAGGTGTCTAGTCAGTGTTTGATGCCAAAAGACAAAGCAAAGAAAATTAGAAGAAACACCAGCATGAAGCATCGGTTTTAAGAAGGCAAGTCTTTCTCATATATTTGTTTTTCCTGAAAATATCTTGGAGGGAAGGCAATAAAAACTCCAATGTATCCCAAGAACCATATTTTCTGCCAATATGATATGAAAGCAAGAATAATAAACATGAGGAGAACAAATGAGGTGGTTGGTTAAATGTGGTCACAAAACAGCATGTTTACAGGGCAGGGGGTGGGGGGGAGAAGAGCAAAGACACAGTGTCACCTAATTTGTTAAATCTGTGAGAATCTCACTTTGGCAACAATTCTGTTACATCTGCCTTGTAATCTCCAAAGACAAAAAGGGCAACACAGCCAATTTTAGGATTGCTGGTACAAAAACTTCCTCAAATAAGGAATACAAGTAACTGTGCCTTTCATTCAAGTCTAGAGGAGCCCTCAAAAGCTATAAATAATTTGTGCAAGCCTCTTATCATCCTGAAATACATGTGATTAGAAATCTGCTAGAACTAAGCTGCCAGAGGCAGCAGTCCCGTTACATACTGTTGGCCTGTATGTCTGATCTGTGACATTTTCCTAAATCCTGTCAGGGATAATCTGTCACATAACCATCTTTTAGATTGCTCTGGTCTTTTAGTACAAATATAAATATGCTTAAATTATTATGCTGCCCATTAGGAAGATGATCACTCTTCTTGTACAGAGGAAAATATTACCAGATAACCAAATACATTCTAAACACCAGAGCAATGTATCAGGGCTGAACAGAAGCACAAGTCAGTCCAAAGGCTTAAACACAGTAGTGGCTATGATCTAAACAGATTTTGTCTCCTCTACTTGTATTCAGGAAGTCCAGGTTTGCTTTTCTACCTATTAACGATCTATAGGTCTAATGGAAGGGCAATGCTCTTGAATATCTGTGCCACAAACTAGTCTCCAGGTAACACAGTATTTTTTTTTTCTACTGAAGTCATAGGGTACTCCTGAATGCTGTTATTTCTTTTAATAAAAAATGGTAAGGTCTTTCAATTAGTTTCTTTCCAATGCTTTCTTCACCTCCTGCTCCAAATCAACTAATTTTCATTCACATGTTGTGACATGTAGGTGAAATTTGTCTTGAATTATTCTGACACCCAAAGTCTTCTGATTCTGATTTTTTTCTGTGTGAATAAAGAATAGCACGCTGGGTTTTGGCATGGAAGAAACTGGCGACCAGAAATATTTCTAAATAGCTCAACAGCAGAATCATTCAAAGGCTAGCAACTTGAAAATTATATCAATGATGAGGAATTCACATATTCTATAGTGAATTATTTAATTTTGCTTTATTGATAGACAAAAGGCTTTGGATTTCAGTAGTATGAACACATTATGTACAGCAAGCAGGAGTGGGACACATTGGGATTCCACTGAACCTATTCTGCAACATCTGTTGTTCAGCCCACTCATGGATGATTTGGAACACAGGGTCAACAATAAGGTGACTAAGATTGGGGTTGATACAAAGTGATCTGTGGTCATCAAACTGACTGTGAACAGCTGCAGAAGGATGCCATGGCATTGGGTGCCTGGGTAGAAAAATGGCAGATGGAATGCTTTGTTGATAAGTCCCAAAAAAACACATATGGGAAAAACATATGCCACTGTATATGACTGTGCTGTGTCTGATACTGCATCTGCTTCTGGATAACCAACATCTCAGGAAGTATGTGGGAGAGCTGGAACAGTAGGGACAAAAGCAGTATAGATGATCACAAGTATGAGTACTTCCTTATGAGTAGAGTCTGAATAATCTGGGACATGTGAAAGAGACACCCAAAATGTTAAAGGTCATAAAATTATGAATGTCATGAAGGAAATTATCATAGATTATTTTCTTTTCAAGTTATGTGTATATATGTGTGTGCATATTATTTTCCACAACCGAGAGACCACAAATGGTAGCAACAGAAATAAGGCTTAGAACAAATAAGGCTTGTTCTCCAGAGACAAAGTTTTATCAATGGGATGTTTGGGATGTCAAACGTATAAATGAGCTCAAAACATCCTTAGACACACACATGAAGGAAAGGTCCATTGGGACATCTCAAACACAAAGACAGAAACATAACACCCATCTTGGGAAGGTCAGGTTTTCAGGCGTGGAAGGCCTTGCCAGAAGCAGCATCACTCTGTGTTTGCCCTGCTGACACCCTTGCTCCCCAGGCTCCTCTTACTGACCACAGTCAGAGACCCTTGGGCTTATATTGCAACAGAAGGGAAAGTCTGCATCAACATGCCCCTGAGGAACTTAGAATCATTCTAAAGTGAAACTAAAATGCTGGATTTTTTTTTTTTTTTTTTTTTTTTTTTTAGGAGATCAACTTGGGATTTCTCATTGTTTTGACAAATATTTGTTGCATTCACCGCTTGCAATAATTATATTTGTAGTTTAATCCTCTGATTTAGTAAATACCCTCCCAAGCACTCCAGGTCTTTGAATGCAAAACAAGCTATACACAAGTAAGCCAGGAGTGGACACGCTTGGTTGCCTGGTTGTTTAATTAGAAACTGAAGCAAAAGGCATCCTGCCTCAGGGAGACAACCGGGCTGCAGATTGTGACACTGCCATAGCCTTGCTCTGTCTCTCTTTAGCCTTAAGCAAATCTGATTTTGGGCATCCTGACCCTGACTAATTGCACACTGTTTCCTGTGATGCTGTGAAGCTCCTTCCACCCATTGCTGGACTATTAAGCTTCTCTGCTCTGTCTGGTAATTAAGCAGCAGAATGCCAAACTCTTTTTTGTTGCTGTTGTTTTGAGGTGGTTATTTTTGCATCCTTCTTCCCTCCTCCTCCTCCTCCTCCTCCTCCTCCTCCTCCTCCCCAATTCCCTTCTATACAAAGGCCAGTTGAATGCTTCGTTTGTCATTTTGTTATACTGTTGAGGGGAAAAGGCATCATATCACCTTTCAAAAGACGAGGAAGATGATAAATGCACTAACTTGAGAGGCAAAGTGTCAGGACACTAATGAAAATCTCTAGTGACTAGACAGCAAGGAAAACCTCATTTTAAGAGACTCTGTAAAAGAAGAAAACTTTTTCAGCCTATGCAAATGTCAAGTCTAAAGTACACTGGTTTAATGCAGCAGCATATTTTTCTGTCAGGAACAAAAGGCTAGGCGTTATAGGGAGTCATTTGCAAGGAACTATGTAAGCAAGTTTAAGTGTCATCCATAAAATACGTGAGTTACAAGTCTCTTCTAGGTCATATCCTGGCATCTAGATTTACAAAAGCATAATGTGGCCCAGATTAAAAGACTTGTTTTTAGAATTTTTTTTAAATTTAATAGGAACTCTTTTTGGAATTACATGCATTTTTGATTTTTTAATGAAAATGGAGACTAAAATAATTCATCACAATTTTAGCAGCCATAAAGGCTTCACTGGGTCATTCTATTAGTTTATTAGACAAAATTAAACAGAAAGACACTTTAAATTAATTATAACCAACTTGCAAAATAACAAGTATATTGTATATGGGAAAAGCAGCTCTATCTGATGTGCACCAGTCAGCATGTGTAACATGGTCATTATTTGTCCTGTCCCTTTGAAAATCATTTTATTGGAATGTATCAGTTAAAGTAAAACACATGACCCTCCTTCTTGTGACATGAAAGAAACCACTGAAGAGAAGTCTCTTTTTTTTTTCTCCATTCTACTCATGTGAACTTTCTGAGAAAAAAAAGTAGCTTCAAGGATTTTTATCAGTGTCTGTGTAATGACTAGTGCATCACATGCATCCTGAACCATTAGCTGCCTACATCTGAAAGAATTTGCTCAACATTTAGGAATTCACTTAATGAAAGGCTGGCCTATTAAGCTCTGCTAGCTTTGGAAGTTGATTGAGCCTTTCTTTTCAACTTCCTGCACTGTTGTAAATGATGCTATGCAGTGCCCTCATGTGATCTATTCTAGACAACAAGTTTGCTTTGTAACACCAAAAGAATCCAAGTACCAGGTGATACATTTCTGATCGGAGATGCAACTGTATGGTACAAGACTCTTCACAAATCTCTGTAGGAAATCACGAATATAAAAAGCAGCAGCTCCAAAAAGCATCCATTTATATTCTGGGGTGATAAAGAAACAACAGTTCCCTCATATATCCACATGACTTCTGAATCAATAATTTGATAAAAAAATAGAAAATCTGTAAAAGGCCAAGAGTCACTGGATGATATTTCTTCTGCCACACTACTGAAGCCAATAAAGACAAGAATTAGGTCCTCTAAGTCTGTAATTTTTGGCTTAAAGATGAATTTGCTTTTTTAATGGCTCAACACTCCTGACATTTCAAGATCATTGTGAAGGGGGCCGTGAGAGCAGTGTGCTCTGCACGGAGTAGGCACTGCTACCTCCCAGCTCTTGCTGATTAATGTAAATGCCTGATGTGGGGGAACACACAGTAGGATGGCATTAAAGGAAGAGGTTACCGTGGGAGGACATACCAGAAAGGGAACCCACTGGCTTGTGGAGCACTCACCTGCATCCCAAACACAACTGTATTGTCAAATTTATGGGATGAGCAAGACATGTTCTCTCAAAATTGCAGAGAAGCAGGTTCCTTTTCTATGACCTCATTTTCTCTTCATGGTGAGTGTAAGCACCACTAAACAGTGTCAGTCAGACAGCACTGGAGACTGGAATTGCTAACAAAAGGAGTTTAATCTTGTTTTGGGATTTACAGGCAGAGTGCCTATGAATGAGGATGGGAGTTGGCTCTATTTCCATGGGACAGGTAAAGCACAGGGAAAACCAAGAAGGAGTTATTCTCCTTTTGAGGCTTGGGAAGAGAGTTGTGTCACATGAGTTTGGCACAGGGTCCCTCAACAAGACATCTGATGAATAGCTTATGAAATTACATTTATGAAATTAAATTTAATTTTAGAACAAAACTACAGACAGTATGAATTCCAGTTAATTTTTCTTCAGGCTCCAAGGACTGAGGGGTTGGGTTTTTTGGTTTTCTTTTTTGTTTCCTAAACTGATTACCTACTTAACTCCTCAAATAATTATCCCTGATCACTTTGATCTACAGTTTCTAGTGAAATAACACCTTCTTCTAGGGGGCAGGTTGCCAGCTTCCTCCAAATGAAAGGCCTGGATTTATGAAGTCATTTCTTGATGATCTCACTAATTATCTTCTTGTCTCTGATCTTCCCTTTTGGGTAAGGTTATTGGGAAAGCTGAGTAAGGTAACTGTAGTCTCAGGACAAATTTATCCTCATCTTGCCTTTAAGAGTTGATGCAGCACAGACTTTATTACACCCTATGGTGAAGAGCTCAGCATAACGACAGACAGGAGATGGGGCAAACATAGATATTTACTTACAGGCAAATCATAGTTCTTATATCAATGATCAGGAGATTTTATTTCAAATTATGTGTGAGTTTGGTGTGGAATACTGTCATACTGATCCTGAATTGTTCTGCATCTCTAATTCAAAATAAGTCAATAAAGTACCCATTGGTGCTTGTTCCAGCATCCCCAGAAGGAGGGCTTCTCCAAGAGAAATTCCTTTGAGCATATATAAGACCGATGATAATGGAAATAAGACCTTATAGCATGTTTGCGTTACCAGAGTCTAGCTGACAGCAGAATACAGAAATTTCTTGTCCTAAAATCCATTTTTCACAACTTCTACTCTGGCTAGATGTAAGCAAACACCCAGCCAGGAGAAAAGTAAGCGGATAAAAATAGTGCCAGCAGCCATAATGGCTGGAATTGGACACTGGAGGGAGACACAGTTGCACAGACCAACCCAAAGACACTCTTGACCTTTCTTGTACAAGTATTGAGTGCGTGCCCTAAGAATGATGCGTTGAAACCCCAGCTGATATGCCTTGATTCCTCATTCTCCACATCAGCAAGGAAGGAAAGAGAAAAAGAAAGCCTGGGCCAGTTAATGAATCATAAAGCCCTACTCTTTGTTGTTGTTGGAGGAGGAGTGTGAAGTTCCTGTATAAAGGCTGCAGGAATTCATCACCAATGGTGTGGAACTGTTTTTCAAATCAAGCCCTGAGAGCCCATCATGATTTGTATTCATGTAAACACCTACATTTTTTCGTTAACTGAACTGATTTAACTGCTAATTAAAACTAGTCAGTAAGCACAACACAAAATTAATTAAACCATTTAGTCAGTAGATGCAAATGAGGCAAAGTTATGGCTTGGACACAATGAAAAGAAGTGCAAGTACTACTCATCATCTGGCAAAATAGTTCTTGAGGTAAATACTTTCCCCAGAGATGATATAAAGCAATAAAAAAAAAAAAATCACACCGCTGACTACATATGATCTTTTATTGATAAAATGTGCTGGAATCCAGCTTCTTCTCTTTGAAACAGTGATGAAATGGACTCAGTGGATTTTAAAAATGCTCTCCCATACAAGAAATATTTCATAGTAAGGTCTGGAGCCTAGCTCAATCTACACAGGCATGGAAATTTGCTCCTGTCTGACGCTGGCAAGTGTTTTGCCCCAACCTGGACCTTATATTTTTGACAGTTATTTTTATAGCTTTACATTTTCTCATGGGGAAAGTGTCTGCTTGGTGAATTATATTGCGTGATGATAAGTGGAGGTAGTATCTTCTCAGGGAAAATGCCAGAAATGTGTGCCTCTGTCTGCAGTATCTCTGCATTGTATCTCCTCTTTTCACAGGACTCAAGTGCCTCACAACTCTAATTGTTCTTGTTTTACTAAGATCTGTCCTAGGACAGCGACAGACACACAGTTACCCACGTTGTATAAACTGTGAACTGACATAGCTTAAAAAAAAAAAAAAATATATATATATATATAAAGCAAAGAAAAGCAGCCAAGATGGACAAAGGCGTGGTCTATCTGCTATTCATGTGTGAAAGACTGAACCCAGGAGCAAGTCCAGTCCTCATGAGTCCCTTGGCTGCCTACGAGGTGCTTGGCAGTGCTCAGGAGAGTGTCCTGAGTTGGGTTGAGGTATCTAGCAGGTGTCATTGTGCCATTCAGACCTAGCTGCAATGCCTGCAATTAGACAGTACAAACCATCCTTCCACCTTTTCCCTTACTCCAGGTGCCCCAGAATGGCATCAAAACCAAGAACCCATGGAAGGGGAGATGTCTGCACTCAAGAAACTGTCCAGCAAAAGGTGCTGAGAACAGAGATGGGATTTAAACCTTTCCTCTTCCTCTGGCTCTCCACAGCAGTGTCCCCTCTCCTCTGGCTTCCTTCTCCCAGCATGTGGCTCTTCCTGCTGAGCCACACACAGCTCACACTTCACTCTTTCTGAGCAGGATCCAAGTTTTCTTTTTGTGGCGTGCAGTTGCCATCGTGGAGGCTTTTTGCATTCACGCAGTCCTTAAAACACTCATCCAGGATGCAGGAGAACTTTCCTCCTGCTACCTGATGAAATGCAACCTTGCACACCCTAATCCTGGAAGTGCAAGTCAGCAGCCTGATGGCAATGATGGTAGGCACGGGAGAGCAAGGGGACTTGCCTCCCTCCTTCTAAGCACATATTGTTCCACAGAAATATTCCTGAGGACCCTTGAGACAAAGACAATTTCCCAGGGCCCTGGCTGGGGAAGAACTGCTCTCAGCTGCTGACCCTGCTCACAGGATCACATCCTGTACCTGTTTCACAGACAGCTACTGGGCTGGCCCCTGAGGGGTTTTCACCAGCAAAATGTGTAATTCCTGACTTCCCAGTAGGGTTAGGTAGGAATGCTTTGCCGGGAAGGCTGAGGCATTTCCATCAATGAATGAAGTGTGATCTGTCAGTAACTGGACACAGGATAACGTAAAGCACCTTTGGAGGCTGGAGGCTGTATGAGAGAGCTCAGATTTTGGCCAGGCCTGGGGCAATGTGCTTGAGGCCTCCAGAGAAGCAGGCAACAATCCCCAACTTCACCCACAGCCCCCAAAACCCTCTGCTGTCACTCCAGCCTTGCCCAGTCTCTCCTGGGCTGTAAAAAGCAGCTGAGTGCTGGAAGGGCTGCACATGCTTGTGGGATACAAGGATACGGCAGCTGGAAAGGTCCCTGCTTGGCTGGATCCTTCCCAGGCTGACAACCAGCCTGGCAGCCAGGCATCCTGAACACCAGCAGTCAAGTGCTGTGCAGAGCATCATCCCTTCTGCCAGAACAATGCTTCATGTTTCGATCTGTGCTACCAAACTGTTTGAACGCAGCTGGAAAAACTAGAAACAACAGCTTGCTTATTTTTGGCTAGGTAAAGAAGTCTGCCAACCCTACATCTGATTACTCGTTGGTTTTCACTTAATAATAGTCTTCTGTTTGAGATGCTACCACATCCTTTCTTATTACAGTTATGACAACGTAAGAAGTCTTTGTTTCCTTAACCTTTTTTTCAGCCATCTTTAGACGGATTTCTGCCTTTAGCTGCTTCCATGCTAACACAGAAAACACATGTTAAGGGGGAAAAAATAAAAGAACAAATGAGGACACTTCCCCTTTCCTTAGACACTTCTTCTTTCCTTGGATGTTCCCCCTTCTGGAGGAAGGCAGAACAGGACAAGGTCAAGTCTGTATTTTAATATTCCTCTATTCCCTTGTGATTTCTGTTAATTGTAAGAATACCTCACTCCTCAAGTGTTCAGTCAGGGTGATACTTATCATGCTCTGTCTTTCCTACTTTTATGTGGACTGTTATGAGCTGTGGGACACAACACACTGAAAAGAGTGTGGAGCTCCTGCTACTACAGCACCCCTTACACCAGACACCTGTTATGGCTGTTGTGCACAAGGCTTGCTGACTGCTAGCTTTGAGGCAAACCTAATATAGTTACACTGTCAAAGGTATGGTACTTATCTGCATACTGCAAAGATGGAATTAATGCAAGCCACAATAATTTTTCTTTTCTTTCTGTAAGTACCATTACTAATATATTTCACATGGTTAAAAATGCATTATATCTAGGCTCCTTCTTTAAACGCGCGTGCATAAATTTAGCTTGGATACTGTTAAATATAATTTCAAGCAGCAGAAACAAAATACCATTTTGTAAAAAAGCATTTAAGCAGAAACAAATGCATTACAGTTGAAGTTTCATGAACACTGATAAGATTGCTGAGTAAAGCAGCTTAGTAAAAACAAAACGGAAACAAAGGACCATATACCTCAGTCAGGGCTGTGGGAGGCAACTTCAGTTTACAAAATCCACACTGTAGGGAAAACTCAACCAAGAACTGTCCTTTTTGAGTGAAGAGGGCTACAAGGCATGTTTGTGTGTGCATATCTTTGAGCTGTACAGGTGAAAGGAGTTGGACTAGAAGTGCTGCTATCTCAGCTGTGGCACAATGCACAGCTCTGCAGGGCCACTTGGAGAGAAAGTGCTGAGGAACTCACCACAAATATGAACAACCAGCTCTCTGCTTGGGCTGCTTCCTCCTGGCCCTGCAGCAACAGCAAACCCTGTCACTGCCTAAGGTAGCAGGCTGCTGTAGCCAGCACAGTAGCTGCCTATTTTCCCTGTTTTCCCAGTCCCTGGAAACTCAAATGGCTGCAGCTGCCACCACCAGTGAAGACATAGTCAGGATGCACGGGATGTCTAGGACACCAAAACCAACAGCCAAGTAGTAGCTGTATTTTCTTCACTCTTTTCAACCTACCCCACATCCCATAGGCTGATATAGAAGCAGTAAGCCTGATTCACCAGGTTTCTCCATCCTGGCTCTGCTACTTTCCCTTTCCCATCTCTGCTGCCTCCTGCTCAGTTTTGCCAACACATCTGAGCTGGATAAAGGAAGCTGAAGATATTGGCTGAATGTGGTTCTTGATTTCAAGGCAGCCTAAAAGGGCTGCACATCACTGTGCTGTATAGCTATATGCCCTGAGTTAATAATCTCATTGTCTGCACAGCACAGGCCTGTGTCAGCCATTTGAGTCTTTCTACCAACTAAGAACAGGTATAATTGAGTTTGAAGGTCCTTTGGAGCAGGGATTTTCCTCTGCTAAATTCCTTCATGGTAGCCTGTTGAACAGAGACAGGCTTCTGATCAGTGTCTTATGGTAATCCTGTAACCCAAATAATTTTCATAAGAAAATTAATACATCTCACATCAAATGTCTAATGTTCAAGACTTCCTGGGGGTGTTTCTAAAATGTTTTTTTTTTTATCATATTAAAAATATAGGGTCTTGGTATAATTTCATTACCTTCTACAGTATTTTAGATTACCAAAAGGCCTTTCTTCTCCCTGTTTCGTCCACTTATAAGCTTATGGCTATTGCAGAAGGAACAAAGAGGGACTAGAAATCATACATGTAATTATAAGAATCTACAGTTTGTCCCAAACAACCCTATCTCCCTCCATCTTCCTGTGCCAGAATAGTATTACTTGGGTTGCAAAATCAGGCATCCAAAAGTTTGGAAGTTCAGATTTTATCTACATATCTAATTCAGCCACACTATGTGTCTTACAACAGCATGTGAGTAATTAAAGTCTATTATTATCAAGTGAATTTCACCTTATCCAGAGCAGACTGGATGGAGCATATTTAATGAGTGACTTTGCAATAACACTTTTCCTTCTTCTCAGTGTGAGGTCCCCAGCTCTGCAGCTGGAACTCTATTTAGATCTTAAAATAATTTTTTCACAATCTTTTCAGTGCCTCCACCATTATTGTGCTCTATGGGTATCAGTGCTTGGTTTGCCTTTTTTCTTTTCTTAGTAATATCCTCCTGAGATAACAAATGATTATCTGTGTTTTACAAATCAGGAAGTGGGACACAGAAAGGTTGAGATCTTATGTGAAACCACATTGTGGATACCAGATCTGAGATGTCACTGGTTTTATAGATCTTTTCAAGTGCAGAGTGCTACCATTTACATCTCTAAGCATGATGTATTTCTCTTGACCTTGTTCTAACCTCTCATCTTGGGTAGACAAAAGAAATAAGATACCACAATCACAAATTTTCCCTGACAACAACTGTGAGAACCTGGTGGTAAGGGCAGAAAAGGAATCCTACTGATGTGGGTGATTCCTAAGTGTCATTACCATGAAAGTAATCTCTTTCACATGCAACCCCCTGCCCTGTGCACCTACATCTTATAGGTCTATCAGACAAACAATCAAGCAAGGGTCCCTGAGACAACTGTCTCCTTCATTACAAAACCTTGGTTCAGGTCCAGAATAGCCCGAACAAGGAGCCCAACAGCCCCACCTATAATTATGAAGTGAGTATTCCAAATACAATATCAAGCACAAAGGCTTAAGGAATGTTAACTGCTGCATGCAGAACAAGCTCAAGTTAAAATACTGACAGATTTATTTGTTCCAGTTGAAAAATCAAACAACATTCGATAAATTTAGTGTGCGATAGCAGCAAACAGTAAGACTGCTACAGAGCACACATCAAGTCTCACTGTGTGAGGTTTTCTTGCTGTCCATCTTCTGTGGAGAATAGAAGATCTGCATCAGAGAGAGCACACACAGAGTGTCACCAGTCCTCTCATTGTATGGACCAGTAAAACATTCATGTCAAAATCATTCAGCATGTAGTTTGCAGCAAAACCACAGTGTGTGTTTTGCTATAGCGTGTCCCTATACTTTCTATTTCTTAGACAGCACAGCATCTCATCTGATAGCTGGTGCA
The DNA here is from genome assembly GCF_017590135.1 of Pyrgilauda ruficollis. Taxonomy (NCBI): domain Eukaryota; kingdom Metazoa; phylum Chordata; class Aves; order Passeriformes; family Passeridae; genus Pyrgilauda; species Pyrgilauda ruficollis. The sequence continues at coordinate 3,732,947 of NW_024524934.1, read as the reverse complement.
GAGTCCCCATGCTGTCAGAGGTGCCTGGAATCACAGCAAGGCAAGGGCAAGAAGGATCCCCAAGAGGGTGCTAAATACACCTGGGCTGTGCATCAGCCCTGCCAGCAGTGCCACCCAGGTCTGTGGTTGAAGTCTGTCTACACTATCAGTGTGATTAACTACACCAGCAACTTTTAATTACCTGCAGATGGGGTGGGAGCAGGTGGGGAAATTGCTATCTTGTAGAATAAATTATCACCTCCCTTTTATCCCTTATGCAATAGAGTACACTGAGTCTGCCTACTGACAGCACTAGGACCAGGATTTCTTAAGCCTACTTTTGGAATCTAGTTCTGAAAATTATGGAAAATTTTGTCAGTATTTTGAATAGATCTCTTCCAGCTGGAAGACTTCAATTTTGATAAATGCTCTGTATGTGTTGGCTAGATGGAAAGCATTAAACTGGTGTGGGATCAAACCCATCACTGAGAACAACAATGGTTTTCTTCTCCTGCCTGCTCAATGACATATTTTTGTCTGATGCCATCAGGCTTTTTGAAAAGAAGCTAACCTCCTACTGCATCCAGTGAAAGGGAAGAAATGCAAAATGCACTAGGAAGGACTAGGTAAGTTTTAAAAAATTTAAGTCTGCACAATATTCTCAGTTTTAAATACTTTAAATACATGGACCAGTTGTAGCAATTGATACTGAAGGATTGCCTTGGAAGGAACTCAGGTCAATGCCTCAGCTTTCTCATGCAGAGGCTCAGTATTTTATAAAGATCAGGATTCTTCCAAAATTCATATGCATTCCTATGTGTCTCTCATTTCTGAAAGTTTGAGCCAGTAATCATTATAAACACGATGTTAGCTTGCAAAACAGCAAGGAACTTTGAGTTGTCTTTTCAACATTGTTCTAGCACAATTAAATTCTGTTCTGTACACTAAGTTTCTCTTTGTCAAGAAAGAGTTTATTCTACAAGCACTGACATTAATTAAACACAGTTTCTCAAGGTTATTTCAACTAAAAGCCCAGCTTTTCCTCCTTAGGTTTTATGACCCCTACCATAAAATTGTGTGCCCATTTTCTAGTAAGGAATGGTTTTGTGCCCATCTCAGTGTATTTTTCTTTCTTTTCTTCCATATTTTCACTCAATTTTGTTAGCTAAGCAGAAGATGCATGTGGATTGCCCTCTGTGTAAATTTCCCAGCTACATACTCACCTCCTGACTGGCCAGCCAGTTCCTCAGCTGCTGGATCAGCCAAATGCTTTGGGAAAGGGCTAAACTTTACACCAGGGCTCTTTCTGGATAAAGGAGTGGACAAAGCTTTTCTTTGTGACCCAGCCTAAGTTTTTATAAGGCATCTGCTGCTCTCTGCAATTTGGATGATGTCCCAACTCTCAGGTTTAAAAGTTTCTAGAAGAGGACTGATTGACATGGAAGTCTTGCAACTCCTCCAGCAACCAAGCCACAAACATACTCTGCCAGGAATACTATGTGTTGATGAAAAGTTTTATTAAGAAGAACTCACACATATCTGAAACAGAAGGAAATACTTATCCAAAAGCACAGCAGAGCCAGTATACAGAAATAACATATGCAATTACTTGAGTGTATACCAAGAGAATTTTGTATACCACTTAGGGCACACCATACTGGTGTTTAAAAAGAAAATCTTTTTAGTTTTCATCACACTAAAAATTTACCATCTGTTGTATGGAAGTTTGTTTTTCCCTTTCATTGTAATTAACTTTTTATTGAATTAATTACTCCAGGTGAGCTGGAAGCGGCTGTTCTACCTCGCCTGGTGTGGCTGAGTGTACCCACGCCCAGCCTTGCCATTCACTATTCAGATGCAAATCGTCCTGCTCCCCACATGAAATCCTTGGCACACACCCAAAAAGCCTGCTAGGGACAAAAAACAATAACATGGCAGGCAGCTGCTGCTGCACAGAAGGGAAAAAAGTTTTAGTAAAAAGGGCATCTATTTCCTGCTTGGTCATTTAAAAATGTGTATTCTACTGAACAAAGCAGGTGAGAAAGTATTGGAGATAAAGAGAGAGTGAATTTTAAGTAACCTGCACATGGCACCTACAGGGCACTGATCCCTTTTCTGCATGACAATGAATAGTTTTGCTACCTTGATACATTGTGCATTTGTGTGTGTCTGTAGGCATGCATACACACGGGCACAAGCAGTGAAGAAAACCTGTCAAGAAATTAGAATAAAGCAGTGAGCTGAACTGGATTATGAAAGAGTTCTGTTAATTGCAGTAACGTTATACTCAAACATATAAAAAAAACCATAGAAGGCCTTATCTGAGGAGCCTGTCTGGAGATGATGAATTAATTCCATGCACATTTATAAATTGAGGTCACAAACGAAATAGATGAAAGCTGCTTAAAATAAAATTACGTATTGCATGCACGATTATCTCTCTATGAGACAGCAAGAAAAAATAATCTGTTGCTAAATTTTATTTATTTTAGCTATTTACTAAACATTCCTTTAGTGAAGAGTAGAAGAGAATAGACTAGAGAACGGAGTGGCAGAAGCCAGGCCCTTGTGGACTGATGAGTACTACACCATGTGGCACAATCCATGTATTTTGAGAATATCCTAAGACACTGTGGCAGCTCTTTGCAGTAAAAGTGGCTTCCACCTTGCAATGGTTCTCATGTCTGTGCAAATCCCAGTACAGTAATATGGCTTTTATTGCCCTTGAGACAGCACATGCTGGTTTTTTTTTACCAAGTCAGTACCTGTTCATGCAATTTTGCCTTTTGTTATTTTGATGTACTTTTTCTCTTCCTCTTTATAACCTGCTCAAAGCTTAGGTTGAAGCTCCCCTTGCTGAGAGATGCAGGGATGAGGTTCCTATTATCTGAGTTGTTCATAGCCAACAGAAGAAGCAACAAAATAGGATCATGCAAAACAGGCATACATGTCATCACTGTTAGTGAAGTCATTACACATTTGGCACTGGTACAGGCTTTCTGCTTACCAAAGCACTGGGTGGAAGTTTAAGAAGGAAATGGTTATCTCTATTCAGGGCAAAGCTGGTCAATCAACCCTTCATCAATTCCCCCCGATACAGCGGCACAAGATTGTGGTTGACTTCCCAGAGAGCACATGGGATGTCTCCAGTTAGCTGAAACCCACTTCTGAGCATATCTATCCTGAAACCACATGATCCTTGGAGGCAACGAGCTCCAGTGACTTGCTAGAAAGGGTAATTCCATAAGAAGATGCTTTTCTGGTCTGGATGCAACATTACAAAATGAGAAAAGATGCAGACAGGAGACACCCTAATCCACACAACATACTTAATAGTATTAGGTTTGCTGACCACACTAACTTTTTATGCTTTTCTGAGTACTGATGTGGAGCTCAGGTTTTGAGAGTGATTATCTCAGTAACTATTTGCTGGCTTGACTTTGTCTGATTGTGTCACAACTAAAACGGAATAATGCGCTGAAATCATCAAAAATGAGAAATGTGTGAGTAACAATGACCAAACCTACCACAGAAAATGTAGGGAAGAGTTCTCAGAGCTGGTGGAACAATACTATTGCAATACACCGTTGATGGGACTCAAGCCAATATCTCCACACAGTGCTGCAACACACAGTGTGGACATAACAGCTCAGGGCAAGTTTAATCCCAACAACTCTGCACCACACCATTGCACAGCTCAGACATGCCAAAGAAGTCAACATGGGGCCAGCTGGCACAGCAGCTGGCACAGACACTCTTACCTGGCTGACAAGCCCTCACTGACAGGGTAAGGGAAAATGATGACACAAGGGACACTGGCCCCCGCCGTGGGCACAATCAAACTCAATATCAAATCACATGGAAACACTTACATACCTCTTATTTATCCTTTTCTGCCCAAGTTTGGGACTTCGTTTATTTTAAGAAGACTCATCCTCTGAACCAGCTGCTAAACCAAGGTGACCGAGCAACCGCTCAGGTGGGGAATAGGATCAACAGGATTACAGATCTGGTTAAACTGAGCTATCAGAAGCTACAATAATTAGGTTGCCTGGGGATTCAGCTTCATGCCCAGCCCAGCATCATTACTGGAGGAAATGGTAACTCTGATGGAAATTTGTCATCTCTTTCTTATAAACCACATCAGGAGATTTCTCTTCTCTCAAGCACGTCTTGTGATCATAGCCACAGAAATGCTGTCAGTTGTGGAGAAACTAGGCAACTCTGGACTAAATCCTTCTTTGTTTTGTATGGAAAGTGACACGTGAACGGCAAACTGCAATTTTTATTATATTTAAAAGCTACTTAAAGATCATATTCACATGCTGTCAAACATGTTATTAATTTTGATAAGGCAAGTGTGAATACAATTTCACCCTTATTACATAAATGTGTGAAAGGACAGCTAGAGCATTCATCACACCAAAAATTAGCCCCATGTATTTCCGTGTAAAAGTTATTTAAATGGATGTGCAAATCTATGTGACTATATATGCATTCTATATCTTGAATATATATTCTCATAGATACATTATATCTACCTCTACAGATAGCTTCCTTATTTATTTAAACAGTTATTTATATATCTGACCTATGTGATTTTTGCTCAGTCTTTCTAGGCCTTAACACGATCAAAGATGACTTGAATTACTATGACTTGCCATTTGCTTGTAAGAAAACGTTGTACATAAATATGAGCCTCTCATCCTAAAAAAAAATATTTTGCATGAATTTGACTCTGTGAAAGAAACAGAGTCAAAACCTTCAGTGACTTTCAAAGACAGGATTTTTCCAGCTGTTTATTAACATTAATAGATTACATTTTCGCGTGCCACAAATAGAACAGAGTCATAGAATGGTTTGGGTTGGCAGGGACTTTTGGCAAAAATATCCTGAATGAGATCAGATTGCCTAGGGCCCCAGCCAACCTGGCCTTGAACACTTCCAGGGATGGGGCATCCACTGCTCCTGTGGCCAACCTGTCCAGGTGCCTCACCACCAAAGTAAAGAATTTCTTCCTAATCTAAGCCCACCTTCTGTCAGTTTAAAGCCATTATCCCTTGTCCTGTCACTACTATTCTTGTAAAAACTCCCCCAGGGACTTAAATTCCATCAATTTCACCAGAAGTAAGGAGGTGAAGTCTTGAAGCTCCTCTTTGTGGAAGAGTGTTGGATACACGAAGTAACAATACCTGCATGCATTCATGTCAAAGCACCACCTAGAAAAGGCAGATGCATGAGCAGCTAAGCAGAAGCTCTTCAGCTGCACTCCGTGTAAGCTTTGACAAGCACTGAATAAGGTGCTGGAGGAGACCCACACACCCCTGATTTCAGTGAACATTTTGAACTCAATTTGAATCCAGAAAACACTGTCTCAGGCAAGCGACCCTTACTCCATTCTCCAGCTAGATTCCACTACTCACATGACTAAAAATTACTCAGCTGAACTGTCCCTCAGTCTGTTATCATATGCAAGTTACCAAATGATGAGGTTGTTTGATAAGGTTTAAATCACCCATAAATTATACCAGAATGATAAATTTAAAGCATGTATGCTGTGCTGATAACTTTTTGAAGAGGACATTGCACAAACTATAGAGACATATTGTTCTTTTAAAATCTTCCTTTCCAAAAGTGTATACTGATTTGGCTACTACCTCTAGCTAAAATGCAGAGAGAAAAGAGGGCCAGGGCTATGACAAGAACAACTTGGCTTCTGAAGGAGCAGTATTTATTTTCAGCTATTACAAAATTGTATGCAGATAGTACAGCTTACAGCCTTCTTCATTCATACAGAGGGCTTTCAATGAAGCGTGTTTACATATTATTTTCCTAGAGAATCATTCAATGAACCCCAAAACACAGCAATGATCCTGTAAGTAAATAAAATTATTTACTCTAACTGCACATGAATGGTATTATTATTGTGGCAAAATCCACTGATCCCTGGAAACCCGCTGGAGATGATTTCTGATATGTAGGGTTTATGGGAGTAGATGCAGGCATATCCCAGAAGGTTGCTAAGGAACTAGCAGATATATGCATTTTTTACAGAACTGACATGTAAAATATATCCCTGTTTCTTGGATTAGGCAAACTGAGAGAGCTGTGTGGAATGAGATACTCACAACAATATTCCTTATTTCCCTTAATCAAGAAACCCCTGAGAACTATAATTATGAATAATTCAACCTTTCACTAACATTTGGTGCAATTAATAACAGTACTTTAAAGCTGCTAGCTTTGTTTATCTTTTTATGCATAATTAAAGGGTGTTGATATTTAAGTTTTCAGCCAAGGAGTAAACTAGGTTTGGTTTTGCTGGCAGCAGCTGCTCCTGGCTTAACTAGGATGTGATAACCTGATATTGCCCCATGTCAGCACACATGGTGCAGTCAGCTTTCTTCTCTGCCACTACTCCTGTTCATGCTTAATTGTGCTGGAATTCTGTGCTCTGTCTGAGTCAGTAGCTGACTGTCTTCTTCCTCCTCCCCTCTTCTTTGCCACACATGCCTTAGCAGCTTGGAGCTGTGGTCAGAACTTGCCTAATTTTCTCAGGGGTACCAGTCAGTGAAGGCATGGTTTTTGAAAAGCGATTTTCTGTTTCCTACTTTCCAACAGTTTCAGATGCGTACGGAAAATAAAGAAATCTGAAAAACAGACAGTGCATTAGATTTTCTGCTCCTGTGATTAAATGGATCCCTGGCTTCCAAGGCATAAATTAAGTCCATAAAAATTCCCTTTTTAAAATATATGCTCCAAATTTCTATGGTGCTACTACATGCTCTGTCATTTCAGTTTCTTTTTGTCTCATCAGAGAATTCCTCTAGCAGATTATTACTTTTGCTGAAAGGAAACTCTCCAACAAGGTCTCTAGTAAGAGATTTCACATAATTTTCCACTTTTCCCAGTGTTTTTATTAATTAAAGAAAAAAAAAGTTGATTTTTAGTTTCCAGTACTTTCTAGTAATTGGGAAAGTTTTTAAATTAGGAACCAAAGCAACAAATAAGTGATTGTATTTCTCCTTTAGGTCAGAACTTAAACTGCTGAACTCCAGATTTAATAGGGCTACAAATGCTTTCCTTTTACATTTTCTATAACACAGCTGGTTTCTGACCACAGGGCCCTTTACATGATTTGAAGTGGCACACATGGCTACATTAGCGTCACCATTCTAAGTCCCTTCTGCATATATGAAAGATATTCACTTTTTCAGTTTTTCAGACTTTTAAATCCATCTGAACAAAGAGAAAAGCCAAAATATGGCCATGTTTTCACATTAAACAGTCAACTGCAGCCACCACCCCACAACCTCAAAACAGCCCCTGCTTCCAGAGCTAGAGGGAGAGCAAACTTCCTAGGTGTAGGCTCAGCCAACTTTCTCTTGTGGGATTCAACCATACTTCTGGAGTAAGCTGGATAACTGCGTTCAGTAAATTCTCATTTTCTCGTGAGAGCGTGCTTTGCAAAAGCAAAGTCATTACAGGTAGTAGGCGCATCCAGTTAGGAACTACAGCACTTGGTTACAGGTATTCCCACCCCCCATTCGGTTCCCAACTTTTCCTGGTTTTCTGGTGATCACATAGCCCATGTTCCTGAAGCCGTTTAAAGTGTTTTCAGAGCTGTATGGATAATTGAGTAATCCCTGTCAATCTGAGAAAGATTTTCTCAGCAACAGTGGAATAAGGGAGAAGGGAACATGGTGTTTTCTGTGGACCCAGTTTGGTTTTGTGCTCCAAGACAGTTCACTGGATAGGGAAGTGCCACATTTTGTTTTCATTCATTATGTTCCTACATTGACCTATGCTTGGAGAGAGAAGTCAATGTTCAACTACTTATATCCATGGTTCCATGCTTTGAAATGTTCTTAAAGGGTCTGAATACACATGAAACCAAGTTAGCCCAGCTGGAACTTTGGGAACAGAAAATCAAAGTTAATACTCTCAAGCATGACAATGTCATACAGAATTCAAAGTCTCAGTTACAAAATGTCACAGGACCATATATTTAAAAAAGATTTTTAAAAAAACCAACCACACATCAAAACAAAAAACCTGAACAAACAAACAGAACAAACAAACAAAACCAAACAAACAGAAAAAAAAAAACCCAGAACAAAAAAATTTGAACTTTAGGGAATGATAAAATTCTGAGCCCTTAGAAGAGCTAAGATGATGGGCTTCATTTAAGATAAGGCTTCATATGGTGTCCTGATTCCTAAATCTCTGAGTAGTATTTGAAATAGGTTTTAGTTCTAGAGGTCACTTAGATACCTCAGAATATTTTTCTCCCAGATACTAAATATATGATTAAAGAGTCAGCTGCCTGTAAGGCTATTGGCTTGTTTCCCTAACCCAGGAAGGACTAACATCCTGCCAAAATATTTTTCAGGCTTTTCCCTCAGGCTGACTTTATTAATTCGGGGGAGGGGAAGAAGAAGAAAAGAAAAAGAAGCCATCTCTCACAAAACATGAGCTGCAGAGGCCATTTCCCCATGCTGCAGTTCTCCTTGCTCCAAAGCCAACATCTCTTCTTTTATTCCTCATCTTAATGAGCTTTCTCAACTCTTGGTAAGCTCTGTCTGACCTAAATGAGTCAGGGAATGGGCAGAAGTTTCTGCCCCCTGGGGCCCTTGACCCTTAACGTGGCTGCCTCTCCTGCTGTCGTGCCTGACCTCAAACTCCAGGACTGGCATTAAGCTCTTTAGGAAATTAGCACAGTAGACATATAGTTAAGTACCTACTTGGATATCCAATTTCTAGCTTCTGTTTCCTAGAACTTGCCTGCTGTTCCCTCTGCTGCAAAGCAGGATGTGGTTATTGCTGGCATTAAATGTTGTTCTGCATCCTTAACTTCTCATGAAAGGGAAAAAGGGAGCGAGGTACTCCACAGAGTGGAAGCAAGGTGCTCATATGAAGCTGTCAGCTTGCTCAGCATTAGGTACCTAGAGCTGTATTTGTACCAACACATGCTTTATAAAGTCATTCCTACTTCTGTTGTAGCATTTCTGCTATGGCTCCCTAAATAGAATAATTGGCCTGTTTGCTCAAAACATGGCCTCAGTCTCTAGAGGGCAGGTAGAATAGAGACCACATTATTACAGTGAGCCACAGCCCAGCACTCTGTCATTTAAATGTCATGAAGCACAAAGATGGACGTTGCATAAATATCAATGTGGGCAGAACAAAGGCCCCATTCTATAGATGGCCAGCAGTGAACACAGTTTAAGGGGAAGTGCCCTAAGTCACTATGATGTATGGAGGTGAAAAGCATAAAGAAGGCCAACTTTTCCCTCCCAAATGCTGCCAGTGTTTCCCAGGCTCACACAAGCAGGTGCCAAGAAGAGCAGTAACAGCCTTCAAAGAGCTACCCTTTCCCCCTCACAGAGTCACTGTTACCCCCTGCTTTGGGATGCTGAAAGCTCCTTTGGTAGGTCTGTTCTCCACAGCCAATATGTTCATGCATTTATATACCAAATATTTCGCTCTCAGTGCCTGTCATGGCTACATCACGCCTTCATAGCATGACCAGCCACTTGCTTTTTCTCTTTGTAGTGCAAGGTTGTCACCACCTACAGTCCTAAAACCTGAGAATGTTTCTAGGTTGTTATAGTTTATATTAAAAGAGCAGTTAGGCAGCACTAATGATCTCTGTAATTGCACAAGAAGGATCATGCAAAACATTATTTCATTTTAAATAAACCTCTATATCTTTTAATGCTGGAGAAAGGATTTTTTTTTCCATTTGTTCTTGTTTTAATCTGGTTTTGCTGATGTTGAATTTAATGGGAGGGAAAATTTTAATGCTATTCAAAGCAGGTCTTTTTTGACGCAGGCACAGGAGATCAAAAAACCCACCCTTTGCTGACAATAACTTTTAGCTAGAACAGCTGGGAAGGTTTGATCAGATTCTAGTTCTCCCAATGGAGTGAATAGAGAAGGAGGACAAAAAGACAAACCAGAGGGGGAAAAAAGGATTTATTTTTGAAGGTGTAGTTCTAGCTCCTTCCCACATGCGTCTCCGCAAGGGCAATAAAAGCCAATGGCTTCCTGCTCCTTGTTCCTACCATGACTTTGAGATTGTGTGTCATTTGACAGGGGTTACTGTCACTTAATCATTTCTAGAGGGCATTACGTGAAAATGGCACTTTGCAAACAATTTGAAAAGATAGACTCCACCCGTCCCAAATGTTCTATAATCTAGGGACAATTCTTTACAAATCCTGTGGCTGTGCAGCTCACGTTTGTGCCACAAGGGCTGAGGAGCTCTCAGGAGTCAGCACTATTTCGGCTGGATCATTCTCTGAATGACGTCAGTTGTTGGAATTTTGCCAACAACTTCATTAGTTGAAGACACAAGCTATAATTCAGAGGACCAGGATCTCAGAGCCAGCAGAACAAGCTTAGAAGGGTGACAGCAACACATGAAAAGGAAAAACTGGCAGAATGCATAACCCTTCTCTTTGAGGTGGACTTCAGCAGCTTGGGAGATAATAACCGAGATGAGGGGTGGTGAGGGAAGACTGCAGGAACAAATCCATCTTGTGCTACATCCTTGATTAATTCCTTTGACTTTAGCAAGAGTTACTGGCCTGAGTAAGGTGAGGATTTAGAGGTGCATGTTCCTACACGGCACAATGCATGAACTGTAGACATTTACAAGCATTTCAGACTAACACCCAGCCTGTTAAAATCAGGGAACTGGCCACTTGGGATTAACCTTGCAGTATGATATTCATTATTCACCAGCATGGCAATCCAACAAAGACTGACTATGAAGTCTGATATTCATTAAACTGCAGTACAGCATCTCTGAGGTGGCCCATGGTGCAGCCCTGCGTGTGTGCATTTCTGTGTGTTCACTTTCGTACGTGTACTATAAAATATGATGGCAAGAGGGAGGGACATATATTTCATAAAGGACACAAATTCAGCACAAGCAGTGGCTGGCCTTGCAGGGATCTCTGGTAAAGATGCCAAGTAATGTTTGGCTTCCAGGTCAGACAATTTTTTTTTATCCTAAATCTACTCATGCAAAGACACAGCTTATAGCTTGCAGATGGCTCATTCTGCTGATCTGCCAGTATTCACGCTCAGAGTGTGGAATTATATCACATGAGCAAGGGGATTGCTGTATTTTTCCATGGCTTTGTTATTGCAGGCAAAAAAATAACTAAAAAATAAGAAAAAAGAGGGGGGGGGGGTACTGAATCATTATTTTTGGAGAGATTTTAAAATTTAATTTAAAAAGACAAAGCAAACATGAGCTCCCAGTCAAACACTATCGCTTAATCATATGTTTATCAAGACAGCCAGAAAATGAGGATGGATTATATATTTTAAATAAAGGATCCACTAACACTATTAGGCAAAAGTTTTTTTCCTCTCACTTGGGTGCTTGCTTGCATTTTTCATACTTTGAAAAATTCCCTGAACAATTATAATCATTAAGAATAATTGCTAATGTTATAAATACTAACAATCTCAAATTCGTTAACAACACCAAGAAAAACAAATTAGTATGAATGCTTAGATTCAGTTCCTGAAAAGGAGAGACACAATCTATTTACATAATATTATAATAAATTTCAAAATCTCAGCAGAGTTGCACTTTTGTAAACCAGAAGTGATTGTATTAATTTATTGAAGTTATCTAGGGATTGTACCAATATAGCACAGAAAGGCTGACCTGTGAAATATGTAGTCTGTAAAAAAACACACCAAAAAATCCATTGATGTAATTTGATCTAAAGAAAAAAGTTTAATATTTTGTACTTTGGAAAATTATTTGGGTTGATAAAAGCTATTCACACATTTATAATTAAGTAGTTGAATGTTTTCATCTGAAAATGCGTACTTTAAAAGGGAAGGGCTAAGTGTTTCACAACAGCTGTGAGACAACAGAAATATGGAGCCACAAGAGATAGTTCAGCAGAGGGCCACTAAGATGATGAAGGGAGTAGAGCATCTCTCCCATGAGGAAAGGCTGGAAAGGCTGAGACAGACAGGACTGTTTTCTCAGAGGACAGACCACTTGGCAGGTCTTATTAATGAATGCAAATACCTGAAGGGAGGTTTTGTGAAGAAGAAGGACCCAGGTTCTTTCTGGTAGTGACAGGACAAAAGTATAAACTGAACTACAAGAAGTTCTCTCTGAACATCAGGAAACACTTTTTCATTGAGGAAAAAGTGAGGATGACTGAGCACTGGCACTGATTGCCCAGAGAGGTGGAGGGTTCTCTACCCGTGAAAACATACAAAAGCTGTCTAGAAATGGTTCTGGGCAGTTTGTTCTAAAGGACCTTGTTTAAGCAGCGGGACTGGACCAGATGACCTTCAGAGGTCCCTTCCAACACCAACCAGCCTGTGATTCTGTGATTCATCATTTCACAGCATCACAAAATATTCAGAGTTGGAAGGTATTCATAAGGATCATCAAGTCCAGCTCTTAAGTGAATGCTCCATATGGGGACTCAACCCACAACCTTGGGGTTGTCAGCACCACACTCTAACCAAGATAATCTCAGGTTTTTCTGTTCTTCTTTTTTAGTTTTTGTTTTGTTGGGGTCTTTTTTGTTGTTGGTGGTTTGTTTCTGAAAAATGTCATTCAACTAAAATGAGCCTTTTTTGTTTGGGTTAGGAAAGTGGTAAGGAAGAGCAAAGAGATCCTTTTAGCCCCAGACTTAGCGTACTGGTTTAAGCTTCCTCAGTTATGGTGCTGACACACCATAAAGTTCAATCCCCTGTAGCTGTGAGGGTCACTGCCCCAGCCGTGTCAGAGGCTGCCAGACAGACAGACAGACCTGCTGGTGGGAGGCGCAGCTCTCCAGGCCAGAGGTTGCCTGGAGCGCCTGAGGCCTCTTAGCAAGGCTGGGTTGACAAACAATTCTTTTGCAGAAGCTGTGCTGTGGTTGAGGAGCTGCATTGCCAGGTAAAGGAGCTACAGGAAGAAGTGTACAGGCTACCCAGAGCTCAAACAAATGAGTACGACATTCACCAGTTACTTTCAGAGATGTTGCAGTCTCAAGGCTCTTGGGAGTCTTCAGCCTCCATTTGCAAAGAAGCTCAGAACTCTGCAGGGGAATTAAAGGACTGTTAGTCAAGGGTCTGATGAAGATGAAGGTTGGAAGCAGGTCATGGCACGTGCCAGGAGGAAGGTTCCTCCTCCTTCTCAGAATTTGCGTAGTAGGAATGCTACTTTCTGTACCAGGTATGAGGCTCTGGAATCAGAAGGCCAAACAACTGATGGGGTGGGCAAAGGTCCTACAGGGATAGTGGGGTATCCTAAAACAACACTTCCTGCACCCTTCATCACAACCTCCTCTGTTAAGAGGAAAAGAAGGAGAATTTAAATAGGACACTCCCTCCTAAGTGGTACAGAGGGCCCAATGTGCAGAGCAGACACAACTCACAGGGAAGTCTTCTGTCTGTCAGGGGAGATGAAGGACACTACTGGAAAACTCTCCAGTCTAGTAAGGTTCTCTGATCACTATCCACTACTGGCTGTTAAAACTGGCAGTGAAAAAATAAAAAAGAGAAGTCTGAGGGCAATCAAAAGAGACAGCAGGGCCCTGGGATGATTGGCAGAAGGGATCAGGAGTGCAGGTAGTCATTTCCTCAATTCTTCTGGTAACAAGGAATTATATTGATAGGAATAGGCAGATCCATCAGGTCAATGCGTGGCTCCGAGGTGGGTGCCAGCAGAAAAATTCCAACTCAGCATATTCTGTGATACTGTGAAATTATTTTACCCTCTCTCCTCCATTTATCCAACAAACTGAAAGATTAAACTGGCCCTTCTCTCATCATCATTGGAATCTGGTGTGATTCCTTCTTCAGTTTTCATTTCAAAAAGATTCCCTAAAATAATTGGCACTAGCAAACCCCCCGTTAGACCCATTCTCCTCTTTTTTACCTGTACATCCATGTCTTTGGCCTTGAGTATATACTGAAGGCAATTAATTTAACTGAGCTTGTATGCTTAGCTTGAATATATGTGAACGTGGCAGCACAGAGTGGCCTAAGATGAGCAAGAGGAAACAGCAATCCCTGTGGTCCTTGCACCATATAGACCTCAGGTTCATTGGGAATCACTAGCCAGGGATCTTTGTGTGTAATAATATACCAAAGAAAAAAGTGTTTTCTTGACTAGTTAAGACTGAAGTTTATTTGGACAACTTTGAAGGATTTTGTCACAACACGTGAAAGAAACAAGTTGTTGAGCAAACTCTATAGTGAGGTTGCAGGATAGATGCATTTGAAGGTGTTTGATTCCAGATGATGATAAGTGTAACACAGGACAACAGACTGAAGTGGCAGTAACTTTTTACTTTTGTTTCCACAATTCCTAAGAGACCCAGTCCTAGATATCTCTATGGCAATCAGCATCCTACAAGGATTAATATGATTATTAGAGCTGCAGCAGATTGCAACTGCAATATAAAGTTGTTAATGCTTAACAAATGGATATCCAGGGAGTAAAAAGATCATGGAAAAATATTGATAGATATTGATATATATTGACGGATAAGCAGTGGACAATAGGTTTAAGTTCGTGACATTTGGTGAAATGTAGGAAGGCAAGGATAATTTCAAAGGAGGTTTTCAAATGTAGACAATGGAGTGGCCCTGAAACTTTCTGTTGAATTTCTCCTATAAATGAAGGGCAGAAAAAAAGAGATCATAGGAACAGTTTGAAAAATAACCTAAAAGCAGTGGAACATAAACTAAAAAACCTTAAAAACTGGCATACAAGCCAAGCAATGCAAATACAAGAGGTGCCGCTGTTTAATTAAAAGAATAGAAAATTCGTATCTGCAGCATTACCTGTAACAGCACAGAACTGTATTTGTCTAGAGAAACAAAATAAGAGAGAAGAAAATACTGAACCACCCCATGATAAAAGCCCAGACAACAGTAAACAGCTTTTCAAATAGAGAATAAGTACATGACTTTGAGCTGTTACTCTCAGAAAATCAGCAAACTTAAAACCTTGAGAAGGTCACTGTAGAGAAAAGTCAAGTGAAAGAGGGTGATCATTTGTGAATCTGCTTGCAAAGGAGTAAGCAAAAGAAAGGAATGATACAGAATATTCACCTAAGAGAAAAAGAAGAGAACAAAGTTTCGGGAAGTGTGTACCCAGGGAAGAAGAAGACGATAATGAAGTAGGGAATAGAGAACAACAGATATGAGGGAAATAGAAAGAGCAACTAGGAATTCATCTAAGCAGTAAATGCACTATTTTAAAGCAAGTTAAATACAGAAAGTATTTTTCCAATACTACTCTTTTCAAAAACTGTCTTCTGTTACAACAGCCTTACTGAGAGATCTTGAATGGTGAGAAGGTGAGCCTGTAAAGCTCTGTTACTAAAACTCTGTTAAAATTCTGTCTAAGAAACAAATATATCATATAGGTTCTGCCCTGAGAGAAGAAAATTACCCTATTAGATAAGCACAAACTATTTGGAGAGCATTTTGATACATCCCTTGTCCAAGAAAGAAAGCAGCAATAGTCACATCATTTTCATTAAAAATACATTTTAAGAGAGTATTGGGTCTCCTTTTCCCCCTATTTTTATCTATGCCAGGTTACCAATCCCTAAAGAGGATAATAGTTTCTAGAGCACTCCTTTGGGAGATTTCAGCTAGGTGTGGCCTAATTGTGAGATGTGCTGCCACATGAAAGCTTCTGCAGGGCAAGGAACAGAGATTATGTTAGCATTTAAATCATTCTGTGGTAGGCAAAACAGCAGGATTTGTAACCTGAAATGGCTACAGCACCCTTCCAAATAGGGTTTAAGTGACAAAGTCAAGTTAGGATATGCAGAATGAGGAAAATGCATCAAATAATCCGTGTGGAAAATCACATCCAAATGCCCTCAACTCCAGTTGTGGAAACTCTTGAGAAGCATGAGAGACTGGGATCAACAGGGCTATGGAAAATAATGAACAATGACAATGAAGCAGCCTACTCTAGAGTCAGATTTCTGATCTGTAACTCCTGTTGTCCCTGATTCATGATGCTCTTTACCATCTGAGAAAGAGGAACAGGGTTATTTTACAGGGTAGGGGGGGATGTGAACCTTAATTTGCTAACATTTCCAAAAGAATTGTGAGATCCTGAGATGAAGGGGCCAAATTTAATGCTCATTGTTTAGGCTCTAGTCTGTCTGTGCTCAGACAGAACACCCACTGAGACTGGGAGCTGAGCAACAATTCCCGAAGTTGGTCCATTTTTCCTTGGAAAATGAGACAGTTGCAAAGTACAGTTTGTTTGCTGCATTCATTCAGTACCCTGGAGATACAGCATTATGGTTAGTTACACATCTCAGAAAGCTTCTTCAGCAATATTGCAGTAGCTTTGAATTCTTACAAGGCTATGCAGTCCAAGTAAAACAAAGCTACTGGCAAAAGTAATAAGCCAGCACTCCACACCTGATTAAACAGCATTGTTTTTAGTCTAGCACCACGCCAAGTTCTCGTGTCAGTGTGGATGCACAGTATCCAAGAGCTGCTTAAAGTGAAGCTTTCACCACAGCAGCAGTGAGCAACTTGCTCTGCAAGCAGGTATACCTAATACTGCTTCTAAACTCAGCAGTTTTCAAAAATCAAGCCCCTCTCCACACACACATACACACAAAAAAAAACCCAAAAAAAAAAACAAACAAGAAAAGACCAAACAACCCTTTTTCAAATCCCCAAGGTGATGGAATGTAAATAAGGGAAACTGAGCCCTTAAATGATCTGCACATGCACATACTACCTACAGCATTTTTGGTTGCTAACTGTAAGCAGCTGCCAATTTCCCTCTAATGCTCAGACAACTTGCTAACTGATCTGCAAGTCCCAAAAGTGTGTTATCTTTAATGTGCCTCTAATTTTGCTAAGAGCCTACTATTTATAGTGTGCCATTTATTTACTTATTTACCTTCAACTAATTAAAGCTATCATTAAAAAAAAATGCAGTGCAAAAGAAAAGCACACGCTTTTCTTGCGTGTGTGTGTGTGTTTGTGTGTGTGTAGAGAAAACCCAAGCTGTTCACTTAACTGGATGAATGTTACAAAAGTTCTGTTTTGCTTGGAAAAGCAATGCATGAGAAAAAGCTCCAAAACCCTAGCATTATTATCTCTAATTACAATTGGCAATATGTGGCAATCATAATTATTCATTTATGCAAAATAGCTTACAGTGTGTCTCATTTTTTATTCCCTGTTAAAGGATGGCTTGACAAAAGAAGAAAAAAAATAAGATTATAGTGCTGAACATAATTGTGCTAAATGCTCAGTCATTTTGTTTAAAAAAATACTGCAAAACTAAACTGCTATTTCTGCAGAGACAGAAAATGAT
Organism: Pyrgilauda ruficollis; assembly: GCF_017590135.1. Lineage (NCBI taxonomy): Eukaryota > Metazoa > Chordata > Aves > Passeriformes > Passeridae > Pyrgilauda > Pyrgilauda ruficollis. The sequence goes on along the minus strand of NW_024524934.1, from coordinate 3,715,621 downwards.
TTAACAAAGATATATAGTATACTTTGCAGGTGCCAATCCATCTAGTAAACATATTTCCCTGAAAATGACAGACATTTCACAAAAAAACTTTAAAGCATAATTTTCTGTCAAAAGAAAGAAAGAAAGAAAGAAAGAAAGAAAGAAAGAAAGAAAGAAAGAAAGAAAGAAAGAAAGAAAGAAAAAAAAAGGAAAACCTCCTTGTTTTAATCTAGCACATGCTTCTCCTGTTAGTAAAATGCAAATTTGCAAATATTCAGAGGAGAGACCGTGACCGTAATAACTGGCTATGGTTCTGCAATATGACACTCCATTCTATTTCAGTTCTACCACAGTACACTAAGCAATTGAATAAGATCAACTGCTCTTCATGACAAAAGAATAAGGAGGAAGGACCTGTTCATGCTACTCACATAAGTAATCCTTGTTTATGTGTGTATTTCTAGGGGAATATCACCCTAATTTAGGGTACTCAGAAAAGCCACAATTCATGGGAGTTGCCAGTCACACTTTAATCAGGCACTTGGGGTCAGGGACTTTAGAGGACAACCTCCCCAGATAAAAAGAACTCAGATCCAGGATGCCAGGTCTAGAAATTCAATCTCAAGAAAATAAATGCTGAGAAGGGTGCTTGTTAGGAGAAGCTGGAAAGATACTTTAAAACTTGTGTGAAACAGGGCAGCTTTAATCCTGACATGCTGCACCAGATGAGCAACCTTTACTCTTGGACCTAATCCCACTCTTTCTTGTGGAACAGCCTTCCCCCCATCACACTTATTCCTGTCTCAGAGCAAAACTGAAGGTAATGGAACTATTTCTGTGGAAAGAATCATCCACTGAAACAATGAGTTTTTTTTGATGGCTAGGCATTTAAAAACTTTTTCAAAGTGTCTTCGATATATAAAAATGTAGGGGACTTTAAAACCAAATAGGAAGCAGATTTTTTTTTTTTTCTTGTGCTGGTGGTGTTGATTAGAGCAGAGGAAATGGAGATCACCATTGGAATGCATGGGAAAAACCAGACTTCCAGAATAATATGATAAGTTGCACTATGTATTTTTACCAAACAAAAATTGGTCAGCTTCACAGAGTTGTTGAAAGAGTCGATTTTCTTCTCCTGACTGAGTAAATGATGACAGAAAATGAGGGAAACATGGCAGAACATCATACATTAAAAATTTAAAGCAATATAAATAAAATACAAATCTGAAAGAAACAAAGGACAGTATTCCCATTATTTTCCACTTGTTTTTACCATCACACACAATAAATGATTAGCATGTGAGCTTGTCTCTTTTTTTCTGTCTTGAGCACATGATTAGGATGCAAGAGATACCAAGTAGGCCCAGCAGTGATTTCTTACTACAGATAATTCATTGTGTCTTGGTCCATTACCACTAGAAGACATTTTCCACCCTTCACACAGAACCAGGAAGAAACACTCTGTTTGCATTACAGTAAATGTCAAAATTCATTTCTTAATCAGAATATAGAGTTGGGTCCTGTGTCTGCTGTGCATATTATAACAGACAGCTCGTGCCTGCTCAGAGGTCTGGGTTTACTAACACAGTCATCATTTCTTTAACACAGTACAACACCTGCATGAGATGCCCTGATTACAAAAACCAGATTGTTATATTGTTCCACACTTGATATCATTTTTTGTGATCCACAAAAAATGATATCAAGCACTAGGACTCTAGATGTACCTTTGGAGCAATGAGAAAGAAAGCATTACTATCCCCTGTAGCAGATGAAGGGGCAAGTGAAAGACATCTACAAAAGGTACACTTCAGTGAGGAAAGTGTTCACTTGGGGTAACTGAGAGTTGCAACCCAGCCCCTTCTCTAGTGGCAACCTGAAAGAAAATAACAAAGTTTGATATCAACCACAAAAGACCACTCTTCCCAGCTATTTGCAGTTTCCAGCCCACTCTAGCAGTTCACATAGGTGAATGCCAAAGTTGAGCATTATCACTTGCTGACCTGGAGGCCTGGCTGCATTGTGGGCAGAGTATTTATCATCCAGTCAATTGGCACAGGGGTCACTGAGGACTGTTTGCATAAGTAAAGCAGTATGCAGAGGACTAAATATGTTACCTTAGGAGAAATGTAGAGAATACAGCATTTCCAGCACAAAGAAACTGCCATTTCTGTATCATTCTTCTAATTTTAGGAGGGAGTGCCAACCTGTCCAAAATTAAGAAATACAAACCAAAGACTATAAATCAAGACAACTATTTGGACATAATAGTACCATTCCTTTCAACATTTTCCTTTAAATTAGAACAAAAATTTGGGCTTTCTTCTACCCAAATGTTTCATGTACTTCAGTAATTTGGTCAGAATTGCTTCACTGGTGATCAGCTCTGTCACTAAAACTATCTCATGGCAGTCAGAAGAAAATGTATGACATACTTATTTTCTCCTATAGACCTGGCTTCTTGGCCAGGCCATATATGCCTTATGACAGCATAAGGAATAACTTCAGAGAGTTGTGACAGTCATAACATAATGACTGGATTAAGACAAAAAGAATCATCTCTGAACCACAGGAAGAATAAAGAAATCTCCAAGACAGCACAAACTGAAGACCTGAGTTATAATTTCTGACAAGATTGTGGCTTACTACTTAAATTAATTCAGGTTAAATGTTACAATTACAAATATTCTACCGTAAGAAAAAGTTTTGTCAAAATTTCCTAAATGAAACTTAAAGTGTGCAAGACAGTATACTGTCCATCAGAAAAGCAAATTGTTTGGCATTTTTAGGCATGCTTTTAATACAAGGAATGTCTTTCCTCTTCCCTTTATAAAATAATGATTGGCTGGCACAGAAGGTGAAGAGTCATTGTAATGTGGATAATAATGATTGCAAAAATAATAAATGTATTTTAAAATTGCTATAGCCAAAATAATTTCATTTTCATATATCTCAAAATGACTCTACGGTTAACCTGAAAGCTTTTTTCCATTGATGTCTCTGTGATTTCACAACCACATTCTTTCCAATATTATGGCTGGTGACATCCTCTACAAGCACTAATCCTTCCCTCTTCATCCAAGACACTGATTTTTCTAGCCTTAGAATTATTGTCTTAAGTTGTTCATAAAGTTAAATTCTACCTTACAGAAAATACAATGGCTTTAGGTGAGTTTTTTCCTATGTATCTTGTTAGTACAGTGTGTCTCCCCAGAGTATCAACAGGCCTGTTTTTAAAGAGAACAGTTCTCCACATCTTGGAGATGGTTTTCAGAATCTTAAATTATATTTATCCATAGTTTTCTATGGTATTATATATAATATTTGGAAATGCAATCTGAATAATAACTAATCCAACCTCTGGCTGGGAATTAATTTGCCTTATCTCAGTTTTTCATATGTGGAAAAAATACAAAAGGACTAATATCAGAAATGGGGAACACTAAATGAAATTCACAGGGGCTTGGTGTAATGAATTAGATAAAGAACATGGGTTATGTCAACTTAAAAGTGATTCCAAAGCTCAAGCTTTGGACCTTTTAGTACAAGTTCCTGAGTTTTACCCACAATGGCAGTACAACCCAAGTCTGACCTATCTACTACATTTTCAGGTCTTCAGTCCAGCTCATTGAAACTCTCTCATAGTCCTTCAGAGACTATTTACCTCCTCTTGGAAATAAGCAGAGTACACGGTAACAACCATACAAAATCCTTCATGACTTCTTACAATAACTGAGCAGCACATCAAGCAATTACAAATTAAATAAAGGCCATGAACTTTCCCAAAATAAAACTTACACCTATTTTTCCAGATAATCATCACATAATGAGTTAATATCTAATTTACAGATTAGTTTCCAAAAATTGTTCCCTGATAGAAAATCATGCCAATGAAATGATTGGTTTAACTTGGCAAAAATCATCTAATGAAGGGTACACAATTGCTAAATCATAAAAAACATGTGCACTTCAATAGTAAGTTTTTTTAATCTTTCCATCATAATTTCCTTCTTCTCATCCTTCACAATCTAACTTCAAGAGGGAGCACTAGGCACACTTTAGGACTGGGACAGTCAGAGTATGTAGCTCTGATGTTCTGCTTCCAACAAGCACCGCAGTGCACTGCCACTGCACAAAAGGGATGTAACACCAGGTGGATGGAAGTGTCCCACTAAACTCAAGGGCAAGCCTTCCACTGACTGCAGCAGAGCCACATTTTATATGACCCACAGTCCCATTTAATAAGAAAATATGCCTTTTCCTCTAAAATGAAAGAGCTTGCATTCAGTATCAGTAGTTTTAAGATGATATAAGAATGGGTATGTTTGCAATTATTTGCCTTGAACTATACACTGAGGACTAATAAACAATTACTAGCTTGGCTTAACAGTTTTCAAAAACACAAAAAAAGGTTCTGAAGAATCATAGGTTACCCAGGGAAACCTTAATGTAATTCACAGGGAAGCTTGCAATTTCTTCAGCTTAAAGTTTGAAAACGAAGCAAAACAAAGATTTGTCATGTTTCCTATTTCCAAGCCAGTATGCCTACACTCATGTGGTTTCCACCTCTGGCAGAGTGTAAAGAGGAAGTAAAATGTCAAGTTGTTTATTTCTGTGCAATTTTCTTATCTCAAAATAACACAGAGTTTGCTAAATCCAATCTGTCTTCAATAATAGACAGAGGAAATCCTTTGCTCAGCACTCTTGCTTTTACAGAAATCTTATCATCTGGAAAGAGAGGAGTTAAATCTCTTTTGACAATTTTGTCAAAACCAAAAATGTCATCTGAAACAGCAGTCTTGTTTTCTAGGGAAATAAAAAAAAATTGTTTTCCTTTATTTCAGTCCATATACTGCCTTTTCTTAGTATTTTCTCTTTTTTTTTCATATTGTTGTACTGCAGATGAAAAAGAAAAGCAGAACAGACAAAAGGACACCTAGAAATTCACCCTTCATGATCATAAGCTTTCACTTAATAGTGTGAGAAAAATGAATATGCTTAAATCAGCAAGTTGCTCTTCACCTCCACAGAGCAATCTTCATTGTCAAGTATGTGATCAAAGTTCCTGCCTAAAAGTTGAGAAGCCACAAGTTTTTATTAGGCACCCTAGGCCTGATTTCAAAGTATAAGAGATTCAGCTACATCTTTCTTTTTGAAAATAAATATATATTTCAGCATGTGACCCTGTGCATCTTCCCTTTTTAACTGTCCGTTTCAGAGATTAATGAAACGTATGAATACGGAAAAGTTCTCTATGCTTCCATATACTTTGTTCTTAAATCATGCTGCAGATTAAAGTGATATGGCATTTATTTTTTAAAAGGCATTTTCAAACATATCTAGCCCAAATTTGATCTATTAATATGTTTTTCTATGTCAATACTGCATGCATTTTGAAATGCACATATAAGTACCTACTTCCCCAACCCTCTATACTTCGTAAGAGAGATTTAGCAGCAGCAGGATAGAAACATAACAGCCCCAAGGAAAAATGAAAAGAGAAAAACATTCCTTCCATTGTTCCATTTTGATTCCAGCTCCCCTATCCAAACTACTCTATCTATCTCATGCATTTGGACAAAGAGAAGAATAAAAGCATGTGCCTCTTCCTGCAGTCATCCTTGGCCTTGTGATTAACATTGTCTTTCTGACCTTTGTATAGGATAGCCTCAGATGATGGTACCAGACTGTAGGACAAGAATATGTAGCTCATGGTCTCTCTTTTACAAATATGTCCCTTCCCACTGGGAACAACTCCCTTAAAAATGACAATACAAGACTCTAAAAGGGCTGACTAATAGAGAGAAGTGGAGTAAACACTCCTGAGATAGCTAGCAATAAATATAAAACTAGAGGATGAAGGAAAACTTCACAGACCAACACAGACCATCCTTTCTGTTTAAATTCCTACCATTCTTGCAGAAGGATGATCAAATCATTAGGCTCATTAGCAGAAAAGAGTTGAACACAAATGGTTATGTTCACATTTAGTGTCACTTGACATCTAGGTCAAAGATACAAAATCTGTGTAGATCACAGATTTCTTTAAAAACATTCATAGCTAAAAAGAACACTTTTAGATTAAATGAGTGTCTGTTGTCTTCTGCCTCTATATCTCTATCCATAGGGCTAACAGAAAGTGAGAGTGCCTCTCCTTGAAAACATGGAATATACTTTGATACCTGAAGACAAAATCATGCTCTTAGTTCCTGCATGTTGAGACTGTAAGGCTTGTGATGTCGACAAACCAAGTTTTGCAAACCACCCACAGCCATCATGCCCATATGTGTCTGTTTTATCATCCCTCACAAACAGGCTGAATTCCTCTCAGTGCACACAGGCAAATGAGGCACAGGGATACCCACAGTGAAATGCTTTCTACCTTTATTTAGCTACTTAATACTTGAGCAACTTGTTTAGGCCAGACACCCAGGCTCCCTCAGTATCAATGTGTGCAGATACAGGCACCTGCAGGGGGTGATTCATCTTCTTCAAAGATAGGGTCTGAACCAGGGCTTACAGCTGCCTTCTGGAGGTGCCTATCTCTCACGTTGACTATAGTGGGAGCCTAGATGACTAGCTGAGATTAGGTGCCTAATTTTTAGGCAGATAAATTTTCTTGCCTGAGGTTACATGAGAAATCTGTGGCAGAACCAGGGTTTGAACCCACGTGTTCCACATATAGCTGGTAACGAATCATTTACTTGAATCCAGTGCTTGTGTTACAAAGGTTTTGTGTGTCCGCAATAGGTTATTAGACAAGAGACACACACACACTCATCAAAAAGTCTAATAAATTGGTGATTAGTCACCAACCTCTCACACACCTTACCGTATGAAACACCTATTTTAAATGTCCAAAATAGCCAATAAGAAATTTTACCTGTGGTCTGCCGCCTTCCCAATAAGCGCCCTAACCGCACCGATTTTCAGGGATCTTCTGAGAATTCTGCAAAACAGTTACAATAATTTGTATTTATGAAGATGGAAGGAGACAGTTACATCAGCACTCATAAAAACAGTGATAACAAATTGTTAGGGAAGAATCACATGGAACATACCGGAGTTCTTGATAATCAAAAAAGTCTTCCCACCTAAACGCTGCCTTTTCAGATTAAACAAGCTCAGCAATATCCAGGTACTTCAGAAGGAGCCTCTTCACTCATATTTAATACTCCACCCAGATTTCTCACATTTCTGGTCAATGGAGGATGCAAAATATTACCCTGAGAAACCCAGACCAACTGGAAAGATGGACACATTTGTCTGACATCTTTAGACTTAATTCCTACAGTCTGAAGAATTCAGTAGAATCTGCAGGGATTCGTATAAATACAATCATCCACACTCTAAACCCAACTGTATTGTGGGCAAATGGCCAGATTTGTTCACATAAGCCTGAATCCTCTGTAAAAACAACTGAATAGTTGTATTTGTGCTTGTGTCACCAAGGAATTACATATTTTACACCAGCATATATTGTATTTTCTACATTTCTTCATTTTACTTCTCAGGTATTTTTCCCATTTGATCAAAATATGTTGTCCTCTCAGAGAACTAATTATGTGATAAAGTGGTTCAATTTGTAATTCCAGTATTCATTTATGTCTCAACAACATTATTGCTTCTTATATATCATCTTTTTTTGTGCATGTGTAACTCAAAATTAGGTTCATTGCTCTCTTTTCAGGTTCACAGAGATGCAAAAACCACTGAGGATAAGGAAATTTACATCAGTCTAAAAGCTAACTTGGGAGAAAACATAGAACTCCCTCAAAACAAATCTTTGCAGAAATAAAGTTCTTTTTGATACGCAAAACAAATTTCAAGACTTTTGTCTTGAAGCAGTGCAGGTCTTATATGATATATTAATAAAGCAGGAATATTACAGAACTTGGAATCATTCACTCTGATATGTTTACTGGAGACTTTGCCCTTTTGATATTTTTCTACTTTATTTTGAGATACTTTCTACCCTGGCACTTGCTCAGACCTCAAAAAAAACCTCTCAAAACCAAAACCCCAACACACAAACATACAGAATTGTTCTTTTGAAGTCCTAGTCGTATCACACTAGGATCTGCCAAAATAATTCAAAAGTTGGTACTGCAAAGAGTGTGCTCTCAGAATCCCATTCACACCATCTGAGGCAATGATTTAAATTATATAAATATCCATTTGATATCTTTTCCATACTAAAATATTTTCTAACTACTCTGATATAGGGGAAGGGAAGGGAAGGGAAGGAGAAGAGAAGAGAAGAGAAGAGAAGAGAAGAGAAGAGAAGAATGAAAAGGGGAAAAAAAAGGAGAAAGGAATGAAAATAAGGAAAGGAAGAAAGAGTTCGAGTTCTTTGTGAAATGCTGCCATCTATGGAGTTCTAGTCGACACTGCCTTCTGTGGAGATGTCAAGGAAAACCACAGATAGGTTACCTCACAACGTGGTTAGTCCAGTAAATGACACAGTTTTTTTCATCAACAAACAATAATATAAATTATAGCTTTGGCTGTAACAGTAAGTTGGCACTAGCTTCTACCACAACTATTTCTTGAATGTATAAACAGCATTTTTAGTTATCTACTGAAAGATTTTCCTCTGATTTGTTGGGGATATGTATTAATATCAGCACATTGTGTTGTCTATTTTTGTTTATACTGGTTTCCTAAATTTCAAGGACACAAACAGAACTCTTTCCTGTTGTTCCCCATGTGCATATTCCCCAAGCATACGACTGCCTGCATTCTCAAAATGGTCAAATAAATAAGCAGCTAATTATAATTGTCTCACATTTTCTCTATTATACCTGAAAATTAAGGTGTTTGACACTTTTAACACTTTAAAAATATTTTAAACACACACGTCACTCCTTCTCCCTTAGCACTCTGCTAATGATAAGGCAGCAGCTGCACCTGTGGATAAGAAAAGCAGACAGAAAGATGATAACTTTGAAAAGACAGAAGTATTAGGACTATTTGTCAACTGTAACAAACATTAACCATATCAAAAATCCCAGTTTGGAAGCTGCTCAGATCTTCAGGTAAAAAGGGTCCTCATTCAGTATTGCAAAGATCCAAATCCTCTTTATCATACTCACTAGAGGACTAGATACAAATGAAAAGCAGGCATCATTTTGCTTGCTTAAATTGTGATTAAGTGATATATTTAATCATTAAGGCAGTCATAAGCATAAACTGCAGCAATTCTAGGGGTGATGAAAATCTGGACCCCCAAAGCTATCTTGTATTCAAGGCTGTGATGTAAAGACAGAGAAAAAATAGTACACAGGAATTCTGAAAGATGCCTCTTTGAGACAGTGCTGCTCAGGCCTGTTTTACAGAATCATGGAATTAATTAGGTTGGAAAAGATCTCTGAGATCATCAAGGCCAACCTATGAGACTGTCAAGCCCAAATACCACCATGCCAACAAGATCATGGCACAAAATGCCATGGCTGGTCTTTCCTTAAACACTTCCAGGGATGGTGACTCCACCACCTCCCTGGAAAGCCAATTCCAATGTCTAACCATGCCTCCTGTAAGAAATTCCTCCTAAAATCTGTAAATTGTCTCTTGCTTACCACAGTCTTCCCTTGCCACCCACTCCCAGTGGCGAAATATCACCAGCAGGGTGATGCTCTGAAAGACAGGGACAGTTCAGCTGTCATCCATGGGGGTCAGCCATATCAAAGAGAGAACATTAGTGGAATGAAAAATAATGTCAGCCCTACATACCCTGACAAAATACCTAGGAAAACACTTACTTTCACATTCTCTTACTCTATCCAAATTGCTCAGTGCCAGCAAATCTTTATTATCCTAACCGTGAGTTTAGGTATCTGCAGGCAAAAGGTTGCCTCTTCCACTTTGACTCCCCACAGTGCCTTTTTTAAGTGTTGCCATTTTTATACCCTGCATTGTCTTCGGAGGGTGTCACTTGCCTAACAAACTGTGATGGATTAATCATCCCTTAAGCATAAGTATCAGTAGACCAAGTTACTAAACTTCTCTCCCTCTTCAGGTCCTTCAACAGGAAAATGTTGGAATAAGTGGAGCTGCATTAGCAATTAATTGTATTATAAGCAAAATAAGACTCTAAATGAATTTATTTTACCTCCTAGAGAAAAAGCCTGCAGAGATCAAAGATGAGACGCTTCTAGAGAACTCCCAGAGGCAGAGATTGTTTTAAGAAGTTCATCCTCCCGTTTGACTTCCAGCTCCCAAACACATACCCTATCCCCGTGCTTTTGAGAGGAGACAGTGGCCAAATGTCCATTAGCAGCAGCCACAGCCACACGAAGCTTCTAAATTCTTCCTTCACTGCACAGCTGGTGAGGCAGCCAGATCTACCTATGGTGCTTAAAAAGGTGTGGCAGTTCTACTTGTCTGGCTCTTGGTGACAGAAATTCTAAGATGGTCCTTCTGGGTTTTCCTATTTGCCAGCTCACACAGGTCATATGAGGTATGAAAATATTTGCCAGCCTACAACAAATAAAAGGTGTGATAAACAATTACTGCTTTTGGAATGATCTAGTTTGCATTTAATTCAAACCCATCTGAACAATGCTGCCTCAGATAATGCTGCCCATGTTGCAGTTGCTGTTTATCAGGAGGCTTAGAAGGGCCTCAGTTTGTTGCATGTCACTGAAGGAACTTCTTTCTCACTGCAGCCCAGTGCAGAGGCATTGCTAGCATACCAGGCTATGGCCATGGCACAAGGACAGAAGACAGATCTGGCAGGCTCTGCGTGTGCTTTGAGGGAGAGCCACAATTCCTGGGGCTTAGTGGCCATTGGACTGAGGGCCACAACAAATGAGACAGTCTCCAATTGCTCTCCCATCGACCTCATGCAGCAATAACAGCAAGCAGGTGGACAGGATGGGTTGCAAGCACTGGAAGGAACTGGGGAGTGAGGCAGTGGTCTCCTTTGCTGAGGTGTAGCAGCAGTACAGGTTTAGGGCTGGGTTCATAAGCACAGCTGATCAAATGCAGCCGAGACTCTGTGTGAATGCTCAGATATGGTCACCTGTTCCATTATTCTCCACTGTTAAAAATCAATCCCTGTGCTGAGGAGTGTGGACCATTTGCCCACCATATATTGCCATGTAGGTGCAGAATCACTCACTGCCCTGAAATGGAGCATCACCACTGATGATTTGTTCAAATAATATTGGGAACCAGGACCGGGGAAGGGGGAACTGGCCCCATTGTCCCATTGCACCCACCAGAAAATCCATTCATAAACAAGAACATACACAATTCATGTCTATTTGTCACTTGTTGCTTTAATTATTTGGCTTTTTCAATATTTTCTGTCACCAGAGGAGTCAGGGCAAACTGCTATTGAGGAAACCAATCACCACAAATGAGGCAAAGTGAACAGATCACCAAAACCTTGCAGGTTGGGAGAGAATGTCCAATTATCTGTTGAATCCCTATATACAATGAATGATGGAAATGCTATTATCTCACCATGGAGAAAAATGCCATATTTATCGTCTAAGGCAGGTGAAAGATAATTTGGCCATTCTGAAGAATCTGAGATGCATGTTTTTAATTAAATACATCCTTCCCACAGCCTGTTTCCCCTGTACTGCAGAAAGACTCCAATTACCCTGCTTCGCTGCACAGATTCAGGTTTGCATTTATATGTAAGCAAAGTTTCTTGGCTGACAAATCTCTCTCAGTCACTGAGGGTAACTCCACATTGCCAGAATGAACCAGTAAGGTTCTTGCTGCAGGATATGTCTTACTCAAGAATTCAGATGTCACCCACCTGCCATTAGGCACAATGCACCCTTTTATAGCCAGCACTGCTGCCTGGAAGGCAGAGCAAGATATGAATAACCATTTCCTAGCCCATTTTGTTTAGCTGTGAGTCTTCTGCATTGCTGAACTTCTTCAGATATTGAGATAGAATAACTAAGACTGGATCACATATATGAAATGGCATCAAGCAGGAATACTAAGTAGTAACATACATGAATAAAAAAGTGATTGCAATAAGTATGAGCCAAATAAATTAATATTTTGCCTTGGATAGGATTCTTTATGTTTGGTAACTATTGCTTGTGCTGAAGATATAACACATGCTGACACCAAATATCAATTCTAGGTAAATCCAATTAAGCCCAGAAGCAAAACAGCTGGATTAGCAGTTCACTGCATAAATTATTTTTCTTCCATTTACTTTGTCTTTTTGTAAATGAGCCTTTTAACATAAAAAAATTTAGCACTCAAGTTCCCCTTTGCTTATTAATTCCAGAAGCCTAAAATGAAGAAGGAGAAAAAAAATGTATTTTTTTTCCTTTGTTGTTTGTGGGCATATGCTTTTCAGCTCCCTGGTGTAGTCTCCCCAGATTGCAGGTAGTTTTCATTCTTTCTTGAATAATTCACTCACATTGCATTTACAATAGTGTCAGACCAAGAAATTCACTTTTCTGTTTTTAAATTCCAGGTGATGCATTAATGTATGATTATTTTATATTTTATATATATTTTTTTAATTTCCCAGTTCTATATGAAATGAATATAGAACTGGTAAGGCTGGAGATGAACATGCTTGCAACCGCTTTATTCCAGTGCAACAACATAGACTATACAGGAGTTGTTTTATTTGATCTCTCTTTTTTTTTTTTCTTATTGTTTTTCTTCATTATATGGCTGTCAGCATAAAGGGCAATGTAGAGATTGGGAATCAATACATGCTACTCCTGTAGATACACAAATAATCACAAATTGTAATCATTGATTGATTTTCAGCATTCTGATAGTGACACATTGAGTGGAAGGGACTCTGATCTCAGTTGTGCTAGAGGAAATCTAGAGCAGTGATTCACAGCTGGAATTGTAATAAAGACCTGCCTGAGAAATGCATCATTTCAGTCAATGAAACATGTAACATATTATTGGGGAAAATTACTTTTCCCTTCTGCTCATGATCAGGGCTGAGAACAGCAAATGTTCGAGCAGCAGAGCCATGCTTCAGCCTCCAAGGTTGAGTGCCACCAGTTCAACTCATGGCCCATTCCAGAGCCCGTATCAAACACCCCGGCCTTGCCATTGCCACACACATGCATTCCTCTTCCAACCCCCTCAGAGAATATCAGTTTGAGATTCCTGCCCCTCTAAGCCTTTATTTTCCAGAGCAATGTAATTTTCATGTCGTGCATACACAGGAGCCGAATGCCCAGCTTCCCTAGTGAACAGGTCACACATGGATACCTGCAAGCACCACCAGAGCAGAGTGCCACAGTCCTGGTAAAGGATACCCACGCACCAGATGTCAGGCCAGTTGATGGTACTGAGTCCAGATAAATATATCTTTGTAGATAACTACATGTCTATAAATATAAAATTATTAATAGAAGACTACTAAATTATGCCTACTGCTGTGAAGTGATTTTAAAAATATTGTTTCTATCATATGACTTTGTACCAATTATACCTTTATACCAATTAAGGATCTTTAAAGAAAAAAAAAATAACAGTCCTTTTTCCTTAACTGGCATGGGAGACAATGAAATATTTTGGCTTTGTTACAAATGCAGAAGAACTGAAGGTTAAAAAATGAGGGCCATTTTTGTAAAAGCTAAAAGAAGGAGATAGACTACTGTTAACAGTATGTTCCTCTTATTTTCCAGTAGTAGGAAAACATTTCTGTTTTCTATTTTTATGTAAAATATTTTCCATCTAAAGACTGACACTGTTTCCACTGGCATAAGCAGTAACTTTGTTGTGGAAGTTTCTGGGGGCAGACACAGGGGCAGATTAGTCATAGACCAATTTTATAAACAGGTAATTTCTTAAGCGGATAAAATTTTGGAGAGGTAGCTCTAACCTGTATCAGCCGATTTTCAAAAAAATAAATGCTTTTTCCTGAAAAACAGAGTAAAAAAGTGGAACACACGAAGTACGTATGGTGACACAAAGAAACCATTTGGCACAGAACAACATGTGAGTCTAAACTTTCAGAAATCAAAGACACATGAAGACCTATTAATTCTGGCAGGAAAACTTCTGTGCCTGATGTGCTTCTCCAGCATTCTTGAATTTGCCTATTTGCAAGTGATTAATGCAAATCCTTTTCTTTAAAATAAATATATGGAAAAAATGCATACTGGTCATCAAATTGATGATTCTTGTGGATGCCTTTCAACTCAGGATTTTCTCTGATTCTAAACTGGCATGGCTTGAAAGAATGCCATTATTTGAAAAACTGGAGAAAGGGGAGTGGAGAAGGAAAAAAAGATTAATAACTGAAGTAGTAATTTTTTTTTTTTTTACCCTAGGTAAGAAGCACTGGCATTTGTATTCACAAAAAAGGTGAATTTTTTTGTTTGATGCATGTTTATATCTGATTCATTAATTTACACAGAAGAATAAAGTTCACCTTTTCTCACTGCTTTTGTATGTAGAAAATGAGCAAATTTCACAATCTATCAATTAGTAAATACAAAAATATCAGCTGACAATCTCAATAAAATTAAAATTACTTGGCCAAAAGAAAATGTCTTCTGGTTTGTTTACACTATAATACTCTTGAAGGTCCTGCTGCCACTGCCTTGGGACAGCCTTGGCTATGGCAGGGAAGGCGGCTGCTCTGTGAAACACCCAGCATGGTGGCCTCAGTGGCCATTGGTTCTGTCATGGGTAGTAACTATAGAGAGATTCATCTTCTGACATTGGATTAGATGAGTAAAATTACAACTGGTGACGCACAAAATTATAATAAAATAAAAACCTCAAAATTTTAATTTGTGCATGAAGAATGTCTTGTTATTCATTGAAGGAAGTGAACTGGAAAGTTGTACAAATGGCAAGGTACAGAGAGGTAACTGGAAGCAGTGCACACTAGAGAGATATGCTCAAATTTTTCATCTTCAGCCCTGAAAAAAATAATTAATTTTGTATTATCCATATGAACTTGTGTCTCTTCATGATACTCATGAAATAATTTCTTAATCTGGCTAATAAACCTTCAGTAATCATTTAAAGTTTTACCTTTAGAGAAATGTTCCTGGAAATATTTCTATTATACCTTTTGACATTTGAATGTCGAAAACCTGCAGAATTACCTTTGAAGATCCTGATTCATAGATGAGAAATAAACACAGCCCTGATGGGGAAGTTCTGGTGACTGCACAATTACCTGCTGGGCTTCCATCCTGAAATGGACATTGATACAGTGACAACATCTGAATGTGTGTATTCAAACTGTCACTGCTCTATACCATTTAGTATTATATCAAATGACCTCAAATAGCCACTCATCGCATTACACCCCTAATTTTTATACCACCATTCAGTCTTGCTGTCTATTCTCAAAGGAAATTAAATTTTTTGTCAGTTAATACCCACCAACTTTTCTTTAATAACACTACTTTATTTCTGCAAAGCTATGCTCACCAAAACGGAGCTGAAATTTTCAATTAAAAAGTACCCATCTATTCACGGGGCCTCAAAGCATAACTAAAAGCAATGGGTTATGTATTCCTGTAGTATCTGTGTCCTCATGTTACAAGTATTGGGAGAAAATTGCAAACTTGTGAAGTGTTCCCCAAAATCTCTCGCAAATTATTATTATTAGAATAAATTTTAAAGTCTTTTTACTTAAGACAAAAACATGCAAGAAGCTATTTGGGTAAATGTGCAATGCTATGGGACACTACAAATAATAATAATACTGTCAAACTGTGCATTTTCTAACTGTGATTTGGCAACTGAAAACCAGATCTAGAAAGACAATGCCACTTTTCCTTGCAATGGTTGCAAAGAGCTGCAATTTCAGAGGTGTTTTTCCATGTTGAATGTTGTTTTATACTTCTATATTCAGTTCAATACTGTCATTCTGCATATGACTGTATTGGACCAAACAGTCATCCCAGTGTGGGAAGTCCATGTAGGAAGTCCTTTGAACTCAGCACCAGTGTACTGAACAAGGACCTCAGATATAGATACAGACATACTCTTTCTCCTCACCATACACTCAAACACTCAAAAGTATTTACATGGCAAATTAGCCAATGCAGTGGGTGCATTTCCTGTACAAGAACTATGAATTTTGCTCAGTACAGGCTCCAACATAGCACTTCTCAGCTTTTACAGTCTTCAAAAGAGAGATTCTCATTGCAGAATGAGGGATTTCTTTCATAGCTGTGATTCAGCCCATCATGAAATATGTATCCCTAAGGTTTCTTGTCTTAATTTTTTAAGAAAACTCCTACTTTAGTCAGCATTAACCACTCATTTTTATATTTCAATAAAACCTGAATGGATAACAACTGGTGATCTTTATTTTAAAACACCTTCTTCACTGCTTTCTGAAAGTGAGAGTCCTTGCTGCTTTTACAAGTCGGGTTGGTAACTATTTCTTCACTCAGAGATTATTAAGGGATGGATTTGTTTTGTGTCTGGGTTCAGCAGTGCGAGTGGAATGGAGCTTAGACGGGACTGTTTGCTAGCCATGCTAACCAGACTGGGTAACAACCAGGAGGAGATGGGTAATAATTGATGCTACCAATGCTCAATCCCTTTTCCTCTTCATTACAGTATCTGAAACAAGGCTAATAATGCCAAGGGTGTGGGTTTGGACTCCATATGGGCTGCTCACCTAAGAGCTGGACTTGATCATTCTTGTGGGTCCCTTCCAACTCAGAATATTCTGTGATTCTTCTGAGAATAGCTACTTTGCAACTGATGCCATCGTGACATTTACTGCTGGTTCCTGTCTATACCACAACTCATCATTCAGTATGCAAAGCTGTTATTCAAACCCCCTGCCCCTTGCTATGTATATATAAATATATATATTAATGTTTTTATATTTCACATTTTCATAAGCCTATCAAGTTACACAAAATACTTCAGAATGGAGGAATGCTATGCTCTAACTGTGCAGTTTAGAAGCTAAATCATACTGCAAACTTCACTTTCCTTGTGTTAATTATTTGTGAAAAATATTTTCACTGGTAACAATAAGTAATTGCAACACTACCTGTTGTTAATAAGAATATTGAAGGTGCATTTATCACACACATCAAGAAACAGCCAGCAGATATTCTAACCCATAATTCTGAAAACATATTGCAACAGACTTTTTATTTATAATATGTAAACAAACTATATATATTTGAATACTGGAGACATTGATAAGTAGCACTTTTTCTCCATTCAAATAAATCTGGCAGTACATGATTAAATCGAATTTTCTCCTGTTCTTACTTGGATAAATTGCAATACTTGCAAAACAACATATAACCTCAGCAAATTTCAGCAAAGATTTAAAATGTGTGAGATGCAAAAGAAAATGGAGCTGACCAGGTTTTCATATCATCTATGATAATGCTACAACTCAATAGTGCAATATCATTAAGCATTTTAATTGTATAAAAAAAAACCCAACAAACACTCAAGATCTTTTTTGCAAGTTGTTAACCAATGTAACCCACATTCTCAATGATTTACAAGGTCCCATCATTCTGCAACTTTAAATATGCTACTACTAATAATAATAATAACAACAATAATAATACACAAAGTTATGTGGTGGTGCCACAGCCCAGATTCTTAAAGCTTGCTATGTGCATTAATACAATCTTGAGGTCTTATGCACGTGAAACACTAAGGCCAGATTCTTAAACATCATGTTAAAGAGACATTTGGAGGCAAAGCACAGCTCATGTTACTGAGGTCATCAGAATTTGTCTCCTTGTTAAGGTTTGGAAAAATGAAAAAGATCATAATCAATTGCCAACATCATGCAGCTCCACACCTAGCCTCTGGAAAACATTGCAAAATAAAGTCACAGAATGTGATTAACAGGAAACACAAAAAGTTTTAGTGTTTTTAGGAAAAGAAAAAAAAAATAAAAGCTCTTTAGAAAGCTTAGAGGTATTATAGAGAGTTTCCTCTGGTGGGTTTTTCACTAGAAAAAGAAAAAAAATCCAAGCAAGACTGGCTAAGTTTTCATTGCTTTATAAATAACTTGTCTTTACATTTTATTTACCCAGAATTATATTATTTTTATGTCTCAATGCCAAGAAATCTGGTTAGTAAAGTACCAGATTCTTTTATTTGATTTTATTTGATTTCATTTGATTTCATTAGGGACCATCAGCCTTGCTGCTTAAGTGCCCAACTACTGTTTGCAGTTAAACATTCATTAGGGAATCCCCAGTGGGTTCATTCATTTCACTGAGGTCCAATTACATTGCCACAAAAGCAGTTTTTGCAGCAATTAGCTGATTTTTCCTGTTTATGTTCTGTGTCTTTAGGAAGACGACTATTTTGTGGAGGTCAGATTTTTAATTAGGCGCAATTTAGGGCCAATAAGAAAACTGATAATTTACTAAATAGCTGTGGTGGACTTAACTGCTCAGAGCAGAGGTAAATAACACAACAGGGACACCAGGAATAAGCTCTCCTGGTATGCAGAGCTCAGAGCCCCATGGTGTAAGGAATAGATTACGTGTTAAATGGCTGTCAGGGCCCTCTTTCCTTCGCCTCTGTCGCCACTCGGCCTCACCTCAAGAGCCACCGCATCATTAGAAGCGGGAACAGGGAAGCCAGTCTGGAAAAGTACCTACAGAGAGCTGCTGGCTTCAGCTGGCTGCAAAAAGATCTCAGGGTGAAAGAAAACAACAAAAATCTCCAGGTTCTTCTCCCTGAATATTTGGTAGCACCTTTATCAACTGCTGCATGAAACAAACGATATTCAAGGGTGTGTGCAGTGTGCTCACAGTCACCGTGAGTATGTTCTTACCAAGGTGGATTTGGATTTCTGCAGAGGTCTGTGCTTTCTGCCCTCTAACGAGGCACTTAATTTTTTTCAACAATGTATACAAGTTGCCTTACACGTTGGGAAAATAAGAACTGTGAGAGCTGAGGAAGAGCACCCATTTAAAGTGAGATCTTCATAGAATCATAAATGTCTTCTGAAAAATTCTAAGCAGACTTGCCACCTCAAAATTTGCTCATTTTAGATGATAGTTGAATATCAGCCATTGCATCACAATGAAATTTCTGAAGAGACTCATGGCTGGCTGAAATGTCTCTCTCTTACAGGAAATAGATAAGGAAGGGCCAGAAGGTCAATGCATTTTTTCTTCAACCTTTGACCCAGTACTCAACTGCAAAGTCGTATCCAGGCATGTAAATAAGCAATACTATCAAGAAGTGTATGTTACAAACATTGAAATATCCTTGCCAGTCACCATTCCTAGCAGAATTTATAAAAACATGAAAAAAAGTTGGACAGAAATTCCTGTATTTTCTAGTGAGAAGAAAAATGTATAATTAAGCTGTAAATGTGCAAAGAAAATGGATGATGGCTTTGGGTCTGAGTGTTTGCAAAAATACAACAATAATTTTGGAAAACCTGATATCTTGATAAAAACACACTCTACATCATTATTCTTGTTCTTCCCATGAAAACTCCCCATGCTGGCATGCAGTCCATAATCATGGATACAATTTTTAGGTTTATTTCATTAAAAAAAAAAAAAAAACACTCTGGAGAAATCATAAGTTTTCAGAAAACTTTAGATCGTGAAAATCCATTATTAGTCAGTTATTCCCTTTGTTATTATTTAGCCAAAAAAGCATCACTTTTTTTTTTTTTTTTTCAACTCATCAGTTTTCCTTGTACATAGAAATAAGATTGAAAGATGCTGGCTATAAAAAAAACCAGAGAAATGAAGCAGTTATATTTTGAGACGCTGAAACCAAACTCTCAGATCAGTTGTAAACCAAAGACCATCTCTATAAGGTGGCCTGAAAGGAATCTATGCTCTGAGTGTATAGACAGGGACTCTGTGCTCTAAACTACAAAATACAGTGTAATTTCGGTTCGAACTTGCATCCCACCTTCAGTGAGGGGTCTTAAACCCATAAAGTAACACAATAACAGGAATGTGTGAATTCTTTGTACCTAGTCAAACATGCTTAGAGTTGAGGAAGGCCTGCCTTTTCTAATCTTTTTCAAAGTACTCTTTCTACATTTCAGAGAAAGATTAGAGGGTTCTGAAGCAAATGAACAATTTTGTAAATATGCTATTACAAGAGTACAATACAATAAGCAACACACTTTGCAACATTAACTCCTAATTACTTTGGAAAGCAAACTTCATTTGGAGTCCAGCTTGACTTGCAAAGAACTCAGGGTGGTAATTAATAAAAATCAGCTACTGAAGTGACTTTGTATAAATAATGTGCTGAACTATGTCCCAAAAGGGCTAAAACAAGCACATGGACTTCAGCATGAACTCAGCCAAATGAAAAAAAAGAAAAAAACATATTGCAAGCGACTTAATTTTGTACTTTTTATGCTTAGCTGTTCCCTTAGTGTATTACACATCATATCTCAAAGGCCAGGTTTTTTGTCATTAACATAATCAGAAATGCAATTTTCATAATACAAGTCTTATAAACAATGAGCTGAGGGCAGCTAGGGGACAGGTGCCATCCACAGCATGTAGCTCTAGTGGAAAGACAGACGCAATTAAGTGACAAGGAAGCATTACTATTACAGTGAAAATAACTTCCAAGTACATGAGATAGAGAGATATTTTCACAGCTCAGAGAGGCATCCCAGTTAAATATTCTGTTATTTGCCAGTTCACATCCCTCTGCATAGGGAGAGCAGTAGGGCAGCAGGATATAGGGACAGAAATAAGCTGCTAGACCATAGGATCATAGGTCAGGTCAGAGGAGACCGAATCCAATCTCCTGCTCAAAGTTGGGTCAACCTCACTCATTCTTTTGTGACAGCATATACACAAACTAGTTCAGCTAAAATAGTGTATATAAAATAACATATATATATGTATGTATGTATACTAATTATAAGTATTAAAAAGTTTTACAAGTTAATCCTGACTTTTTAAGGAAATTAATCTTATCACACTCCTCATAGTTACTGCCAGGTGTTGGCCCACTCCATCCCTGTTAGCAGAAGGTTTAGAGGCGTGAAGGCTTACAGAGACAGAGAGGAGCAGCAGTTTTATGAGAAGCCCAACTATAGAAAAAGCTTCAAACAAAAATTTTACCTTAGTAGAGCCAGAATTAACTAAATATCAGACTTGAAAACATTGAAAACCAGGCTTCATATTGCTTCCTTTTAGATACCCCATCTCTTCCCTAGATGCTGCTGAAAACAGAATGGCAGGTTCAGAAGGGGCAAGCATTTAACACTTCCAATGTAACTAGAAGTCCAAAGTGATGGAAATCCCATTAGAAAGGGAATTTTCTGCCATCTGCAGGATAGGTAGACAATTTGAGGTGGTGTCAATGAAGCCATCTCTTTGAGGACCATCTCAGGCCTTCAGATTTTCTTTGTTTCTGCATAACAACTTACAAGTGAATCTAGCGATTCTAGACCTTCTCAGAGGTTAAAGAGAGCTGCTTATCCTAAAGCTTTATTTCCATCCTGATCTTCTCCCTGTGAAAACTAAAAAACATTCCCAAAGACTTCAGCTGTAGAGAGACCAAGTTCTGGAAAGCAGCATTGAAATAATTTCATGGACAAGTCCATGATTGACCATTTTTTGCAGGTATTTCTTCCATATTTGTATACTCATTTGAAGAGTACAACACAACAGTCAGATCACAATCTGCACTGCTGTGTTCACTGTTCATCCTTTCTCCTCAGACAGAATTTTGAAATCCAATAGGTGCCAATTCTGCATACAGCCCTGTAACAAATTCTTAATTGTTTAATTAAGCTTAAAATTATATTTGGCAGATTGCTGGGCCAGAAAGTTGGTTGAGGTCACCTGATGTTTAAAAACTAATTGAAAACAGGCAACTGCTTTATTACTTTAACTGTACATCTCAAAACTGACTGCTAAGCATTCATGTACCACAAGAGATGTACAAGGTGGGCATCTTTTCTAGTAATGTGTCAGCAACCTTTTAGAGAAATACAAGAGGAGAGCAAATAGAGAATCATTCTTAGCACAGCAGGAGCCTTTGTAGGCTCTCCTGACTTCAAACATCAGAGGCAAGAACAATCTTAATAATGAATACTATAATACCACAAAATAACCTGTTACACTGAGATACACTGCACGTTCTAGCAGTACTTGATTCAATTTGTGTATGAAGTGCAGTGATGGTGCTTTTGAACAAAGCATTCTCATGTGTAAGAATTCATTGCTAAGTGTGTTTTGTTAGGCTCCAAGAAATTCACTAAGAAATTACATTTCCTAATTATAGGATACCTGCAGAGCCAGAAAATTTATCAGTTTTACTTAGAGTATTTTGTCACTGTGTTTTGCACAGAGTAAGAACAACAAAACAAAAAAAAGAATTTATCTTCTCTCGCCCTGCTATTGCCATTGCACAAATGGTAGCTACTACATTCTGATTACTGATCTGCACATTAGAAAAAGAAGGCTGGTCAAATACAGTTAAAGAGCCAATTTTCAAATATGGTTCATTTGTCTGGTTTAATATTCTGAAATTTTCAACTGACCTTAGCCCACATTCTGGGTGAAAAATCAGTATTTTTTTAATAAACCTCTTTTCAATAAAGGGGAGAGCGCAGAGGGGATTTGAGAAAATTAACAGTTCAGCTGATCTGCTAAATTTTGAAACAAAGAAAAGAAGTACAGTCCAAGGTGTAATAACCTTTAGACACAAGCGAGCCAGAGCAATATTTTGCACCTGAACTATAAAACCACATACTGAAAACGAACTTCAGTGCCAAGTTACATGCCATGGAATCATTCCACATTTAATGAAATAACATGGGGTGTAAGTCAGACCAGAAGTCTGACCTTGGTTTCAATTTGAAACTGACAAAAATTTAGCTGTAAAAAAGCACATTTGCTTTTTAATAGTGTGATGTACTGTGCATTTAGTCAAATACCATAATTATTACAATCATCACCTGCTCTGCTTCGTCTCAGTCTTTTTTTTTCTCAAATTATTTCATCTGTTGTTTCCAAACATAAATGTGACAACGATTTCAACAACATGAAGCGATTCAACATTCAACATTAATTACTTCATTCAACATGAAGTGATTCATTCCTTGTCTAGAGAGTGTCCTTAGAAAAGACAAGCTACAAAATTATTAAATGGCATCTAGATACCAGCAAGTTTCAAGAGCCTACAGTGTGCTCCCAAGAGCAACAGAGTTGACAGAGGGATTCAGATATTCAGGTGACTTCAGAAAAAAAACCTTTATCTGAACATTGCCTTTAATGTTCATCTTTTACTTTCAAGAAATGGGAAGAGGAATCCCATTACTCAACAGTCTGCAGTCCCACAGATTGGAGGTGTGGAAGGATAAGTACTGTGATACATCAAAGCAATCCACCTCATCTTTCCCGTAAAACTTTTCCCAAGTAATTCCAGACGATGATGAGAAGACAAGCATATGCGTAATACACCGTATTGTCTAGCAGTTGCTTGTTCACTGCTAGTCTAGCAGACACACTCCCAAGTCTCTCCATGCTGTCCCATCGTTTGCCATGATAATATGTAGTGTGCTGATTTGCTGTCATGATGGTGAGGCACCCCTTTATGTGACAGATTCCATGAGTAAAGCTAGCTGTGCCAAAATGGGCAAAGTCTTCCTCAAAACAGCATGACTGGTAACACCAATGCCTCTGCCAGGCCCTTGCTTTTGACCATCTCCCTTTCCTCTTTTAAACAACTCTTCCTGTTCATTGCCAGTCCAGAACTTTTCCCCACTGACAAAAGTGCAGGCAATAGTGGAGTCACCAGCTGGGAAGTCAGGTAGGAGCCCTACCTGCCAGCTCCTAACTTCCAGCCGAAAAACTAGGATATTACAGACGGCAATGCAATATTACTAACCAGAAAATGGATCACTCAGGAGCACATCCCCAGAGCCTGTAACACAATAGAATAGACCCAACTAGTGAAAATCATGGCACTTGACATCAGCTCTGTCACTGAAAATGACAGGAGGAACTCTGCTTCCTTGCCTTTTAAGCAGAGAAGTGTTTCTCCCACTTTAGGCAGGGAGGGTAGGAACAGCTATACAGACACATTGTTCTTGTAACTAGATCATATCTTTGTTTCCTATAGTGAAAATAATGTCCCCACTGCAGGACCATCTTTCCTCTCCCATCTCTCTCTTCCATCTGGTGGTCCAGCCTGAATCCTCATGTTGTTTCTGGGAAATTGGCCAATCTAAAAGCATCAGCTCTGAAAAAGTTCCTAAGCATCTTGACTCACAGTATCCTTTTTTCACCTAATGGCAGCTTTTTCTAGCTGTAAAAAGCTCAAGAAAGGAGGGGACTTGCCACTGGAAAACAATACAGGTGTATCCAGTTCCATAGTGGCAGAGATTTTACCAGAAGACAGCCACTCCAGCATCCAGCAGAGCACAATTTCTATAGCAAACCCAGATCCCATTGCAGGCAATGCTGGTTTAAGAGCTCAGGTTTGTGACCTGCTCTCCACCTGAATGCAGTACATGCTCGATTTATGGTAGAGCAGCCTCAAAATCTGCCAACTGCTGTGACAGTGACATGGTGTTTATTCAGTAAATGCTTCTGTTTGCTCAGGAAAGCCCTCAGCTATCTTCTGCCCAGCTGGGGATCTCTGTTCCTGGGGACAATCTGAAAACACACACAAAGTCCCACAGGGGGATCAGTGACAGACTGGTCCTTCACAGAGTTTTCTTTACTTGTGTGTAATTGAGGATCATTCAGTCTGTCCTTAGACCTGGCCTTTCTCCTTTCCCCCCACTCTACCTTGCAGAAGTAGAAACTGGTAACTGTTGGGAAGAGTTTACCTCCTGGAAAATGTGACTTTTTACCAATTACTGAAAGCACATTTCATTTCACAAGCCATTGCACAAACCAACCCTGTAGACTTTGAACAGCCTTAGTGACAAGTCACTCCTTCCTGTCCATCCATGACATATTAAATAAGACCAGTGCCTGTTAGAGCCACATCAAAGAAACACACTGGCCACTGAATATTCATTGAGAGCCATAGAGTAACCCAGAGAAGAGGTAATGCCTCCCAGAGTCCACGTCCACAGGAATTTCTACTAAGAGTGAACTGGAGTACACATATTGGCAACTGTGTAAATCTTGGATAAGTGTATTATTCTGCTGCCATAGGAAGAGTGCTTGGCAAAAGAAACAAAGAGTAACGAGGCAGCTTTGGGAAATGGGCAATATGAAATGTTGTTTGTTCCACTTCCTCGTTTACCTTACTGCATACATGCAAAATGCAACATGAAATTAAGTCATTTTTACAGAAAAAATAATGCTCAAAATACCATGAGGAGAGAAGAATCTTATTATTTTAATATTAAGATTATTATTGTGTGTAGTACTTGAATACTTCTGTTAATGTTCCTCAGATTGTTTTCTGAGTTAATTATTCAACTACTTCTTAAAATGGCCTTGATTACCTGGAATATCCATGTAGAAAGTGGAAACTGCTGGAAAGACAAGAAATATGGCACTAACAGGAGCAAAAAGAAGTAAAATTAAACCCATTGCATGAAACTTTATAAATCAAGAAAATTTTCTGATAAGCAGAAAGATGTTGATCGGTAGCTTTGGTGCTGACTTGCATCAGTTGACAAGCAGTTCATGAAAAGGCTTAGATACACACAAAATCACAGAATCACAGATTGGCTGAGGTTGGAAGGGACCTCTGCAGGTCACATAGTCCAAGCCACCTGCTCAAGCAGAGCCATCTGGAGCTGGCTCCTCAGGACCATGTCCAAATTGCTTTTGAGTACATCCAAGCATGGAGCTTCTCTGGGCAACCTGTGCCAGTGCTTGGTCACCCTCACAGCAAAAAAGGGATTGATGGGATCAGTTGGAGAGGCAGGCTCAGGAAGTGACTGTGCCATGAAATACAAATGTACACGTGTGTGCTTGGATTCCACATGTACGTGTGCAGCCCTGCTGCTGCTGACTGGAGCCCAGGGACACTGTCTGGGGTGCAGGGAGTGCTTGCAGGTTCTTTCTCCTCAAGTGTTTGTTTTTCTTTCTCACTGGTTTCAAACATGCTCGGCATATCAGTGAAACAAGAGGTAAACATGGTGCTGTCTCAGATTACATCTGTTCCCCAGGCGATCTCCAAAGCAAACATTGGTCTCCCAATGAAAAATACAGCTATTACCCATTATTGGACATATCCAGTCACTGCCTGACCACCAAGTTGCACAGTTAATGAATCTGCCCATTTCTAATAAAAATAAACCAGACAAAGGAAGTGGCCAGCTTAAGCTGGACTTGAAGAGAAGACAAAAAGAGATTTAATAAAACATACTCAAGGTTGACATTTCCTTTTTATTGGAAACATGGCTTTCTCAGGAATGACACAATCACATAGATACTATTAGTAAAGCCACATATTGGCACCAGGTTTTAAGATCTTTACCCATATGATTTAATTTTGGAAGCAGTAAAAACCAAAAGGGAAATTCCTCTGGCCCTGTTATTTCACAGTTTAAGCTTCAAATTAAAGTATTTCCAAGCAGAGCATAAAAGTATCAGTCAAAATTAACTAAGCCACTTCTTATAACACTAGCAGAAACAGTATTTAAAGATTGTATCTGTATTCCCTGGTCCCCTTCTTATCTGTTCAAGTTATTTAGGAATCAAGTCAGTTTATATAAAGCAGTGATCAAGAAAAGCTCCAGCAGAAACAGTCTACAAACCACAGTTTTTTAAAGAGAAATTTTACTGGATACATCCTAGATTTTTTTTTTTTTTTTCAGGAGTCAATCAGTTCACATGCATAAGATTCCTTCCAAGTTGTAATATTTTTTATTAATCCAGAATCAACATTTCTACTGAACATAAATACAGGTATTTTAAAGTTCAAATAATTTAGTTAAGAAACACTTCAAATCTACACACGTTATTTCCAAATGAAAGTTTGGATTTCTTGCCAGAATTTTCTAAAATTCTCAGGGAGATTGACTTTTCTTTTTTTGTAAATTTTGTGTATGAAAACTTTTTTCTGAACAAAAACTTCCAACTTGAAAAAAATAATTACCTGAAAGAGATTTCCTTGTCTTGCAATTGGCATTGAGAAACTACAACAGCATTATTTTTCCATTGCTTTTTTCTACACAGGAAAATCACACATACTTTCACTTTAAGTATTTTTGATTGACTTAAGGAAAGGTTGAGATCAGGAGAAAACCAAAAACTGTAATTTCACTTTTCATTCCAAAGATTGTGTTTTGTGCTCTTTAGCAACAACCTAATATCCCACAAATGTATTTACCAAATGCAGACAAAACTGATTTTTATGTTGCAGAAACTGGCATGTTCTGTGCTAACTGAAGATCCCAGGCTTCATATTGTGACAACCCACTGAGAGTTTTTGAAAAGCAACAGTAGTGGTTTTTACTCCGGTTTCTGGAAGGATTTCAGGGTTATGAAACATCACACTTCAATTCTTTAATAGAAATGAAGAATTTCAGCTGAAGCAAAATCTCTTAGGCAGAAGGCAGTGGATATTGGCTGTGTTATCAGTTATCAGTGTGACAATTCTTTTTTCTTCGCCTGACCTAACTCCTCTCTTGGCAAGCAGACAACACCAAACCCACACCCGGAATGCTGGCAATCAAAAGTGGCTTTCACTGCTTAAAGACAGCTGCTCTCACAGCTTCAAAAATGTTCCATGTCAGCTAATAACAATACTGGTAAAACAGAAAAAGGATGTGATTTGGAGGTGTCTGACCTTTAATAATGTCTTTTCTTCCATCACTGATTGGTCTGATCAGCCTTTAGGAATTAAATCAAGCCAAAGTTACTGGCATGGCCTTGAGCCTCCATTAATTTCTGAATATGTGAATGAGCAAACACTCCCCTCACACGAGCACACTGCACACTCAACTCCTGGGTCATTTGATTCTCTGCCATACAAAAGGACCCAATTGTGCTACCAAAAGTTTCTCATAGACAGAGAGCAGAGTCAGTGTGTGGGAAATGCATTTATTTCTTTGTCTAACTTCAAAATGTAATTTGTGTTATCATATTTGTCTAAAGGTAGTGTGTTCTTCCTCTTCTCCCTCTCTTTGTAGACCTTCTGTGAATTCCATTTCACATTTTCATAACCAATAACTTTAAAAATATGAATTTGCATAGACTGTCATGATTTCTTTAGTTTCAGTGGAATCTCTATGAGGAGGTTGAGCCTAAGACTGTGTTTATAGAGAGTCAGCAGCAGCAAAGTATATTGTAGTTTCATATCATTCTAATCTAACTCCTCTACATCTTGTTATCTACTTCAGCAAATTAGTGTATAAAACATATAAATGATTGGCAAAAATTAACTGTATATTTCTACTTTAACTGAACTATTTACATGGCATTACGGGGAGGAGGGGGGAAGATTAGTTTTTCAAGATATAAACAAGCATTATTTTGCAATCTTTGGCCTGTAACTGAAAGATAATAGTTTTAATTTGCATTCAAATAAAGTAAATCTCTCAGTGTAAAAGACTTTTTATAGTTCCCATAAACCAGAAACAGATTAAAGTGTAGACAGTATAAGGAGGACAGGAAGATAAATCAACCAGACAAACAAGATGATCAAAAAAAAAAAAAAAAAGGAAAATAATCTTTTCTAAATAATCAGCTTCACAAATCCTGCAGAATGGACAAAAGTGCTTGTGATTTCTCCAGATTTCTGTCATTAAAGTTTTGGCTTCAGCTCAAATGGCAAGAACCTTTGCTTAGGGATACCCATCTTGGAAATACTCTGACTTTCTCTTGTTAATTCCAAATCCTTTTATTTGGAGACCCTGCCTTCTACCAGGAAGGACACATCAGCTCCTTAGATCAAGTATTTTTGCAAATATGCCAGTATTGTACCTTTACTGTGGCAACATCAAACGCAGTTTTCTGGTTCTGAAAGTGCAATGTGCCCACAGTTTCCTCTGAAGTCAGTCATGATTATCAGTGTCATCACACTCTGAAAAGATCTACCTGATTTTCCCCCGTGGAGTCACTGAAACATGGTAGTATATGTCACTCTCAAAATTATTTTTTGCTATTTATTTGGTTATAGTTTAATGTTATACATATAAGCAGCTCTGAGAGCAGATATCAAGAACAGGACACCCATGTACAGTCTGGCAAACAAAGCATGCAAGATAAATAAGCATGTGTCTCATAATATATTATCCATGAGCCAGACCCCTGATTTTTGGCACAGTTGCAGTGTGCCACTCCTGCACCCAAATGGTCAAGCTGCTTTTACCTCACAGCCTGGGATTTAAGGTATCCACATGGGAGGTGTGCTTTCAAACCTCCTTTGGGAATAGTTGATTAAAGAGCCTTTGCACCTGGATGAGCACATTAATCACAAGGCTAATTTACAAAAGTTCATTTCACCTGCTGGCAATGCTTTATGAAAGTTAACCTGGCTGAGCCCTTTAAAAACTCTTGTGGGCCCCTGCCCTCAGGAAACAGTGCCAGTCCATGGGTCCTGTGGAGGCAGTACCAAAAGCTCAGCTCTGAGAAGTGATAGGAGTTAAAGCCACTTCTTCATTGAGAATTTTGTCCTCGTTAGCTACAGTTCTCCCTCCTTTTGCAATTATTCTGCTCTCTGTATGAGCCTTCTTTTTACCAGGCACTCCACAGAGAAAACATTTAACCTGAGGCTTTGGATTCCTCTTGGAGCTGGTACAGCCCAAAAGCTTAACAATGGGCCTAGAACTAAGTGGGTTTAGCATTGGGTTAAGTGCAAATAATCTGTGGTTTTCAGGTTGCAAAACAAGGGAAGTGAAAGTATAAAAATAGCAACTAATTTGAGAATTCTGCTTGGCATTAAATTATGTTATGGTGCCATGAGTCTTGAAACAGGGATCAGTTCCATGAAGCTCCCACCTACTTGTGGGCCTAAATGTATATAACTAATTAGGAAATTATTTACAATAATGCAGTTATTGATTAAGCTTCATGTCTGTACATTCATAGGTATGTAGTTTGTTGTGAGGACTCCAATTTCACTACACTCTGAGAAGTATGGAATTGATCTGCCCTGACAGATCCAGGAACTTGTCAGGAGCAGTACTTGTATGGCTCAGTCTTCCACCATCACAAATATGCTTCAGTACAATTGTTTTGAGTGAAATCATGTAAGGATATGGCTCAATGTATTTTGTCTGGCTTCCTATCTTAGCTGAAAACTCTTGGGTTTTAATACACCCAATGAAAGAGGAGCCTAATCAAAAACTTTTGAGAGATCCAGAACACTTTTCTCCCTAAAGGCACATTCTCCCATCTCCCATTGTCTTCAAGGACTGAGTTTGGCCTCAAACGGCAGTGTCATCACCTGTCACAACAAAGACTGAGGAAAGGTTGTGCCCTCTGTACCACGTATTTTTAACACAATGAACAAAAAAAGTAACAGTTGGGGTTTTTGTAACAGAAGATCAAGTTTTGGACTGTGTTAAAAACCCTTCTGAATCAAACATTAGAAAGCATCATGCATAGTTCCTAAAAACTGGTCTTGCAAGAAACTGTGGGTCTTTTGATTAAAATGGAAAAGCAGGATGATTTTCTGGTATTTAGTTCAGTTTTAAGCCAATAAGAGGCAGTAGATTCATGAAGGCATAAAAGTTGAAAATAGCATTCTGTCCTCTCACTACCTGACTGATTTTGTTTTAGAAAACAGTATTTAGGAACAGCTCTAACAATATGTAGCATTATTTCATTTGGCCATGGAAAGTTATGAAAATGTTGTATTTTTTCTAGTGACCTCGCCACCTCTCTACCTATATGCATGTGTATATATATGTATATATATATCTATTTAAGGCTGTTTTGAGAAACTATCGTGTTAAAGGAATGAGAATAAAACCCAAATTCTTTCCATTTCTAGAAGAGTGCCTATTTGAGGACTGTGTATTCAACTAGAAAGACAAACTTTTTTGTGTCATAACTTTACAACTAACAGCTTCACTGACTTTAAACAGAAAATAGCAATTTTGAAAATTGAAAGGAAATGACAACCAAAGTGACTGAACTTTCATAGTATTTAATCCACTTTAATATGCTTGGCACTAAGGTTAATGTTATTATTTGTATCCTTAAAGTTAAATGCTCTGATGATCAAGATTACAGAGCACATATTGGTTCTCTGTAAGAAACTGTGCTTAAATTTCTTACAGTAAAAAAAAAACCAAACCTTTTCTTTGTACAAATAAAACATATGAAATTATGCAAAAAATAAGGACAAGGTTAGTACTTTAAAACAAAGAACAGATAGTGGTGCAGGACGAAAAAACTGCAACAGACTTGGAAAAGGGGAACAAGTAGGGGTTTTTGAGTGACCTCTGGGAGAGAGTCCTCTTTGAGAGTCCTCTGGGACCATTCCTCTTTTTAAGGTGGTAAAAACACCATTCACACACAAATAAAAAAACCAAAATGGAAACAAAATAAATAAGTGTTCAGCTTCTTATTTAGCTAAGTCTAAAGCTATTCTGAAATTCAGAACAAGATCAACACTGGGTTTCCCTCTTAGTAGATAAGGCATTTCTCTACAACACAGGGCACAACAGTGGACGGTAGGAGGCAGCTCACTGCAATAGCAGAAATAAATGCATCTTGATTGGGGGAAAAAATACCTTTTTTTATATATGTTGAAAATCTAACCCTGTAAGTATGCTTGCTACACTTTACTTAGAAAGCAAGAATGAAACACAATAAAAAAATCCAATTTACTTTTAAAAAATGGTAGAGCAATGCAAAACTGACTATAACTTATGCTTCTAGACACAGGGCAATAAAGTTTTAAGATGCCATCTGTCATTGCACCTGAGTGCCCTTTGCAGTAGGTATGCAAAAGTGCAGAGGGCTGAACTCAGCACTAACGTAAGTAGGGGCACCTGCAATGGAACTCTTTATCCAATGCCAGTGGTGAACTAAGCCCACAGTGTTCAAAAGGAAAAGTTTTATAAAACACAACAGAATCTCCTGATATGAGTCCCTTGAAAATTATTTAATGGCTGCAAATCTTTGAGGGAACAGAACAGATGAAGTTCCTCAGTGGCTTTTTACAATAGCCACTCCACTAATGAACATCTGGAGTTCTTGCTGCTCTCTCAGTTTTATTCAGTCTAATCCGTACTGCATTAGACCTTTATGTTTTCATGTAGACCTTTATGTTTTCATGATAAACTGGCAGCAAAGACTGCCTTAAATAGAAAGAGAGGATGAAGACAATTTTTCCATTAACAATATATTTCCCTTTGGAGTCAGAGGTACGTTATTGGTTTGCTCTGAAAGTGAAACATAAACTGCCTCCTATTTGTGAAACATAATTATTGTAGCTTCTACCTGGAGATGTTTCAGAACAAAAGCCTGAAGTCTATTTCTTCTCACAAATCAAACTATGATACCACATACAAGCACAGGTCCATCATAAGCTACATTGGAAAAATTAATTCACACAAATTACTTCTTTTGAAGTGTGTGGTTCTCACTGATTTGTCAATCAGCTGCTCCTAAAAGCAGCACTGCTTCAGTTCAGTGCTTCTGCAAGGACTGAGGTGTGAGCCAGCAGTCACTTGGCTCTGTACACTACTCGCTGCTGGGAGAAGGTGGTGCTCATAGTCCACACTCCAAGCTGCTCACAGTGTCTGAAACACATAGCTTTTTACTGGTACAGTCTCATGGAAGTGGAACAGGAGACGGTTCCTTGTTCTGTTAGAGCTCCAACTTTGAATGTTTCCATTCCATTTATTTGCTAATGCCATCTTGTAAACATGGCCTGATTCCTAGGAAATTCCTCCAAAATATCACAGGAACACCTAGAAAAAATTTTTTCCAACAATATGCTCCGCTTCCCTGCTGCCAGCATCCATAGTCCATCATGGAGAGCAGAGTCCTTCTCCTCCACTTCTTTATTAGCAACTCACCCGCAGCAAACTGATAACACTCACTCCTCTCTGAATCATTACTTATGCTCTTCCCTTTCAGCAACTATTCTGTAAATAAAAATTTATATCTGACCTAACCCTGAATCAGGAGTGCTTGGAACTAAGTCACTGTTCCATCAGACAATCATAAGAGAGAAAACATTTAGTTGTGGATGCGCTATGCACTTTTAATGGAAATGTTTACCTAATGCACACTATGTTGTGCTACTGAATAGTTACATCTTGTAACATTCAAGTACTTATTAATAAAGAAACGCAAGCCTTGTTAACCTAGTGATACTATGCTAAAGATTACATTTGCAAGAGCATTACTGAAAACTTCTGTGCTACATTCAGCCAAGCCTGTTAAAGCTCTCTCTCCTCATTGTTTTCCTCTGCTTTTAGTGCATTGGCATTCCTTCCAAAACTGTACTTGTAAATGACTTCCCACCTCATTCAATTGTTCAAGCATTTCCCTTTTCTTTTCAGCCTTCCCTTCATGAGTTTCTCCACAGATTTTAAAACCTGTCCTTTGAAGCTTATCCACCACCATGATGCCTCTTTGTTGCAGTCTGACCCATCACATTCCTCTGGCATTCCAGGTGCAGGTCCCAGATTGATGGAAGTGCTACTGACTGTCACAGACCTGTGCTCCTTTCCCAGTCCCAA
This sequence comes from Pyrgilauda ruficollis, assembly GCF_017590135.1. Lineage (NCBI taxonomy): Eukaryota > Metazoa > Chordata > Aves > Passeriformes > Passeridae > Pyrgilauda > Pyrgilauda ruficollis. The sequence goes on along the minus strand of NW_024524934.1, from coordinate 3,682,092 downwards.
GAGCCCCCAGGCTTTGATGTTTCATTATAGATTTCTCCACAGTTTTCAATAATCAGCCTTTTTTTGAGTTTCAACAATGTGTCTAAGACAAGTCTCCTTACAAAACTTTCCAAACTTGCTTTTCTTTTCCACTATTTTTTTAATTATTTGGCAGACTAGAAATGTTATGAGTCCTCTACTCTGAAGCACAGAGGCAGAAAAACTTTCTCTGCATGGGGTAATGCTGTGCTGGGCTCCAGCTCAGAGCCTTAGCTCTGACAGTAAGAAAGAGAGCATATTAGTAGTGTATCTTTCTGCTCCTGCTTTTCTTTTTGGCAAGAACTGCTTCTCTGAGCCAGCAGGTGTTTAATGCTATTAAATTTATGGGTAGTGAAAGCTGTTGAATTTTAAAACATCTGGTAACATAAATTATCAGAATTTCTTTTCTTTTTTTCAGTGTAAGTTTGAAAAATGGTTTTGATATCAGCAGAAAAGCATTAGCAGCATTGAGAAAACTGTGTTTATTTTTGACTATTTGATCATTTGACTCTGGCTTCCCACAAGGATCCTCATACTAGTAGTAACAGTGCCCATAGATTGTGAGCTTGGACACAGCAGGTAAATCTCATACATGGATCACAAAATATGCCAGCAAAAAGTGTCAAAAGTGATGACTTTCTCACAAGGTGCGCAATCACCTGGATCTCCTTCTCTAGGGTTTTATCCACATTCTTCTTCCTCACATAGGTCTCGCTGCTCTTAGCCATAGCATATAATGAAAAGCGTAACAGGGGGAGGGGCCAGAAAAGAGGAAGGAAGGTCATAATTTGGAAAAGTTCACTGGCTGCTATGGTGTGAAAGAACTAGAGAACAAAATGAGCAGGTGATAAGAAGCATGCAAAATGATTTTAAGTATTTAATTTGCTTCACAGCCAACCCTCTTGACTCAAGTGGAGCAGTGTGACTTTTCAAGGCACTGAGAATCTGTGGCCCAACAGCACTGAGGATGGATAACAGCCACTGGATGATGATCTGCAGGATGGTTTCTATTTTAGAGAGTCCAACCCTGATTTAGATAGCTGAAGACTTCTGAAGCTTCACTGATTCATCACAGACTTGCAGGCTGTCTGAGATAAAGACACTGTTTTCCCAGAGTCTGGCATCACTGACCATGGGATGCACTCAGACTGTGAACAGAGAGACAATTTGACAATTTCTGTTGGAGCAGACCCAAGTATTGCTGGCTGAGCTGCTCCCACAAGGCTAAGCACATAGTTCACATGGGGTAGGAGACAACAAATTTGCATCTACGTGGGCAAGACAGACATGTGAAAAAAGCAGCATAAGAGATGAAACATGAGGTCTGATGCCCATCAAAAGCATAATTCTGATAGAATTATTCTTCTCTACGACACTCTTCTGTCACCTATTTCCTCTGTCACCCATATTTTCACTATCACTTTCCTCCCCTCCATCAAGGGTTCTTAGAGTTCAGAGCTGATCAGCTCTATGAGGAATTTCAAGCCCATAAATTTAATAAACAGAAGAAATACTGCCTTGGATTTTTAACAGTCATAATCATCAATGCATGAGAAATAGAAGCCAAGGAAATAAAATGTGTCCCGTATTTTTTTTTTTTTTCTTTAACAGCAGTTATTTTAAACTTTGTTACACCAATGTGATTTTTATAAACTAAGAAGATAGGTTTCCAACATGGGTGTTTGGTGTCTGGTTGACATTAGAAGTAACACAGGAGATAAAAGAAGAGAAAAGATGTAACTATTCAGTAGCACAACATAGTGTGCATTAGGTAAACATTTCCATTAAAAGTGCATAGCGCATCCACAACTAAATGTTTTCTCTCATATGATTGTCTGATGGAACAGTGACCTAATTCCAAGCACTTCTGATTCAGGGGTAGGTCAGATACAAATAAAAATGTGATGTCTGACCTCCAGTTTTATAGTAAGTCAGGTCTATTTAGGAAAAAAAAATATTTGGGATAATATTACCAACTCTGAACAATGAATGAGCTGAAATACTGCTTTGTGGCCTTATCTCCTGACTAGCCTCTTACAGCTCTGATTTCTTTTCCCCACAAGAAAAAAAAACATTACTATAATAAAATAATAATAAAGATAAAAAGCCTGGAAATTTCCAGGTCACCTTGGTGTGAAGGCTGGTTAACTAACCTGAGTGTTTTCCTTCCACAGTTTTGCAGATCTCAGCCAAACACTTTCCCCACATGACCGTGCTTTCCTCAGTGAAGCAGCCTATTCTGCTGCCCTGCTGCAGCTGTGGAACATCTGGGTGGGAAGATCCTTTGCCCCCAGGACTCCCTACAGCACAGCGTGGTTACGGATTCGAATGGTGCACAGGGAGTATGATTTGGCTCTCTACATTTCCTGTTATGAAATTTTGACCTACTCTGATTAATGTTTGTTTTTATATGACTACCAAGTTATTGGAAGTTCTTCTCCTCCTACTCTCACCTTCTCTGGATACCATGTATACACACACACACATATATATACAAAGGCATTATTAGACATATTATTTCAAACCATTAAAACACATTATTTATAACTTAAAAAAAGTATCCACTTTTCTCAAAACCTGTGGAAATTCTGAAGGCTCAGTTTCATTCACTATCAAAATCCCCAATTATGAAAATTTTTACTTTTCCAATTTAAATTGACTTTTTAACCAAAAGCAAAACAAACACAGTCAGTTACTGTTGGCACACGTTCCTAACTTTTTTCAGCACTTTTCTAACCAGCCATTCCCTTAAGCTACATTTCAAAACCACAACTTATTTTTTCTCCGGTACAAAGGAAAAGGTTCTTTATGTCATTTTCATGACTACACAAGGAAATCTATCATCATTTTTACTAACCAACTACTTCCCTTCATTCATCCCCAGATCTATGTCTATTGTTAAATATAATGTAATATGGAATAAAACCCTATGAAATAAAGTGGTTACCTCATCTAAAAATCAGGTTTCTTTGTTAACGAGTGATTTTCCATTACTCTCAGTGCCTGAATAATACCTTAAGAGCTTAAAGCAAAGAAAGTACTTAAAAACAGCATTCTACTTATTAAGTACAAAACACTCCCAAAATATTCAGAGAACAAACTAGAACAATATTAGGCTGCACACTATAAACGTACATTATTTTAAAATTGTTTCCCCTCTACATTTCACAGATATTTCCCAGTACTAGAATTTGGTGGATATTCACCATATAAAAGGGTGCTTAGTGGGGGATGAGGTGCTAGCAGCATATTACTTAAGACATGGGGCTCTGTCAAAGTGTCTTACTCTTTAAGTGCGCTGTTCAGGACACTTCAAAAAGGTGAGAGAAATACCCACTTCAGCCCTCAAAAGACAGCAGCAGAATACAAGCAACCTAGAAGAGTAGCTGAAAACATTAATTTGTTCTCAAGGACTGTTTTGGTACAGCAAGATTTAGCAGTTGGGCTCAAGGGTTAATCCTAAATCAGCTCTTTAATCAGAGGCCAGTACAGCTGGGAAACTGAGGCACAGATGCACAGGACACTAGAATAGAAACAATTCAACATCATCACACAGACAATTAAAGAGTAGGGAATTTAGGAATCTAATAACCCATATTGGAATTTAGCCAAGATGCTGAAACAGATGCACAAAGCTGTTGCAAGGATGCTTTGTGTATTCTTTATCATTTTAATATCTTATGTTATACCATATGGTCCCACATTTCAATCATTGCGATATAAGCCACAAAAGAGGTAAAAGAAAATGTTGACAAAACATTTATAGAGATTAAATTCCCTAAGGATCTTTTGGGTCTGGGATTTTACAGGCATTCCATTTTCAAAATGCTTCTAGACTTAAATAATCCTGGGGAAATATCCCTTTCTCCAGGGCACAGTTGGAAACACAAGACATAGACTGCGCCCAGTGATAGAGCAAAGTCCACAGACCAAAGAAAAATAGGAAAGGAATACATTCAAAATCACTTGAGAAGGCCTGTGGCAAGAAAAGGAACTATTCAGAGCAGGGGACACCAGGTCAGGAAAGAGCATAGCCAGGAGAAGCAGCCAGGAGAGCTACCACACAGCTGTTTCCTCCTCTGCCCCCTCTCCCAGTTCTTTGTCCTTTAGCTGACTCTGGCTCTGTCTGCTTTAGAAGGCTTCCTGCTCTTAGTGGATTTAAACAAATTCTTTGGTATTTGCTTATACGCTTTTGGCTGTTTGCTTTGCAAAATGCCTTTTAGTATCCCCGCATTTCTGTCTCATATTTACCTGCCATTAATTATAATCCTCTTCATAAGCGGAGATCTTCCCTTCCGGTACAGAGACATGCTCCGATTTTCCAGAATTTTTCCTTTACCTATACCTATTAATTTGCAATCCTACTCCTTTAGTTGCTCTTTTTTTTTTTTTCCTTTTTTTTTCCCTCCTAGGGGTAGTAATTTATTACTCATTTTATGGGATGTTTAAGTAGCCTCCATGCTGAGCTGCAACACTTTAATTTCCTCACTTTTCACCTTAACATCTTTTTTACCATCTTCCTCATTTTTAAGCCTCCAATTTAGTGCACAATTTAGGATCACTATACTGGTTCTCAGTACAATTCATTCTCTGAGGACACTTCTATTATACTATTACTTAAGCACATCTGTATTAATGTCACTTTTGTGTAGCTACATTGCAAGGCAGAGATACAGAACCCTACTCTGTGTCAGCCAGCTTTCCTGCTGCTCATGGGGCTACAGCAGCACACACTCACCACCAAATTTGCCCTGATTTTAAAGGGGTCACTGGCAGCTCTGCCCCAAAACCAATGTGTCCAGATAAGCAGTTTTACACACAGTGGATTGGGAGGCTCCTAGTACAGAAAACTTGGCCATGAGCAGGTGCTGTAAGGGTGGTGGTGAAGTTTAGCTGTTTTGCTTGAGGGTTATTTCAGTTTCATGGTTACACGTGTGCTCTGTTCAGTTTGCCTTAGCACGGGTATGAATATACAAGGACTCTTAAAAGAACAAAACCTGATCTCATTTTTTAAACTCCAAGGTAAGATAAGAAGAAAGGGGAAGTTGGGAAAAGCATTGCAATCACCTCTCTTACGAAGAATACAGTCACTTCAAGAGACAGAAGGAAAGAAAAGAACATCACACAAAAATTCAGGGATATTGGTAGCTTTTACTGACTGTTTACCTCACAATGCACAAAATATCCCTTGGCAGAAAACTCTGATAATATTTGGTGTCTTCCAGAGAAAATGTTGATTTCCTCAAAACCTGAATTTGTGATGGTTATTTTCAAAGGCTTTTTAGTTATCTGTACCTCTGTGCTCTCTTTAGGGGCATAGTTTTTCTTTGTGAGATTTTATGCAGTGCCTGCTATAAGATGACATTAATCTTTGTTCAAATGCCTGGACCTTATTCTAATTTCATGATTACAGTAATCCTCTGTTTCAATTCTATGGCTGTATCTCCTGCTTTTGCTTTCAAATGGATAAGTGGAGGATAAGTCACCTGAGCACAAAAATACAAGCAAAGAAAACTATGTTTGTTCTTCAGACTACATTGTCACCCAGCAAAGTTGGTTACTTTATTTTTTGAAGCCAAGACCAGCTGAAAGTTCAGACATGCATTTATCACAACAATGGAAAACACAAATTGGCTTTGTTTCCTTTTCCTTTATATGAAGTCATTACCAAACATATTGGCTTGGAACCCTAGGGATTTGGAAGCAGTGAGATTTAGAACAGGAATACAAATACTAGGATTTTTCAGCAATAAAAGAATGAACTTGAAACTACAAAGGGAAAAAAAGTGAGAAAGCTAAAAACAGTGATAGAACTGAGACTGATGACTTTGTAATTGTAAATAATACAGTAAGGAAATTAACTTAGGAAATTACAGAGAACATTAGAAGTTTATTCTTTTAAGTATGGAAAGGGAAAGACCGAAGCTGTAAGGACTATAAATTCACATTTTCTTCAGTAAGAAAAGGGTTAAAATACAAGCGACAATGCAGGAGAAGGAAAATAGGGAAAATTACTCCTTTGATCTAGCTTTTTCTTAATTCCACCTCTGAACAACTCTGAGACATCTTAAAAAGCTCATTGTGTGGAGAAAGCATATTTTCACCCCTGCTGGTGTCTAAGATGCCATTAGCTGTGGGTTGGCCGCTGTAGCCAAAAGCTTTGGTGCAAGTCTCAGTGACAGAGAAGGTAAACGGGGATGGGGCAATGCAGAGCAGTGGGAATGGCAGTCTCTCTACCCCTACCACGCACATCAGCTGCCCCAGCTGATGCCAGCACAGGGAGGTGAGCCTTCAGCCTGTCTCTGCCATCCATCCCTGACTGCTCCTTGCTTCTTGGGCAGTTGTTGCTTTTCCTACTGCACGTTGATAAGAGCTTGATCTCCTGTAAGAGGGAAAAGGTAATATTCCAGAAGACTAGTACTGCAATATCCTTCCCTGCTCAAAATATTCAACAGGAAGCTAGAAATTTTAGGCCATTTGCTATCCAATAATCTCCTTAAAAAGACATCCTGGATCCAGTTGCTTTATGGTGCTTCTAGTAATGCACATCAATAGATAGTGATAGAGTTATGTTCCAAACCCTATCCTAAATGGTCCATAATCAATTTTTTTACCTCATAGGAGATTCAAAATTCAATCGTCTGGAAGCCTAGGCAAGAGAAAGCTATGTTTAAACATCATCCCCTGCATGCCTGCAGAGTATAATACTTTTTAAAAGCTCATTTGACATATAGAAAAACATTTTGCTATCCATAAACACTGTAGTTCTGTGTATAAAAGAGTGGGTAAATTAAACTATCTGAATGAAAAAAAGAGCTGAACTATGGGAGCAAAAATCAGCTGAGTTAAAATGAGCAAAAGTTGAAGCTCTTTGTATCAAATATAAAGAGTGAGGCAGGAAAAATATTCTTCTGAAGTATTCATGTTCTGAAAACATGCTTTAAGTATACATAAAAATCCCAGTTTTTTACCTTTATCAGGTCATGACTTAGTCCCTGGATAGGTACATTTTGACCCAATAGCTCTCATTCTGGGATCAGGGCTTAAATGACCTATTTGGATCTTAGATAGAGCAGCTGCTCTGGGGAGAAGCAGACTCTCTGCAGCATCTGTCTTCCTTAATGGAAAGCAACTTCCTATTTGTTTACCTGCAAAAAGCTGCAAGTGCCATTAAAAGAGTGTTCAGGACAGTTTCAGTGCCAGGTCCTGAGATATAAAATTTTCTTTGATGTTTTACATTGGTTTCAATCAGGAATTTTCAAACTACTTTAATTTCCCTGTATTCCTTGCACCAAACAGTAACAGTAGGAAACCTGAAACATCCCCAGTGTTACTAGAGTTGTGAAAAAAAGAGATACCCAGCTTACTGAATTATTTCCAAATACTACTGTAGCTCTCTATGCATCCTTAGTAAAAAGGGGAAAAAAGTGAAACCTAATCATTAAAAGAAAACCTGTTTGGATTGTTTGAACTGTGAAGGTCTTGTGTTTTGTAGTTAGAAATTACACTTCTTTACATGTTTCTTAATCTGATGCAGGTTTTTCCTTTTCTTTCCCTCTTGCTTTTAATTTGACATGCCAGTCAAAGTTAACATTAGGAAAACCAGCAAATATAAACCTTGTAATTTATATGCATTCATGTTGTACACCATATTAGCTCTCATCTTGGCAAAAGTTAGCAGATTGTTCTCTGCTCTCTGGAGGAAATAGCATTCATTTTAGGTTTTAATGGAGCTTTAGGGTTATAGTAACTCAAATTAAACTGAATCATCATGAATTATTTCTGAATCCCATGTTATGTGCTCTCTTTTCTTACCTTTGTTGGTTTGTGAACATGTGAGTTTCACACACTGACAACTAAAACTTGTGCACTAAATAACATACAGCCCCTCATTTTGAATTGGAAAAACAACACATCAGACCATTCCTGAAATAACAGGAGCCCTGTCCCAGCAACAATGGCACATGCAAACTAATGTCTGGCATTGTCTGGGATAATAATGATGTTATGGACACGCAGAACTATGTTACCACAGGAACAACAGCTACAAGTATAAATTCTCATGCACAGGTACTTCTACCAGGGCACTGCAACTGGACTGGCATTATGTCTCATAAATAGATGAGAAATGAGAAGCAAGTACAGGCGGAGTCAAGTAATTACTGCTATTTGGCCAAATTCCAAATTTAATGTAAAATTCCAAAAGTATTTTAGAATAGCTTTTCTGCAGTTGAAAGAGTAAGACATTCAGATCTGCAACTAGAAAATTTCAGGTTATGTTTCTCCATTTATTAAAACCTGTTTCAATCTGGAATGGGAATGCACAGACACTCAAGCCAATTGGTGTGATAGTGCAAAAGTGCATACACCAGTATGAGAAGTTAGTTTTAGCATAAATTTCTGTGACATTAACCATAACCACCAAAACATAAATCTTATCTTAATGTTTTTGTCAGGAGGTTGGCATTCTTTCTAAGGTATCTTCTTGAAAGATTTGTCTGTATTTGCCCTTGTGCTCCCACAGCTGAGAGATACACAGATTTGCAGTACTTTTCAATGAGATTTGTCAGCTACTCTAATGAGAGAGTAGATTAACTCTACAGCATTATGGAGAACCACAGAGCCTGATGACATGCCAGATGGCTTTGGGAACTACTTTTGATCCAGACAATTCATAATTTCTGTATCTTTTTGATACATTTGGTTCAGAATAAAATTTTACCAGACTTTTTCTTCACCACTGAAATTCCTTTTTTCTTTTACAGCTCAATCAGTCAGAAAGATTAAATGTTTCTTAGACTGTACTTGTTTAGAAATCATAGGAGGTTCAAAAGTTCTTCAGATTTTGAAATTTCAATATATGCAGTGATGTGAAGCCAGTGTCACTTCCATTTTAAATGCTAATAATAATGCATTCTAAAGTAGATCACAGGTAATTACAGGTTCAGATTTTGCCACTTGTGGTTTGCTGGTATACTTTATCCTTGGTTAGAAGCCATCGAGGATGAATAAGAAAAAGGATAAATAATTTCTAGGCTATCCACACTTGACATGTTATTTTTGTTATACATAATTAGCTATGGAAAAATGATCGAAGAACAAAATACATGTAACTAGCAAGTTATTTATAGCTGTGGCTTTTCAGCCACTTGGCATTAACTATGAACCACATAGGGATAAGGACTGTTGGCTTCCTACCAGAAATAAGATTTTCTGCACTCCACATATCTCCTCACACAGAACATACTCTCAGCAAAAGCAGCATAGCTTCTGATAAGGAAAATCCAGGCACTTTGAAAAGCCACCAGGGAGGCAAATGCCCAGCATTGGTAGTTCACAGACTAGAAGAAAAAATGCAGTTTTGAGATCCTTTGGATAAATTAACTGATGTAACTTGACAAGAGGTGTTACTGCAGTGGCAGTGACATTCCTAACTCTCTACTTCCTTCCTCTTACCCCTGCTATATAGCTGTGTGTTGTGCTGTCTAACAAAAGGAGGTTTTTTATCTTGCAGGATGTTATACTTGAGGCCTCTTACCAGGAAAGAAAGAATGACACTATTCTGTAGGTGCAGGTGCATGACATAAATTAACAACCACTGCCATCTAACAAAGACAAGGATACTAAACAAAAAAAATCAACATTTTGTCTTACTTCTATGATCCTGAAAGGAACTAGATCAATGTGATCCTAGACCTAAGAAGAAAAATCAAAATGAGCTTTGGAAATAAAAAAGGTGTATTCTGCATTTCCTCAGTTTTACTGGCAAACTCTGGAGGTTAATAGCTGTAGGTGTAATATGCTGGATAAAAGCAATATGCAGATCTGAGGGACATCTTGAAATAAGGAGGCACATATAATGGAAACTGGTGTACCATCCATTTTTGATATACCAGCACCCACTGATAACAGCCATTCTCATTACAGCCATTGCATACACAGCCATTCTTCTCTCTTCCTTCCTTCACACTATTTCATTTCTCCTTTAAGTAATAAGTCTTAATTCTTCCTTGTGCTTCATAACAATGGCTCTCCTTTTCTTTCTGATCTTTCTCCTTTTTCTTCACACACTGACAAAGGTTTCCTCTGCCCATGATTCCTACTGGGCTTATTTCCCTACAGAGTATTTTCTAATTCCACCCATTTTCCTTTCTACAAAGTTTAATCCTGCCACAAAAGATTTAATTACCTAGCCGAAGTATGTGAAAGGATGTTCCCACAATTCAAGGCAGTAAAATGCAAGAGTTGGCCCCATTATGTTTATTTTACACACAGGGGGGAGAAAGGGAACCTGTATGATTAGAAAAAATATAAAAAGGAAAAAAATTAAAACTAACACTTGCAGTGATTTCAGCCCCAGTGGAAAACACACATTTATTGGGAAGAATTCTCAGCAGTAATGCTGGAAATCTAACATTTTCTAGTTCAATTACAACATCGGATCCTAGATATTGGTAAGAGGCTTGTTTCTCAGAACTTTGATACTGAATCAATACTGTGCTAACTTGTGATGCATTAAAACAGTGCAGGAGGTGTCCAAATGTTATTAATAGTTTCATAGCCTTCCCATCTATTCTGCCAGACATACTTAGTTATTGTCAAAATTACTGTTTTATTGAAATAAAAACAAGCACGGTATGGACTTACATGCAGTTGCACATTGAAAGACAGCCTAACGAATTCCAGGGAGTCTGACTGCACACTCAGTGTTTTTTCCTTCTCTCTGCACCATGATCACAGAAATACAAAGGTTTTCCTTTACCTGCGGCCTGCTTTTGAACAGCAGGAATGATGGTGACCCCAAAACCATCACCATATTTTCAGTCTGGTGCAGGTTCAGTGACAATTAAGAACCAAGCACATGGCCAAGTCCCCAGATATGACAGGCAAGTACTTCCACAGGGGATTAATCTTCTCCCACTTCACAGATCCACAGTGGAAGTCCCTACATCCCATCTGTTGGTGCAGACTCGCTTTCTACTCAATGCAGAAAAGTAAGCACCTGCAGAGTGCTTACAATACACCTGCTGTGCCTTCAAAGAGGAAAAACAGTCCAAAGAATCACCTGATTTTTATCACAGACCTGCAAAGCCAAGCAGATGGAGATATGGGCACTATTGATTCCTGCATTTGGACAAACAATCCCAGCCATGGTGTATAAATAATATGGATGGTCTCTTCAGCCTTGTGTCCTCGAGCTATTCCACTCCCATTCATCCTCTGAGCAGCCCTATACAATGACTTCTGTATTTTTGGGGTTTTTTCATCAGTGTCTTAACTGCTACTTCATTGGACTGAATTTCCATGCTGCTCTCTCATTTAGGCAGCTCACATAAGTAGTTCATTTCCCTCCCCACGTCTTCTAATTGATGATTTCCAGTTTCCTAGAAGGACACTATTGTTATAAGTCTCTTGATGGTTAGGTAATTCAGAAAAGCCCACCTCACATTTCTCCCTTTAAAAAACTTAACCGGTTTCCCTGTCTATTCACACAGTCATATACGCTGTTAGGAGCCTCCAACACTATAAATTAGAGTTTACTGGGATGACTGAGAACTTTTCAGTTTATTTTTATGAAATGGATTATTCTCAGCTGGGACCTAGATGTTGACCTCATTGATTTTTTCCCCCACATAGGCCACTAATGCAGCACTGGAATGTATCATATTTGACTGGACACAATCAAAGCTGCTGAACTTGCCTAAAACCACTTTTGTGTGTAGTTCTATTAGGCTGAGACTCCCTGATGCATGTGACAAAGTTTCTTTGCATGTTGATGGAACAAAAGGAGGAAAATTTCAGAATATTTGGCCAATCATAGGATTAGAGGAAGGAATTTTATAATGTAAATACTGATCCAAGCAAAAATAATTGATTTTTAAGAAAGAAAGAGCTGTGCAAACTTCATATGGTTAAAAGAAAGTAGAGCCAATTATTCATTTTTCTCCTCTCCAAAGAATTACTAGTTGACTACCATTTCCTTCTTTAGGACTACTGCTGATGAAATTGCATCTTTAAAATCTAACCTATTAGTGTTTGCAAAAATGACACTCTGTTAAGAAATAAATTAATCATTCATCTATGATGGTCACAAAAAGCAATGAGGTTTTTTTTCTCCTTCTTTCTTCCTTTCCTAATCCTTGGATTTCACCTATAGCCTGCATGCAAGTAATGCACATTAGTCAATTAATAGGCTGTTAAATGACAACAGTTCCAGGCAATTTAATTACTGTTGGTAAAATAAGAAATGAGTTATTGCATGTCAGTAACTAATTTCAGCTCCTTTTCTTGGAACAAATCAACTTTGGATGTGATGGCTTATTTAGGGAAAAAAACCAATTTCTTCCTAGCGAATGCAAACTACTGAGTAATTTTTCGGAAAAAAAAAATAAATGCCTTTTCAAAATCTTCTGCCCTTTGCTCCTAGTGCCAGGCAAAGTTTATTTTAATACCTAGGTTACTATTTCTGCAACTAAATATACTAAAAAATATAGTGTGAGCATAAATAAAGAAAAAGAACCCATGCAACCCAGAATATTCTTCCCTCCATTTCAGTCGTTCTGTATGTTTATATCATAAGTATGTTATGATGAATGAACTTTAACCATCCACTGAAATACATAATTCTGTAGTAAAACAGTTATTTGTTGTAGCTGAGGGTTTGCACAAGAGATAGCAGTGGCAAGTGTGCATTAGTTTTATTTTCTGAAGTATAAAGAAATTATTTAATATGGATAATAATGTCTAGCAGAACAATTTATAATCCTACATTTTAGTAACTCCCTATAATAAAAGGACATATCCAAAACATGTTAGTAGGTGCTGGTCTCAAAAGACAACAGTGTGGTTTACAACCTCTTCTGGAGGAAGAAGGGGAAGCACCTGTTTTGGATAATCTCATATTAATGTTGGTACTTTATACCTGAAGGAATTCAGCAGTACCCTAGTGGTTCCACCTCCCTTGTGCAAGTTCTGTGACATTTCTGGAGTTAGTTGACTCCACCACAACTCTATGACTAGAGACAACTTTCTCAGAAATTTTATTTCACTGTTCTGTGACATTTTTTTACAGGGAAGGAAGTCACTTTTAATGTAAAGAGCTCTGAGAAAATTTCATTTTCCTATCCTTGCATACATGTAGACTGCTGAGCAAATTACTAACAGGATCTTGAATAAGTGTGTAGAATGAAAGCCAGGAAAATCACTGGAAACATTTTGGTTTTTTTTTCATCCATAGCCTATTTAACACCTTATCACTGTTGGAAACTGGTGCTTGACTGAGGGCTCCTCAACACAAAAAAAAAAAAAAAAAAAAAAAAAAAAAAAAAAAAAAAAAAAAAAGATAGCACAGATGGAGTTTATGCAAGCATTAGTCAATGCAAAAATTGCCACAAATGAAACAAACAAATTAAAAAAAAAAAAAAAGTGGTACCACCAGGCACCTTTGCTTTTGAAAAATCTTCCATAAAACACACTTTCTTAAAAAGAAGACGCAGTAGTTCCTTGAACACTTAGTAAGAGTTCCATGATAACCAAACTGCAGCAGTTCTTATAGAATCAAGTCAAGTGAGTAAAAAGGAACCAATTTTATATTAACATTCAAGAACTGAGCTGGTCCAAAGCTCTCAAACAAAATAGTTTTCACTTGAAAATCACCTGTGCAAGAGAGCTGCTTAAAATCATTTATAAATTCCAAGATCTAAAAAAAAACTAAAGCAAAAGAAATAGCCTTTACATCCATATATTCCTGGAAATTTTCATATTTACAATTTATTTTTAAATTATTTTCCAGATAACATAGCCCTGAGTGTGTCTAGAATGCTTACTGCATTCACCTTTATAGGCTAAAATCCAGTGTATATTAGGTCAGTCAAAACACCCCTTTTGTCTGGCCTCAACAGCCTTAAAGTATTAGAAACAGGATTAGCTAAGAATCCACATTTTCATCCTCACCATCAAGTACCAGCTCCTCGATGTAGAATAATATGTATTAATTTTTCATTAGTGAAATTGAATTTGACTCCCAAATGGAGCAACACAGACCTGAGAACACAGATCAAGGTATCAATGGCCAGCTGTGTGAGAACATCAGACAGATTTCCCAAGAGCTCAGCCATGAGATCCTCACCTCTTCTCTGTGTCCTCTACTGGAAAGAGACTTCTTACAACTGAAAGCTCTGCAAATATGCCCTCTTGTGCCTCTGGCCTCTGCCCTGAGAGAAGCGGGGAAGCAGAGGGGCAGGCACTGATCTCTGTGGTGCCCAGTGATCAGGACCCGAGGGAATAGCCTGAAGTTGTCAGGGAAGGTTTAGGCTGGGTATCAGGAAAAGGTTCTTCACCCAGAGGGTGGTTGGGCACTGGAACAGGCTCCCCAAGGGAAGTGGTCACAGCACCAAGCCTGGCAGAGTTCAGGAAGTCTACAGACAGCTCTCTATGAGACATGGTGTGACTCTTGGGGTATTCTGTGCAGGGCTGGGAGTTGGACGCGATGATCCTTGTGGGTCCCTTCCAACTCCACATATTCTGTGATTCTGTGAAGCCCCAGTACATCTGGAAATTTCAGAGACCCCAGCTATACCAGGATGGAAGAGAATCTCTACACTTTACTCAGACAAAAACACTGGAGACTATAATGAGAAGGTCAGACCTTTAATCGCCTGTTTCACTCTCCATTTATCAAACTCTAGGCTTATCTTTTTTCTATTACATGCCTCTCTTCATATTTTATTGCTGTAGCAACCACCTATTGTAGACTATGAAACACTTCCTTGTCCTGCAACTCTGATGGAACTGTTCAATTGCATAGCAAATCGCGTCTTACTCAAACTCAAGAAATTTTGTTTCTGCTTTTGTACTTATTTTGCTGTACTCCTTATTGCTATACTGTCCTGTACCATTTCACTGCCACTCTTTTAAATTAAAGTTAATACACAGAAAATGATGCCACTCTAATAAATGAAAATTAAGCGCACAGAAAGAATTAAACACACGCTTAAGCATAATTACTGTTCATATATGACAGACATTAATGGTAGTTTTGCTACAGATACAGACTAAGCAACCTTACTAAAAAAAGATATTAAAATTATGAGGCTGATTTAAAGGCTCACCAGATCAGAGATTTCCTAGAATAAACCTGACAATCATCTACAGTATGAGAGTGCAAACAGCTTAATAATTAGGAGCATTTCTGTGTACAGAGTTACTTCACTAGTAAAACACTCCACACTTCTTCTCTGAAGTACCTGGATAGTTCAGTTCTTGATGTAACAATCCACTTGCTGCTCTCTAAATACCGATACAAGACAGACTCCCTGGACAAGAGTTATTGTACTTCTGTTCATGACTCTGTGGACATGAATAGTCCTAGTTTAGATGCACAGTGAAGCAAATAAATTTGATATATTAGGATTCACCAGTCATAACGAGAGGTGCATAATAAACACGCCAGCTCCAGAAATATCCACTTTGTTGTGGAGTGCAGTGCAGTGACTGTCTGATGCATGCAGTTCATCACTCTGTGCTTTCTAAGACAGGGAAAAAGACTGCTCTGCACAGAGTTACTGCACATTAACTATAACCGGCCTGCTGCACTTATGTCCAAAATACTCAGCAGTAGCACAGAGAGAATCATCCTGTCTGTCAGAGCAGAGTACTTGAAAATACTCCAAACCTATGAAGTCCTGAGGCACAGATTAATCCCAGGACCAGACAACAGGAATTGGTGGTCTTGAAGTCCACAGAATTCACCAACTAGACAAATGCATTTTTAGGTAGCAGGACCTTCCACCATCATAACACAGAGTGTCACCATGGTCACTGCCTAGTCAAAAGTGCTGGGTTTGTTTTTTTCCAGTCATACAGATCACTGCTGGCTATTAATAGAAAAAAGCAAAAAGAACATTTTGATATTAATGGCAAAGAATAATGCAATTTGCAAACTTTCTGCAATATGGTAAGATCTTAAAAAATTTACAAATTTGTTTGTAAGCAGAAGAAAAAAAATCCATCTCTCCTTCATCCTGTCTACATTTAAATCATGTCTAATGCAATTACTTGGCACATCAACATTCTTCATTACTACCCAACAAGTCCAAGATCTGGAGCCCCATTTATGAGCATATGCTTTGCCAGAGACAACCTTACTGCATTTTTTAACTGTTACAGCTGCAGATAGACACCAAGAAGGAAATCACCTTCCTGAAAAGTTCTGCCTTTTAACTCTTCCATAAAAAACCAAGAGTTTCTTTAAGTATGCTTTATTAATGAGCTAGATTATACACTTCACATCAGAAAGTAGAGTTCACACCACCTGTGGCATAGTTACGTCTCTGTTACTTAAGATCACACTTCCAGTTGCACAGCAGTTGTCTTGTGTTGGCAAGTCTCCATATATCTACAGAGCAAATGTAATTTATTGCTGAAGCAATAATAAAGAGGCAGAGCAGAGGTAATACAGGCAAGTATAGTCAGACCTCGAGTTTCTGCCACAATGCATTGTCTACTTATTAAAAACTACTTAGCAATAAATAAGAACATCCAAAGGGATCCATAAGGCTGAGTAGCGTCTAGAGAACAGAAACCAGAAATGTATGAACCACCACAGAAGAATATGCCAGAAAGCCTCTTGTCACAGGCATTGTCCACTACCTTTCCACGCCTCTCACAAAATGCCTCATAATAGAAAGGACAAGAACAAACACTGCCTCAGGACACAGATTACCCACTATGTGCTCTTTCAGGTAATAAGGCACAGCATTTCACAGGGGCATTAGCAAGTGCAATTGCCATCCCAGAAGGGACTTTGCACCCAAAAGGCAGAACATGAAATTTTAGGAAGTACCTGATTATCACTGTTCTTTGAAAATACAGCTTAGCAATGCCTAAGCATATATAGAAGCTCCTCTTTAGATGTCTGTCCCTTCATCCTTTTTCTAGTTATCAATAGTCATAAAGAATTATTACATCAGAATTCTTTCAATATCAGACTATTTAAAAAAGTCTATCAGGCATTTTATAATGCAAATATGTCTTTTTAAGACTTGCAGAGGGAATGAATCCAGGAGTTATTGTCCATTCATCCTTTGACCTCTCATCTTCCAGAGCCTCTGGCACATCTACTCTTTTCCTATGCAGTAGTCATTAAAGGAGCAGAATTCAGAACTGCTTTCCAAGGAAACTCACATTCAATCCCCCCCTTGTAATGGAGATTTACAGTTTAGTTACCTATTGTGAATAATTAGTCTCCTAAAAATTGCTTTGGTAACATTTAACGTGACACGGGTTCTCTGCTATGCTCTCCTTCCATATTTCACCATTTTATATGTAGCTCCCTTTTGACAAACCCTATTAACCAAACCTTCCAGGCCTTACTGAAAATGTCAGGCTATAGAAAATAGATAAGAATTGGCATTCTGCAGAGCCAGCAGAGGCCTCCTGACTTGAATCTGGCAATGCTTTACTAAAGCTGTAACTCACAGGGCAAGAGAAGAAACAGCATCAATTGCTAGGGCAATGTAAAAGTGAACACAGCAGGATGTTTTACAGTTTGCTGTGTTCTGTAGTTAGCTGCTATCTTCTTTTCCTCTGAAAACCTACCGAAATTGCAGTCTTCAAACAAGGCAATGACGAATTGAGTAAGATTAGGGAAGTGTCTGGGTTGCAATACAGTGACCAGTGCAGAACCCACCATTTAAGAACACATTTGATCTCAGAATCAGTTGCTAAACCAACAGTATTGAGAAGCACATCCAAATTCCGCTGGACTTTATATTCACAAGTAGTTTTCATTTTGTTGGTTACCAAGATGAAGTAAGGAATGTGAATGCATTTGTACATATAGTCTCATTTCAGTATTTTAAGGACTCAGTATCTAAAGACTAGACGATTTTTACCTGTAATTTGAAAATTTGTGGTCCTTTGAGGAAGGAAAAATGTCTATTCTTCTTGCAGACAAAGAATCAAACTTTATCATTTTTGCATTTGCAGTAGCTGCTTCACATCATTTTGCTCACAAGACCAGATTTTGGAAATAGAATTCCTGGACACACTGGTTGTGAGGATGTCTGACACTGAGATCCTGAACAGCAATGGCCTCATGCTTTGACTTCCAGAGTCTAGGCATTTTAAAAAGGCAGGCAGCTAGTACTGAACCAATCACAGCCATGCTCAAAACATCTCACAGGAAGAGCCTGTTGTGGCTAATCACACTCCATGGCAGGTAGCTAGACAGCCAGACAGACCCCTTCTCTCATACTGAAAACCACAGATGTTGGTTTGAGTCTCTCACTCTCAGTTCCTTTCATTTCACTTCTTCAATATGCTTTGGTAAATCCTATGGATTCAGCTGCATCCTCAGGCTAGCAAAATAAGTTTTGGGAGCAAATGGAAAATTATGCAGACTGCCACCATCACCTGCTTTACCCATGCTGGAAAGCCAAGGTGGAGCAATCGGAGTGTGTGTCTTGGGAAGCAGACCTAAAAGAATTACCAAGGCTTTTCTTCCTACAAATTGCTCCTAGCTGGTACATTCAGTCCATCTAATGAAGTCAGGAGTACCACATAAAAATTACTATGAATGAGACAGCTCTTTTTAAAGGTGGTTCAAAAGAAAGAAAACGAAAATAAATTACTATGAATGAGACTATGAATGAGACAGCTCTTTTTAAAGGTGGTTCAAAAGAAAGAAAACGAAGTAATTGCCATTAAAGTTGCTGCTCACATCACTACAGTCGTATCACCTTGGGGCCTGCTGGTCTAGGACAGGTGATCAAAACCAAAAGTCCTTATCTTTTTTGAAAGGTAATGTCAGCAGCTGCACTCACCAATATGAGCTGCCACCTCATGCTTGTGTCATGGTAAATGATTATAGGCAGACAAATCTGCTTCTTTGTTTTAATCAGTTACTTAATCAGCTTCCTTGGAATGAACTGGTTTGGCTCAACAGACTGAGTGACAAAACTTGTCAAAGCAGAGGGTGTAATAAAAATGTACTGATAAATCATGGAAAAGTGATAGCATCATTCTTTTTATTTACCCTTTTGTTTCTATCAGAGCAAGTTAACCTCAGCTCCTTTCATTCATCTTTTGTCGTTATTGCTGGGAAATTTAGTATTTAGTTCAAGATGTTTCGCATGATAAATTATTAAAAATCTTTAACTGCTGGACAATGTTCTAGAGGTATAAGATTTTTTAGGAAAAAAATTATCCCTTGTTTTGCTGTGAGGGGAGACAGCTAATGAAAAATGGTCCAGAATTATTGTGAAACAATTGTCTGTAGTGTAATCAAGTCTGCTTCTGCCCTCCAACTACTCCAAGATATAATGATACATGTATCATTAAGCAGCTGCTATGGATGCCTGAGGAAATTGGTAGAAATTTGTACCTATTGTTTTTCTTTCTCTATTTCAATCTGCTCCGTTACACTCTTTCCATCCACTCCCCACTGCACTTTTTAAATGCTACAGGCCTGGAGAGGAGCAGGTGGTAAATGCCCAGCAGAAAAAGACCTGGGGGTGCAGTTTGACAGTGGGTGGGCATGAGCCAGCGTGTGCCCAGGTCAATGGCCAGTGGCATCCTGGTCTTTATCAGCAGCAGTGTGGCCAGCAGGACCAGGGCAGTGATTTTGCCCCTGTACTTGGCACTGGTGAGGCCACACTTGGTTGGAATCCTCTGTTTAGTTCTGGGTCACTCACAGCAAGAGGTGCATTGAGGTGCTGGAGCACGTCCAGAGAAGGACAAAGCTGGTGAAGGCTCTGGAGCACAAGTCCTGTGAAGAGCAGCTGAGGGAGCTGGGGATGTTTAGCCTGGAGAAAAGGATGCTCAAGAGGGACCTTATTATTCTCTAAAACTGCCAGAAAGGAAGGTGTTGCCAGGTTGGTCTCTTCTCCCAAGTTACAAGTGACAGAACAAGAGAAAATGGCCTCAAGTTGAACTGTGGGCGGAGAAGGAGGTGGGATTTAGATTGGATTTTAGGAAAAATTTCTTCACTGGAAGGGTTGTCAGATATTGGAACAGGCTTCTCAGGGAAGTGGTGTAATTACCATTCCTGGAAGTGTTAAAAAAATTATTAGCTGTGACACTCAGGAACATAGTCTAGTGGTGGACTTGCTAGTACTGGGCTATTGGTTGGACTCAAATTTCTTTTCCAGACTGAAGGATTCTGTGATTCTATATACTCTTAGCTGGATTCTGCCACTGGCTACACTGGTGTAACCCTTCACCCAAAGGGATGTCTGCTGTCTCTGAGAAAGGACATTCCTGGACTGTCTCCTTAATTATGGAATCATTCAACTAAGCACCTTTTTGGTCATGATTTTTAGCACAGCAAGTCGAGGGCAAGGGAGAATATGTGACTAATGTTCAATTAGAAGAGTCTAGATATTAAACAATTGGTTTTTTAATGGTTAATAAGCATTGTGCAATATTAAAAACTATAATTAGGTGTGTGGGATTCTCCTACCCTGTTCCCAGCCCCCACGCACATGGTCTCCAGTTGGCGAGTTTTCCTGCGCAAAGGTACAAGGCACACTTTTTAAAATAGGATCTTCGGAGGAGCCAAAACCACTCCTGATAGTTGACACCTTCCACAGTGGTCTATTCAGCACAGTATTTTGAGGATTTAAACTAAACTGCTGTTAAATGTTGTTATTATTTAATGTCGATTCTCATTCTCTTCAGCAAAGAGGCCACAACACAAAGACATAGGAAGCAGCAAAATACTGGCAGTATTTACTGAAAGAAGGAACATGGATGTGAAGCATTTTCCTGAACCCTCAAACAAAATAATTCTAACTTTATTTTATTTTTTTAAGTGGATAAGCTGTCACCAGGGTGCCTGCCAAGAGAAATTTATTTCTGGCATATGTTGCAGAACACCAGCCTCCATTTTAGGCTTCAACAAAAAACACTGATGTGATCATGCCAGCACACAGACATTCAAGAAGGTGGACACTGATGAGTGGGTGTCACAGAAAACACTACAGAGGGATCTTTTTATTAGTAGAGGTGGAGTATTTGTACATGACAAAACTCCACAATAGCTCGATTTTCCTAAGAGAGAAAGAAAAAAGATAAGCAGCTCTTGGCTAAATTTCTGTGTGCTGGCAAAGAGTGGGGAAGAGGGTAAAGCTGCATGAAATTTTCCTGTTGAAACCTGAAATAATGCTAGATCAAATCCAAACCAGCCTCCAGGAGTCAGTGAAGCTCTGGAATACTTTCAACCAAGGAAATTCTCCTAGATTTTGACTCTGTTTAAGGGCAGATAGGACAGTATGCCTCCTCTCCCATCCCCTGTGGCCAGACCCCTGATCAAGGACCTCAGTGACTGCAAGGTTTCACAAGAAATCAGCTTTACTCTAAATCTGCTACCATTGGTTCAGTGACAGAAAGCTTTCAAAAAATTCCAGCCCAGAGGGTCTGCTTTTATTTGCACAAAACAAAGAAAAATCGAGATCTTTCTGCATCTAAAAAGACTAAAATTTGTTAAATATGAGTTAGCACAAGCAGTCAGAAAATATAGAGAGGTCTGTGGTACCAAAAATCATTTTGCACAGACACAATTTCAGAGTTCTGGAGGCTGCTGCTTAAAGGACTAGAATCTCCAACAGCCTACCTGGCCCATTAGTGCTTATGGTCTCAGGAGCAGCAGCAGAAAAGAAAATATTGGCAGCTTGTTCAGCTAATTGTACTTACCGTGGCAGTGCAGATGGGACTGCATTATTACACCAAACTGAAAATGAGTCAGCTGGAGCACAGGTACCTGTTACCTCCTGATTTTGCCTCCGGAGGACAAGGGAAAAGGCCTGGGGAGACAAGAATAGCAGTGTCAGAAACCAGTCAGTGAGATTCATCACAGAATGTCAGAGGTCCTTTTATCCTGTCACAGGCAATTCTGACTGTTACTGAAGAAAGAAGGAAAGCTGTAATTTTTACTGTGTTCAAGGTACCAAAAGCCTTGTACTAGCCGTGCCACAACAGAAGCCAGTTCTATTGGAATAGGAATGCTTGATTTCAGCTTTGAAAATATATTTTTGCCAACAGGATGCTGGCACAAAATATTTTCCAAAACATAATTAATTTTAAAAAAACAGTAGTAATCTGTAAAACGTCAATAATGTGCAAGTCTTATGGTGCTCTTTTTTTTTTCATGAATTAGTAAAAGAAAAGGAAAAAAATGTCTATTTTTAAAATGATTATTGATTTTTCTTGTCCATATCACTTCAACTTTGACCCATGAGATTTGTCTCTTCTGTAAGATCAATAAAAAGCATTGGACCTTACAGGATATAATTTTTCACATCCTCTAGATGACGTGCTATAGATTCATATTTTGGTCAGAATTTCACCTCTGCAGGCAGGCATTGATGATTTTGAAAGTACCCATATTTATTTAAAAAAACATAATTAAGAGAGCAAATGGATGATAATGGCACTACTTATTGACTGGGAAAGAAGAGAAGACATTGCAATTCTCTGTTCTATGTAAATTTGACAATTCACATACAAGATTTTTAACAGAAAGAAGCTTCCCTAACCCAGAAAGTACATCTCTTCAACAAGATCATTTACAAAACAGCTGAGGAAACAACACAGGACAACATTCAAACATCAAACCTTCACACAACACACAACATGTTTGCAGTCTATACCTCATCCAGTTCCTGAACTTTGAAACACTTCTTGATGCCAGCTCTCCATCACATTCTCAGAGCAGAGATGTTTACTGTCTCACAGTAAGGGTCACCAGTTCATAGTTACAAATCTAAGTTAGAAGTGGGACAAAGCAATAGATCACAGGCCCTTTCCTATTGCCCAGGATAACCTTCCAGCATCGAGAAGCCTCTAGGCAGCACAATTCTTCTGTTTGGGAATTCTATGCTTATTTTGAGAATTTGTTGACAAACAACACTAAAATGATGACAGGATGCTTTTAAACCTCTTACCCCTGAAAGAGTAACCAGTCAAAAAAGCTCTCCTCACAGACAAATTATTTTCTTCTAAGAATGATTGCAGAAGAATTTTAGTCTGAATTATATAAGGAATTGTGTGGGTTTTTACTTACCAAATAATCAATAAAAATTGTGGGAAGCATAACTTGGGACTACATATTAATCTTGCATTCAGCCTTCCTTGCTAGTTTTCAACAGGACCTATCCATCTTGCTGAGTCTATAGGAGTGATTTGTTTCATCTGTACACTCCATGCACCACTAAATATAAAATCAACTTCTGTTTAACAAAGTGGATAGCAGCATGAGGCCCTTCCTGAAAGCCTAGGCCCTGGCAAGAGCATTGCTAATGATGAGAAGTTGTTAGCCTGGAAAAGCAACTACTTTATGGCACAAGCCACACTGTGAGCAGATCAGTTTTGAAAAGAAACAATGTTGGTTTCTCCTCTAAGCAACTCCACAGATACCCTGCGGACCTTCTGTGATGTGACGCATTTGTAGGAAAGCACAGTAACACAGGAGCCTAAGAGCAGCCAGACTGGATCAGGCCATGGGTCTGTTTAGCCCAGTGTCCTGTGTCTGACAATGCCAAAAGGGGATGAAAGGACCAGGTAACAGGAAAAGCTGTATATAAAGGTACTTTTCCTAAATGCTTTCCCAGATTTTAACTGGGAGATGTTTAATTCAACAAGTGCGTCTGCCATAACCGCCATACTTTTTTATCCATAAAGTTACCCAGTTATTGAACCTGTGCTAACATTTCATTCTGATCACCCTGTAGCAGTAGTTTCAGTGCATTGCTGTGTCCTTTGTGAACACTGATTTTTTTTCTGAAACGTCTGCTCTGGCTTCATCTGATACCTCCTGACTCTTCCACAAGTTATGCAGATCTGTATTCAGCCACATCTCTCCCCTCTCCATGCTGGGCTGAAGTGCCTTGCCTTACCTCAGGGTTCCTTGGGCAGAAGTGGTTCCATCCCTCGTCTTACTCTTTTTAAATGTCAGGACAGACATACATCATGCCAACACAGCAGCTCTGTAGAAGCCTGGGAGGTAAAGAGCCCATGCAGCACTGAGCTGAAGGAGGAGAACAGTTTCAGTGTCTCAGTCAGGGTTGCTGAGGGGCCAACCTGCCAATGCAGTTCTGTGGTGTTCCCTTGGTTCTGTTTGGCTGTGACACAGGGCATCAGCAAGGAGCAGGAAAGACCAGCCACCACTTACAGCCCCCAAACACTTCTCACCCCTTGTTTGAAAGCCTAAAGAGCATTGCAATACCTGCTCGTGCTGTGACTCTTCCTGATGAAAGATTTGGACATTACCCCCACCTGAGCCACTCTCCTTCCCACTGGGTATTTAAGCAGTGACTATTCCAGAGCAACTCTGAATTTCTTGGGGGTCTCAGCACACTGCTGTACCACAGTCATCACCAGGGCTTCCATCAGTAAAAGCAGCCACAGGAGAAGTTTTGAAGGCTTCAGAGATTTCCACTTGGAAATTTCATTTTTGGGGCTCAGCAGTTTTTTTGTTTAGTCAGGCACACGGTTCAAACAGCACTGCAGAAAATGTTTGTGACAAAGGTGCTGCAGGTATCACTGGACTAGAGTGAAGTTCAAAGAAGTGAGACTCAAAAGGCCCAGCTTGATTTTTCCATTTGTGCCCAAAAACTGCTGCAAGGAGAGAAAGACATGATGTGGTACCAGCCCTCCACAGATGAAAGAAAATCTGCATTTTCTGCAGTGCAACATTTTTTTGAGAGTACAGAATGCAAATCTAGCAGCTTTTTTCTATCTGTGGCCACTTCAAGAGAAGTAGGGAAGATATCCAAGTTATTTTCTAATAGAAATTTACCTATGAAGTCTTGCTAAGGTTTGATGTTTAGAAACAAAAAATAAATTAGTCTTAATACTGGGGGTAGAATTGCAGATTGCAGAAAAGAAAGAGAAATATATTTATATGCAATGAGCCACAAAAAAAAAAAAAAAAAAAAAAAAAAAAATGCACGTGGAAAGAGAAAACCTGAGAAAATATAATCCTCTTTTTAATAAAGTTCTAAGATAAATTGTCTAAATTGGGGGAGAATCAGAGGACAGGAAATTTAATTCCTTACTTTTTCCTTCTGACTTCAAAGGAAAGACCTGATTTCTTATGCACAACATTAAAGGAGCATTTTATCAAAGAATGCTCCTTTGTACGTATCCCATAGAACAGAGAAATTTAAATGTCTTTTTTTTTTCCATGTGTTTTAGCAGTACAAAATATTCTCTACAAGTTTTTCTAAACACTAAACAGAGCTACTATTGGCCATCCAAAATTTCCTGGTTTCTACTGTTCTCTAATGCAGCAAAGAGGAAAGAATTTGTCTCTGTGGTCTCTATAATTAGCACTCAGATTCTCAGGGTGCTTCCAGGCCTCTTTAGCAAGTTGGAAAGCCGAGTAATATTCCCTTCATATATCATCAAGAATCACTGATGCATAATAATATGTAGTAATGCAGAAATCTGACTGCAGACCAGAGTAATATTGACTACCAGCACTATACTGGTATAACAATTATAAAAGTAATTAGCATGTCATCTTCTTTTCTGACAGCCAACTAATCAAATAACAGAAGCAGAACATAAGAAAAATTTAAAGAGAGTAATGCAAATAGTTGTAAATAGCTTTGTCTACCTCTTGGTGATACATGTACACTGATATTTCTCTTCAGAATTACTGATGAAAAACAGAGTAGCATAAGAAAATTCAGCATCCTAAACAAGAGGCTTTTATTTTCACTACTGCCTTGTAGTTTGAGTCAGCTACCAATAACGAGGTCTACTCCAGGTAGTATGTGTTTGCAACTTAAAAGCATGATAGTAGATGCAAGGGCTTCTCAGAAAGGTGCCACTCATATTAGGATAAGGTACCATACTTCCTGAGGTTAAAAAACCCCCAGTCATTTCCTACAAAAAAGATTGTGCAAGGTACTGACCCTTTTGAGCAAATTCTCCCAGTGCTTGCTGGTGCATGAGACAATGAAGTTGAAACACAGCCCCAGAGAAACCACTGGCAAAGCTCTTGTTTGCACCAACAAAACACCCCCTTCTTTATTTGGAGACAAAACCCCGAGTTGCTTCTATCATTTCTGTGTACCCAGTGCTTGGGAAAGGACTGGCTTTGTTTTGGGGAGCAAAGAGCTGAAGGCAGGTGAGCCATTCCCACCCAACGCCACAGCTCTGCTTCTCACACCGGCCCTGCTGTCAGATGCCCCCTAGACTGAAGAAGAGGAGTTTGACAGGTTAAATAAGCAGTGATTTAATGTGGGCTACTCCTGCACTGTGAGGGGACTCTCACAGCTCCTTGCTGGAGATGGCTGCTGAGCTAGCATGGACGCTGGAGGAGCTGGCTGTGCTTCACTGTGCGACTACCGCAGGACTTGGTGGGGGCACTTCCAGATGCGCACTCCCCGTGCAGCCTCAGTAACATAATTAGACCTGGGATTTATTTAGCACTATTCAACATGTTTTCAGTAGGGCTGATTATGTGCCATTCCCTTAGGAGCCCTGTTATAATTTGGAGCTTCCTCAGAGCTGCAGGGATTTGAAGCAGGGGGGGACTTAAATAGCATTACATTTGTACTGCCGAGGTATTCCCTTTCGGGCCAGAGGTAGCTTAGCCTCCTACCATGCCCACAAGATTTTCTTTCTGTCAGCACATCTACAGTTGATAATTTGAAGCATTTTCCAGGGAGCTGGATGGAGTTATGTCTCCCAACAGTTGTTATTCAAACACGTTACGGATATTTGGGCATTTTGGCAGAGAGTGGTTTGATGTAATTAGGATCAGTTTCTGGTTATGGCCATGCCAGGCCAGAGGCAGAGGGCACTTCTCAGAGTGGGAAGAGGAAAAGCCAAAGGCAACGATTAAAACAGATTATTATACACTTTTGAGCTAACATGTGGAATCAATAGCAAAACATTAGCAGCTGTGCTCAGCTGTAGAAAAGCCTGCAGTCTTACTGTAACCAATAAAAATAAATTATGGACTGAAAGGAAGGAATGGAAAAAATGGTGGGGAAAGCAGAGCAACATTCAAAGAAAAAAATGTAATACCAACATTGAAAATAATTTCTAACCTGAAACAGTGGATTTGTTTGGTTTGTCTTCAGTTTTTTGGTTTTGAATTGTATTAACATGTTGAAAGCATGTTTTAATTAGTGGGGATCCACGATAACCAGGGCAATAATGGCAAAATCCCACAAGCTCAGAAGGTAAAAACAGAGAAAGTGGTAATCAAATTGGCAAATGTTTGATTTTGCACACTCTTTTCCTGATAAAATGAAATGAGACCTTACCCTGACTTTTAGCTCGGCAGAAATATGAGGGAGGAAAACTGCAGACCTGAGAAGTTTTCTTGGTGTAAAGGCACTGTACAGTAAGTGAGCAGATAAATACAAGGCATCTGCTGGACACCCAGAAAGAAGGTGAGGCTCTAACTTGTTGGTTACAAGCAAAAATCAAGGATACAATCTTTTTCTGTTAAGATGCAGCACAAGGTTGACTCAGGGTAAAGGACCAAGAGCAAGGTTTAGTTCCAAAACTCGAAAATTGTTGGAGTACAGTCTTAAGTGCAATGTATGTGATTCGTGTAAACAATGAAGTTTGGTATGGGGAGTTTATTAACCATTAAAGTTAAGAAGTTCTTGGAAAACAATCTCTTCATACATATTAAAAAGATGTGTTCTTTGACACTAAATTTCTGCCTCTTATTTAAACATGTCACTGGACCAAAATAAAAAAAGATTAATAGATTTAAGCTCTGAAGAAAAAAAAAAAAAAAAAAAAAAAAAAAAAATCTAAAAAAAAAAAAAAAAAAAAAAAAAAAAAAAAAAAAAAAAAAAAAAAACAACCAAAAAACCAGTAGTCATTTTAGTAAAAATGAGAAAGCTAACCCTGCACCTTAATTTCCACTTAAATAAACTTGAGTCTTTCAGTGATAATTTCAGCATGACTGGTCAGAAACAAAGCTAACAAAAGTAACAAGTGTTAATTGACCCATATTTAATTTTAATCTAATCTGACGGTCAAGAGTGACTAATTAACTTTACAGAACAAATGAAGACTTTGTTAAATATCTAATTTCTTCATCCCTTTGGTTTTGATGTTAGAGCCTATGAGAAATCATCTCAGACATTGCGAAAGCCTCTCAAAACAAAACACAGAAGATCTGAATGCATATTTATAGACTTCGTAGGAAGAAAGGAAAAGGAAGAAAATCTGGAACAAATAATTTAACAAAAAAAGAAAAGAGATTAAGTGATGATTACTTTTAACACTGCTCTGGATTCAAAACACAGTCAAACAATTTTTATACAAATAGGATCCATACAGTTAAGATAGGAGGACAGTATAAGATCTTTCTTAGAAAATATTAATATCATCAAAGATGATATGCTGAACGTCCCAAAAATCTGAGGCAAAACCAGAGAACGTGTCATTAGCAAAGCCAGTTCTTACATGGTTTTTTTTTCCCATACCACAGAAAGGTTTGAATCTTCAAAATTACTCCATCCTTTTTTTTGAATTTAAAGTTTTTCAAATCTACAAAAAATTTTTGCAATGAGAAAAGAGAAATTCCCCTCACTGCCTCATCATAGCTATTAAAGCCAAAGACAGAAGTCACAGATTTCAGGGCTTTTTCTGATTGATTCAGTAACCAGATAAAAACCTCAATGCATCATAGATACCACTTTGTTAGTAGTATTTTTGCTTAGAATGCAACTCTTTCAAATCTAACCCCAAATTTAAGGGTTTTTTTAACCCACGTTTTACTTTTGGAGGACATTCTTGTTAGAAAATTTCTGCTGTAGTCACCACAGTCCAACTCCAGGATCAAAACCACATTCTCATTCCTTTTCCTAGTTGCCATGATTTGTTCCTTTTTTTGGTGTTTCATTAGAAACCTGTCAGGATAAGTCATGCCTTAGAGAATTAGGATATTCTGTACTACTCTAAAAATGTATATGTATCTCCTCTTATCCAGCAGGACATCAGTTAGCAAATTCCTGTCAGATAATCATAGTGCATTGTATATCAGCAAAGCAATCTCTTGGGTACTTTGATAACAGTGCAGGGGTGGGAGGCTGAAATTGTTTGTGCTCCAAAATGCAATAGAAGTAATTTTACAGCTGCACATATCAAGACATTTTCTGTTGCATAGGTCTGGGCTGCACAGCCCCACCAAGCAATCTGGAGGAATCCACACAAGCTCAGACAGATAAGGTAATTTTGCCAACCATTGAAACTGTGGTTTCACAGACAGTAAATATTTGAAGAGGGAAAACAAGATGACTATGGAATCTCTCCCAACAGTAGGAAAGAGCTTCATTAAAACAGTTTTCCCACTTTGTTTCAAAATCAGTACCAATATAGACACAGAAAACACTTGTGGTCTGCCTTTTACACCCCAGATTCCTATCTTTCCTCCTCATTTGCATATCCCGTGAATTGGTGTCCCCATCCTCTATGGAAGGATGAATCCTAGCTTATGCAAAAAAGAAGTTTCCCTCCAGCTCCATTATCAGCTATGTATATAAACATATTTTTGTGCCTCCACATTGCAGGGAGTAACTGACTCTTACAGGAAAAATGCACAGAAAACCTTGTTTAATTCTCACAGGGAACATGTAACTAAATACCAACATCTCCATCCTAGCATGACTTCTAAGCATTATGTTCAAAGTCTTACAGTAAATGAATAATCTAGCTCAAGGAACAAACTCATGGATCCTTCATAACTGGCCTCCGAATATAATCCACTCCACGTCATTGTCTCAGCATTCTTCCCTGGAAAATGGGCTTGATAACATGTTGAATATTGTCAGCTGTAGTTTTAAACTACAGTTTACAGTGTCTGAATGCTTGAGTAGTCACTCTGACTTTATTAAACTATAATTAATTAATCTATGATACCTGAAAATCTGTTCTCCACCTGTTCGATACAAAACTAGGTTTTTTTGGTTTATCAGTTTTTAATTAATCATCCATGTTTGTACCTCTCCATCTTCACCCACTTTCATGTTGTTGAACTGAAAACTCAGCTTCCTCTAAACGCAGAAATAGACTGATGTCTTTCATGTCATCGACTGCATCCAAAATAATATATAATTTTTGTGTTGCACTGTTATATATTTGCAACTTAGAAAGAGCAGGCATTCTTTGTATGAACATGATTATCACCTTTATCTGTTTCTTCCTTCCATTCCCTATTAATTCCTTAACTGCTACACTCTTTCATCTTTCATTAATTAATACCTAATACCTCTCATTCAGTCTCACCCATCACTAAATTATTTTCAATATTTTATCTGGAGTTTCTGATGAAAACTGCAATGTAATCAATGTAATTGATGACCCCAAAACTACTGATATGCTCAGATACAGAAACTGGCAATGCAATGAAAACTGCTTTACTTAACACCCCATCCTCAGAGGCAGTTTAACCACTGCCATGTGAGCAGTTGGATAATCCTAACAACTAGAATAAAAACTTCTGGAAAAATAAAACCAACGGCCAGTCAGAAGTAACATGACATCCTGGGCACATGTGCAGGATAACAGGAGAGGACATTCCCTTCTATTTGTTAAGCTATTGCTTAAAAATGTTACAAACCCCTCAATTTCAGGTGGCAGTGGAAGAAAAAGTTTTATTTTACCACAGTCTTAAAATACATTAAAATCCACTGAAAAGTTAATTGCATACTTATGATTAAGAGCAGAATTGTCTTGATAACAATTACAAGACATACAGATTATAGGATTTTGATTGCCTCCCTTTTTCAGCCTATAAATTTCACAGTCTTAGACATTAGAATGGCTTCAAATAACTTCAAAAGAAAAAAATTATAAATCCTGTGTATTTGTATATCCAAATCCATTTACTTGAGATGATATGCAACTTGAAAAGCCTCAAAATCCACAACAGAGATGTTATCAATATCTTCTGTAGTCTTGGTTGTTCTCAAAATAATGAGAGAAAAGGAGTCCTGTTATCTTTGCCACATTATCTATGCGAGTAACTCCATTAAAGACCAGGCTAGCCTCTCAGAAACTTCTTTTACTCAATCAATGACCTCGTTTCCATGGCAGGCTAACACAAGGTGCCACTGATGATGACTTGATTTCCTTTCGCATCTGAAGTGGAAAAGGAGAAGACAGACTAAATGAAATCCCATCCATCTTAATGAAATACAATTATATTCTCCTTATTAATCATTTAAAAATCAATATGTCTCTTCTTGGCAAACCCCGCCAGAATTTGTCATTCTGTGCCAGGCCTCAATACATCTTGTCCTGTAGTGATTTTTATAAGTTCAGTCACCTGTTTCCCAGGGTAAATAACAGAGTCTCTTTGTGTTGTGATGAGAGCGCAAAGAATGACACTGGCAGGGAGGCTAAAAAGACAGCCTGCACATTTTAATCAGTAAAAACAAACATTTCTTTCCTGTGGACATTTTTAAATGAGTAATGTTCACTAAAAAAAAAAAAAGTAAAATAAAAGAGCTAGATAAAAAAAAACTTCAGGTCAACTGATACATACAGTTTCATTTAGAGCATTATTTATCTCATCAGCAATAGTTTCTCCCTTAAATAATCTTACTTATTGCATGGGATGGTAATAATTGTATGGACTTGCTTGCAAATCTCTAGGTCTGAAAGAACAGTGTGAGTTGGAATTCTTCTTATACCAATTTCTACTGATTTACGGACTTGTAGAAAGAACAGTTCTCATGTGTCCAAATATTTCCATTTTCTTTACTTTAGATGCAACAAAAACTTAAAATCTTCAGCAACTGAAGCATGCATTATATAGAAATAAAATGGAAGTATTAATTGAAAAATGTTTGCAGGAAGCTTAGTCCTTTATTGATATTACCAACACTAATAGGCAATATCAAGAAGATATTTATATCACATAGGACACTAGGACACTTACTAAAACTTGTGCAAGGGGGAGTGAAACTTCAACCTTTTTTTTCCTTTGAGAAATCCCCAAAGGTCGTGGATAAAATTTTAAGAAAAACTATCATCAAGAAATCATAACATTTTGAGAACAGCTATCTTATGGATGTGGCTTCAGCCAACCATTCCCACAAAGTCCCTGATGCTCCCATTAGAATGTCATTAATGTATCCCCAGTGGGTGAAAAAGACAACTCACTGCAGGACCAGGATAAATCCTTGGATGCCCTGGCTCCAGCCATGGTGTGGAGTAGCTGCAATCCTTAACACCCCTTACATTCCCATTCCTTCCTGCTCCTTATGTTGGAGTGGATGTGGGAAGCCCTGCAAAGTGCCTCAGCTTCCCTGTGACATTTTACATTTGCCATAAAAAGTTGCAACCACCAGGATTTCATCTGGCCTGTAACTGATTAAAAAAGAATATAGGTCACATAGCTGACTTTTTCCAAAAAAACCAAGAAACATAGCTGAAACAGCTGGCAGGGGAAAGGAACTCACAAACAAGTCTGACAAGATTACAAGAGCACCCTCCTAATCCTGCTAGGATGAGGCTTGTGATACTATGAAGTTTGCTCTGTACAGCTATGCAAAACATGCAATGTCAGAAGGGGCTATACAGTAATGTGTGTTACCATTTACTGCTGGTGTTGATTTCTTCGCTTTGTTCTATTAACCTCCTCTGCTTTATGTTCCAAAATGGAGTCAAATACCATTCACAACAATTCAATATTTACCTGCCCAAAGTAAATAAGAGATCCCTGAAGACCTACACTCGATATGTATTGAGTTTCTAATAAATCCTGTTTGCACATGGAAATAGAAGACTTGCCAGGATGGATGATATTTCAAACCCATTTAGTCCAATATTCTGCCTTAGTAAACTGCACCAAGGTGCTTCAGAGGAAGGTAAAAGAAATCCAGCAATAATCAGTTGTATAGATTTATATAATTTGGTCTTTGAGGGACTTCTGGAAGGCATCTGACCCAAGCTCCACTCAAATGAATGCCCTCTTTCAGGTCAGATTTGCTGTTTGTACAGAGAACATGCAGGTAGGGCAGAGATGTGATGAGGGGACAAGTCCTCACATGCCACCAGGCATACCAGAACAAGAGTTACGGGCAGGCCTGGGAGCATTCCCACTCCTCATACTCACAGGGAGGTTTGAACTATGCAGGTGAGCATTCACACAGCATTTGCAACCACTTCTGAGACCACTCTTAAGAGCTCTCAAATACTTTCCTATGTTCCTTATAATAAATAAAATGGAATGCCCAATCAAAGTAGCATTACTACCCGGAAAGGAAATGTAGTGGGGAGTAGTGGGGTCCTAACACAGACACAGTGTCCTCTGGCACACACTGCCAAAAATGCAAATTGAGGAAACATCCTCTGCTACCTGATTTTTATCCCCTGAAAGTATGTATGATATTTAATTACGGCAATAATTAATTATAATTTAAACAGTTTTTAATAAATACAATAGAATAAAGCAGTAGCAAATTAAAGGGTTTTTTTTCCTCTCCTTCACCTGCTTGAAACCTTTTATTCTTGTCTCTTACTTCACATTATACAATTTGAATGCCTTAGTTTTGATAGACAACATTTACTTCACAAAAAAACCTAATAAACATTTCAAACTAATGTACTAAGTAGATTGGTTTTCCACATCCTGTGGCCTCTGCTGCTCCCATAGGCATAGTCCAAAAAGTCTGATATAGTCCATTTGGACTTAAAATAGGAAAAATAAAATAGATGCACTAGTTGCTAATTCTTATCCTCAAAAAAGGATCTTTACCTGTGGTATGTGTGAGATTTTTGTGGGATTTTCTTGTTAAAAACTTAGCAGAGGCATTGTCAAAATAAAGGCCTAACAATAGAAAGCTCTTTTTCGTAAAGTCTATTGTTTCGCAGTGCTTCTTTTATCAGTCGGAACTTTTTTCAACTCAAGGCTTTAGGGTTGAAATTTTGAAATTGTACATCTGTATTTCATGCAGAACCTTCAGCAGCTGGAGTAACTTTAGTGATCAGCAATTAGGAAAGTGTTAATGAACCTGCTGATAACACAGTCCAGAGGCAGGGCTTGTCGCAGAAGAGGCGGCCACACAAGAGAAGCCTGTCTGGTACTGGTGACCAGTATAAATGTGATACCATCTTAAATGGCAACAGTGTGCTCTGCCTTACTGACCAACATCTCAAAGTTTGGTTGCTCTGCCAACACAGAAGGGAATGCAATGGACATCTCCAGAGTCATGTCATCCCATCCTGAGAGGAACCTGGGCACCAGGCTGGGCCTGTTACTTCGATGTTGAACTTACAGCAGGAAATACAAGCTTACCCACCTTTAGGAAATACTGATGACGATTCTTCCCATAAACTATGGGATCATCAGGTGGAGGAGATTAAGAAGTAGAAAGAAACAGTTGCAGCAAGCAGGATGACAACTGGTCAGCACTGGGTTCTTGAAAACTGTGGGTATTAACCCAGACTGCATCAGGTTCAGCATTTCCAGAAGCAGAAAAACAAATCAAGAGCCCTGTTTAAGGATTTGTGCAGGGGGACTCAGACAAACCACGAAGCCCCACTGGGGTCAAACACATTTAAGATCGATTAGTTTAAAGAGTAGGTACTGAACAGAAACAATTGAAGGAAAGGAACGCCTATTTTATTAGAGGAGTCCAACAGTGCACTGCATGTTTAACAGAGCAGAACAAAGGCTAAGAGGTGCCATGATTGCTGTCTATAAATGTATCAGGGGGTAAGCAGCAGGGAGGAAGAAAGCTATTCACATTGAAGGACAGTGCTGACACAAAACAAATAGGTATAAACCAGCCACAATTACTCTGGAAATTACAAGAGGAGTTCTAGCCATGAGAGCAGTGAAATATTTCCTAGTAGGAAGAGATGGGAACAAAATCACAATGATTTTAACTTTGGACCATGAGGTGTTTATGAATGGGATTAGAGATGATGTGATTATCCTCCATATTCAAGGACTAGTTTAATGATTAAGGAAGTCACCTCCCTTCATTCACCCCAGGTATTTAGCAGCTTACTGCCTAAATACAATAGACTCGTGGTCATTTGCATTTGGCCCATTGTTGAAATCAGTCATCTACACAAATTTCATCTGTACATTTAATATTTACTGAATAATAAACAATAGTAGCATATTTAGATAAGAAAAAAACCCCACACAGTGCCTATTATTTCCTCTTTTTCACACAGTACCCTCACAGCTTTCTCATACATTTCTTCACATTAAATCCTTAAGTTCCTACAGAAACACTAATATTTGTACAAGTATAAACTACATGGAAATGTCAGTACTTCCATCCCCGTAAACTCTTTTGTATAATCAATTCCAAAATGATGGAGCTATTTTCATTAAAAAAAAAAAAAAAGAAAAAAAAAATTAATTTATTCAGACTGGTGTGTTATCTTCTCTTTTTTGTCTCCTTATTTCATTTTTCACTTCACATGAAATCCCCTACTTTTTTTCCATTACTCCTTCACCCTTGTTGTCCAAAATCAAAACTGGTGGAAAGAAAGTTAAATTATTTAGGGTAAAGAATAAAATCATTTTTCATATGTCACGGACAGGGAGGGATTAATGCACTTTGACATTAATACCATATCTTTAGTAGTTTTCCTGTTTGTTTTCATCTTTCCCTATTGTCAACAATGTACCACATTTTATAGGCAGCCTAACACAGAGCAGATGCTGATTAAAGGAAATGTGGTTTTCACTGCGATATTCAAAAAATATCACTTGTTCTAATCTAAATGCTGTATTCCTAATGAGTTTTATTTTACTAACTGTCGTGTGAAAATACAATGAGCTTATATTTAATTGAAACAGAAGTTTTTACAGCTAACTTGATGGACTGCGACTAGGCAGTTAAGATTGACCAGAATCCTCCTGCTGTCCACCCTGAGGGCTGAAATACGAGGTTCAGGCACACAGGGCCGTTCACTCCCATGCATCCATGCGGCTGGACTAGAGTGACTGCTTCACTCCATGGCATGAGCTGACACTCCCCTGCTACTACTACTTTCTTCTCCATATCTTATCACCTTCCTTCCCTTCTGGATTCATCAATTCCACTCCATAGGGCAGAGGCTGGCTATCTTTAACTTAAATGAACCCTAATTCTCACCAGTCATCACCTCAGCAGGCATTTCTAGATAGTGTTGTATCTATGGTGTGCCTGTAGATAACAGTCTGCCTTTTATATCTGCAGAAGATATAAATTGTCCCAAATGCTGGTAGCCTAAAGAGACATGGCAAATGGAAGTCAAGGAGTAGGGGAAAAAAGCTCACACATGCAAGAAAACTTAATAGCAGTTAAAAAAAAAGTTTTTGCATAATGATTTTCATGACATTGTGAAATACATCTGCTCACTTTGGCTTAAAATAAAATTAATTTTACCTGAGGTGCAGGTGGAAAATGTAAGGATATGTTTCATTATGCTTTAATTTTTGAAATAAGCTCCCATAACAGATCAGTGTTGTGCAGACTGTTCATTGTTACAGGCTTCACAGGAACGAGAGGAACACATCACTTCAGGCCCAATCCTGGAACAGCATAACTTAGTAAAATTGCTACTGGATTGAAGATGTCCATGATCTGATTCTCCCACCTGTAAAGGAGTGGCACTCCTCCCAGCCTTTCTATAGTGCAACCTGATATGCTTTTCCCTCTACATCATATTTGTACTGTGAACAGCAGGTAGTGATAAAGAATTCTTTCCTTAGCACCATATCTTTAACAACATCAGCACTCATAAACAATGAACAAACACAGATGAAGTAATCCAGAGGTTAAATTACTGAATTTGTAAGTGTACCTATTGCTTTTATAGGAAAGCCAGGGAGAACAGCCCCAACTTCAAGATATTATTTGCATCTCTATTCAAGAGTATTTGCAATACTGCACACGGAATGAAAAGACATTCAGAATCCTTTGACCTTTAAAATCCAAATCTCAGTTCACCTGACTTTCAAGTTATCTCCATCTTTTCATTGCAGAATGATAGCAGCTCATACCTGATTTTCATCTTTACCCACCAGGTCAAGAGGTAGCAGATTTTAGCAGCTAATGTATGTGATTACAGCCACTCCAACTACTGTCAACTCTACGGTAAAAGGAAATATAATTTTTCTTTGTCTCAAATTTCCATTACTGAAGTTCTCTTTCAGAAAAGGATGAACACCACCAAAAAAAACCAAAACCACACAGCACATTAACAAGAGAAAATCGCAGTTTGGGGGAGAAATTCTGAAACCCAGTTCAAGAAAAGACTGATCCCATTTAGTTTAGATGTTCACATATGGTGGTCAAAAGGCTCTACCCACAGAAAGTTAGCAAAATACGGAGGAACAGTTAACCCAGAATTCTCTCTAGATTTTCAGGTGTCTTTTCATAGCTTCTGCCTACAACAGCAGAGAGACAAGTTCATCTTTCTGAGATTTCTTTTTGTCAGACATCTTCCATCTTGCCAGAGAAGAAGGTGCTATGGATACACACATAAGACATCCAGGAAGCTGCTTTTGACAAAGAAAATACTAAGCAGTATTCAGCTAGACAAATGCTGAAAAATCATGTTTCCTACAATCCAAGTGAACAAATCTTCTGTATTCAAGGTAGTATTGCCCAGTATGTAAGGAAGGATTTCTAAATGTATATCCTAGACAAGGGCTATTAAACTATCAGATCCAGCTATGACTAGGGTTGTGAATATGGTCAGCCCAGATTATGACTAAATTCCAGGTGTGTGATGACCGTTGCATTCCTCTTTCATATATCCCACCTTTCCCTAGGCTTTGAGGGACCAAACACAGTACAAGGTCAGGGTTCTCTGCCTGGAAGAACCTGCAGACCACATGCTGGCAAAATACCTCAATAAACCTTGGTAAAAATAAATTCAGCAATTTTATTTAACATGATCTAAAGGAGACCATTTGGAGAAAATAATTCTATTATCAGGGTCAATGATTTACTTCAAGACAAGTCCTCTCTCCTGAATACTTCCTTGCAAGTTGGCTGTC
Source organism: Pyrgilauda ruficollis (assembly GCF_017590135.1). NCBI lineage: Eukaryota > Metazoa > Chordata > Aves > Passeriformes > Passeridae > Pyrgilauda > Pyrgilauda ruficollis. The sequence continues at coordinate 3,644,078 of NW_024524934.1, read as the reverse complement.
ATCTCCTAGACTCATGCTGATCCCATACACATGTCCATATCCTTGGTTTATGCAGCACTATTAATGTAAATGTAGGCAAACCTGTGTTAATTTAGACCAGCTGAGGATAAGACTGAAGCTCTTATGACACAAGTAGAGACAGACAGGAGGGGATAAAAGAAGGAAACACCCTTAACCACAAACAATAAAAATAGTGCAAATCATTACAGCTCATACCTAAAATTGTAGACAAAATAAATGGCATCATACTGGATTTGTGATGGGAATTTGCAGGGAAAGCAGACAGGCACCATGATTTTATTCCAGATTTGTGCCCATACTTTCTAACATAGTAATACTGGGGAAAAGATAAAGCAAGTCTCTGCAGTCTCTGGTTCTAGGTGTACAAACAAAATACATTCTTTTAGAGGGGAAATCATGCGTATATAATTCTTTCTTTGTGTGTGTGTCTGAGTGTCTAAGATTTTGAATACTGCAAATTAATTCCAAAACAAATCTGTCAGGAAAAAGACCAAAAAAGTGCCTTGACTAAGATAAAGATGGCATCATTAGCAACCTCACTATTAGCTACAAGAGAGTCCACACAGGACCTAACCACAGATTTCACAAGCTCATTGTTCATAGAAAAAATTTCCTAGTCTTTTTTTTTTTTTTTTTCCACTTGTCTACCATGGATATCTTTTCCTTACCTGCTTCAAAGAAATTTGTAATATTTCAAAGTTTTGGTAGCAGAGAGGAGAGAGGACTTCAAAGGACAGCTCGTGTTCAGACCCATACTTTGCAGACAGAAATTATCTTTCTAAGACACCACCCTCAGACTGGTAGATGTGAAAAATCTCAAACTTTTAATTGTTTACAATCTAGATATGGCAGTCCAGACTGAGGATTTTGGTGGTCACAAAGCCAAATAGCTTAAAAAAAATTCCTTAGCTTTGGCTGTTGTTAAAATGGCAAAACAGTACCTGCTGAAACAGAGAAAAATAATTGTGTTGCATTCTAGGACCATGGGACTGGTTTTCACTTGCACCTGAGACAGGACTGAGATAAAACACTTTCACACAAATTTTTGGGAAAGGAGGGGAAATTTTCTCATTAATTTGTACTCCATTTCATGTGTGCACAACATTACAATACAGGATCCTGGTGCTTGTGCATGCACTGGAACACTCATGTTACAGCCATTCAATTCTTGTTTTCTTATTGAAGATTAATAACAAGGAAATGTTAAGTAAAATTTGCTGGTTGGAAACATAGTAAAGACTTTGGTCATGTTTCCCTGAAATCCACCATAAAAGGAAAAGGCAAATCTATGCTGTGTGAACAAAACCAAATTCAAAACTCTTCCCCAGAACCAGACACCTTTCACAGTGTGACGTATCACACGGTAATACACCCTGGTGATGCAGACTTAAATTGAAGCAGGAAGACTGAGAAGCAGCATTTATATTTCTTTAATATGTTTGAAGAACCAAAGAGTCTATGATTGAAAGCCATACAGAGAATATGGTTTACTTTCCTCAGAACTGATCTTCTATTGTTTGCTTAGTCCAGCTGTGGCATAGCATTAACACCTTGTGTGAATTTCTTCCTTGGTCATGGATTATCACTACCACAGTGATTCAAAACAAGTGAGTTTATTGTTTTCAATATTTTCATTTAAGCACTTTGATCAATATCTGCCAAGACAATTAAAGGGCTCAAATAGTTTCCAAGAGGAATTTTCTCTTGGAATCGATTTTTTTTTTAAATTTTTTTCTATTTATTCCCCTATTTAATTTATTTTTAACACTAACAAAAAAAAAATTAACACCATTTCCCCAAATTCATCCACTATTCTTATTCTTGTTTTATAAAGGAAATGAAATTTATCATGCTGCTGTACATCATTTACACTGCAGTACAATGTCCCATCTGTGTGTCAAGTACAAAACAAAAGCATTTTGTGAAAAATTGTTAAAGTAGTAATGATTTTTGTCCTCAACTCTTTGTTTTGCCTTTCAATAAAGAAGGCGACATGTGCCACAAATGATATATTATTGTTTAAGTACAACCCTAGTAACACAGTGCATAACCAAAACCATGTTTCACAGCAGAGAAACTATAGTTTACTGCCCCTATGGCTCTGATGAGAATATAATGTTCTACAGTTTATAAATGCTTTGAGGTCAACACATGATTTACTTCAGCTTGTTCATCCAATGAGCAGGAGGTCCAAAAATATATCAAGCTATTAGACAGCCCACTGGAAGCTTGGCGGAGGCTCCCAGTGATGGAAAGCATGCCATGGAAACCTCTCTGTCAACTGAAGATGAGATAATTAGATCCAGGTAATACATTGGAGCCCCATCAGGGAACAGGACAGCAAACATGTCATCTTTACGATTTTTCTCATCCTCCCCAGTACCATTGGCCTGAGACAGTAAAAAGTGTGAAGGATTCATCAGTTCCCGGCAAAAGCACAGCAGCAGGATAATCAAGCTATCATCTCTCCATCATCCTCATTATCCAGAGACCTGGTGTTCTGTATAAACAGCAAAACAACATCAACTACAGTTTGACGAGGTGTGCTAGCTAACTCCAGTTTTTGTTTTATGTTCCAGGGTAATGCCACACAACACTGTTGGGCTGGAATCCTGTAATACCAAAAAGAGCTTGAGACCTTATATTTAACTTACAAAAAATATTTTGTGCAAAAATCTCTTTCTACTAATTAGAGATTTGAGCTTCAATCCTATGAATAAATGTTCTTAAATGTAATATTCTGGTGAATCAGACCATGAATAACTGCTGGGGTAAACTGGTTTTATACAGAGCATTCAGCTAAAACCGTAATACCCTGGCCTTTTTTTCTCATTCACATCGTTACGTACACATTTTTTTGGAGGACCCACTAACCAAAATTTGAAAGTGGAGAGTTGCTACAAAGATAATCCCAGTAGCAACTCCTTTGCATAAGAAAGAGAATTGAAAAACACCCATCCACATCTTAGCACAAAAAAGGTATTTAATATTCAAATCAACAACTTAGAAGATGTTTATGCTTTCCTTAGACACTCATGCACGCTTGAACACTAGGCAAAAAAGAATTTAGATAAAATTTGGTCAGAAATCAAAATAACTTTGAATGCAATGTATTCTAAATATATAATCTTTTCCATTTTCCAGGTTTTTTATGCTCACAGAAAAAGCAAAAGGATAGTTTTAGTTATGACTGATCTGATGTTGAAAAATCACAGTCTTATATGTGCTCATCAATTATTGCTAGCATCTAACTTTTTTATATAGGTATATAAATATAGATACACATTATATACATTAAAATTCCTTTTCCCTAAAACATATGGATGGCTCCTGTTTCATTTCCTTTCCTGGCAGCTGACATTTAGAAAAATCTTTCTTCCTTCTTATTTCTCTCACTCACACATGGCAAATAGGTAAAGGAAGTAGGTTATAGGGGGAAAAGGAAGAGTTTCTTATCTCAGCTGAAGAAATCCTCTTGAAGCCTGACTTCTGTCAATGACAAAGCCCCTCACCGGAGAAACTGATGGACTATCTTCATGTGCTTTATCAACCTTTGCACTATTGTATTTTACTTTTCCTGAATATAATTTTTCTGTGAACCCACCAGGAGAGGAAAGCAAGACATGGCTCTTGAATATTGGGAATGGCTTTACTCCATTTCACACTGCAGTCTTAAACAATCTTAAAACCTGAATCAATGGAAATCCAGAATCTTCATGATCTAGTGTACAGCTTAGTCCTGTAGAAGTTTAAATTAAATTTCTAAGTAATGTTTTAAATAAATACATTCACGCCTCAGAAAACGTTTACTGCTGTGGCACGTATGCAACATTGCTTTTAGTTCTTTTTTCATAAAATATTAAAAGGAAAAAAAAACCTTAATGGAAAGAAATTACTAATATTGCAAGCATGAAGTGGACTCTAAAGAGAATCACAAAACTCAAACAGCACTACCTCTAGAAAAGCAGGCTGAATAAAACATCCTGAAAGTAGAATGCTGGACAAAAATGTATTTTTTCCAATTGCCATCTAAGTAAAATTGATTTTTCTATTCTTCCCCTTCATAAGTATGACAGTGAGTATCTTCATGGAGCTCCAGGAACCTAAGAGAGCAGTTGTGGCAACCACCATTGATGTCACCAAAGGTGAGTAAATTTAAGCTACTGAAAACACTAAAAGAGGGAAAATTCATGTCTAGCAGAGAAAGTACTAAGATTAAAAATGAAAAAGCATGGGTAGGCTAGATAAAATCAATATAACTTTTCCCAGGGTGTTCTTTTATAAACATTACTTTGGTTCTTCCTTGCCCACAATATATATACAGAAAATAAAATGGCATTTTTATGACTCATAATCCCAATCTTTACCTCCATGAAGCTGTTCACAAAGACTCAGAAGCTGAATGGATTTGAGACTGGAACCATAATGGCAAATCATACCTTTTTGCATCACACAGTTAGGGAGACACACAACATTTAGGATTCACATCTATAAAGAGGAGAAGCTAATGGCAAAGCCACAAAATACTGCTACAGTTACAGTATCCAAATTTAAATTCTGAACTAGTAGCCATGAAGAAAGCTTAGCAATATAGCTCTCAGCTACATGGGACAGTGGGAAAATTACAGAAACTGTATTTAAGAACTTCCTAGGCATGAAGAAAATGTAGAAATGTATAAAAAGTATGCAAGACACTGCAGGCTGGACAGCAAAATCCTTAAGATTTAAGATTCAGTTCCATTTACTTCTGATAATAGGAAAATAATATAAATATCTTTTCTTTTCCCCCTTTTTCTTTCTTATTTGCTACTATAAAGTACACTGTCTATCTGAAACAGAATAGAATCAGGAAAAGGGAATAATCCCTGCAGATTTGCAGGCAAGACATAAGAAAAAACTCAGTTAGAACCACGTATGAGCAACAGCCACACAGGAAAACAAGGGGTAAGCAGTAAAAGCTGACTGATCTTATGACTTAAATTAGAGAAACATATCTAAGAATTTACTAGAAATGAACACTGGAATACCTGCCAACTTTTACAGATGCAGAACAATGACAGAGGGGAAAAAAAATAAAAAAAAGCTGAACTGAATACTGAAGCTGGAATACTGTAACAAAGCAGAATTAAGATGTAAGGCAACTGCACAGCAAAAAAAGTGATCAGTTTAGGACAAGAGGAGGAAAATAAATTCAGAAGGCACAGGAAAAAATACTCAAATTAACACATAAAATAAATGGATTTTAAAAACAGGAAGAGATTCAAAATGTTAATGAAGTCGGTGATGAATGGATGTTAGCAGCAAAAAAAGGTATGACTGGAGAAAATCTGGATATCCAGAGATAAAACCACAGAGAAGAAGAAACATACTCATAGTTACCATGACACTCCATAAAAATCTCATTCTTAAAATGTTTTTTATTATTCCAATTTGAAAAAAACAATAATTCAAAAACAAATTTGATTCAGCCTCTTGATTTTTTAAAATGATTCATAACAATTAATTACTTGGAATTTCTATACGAACACCTCAAATTAGTGTTATTTGTCAGTATGACTGAGAAGACAGGCACAGCCCACCCTGTTGGACCATGGTCCTACATGGGACTTGCTGTCTTTGAACTCAGCAAAAACAGGAAAAATTGAAAATTGTCCAGTGAGGCTTTGAACTAAACTTTGCATTCACTTCACTGAGCAGGGCCACTACAGATCTAGCATTTGACACATTGGAAGTAACTTCTACAGACAGTGGAAGCAAATTATGCAAGACTTGCTTTCACTCTGGAGATCTCTCATAAAAGTTTAACAATATTTAATTTTCTCACAACAGTTTGTTGCCTACTAGAGCACTATGTGCATTTCATGGTACTAAACACAATTTATTTTTCTTAAAGTCTACAGGAAACTCACCTAAAAACTTTTATCATAACTTTATTTTAAAATTTTCAAGAAACTTCTGACCCAGTTTCACCCCACCCCCTAAAAAAAAAACCCAAAAACCCCATCTTAACCCACCCAAAAGAACATCCAAACAAAAAAGTATGTTTGATATGGTGTATATCATCCACTTTGAAAGCATCCCAGCTAAATGTGAAAAACTGCTTATGTTGCAAGTAGTCCAGGGAAAAAAAAAGGTTAAAATATGAGAAGATGATATCCTGTAAGTGGCAGGGATTGTGTTGTTCATAGTCTTTTGCAAAATCTGTATGGAGAAAAAGTAATTTAGATGAAAAATGAGCACTTAGAAATTAGAATGCTGTCAGGTAAGATATCTGGAATCAGGCTGCAAATTTAGGTGGATGAGTTGTTACTGTCAGTCACCAGTGATGTACAATATTAGTATAGGAATCCATACAAAAGTTATATACTGCATGCAGAACCGATAATGTCATGAATGATCATTAATCTGCTAAACAGTAGGAAAGATTTCCTCAAAATAACAGATTTCATTTTTGAAAGAAAAATGATACTAGAAGAAATCAAAGACATAAGTGGATCACATTTATCTTATGTAATAATATTCTTTTAATGATAACAACTGAATCTTACAGTGTACTCTATATATAAATTTCATACATGCTACCTTCAAGCACCCAGTAGATCAATTTAATTAAACCATAGTTTCTCAAAATTGTAGAATAAATTTTATTCTGTGCCATTACCACAGATTAATACAGATGCATTTTTGAAGTGAAGTATACAGACTGTAGAGTAGATCTTCCTATAAATGTAGAGACAACTCAGTCAAAATATTAATTTATTATCTTTGTCTTTGTTGGTGCAATAAAGTGTAATAGTAAGTATACTTTTACTCTGACATCTAGCAATGAGAGGGTCAAGTCAGTGTAATAAAGCTGGCAGACTAGCATAAGTGTCTCTGCTTGTGTTATAAATATTACATAGCAGACATTTTCTGAATTAGAATGTGAAGGAATATTCCAGAAAAGGAATGCAAATTTGCCACAAACCTCAGAAAATTGAAACAGCCATGAGTTCAAGTACTCATGAGCGTAAAAAGTTGAACCTAAATCACGAAGATGTCAACACTTTGACTTTGCTATCTCAATGTGGCTCAGAATACAGCCAGGCAACAAGTAACATGCATATACAAAGTGCCTTCAAAAAAATCTTTTTATCAAAACCAATGAGGATTATGACAAGACAGTTATTATATTTGTGAACTATTTTCAAGCACTTACATAAAATGCAGATTAGACACTTGATTAATTTGCCACAATTCCTTGAACTCTCTCCAACCCCATAAGAACATTTTGTACACTGCAATCACCTTACAACACATCTGAAAGAAGATTGTAAATAATACGGCAAGATGGAAAGCATTACAAAGTAAAACTAAGCCTTTGGATTGTGTCTTTTTCCTTCTTGTTCTTCGCTAAACAACATTGGATCTTATGGCTCTGAATTGTCTGGTACTATCCATCTGTGGATAAGTTACTGAGTCAATTGTCTTAGAATACACAAACAAGAAAATCTCCAAAACCGGATCTCCCCTTCTAATCTCGATCCTAAAGATATATTTCCACTTCTTTTCCCAGCAGAAACTGGTTTTTTTGGCTGAACTAGCAGAGACTTGTGTGATTCCTGTCATTCTCATGGAACTTCATTGAACATTAATATTGTTCACACCCAATATTTTTCAATACTCTATAATGACTGCAACTATTTAAGCTCCACATTCAAAGTCCTTTACACATGCTATATAGCCCTGCTAACATTTCCCAGCTCAACTGTAACTTGGCACTTCGCAAAAGAAAACTTAATGCTTTTGCTTATGGTCAAACAGTTGAAGTCTAGACCAGAGACAAAGCACAAGTTTCCCTTTTTGAGTGATGTGAGGTTTTTGCTCATGTGTAATACTTTGACAGACTAAGTATTACAGTGCATTCCAGATGCAGTGTGCTGCTGAATACAAATTTTTGGCAGCAGCTCATGGCAAACTTTGCAGACATGTATGGAAAAGGAGCAGATGTATGGGTGGTTTCTGGCTGCGAGATCAGGCACCCAGGAAATGCCAGTCCCAAACACCCACCACACCCATACTGCAGTGGCAAATTCCCTTTACAGACACAAGAGGCATGCAAAGAAAGGGAGCCACTGCCTCTCCATCAGTTCTCACACTGTGGTCACCTCTCAATCCATCAAACAGCTGTGAACAGAACTGTGCCACAAACAGCACCATGGTGTTTCTCTACCTCTGCTAATTTCCTATGCTTGGTTTAATTATATTAACTGCTCCGGATACTAATCAACACATCACATTATGATGATGTAGTTATAAATGTAATTATAAAAGCAACATGAATAATTTCATTAACTACCTTTCAAGCTGTCTCTTTCTCTCCATTCCCTTTGTTGGCAACATACAGTGGGTCTGCTCAGAACTTCTAGGAATTAGGCCACATATGGCCTATGATGTGTTTGTACTGAAAAGCAGAGTCCTGCAGACCTGAATCAAGGAAAAAGTAACTTAGATGTCTGTTGGGAGTTTTGCCAGAATTATGACTGCAGTATTCAGGCCACTGTGTGCCAAGGACTCTGAAAATAAATGCTTCCTTACAGAAAATAATGTTTCATTTTATAATCTAATTCCAGTACCCAAGTGGCAAGATGCAAGTCTGCCAGTGGCCCTATAAACACAGTGTCAATAACTGTCCATTCTTCTTTTTGCTGCTCGCTCTTTATAATCCAGCAGTACTTGGAGGCTACAACAGGGAGATGGCTATGCTTGCTGTGTGCTTTAGAAATAAAGGAAAGAGAAAGCACCAGTCTCAGACAACATATAATTTAGGATTATGAAAATGAAAGATAGAACATGAAGAGTTAAAAGGACAAACTGCTGCCACACTACCAAAAAAAAAAAAAAAAAAAAAGTGTCACAGGCGGTTTCAAGTGTGCTGGTGGATCAGCTTTTAAAAAATGCCTCCCTCCTGCCTCCTGTCCTGATACCAAACCAGCTTACCAGTTTTCCCCCCGCCATTTCTTCCCACCCATCCGTCCTCTCTGCTTCTCAGGCTGAGACAAAAATGTTTCCACAGCCCTTCACAAGAAAAACTGAGCCAGATTCCCACCCTCCAAGCCTTCTGCTGTCCTCACAAGCTAAGGCTTTGTCATCTTGATTCCTGTTTTAGAGTAGATGGCACAAGTGGAGGCAAGCAGAACTCCACCAGCGCAAGTGGCCTTAAATTACAGTTAGAGCATGGTAAGCAACCCCAGATGGATCACCGACATTTTGCCAGGTGATGTACACAGTCCTCAGGCTGTCATCTGTGCAATGTGATGCAACATGATGAGCACCCAGGTCTGTCCCATTCCCCAAGTTCATACTGCTCTAAAGCTCAGCTTACATATAGATTCCAGCATGCCCCCACATATCAAGAATGCAGAGGGTCTGAAGTGTGATCAGCCATGCAAACACAGCCATGTCTGACAGGACAACAGTGACGGACATTTAGCCCCTGACTGATTCAAGTCCTGAGTAGCCCAATCATGGAACTGACAGGGTGGTGCCAAATGGTGTAGGGACTATTGGTAAAAAATAAAATCTCAAAATGTTCCCACAGAAATGCTGCTTCTATTTTCAATTGATGGAGTTTTGCTGAGCTAAAAGACAGCGTGAAGTTTCTTTATTCATTTCGTATATGGGACTTTAACATGCACATGGTATTTTTCAGATGAACAAAGAAAATCCATGAGAAAAGAGAAAGAATGGTTGACATATTGTGTTTTACTCTGCCTCTTGCTCTGAGTTGCATAAGGATATTAACAAAACTTTTATCTAGAGATCCCACATGGGAAGCATACAGAAGCTGACTTCTGAAATAAGAAAACCTATACTAAGCTCATGAAAATTTTAAAATCCCTCCTTGCATTTATATCTAATATAATGACAATTTTCTATATTAGGAATGACCTTAAAACAGGAAGCCTGAATTACACATATAGCTGGGGGATAAGATTCAGATGGATCCTACAGAAGGATGAACTTACAACTAAATTAAAACAAACACATCATTAAAAGTATGTAAACAGTCTCATTCATTGAAGTATTCCTTTTCTTGAAAGCAGCTTCAGTTTGGAGGACACAGACAGAGAGATTAGCTTCCTGCACCTTGCCAAGCTGAAGGGAAAAAAAAGGAGAAAACAGTTATAAATGTACTTTTTAATGAAATACATAACCTCAGAATCATGTGGGGAGTTCAGACTATATAATTGTGATTCTCGCTTCTTACAGATATGCATCTGTGCTATTTAGGTTTTACATTACAAATCTAATTTTTATGATTTCTAACGAGGCATAAAATCCCACAGTATGAAAAGGGTGTCAATATAAGGTCTCATCTTGGAAGTGCACTACTATTTTTCTCCTCTGTTGGCAAATTTTAAAATGTCTCTAAAGAAAGTTAGGCACTGTGATTAAGTTGAAAAAAGGCAACAATTAAAAGCCTGTCAGTCCCAAGTATTTTCTGCTCCTGTGTAACAAATAAAGAACCTATGGGTCTAATCGACCACTTTATTTTGGTGAAACTGTTATGCTTTCAGTGGAGTTATTTTGAGAGACAACAAAAGTGCAAAAATAATTAGGACATGTTACACTAATATATGGTCCCACTGGATTCAGTTTTAAAGAAAAATAAAATTAAAAAAAAAAATCAAGCAAAGTGAACCCCCATGAGAATTCTGCAATAAAATTTAGGGGACAAATATAATTCTTAAATTCTACATTTCCATGATGTTCCAGAAGAATTTTACTGAAGAACTTTGGATGTATGTAGAAAAAGAGCATGTGATATATTTGAAAGAAAAAGGCAACAGAGAAGTCAAACTTTGGAAAACATAGAAGATTACACACAGAAGGAAGGAACACAGAACTGTTTCATGCTTAAACAGTAGAAGCAAGCAGATTCTGTTAAAACTTGTATGAGACCCTTATTGTTTATGAAGTGTAGTGCTTAATAAGGACTTTTCTTTTCTAGTAAGCTCTACCATAACCTGAAGGAAAAAGTGAAATTGTTGAAAAGTTCATGTGTGGAATGTCTGTTTTATATAGGTCTGGGTTTTTTGGTTTTGTTTTTAATAGGAAAAACATGAAAACATCAACTTATTTCACTTGCTTATGTTCTAGTCAATGTCAGGCATGATTTCTGCACGTTAAATTCCTAAAGATGGTTTTAATTGAACTTTACAAACTAGCAGGGACTATGTTAGGTTTTGAAAACCATAGTCCTCTTCTTAATTTCACTCTCATATATGTGACAGCTGGGGAAGAGCTCAAGTAATTTCAAGAGGACATCATTTTCTCTGGAAGAAATACAGAACCAGTGATGTGTACAGAGCAGCCTCATTTTTTATCTGACTACAAAGACCAGGATATAAGGGCTCTCAAAATGCATTATTTTAAATTGGGAAAAATCACACTGACAATGCAGACCATTTCAGTGATAACTAAAAAATTGCATATTAGAACAGTTCTAATAAATCAGTGACATTTTAAACCAAACCAATTTCTATTTAAGATATATCTAAAATAAAACCCTCCACTGAGAACTGTAAATGGAATGGCTCAAAAGATGTTGAGCTCACAGAGTTTGATTTTAGGTGAAGGTGTCAGCCAGTGACATGTCATCCCTCTGAGGGGTCTTCCCTGAAAACTTTGATCCAATCATATAATTTCCCCAAACCCTTCAGAAATAGAGTATCTGAATTCAAGCAGCCTCAGCTCATTCCCAGCATTTGTAACTAGCAATGAAACACTTGAATAAATTGTCTTTTGGAATATAAATCGAAATTGCAATGTCAAAAATTTTGCTGGCTGAACATAATATCCCTGTTACGCACGGTCCTTTTTTCTTCTCCAAGTTGTGGTGGCTTTCATGCTCACGCTGAGAGCAGGTGGTCAGAATAAATATGTAGAATGTTTTGTTGAACACAGAAAATGTTGAGCACTAAAAATAATACATACATTGTTTAGATTCTCCAGAGGAACTCCCCAGGTTTCATTGCAGCTTTTCAAACTCCAGTCCACAGTGTAGAAATAGTGAAGTTTTATATGCTTTTATAGAAGCTCCTTGTCACCTTCTGCTGAACAAATACTGGAAAACAACAAACTTGAACAGTTCCCTAGTGTCAAAATAAATAAATAACAAATTTAAATTTGCTTCAAAGACAACCATGACTCTTTAAATAAGTTTTCCAGCTAAATTTTGGTATACATGATACATCCCCCAGAGACTACTTACAGAATTGAAGGACTTTGGCAAATATATGCAGATATGTTCACACAAAAATTTGCCCAAGGGATGACTGTCCTAAAACCTCTTCACAAAAGTCTCTTTGTCAAGCTGGAGTAGTAAAAATGCCCTGTAAGGAAGGTGATCTATCACAAACTGCAAACAAATAAGTAGATGGAAAAACACACAAAACAGTTTGCAAAACAATTATAGGCTTTAAAATATGTTTCCATAAGGGTTTTCTGACCAATATCAAACTAAGATTAATTTCAAACTTCTCCTCCCCCCTCCAAAAAAAGAAGGGTGTATTCACCAGATGCATTATATACCACATCTGTCACCTTGCTGTCAACTCCTAACACTTTTTTCTCCACCGCTAACAAAAAGTTCAAAAGGGGAAGATCATCTGATTTTTCCTGACAATCCCTTTCCTATTGCCCAATCTGCAAGCATATATATTTGAGATATTTAGCTCTGGCTGGTTTGTTTCAGGTTTGATACTTTTCAGAAGCTTACTGTATGTGTGTTACCATATATGTCTCAATATGTTTTTTTTAAAAAAGGAAAGAAAGGGGAAAAAATCATTCTGTTTCAAATAATGAGCATGTGCACCTTTTTGCCTCAGGCCTTCATACACAATTTAGCCAGAAAGCCAGGGCAGATCATGATTTAGCATTTGACATCTCTTGCCTTCAGGCCAGGGGAGACTAATACAGATTTCTGACTCTGAGCACACCATGGAAAAAAAAAAGTGAGAGAGAGAGGCCTTTTATTGACTAAATGATAAAGAGGTTTGTAATGATAAATAACAGTCATTTTATTGTGGAATTCCCCAGAAAAGATGCATTCTGCAGTGTCTGAAGAAGCCTAAAAGCCGAAGCTGGTTCCCTGTGGATCCAAACCTGTTAAGCTCCAATCTTTCCAGGCAGAAATAGAGGTCGCAAATTGCATAGGACCTGCACTATTAAAACTGTATAAGCACGATACATAATCACTGCTGCATCCAGGACAGTTAGCACTAAGAGGATTAGCTGAAGGCTGCTTCTGGCTTTCTCTCCCTCAGCCTGCATCTGAAACAAGTCTGGTACACACCCAGACTGCTTGAGAATTTTCTGCCAGCTTTGATCGATAGTTTAATTGTAAACTTTGGGAGCAATAATGGATAATTCAGCTTGAACCGTCCATTATAAGCGCTGTTGCAGAGGATGGAGCTTTCAAAATTAAACAAGAGTTGTGTAATATTATTACATTTGTACTGCTCACCTTCAGTTAAATTCCATTTACAAATACTGTCTTGACAATGTATGGAGTTCAATAAACATAGGCCCAGGTGGGTTGAGTGGGGAAAGGGAAGAGGAGAGAAGCTGAAGCCAATTATCTGTCATCTATTCCAGAATTTTACTGTTTTTTACTGTTTTATTTTAACCTCACATATTAAAACACATCAAAATGGAAAAAGGAAGACAGGAGATAGAGACAGATTTAAGCACTGAACTAAGTTGTGGTTACTGTTTTGACTGCAGCACCATGATGGAAATGTACCTAAATGTCTGTAGAGGGTTTGTGGTACAGCAATACCAGCATAAAAGTATCCCAGGAAAGTGGTGAACATGCACTGCTCACCAGGTAGTCTATGTCGGTGTAATCAAAATTTTAACAGGATTTGCATCAGTCAGTTGAGCTAGACTGGAGATATTCATGCTATCATATGGGTCATTTTCTAAAACACGAGAAGACACAGCAGCTTTCTGTGGTGAGATATCATCCTGCCTTGGAAGATGAATAGATAGAATGGCCAGGAACTTAGCTATCAAGCTTTCTGGAAAACACACTCTACTGTACCACACATGCAAACACTTCCAAACAATTCTAAAAAGAGGAGCGAGGAAGAGGAGCTTGTAAGACCATGAATTTTCAAATAAAAGCAGCAGTTCTGCAGGCAAAAACTGAATTCTGTTTACAGAATCAAGCATTTTTCTAGATTTATTAGTAAATTAGTTACTTGAACAAAATTTGCTGAAAATTACATGTTTTGCTGAAAACCCATGCTACCAGGTTTCCAATGAATTTAGGAACTCAAGTCAAATTTACTCCATAAACCATTCCACAGCTTATTTGAACAAAATTAATTGCCTAATCATAACAAGACTGGTAAGATAGGAATGAGTGTCAAGGTCACAAAGATTTTTTTCCATTCCTCATAAAGGCCATTGACATCCATCTAAAATCTCCAAAAGTCCCTCTTAGTTTCCACAGCAAAACTCTCATGTTTTGAGCTAATGACCAGGACTCATGGCCAGAAGTATTTTGTCTTTGGTTTTGAGAAGGTGACCTCCATATTTAACTGTGTACTACACACAAAGGTCAGCTACAGCTCTTCCTGCATGCTCTCTCATGCCTGATTAAAAGCAACTAAATGCACAGTATTCCTACTGCCTTTCTTACCATCCAACTAGAACACCTTGACAGAAAAACACCCAGCATGAAGAAAAGGAGCAGAAAAGAAAAGGAGTTTTATGTTTGCTTGCTAACCCAAAGCTCCACTTGAAAAATCAGGCAAGTAGAAAACAAACTGGATACTTCAACCAGTGCAAGTTGCAAACCAGGAAGCTGCTGGCAGACAGCAACTCAGCAGACAAAGCCAGGTAGCACCAACTTTTGCTGCACAACAGTACCTGCACTGTGTGTCAACCATTGTCATGGAAATGCTCTAACTTTCATGGCTCAGTTGTCTTCAAAGAAAACTTCATCTCATTCCACTCCTTTTCTTTTACAGCAAAGAAACGTTTTTCTGTTTGCAATAAGTTCTTTGTAAAATGACGCAGATTTAGGCGTCATAAAGTATTGACACATTTTTAGCCTTTAACTGTGGTTTTTCCTCTTGGGAAATGAGGCAAATAAAACTTGTCCTTGCTGATCATTGGTTTATAATGCCACCATATTGTTGCCAGCTCCAACAAAGAACTGCTTGCACCAACAAAGACTCCCTCAGGCTGTGGGAAGAGACCAGAGTTTGCAAATGCAATCTTCATTCCAGGGAATCAGGGAATTACCTATGGCTCTAATAGTGTATGCTTGGAGAGAGTCAAACTCTGCCATCCACCATCAGAAACTGTGGCCAGCAGGGCCAGAGCAGTGATTTTCCCTCTGGTCTTGGCACTGGTGAGATTGCATTTCAAATCCTATGTTCAATTTTGGGCCCCTCTATAAGAAAGACATTGAAGTGCTGGAGCACATCCAGAGAAGGGCAACAAAGATGGCAAAGGGTCTGGAGAGCAAGTCCAGTGAGGAGGGGCTGAAGAAGCTGGGGGTGTTTAGCCTGGAGTAAAGGAGGCTTAGGGGAAAACTAATTGGCATCTACAACCACCTGAAAGGAGGGTGTAGCCAGGTCAGGGTCTTCTCCCAAGTTACAAATGATCGGATGAGAGGAAATGGCCTGAAGTTGAATCAGCAGGGGTTTACCTTGAATATTAGGAAAAATTTCCTCACTGGCAGGGTTGTCAGGCATTGGGACAGACTGCCAAGGGAAGTGGTGGAATCGCCATCCCTGGAAGCGTTCAAAAAAATATTTAGATGCAGAACTAATTTTTTGCCAAATCTTTAATCTGATCAGGTACATATTAGGAGAAAGTTACCGGAACAGTTATCAACTACAAGCACAAGGCAGCTTATGATTAATTCTGCTGGGTAAAGAAGATTTCTGTTTTAAAAATAGGAACGGACTGAAACTATTGACATAGAGTTGGTTTTTTTCCAGGGTATTGAGGCTAAAACTAGGAAAATCAACAGAGTCCATCCAACATGATTTCAGCTTTCACGAGTCCTTCACATAAAAAGAAGTTAGGCAAAGCTCTGTGTGTGAAAATAAGGTAGAATTCATTGGCCTAGTTACTGGGGTGATTGACAGAGTTTAATCTATCAAATTGTGTGCTGTGGTCACAAGCCATCAACCTGTGCTCAGCAATTACAGGTTCAAGGATAAGTAGTTAGCATCCCTCAGAACTGAGACAATGTTAGCCAAAGTAGATGTTTAATAAAAGCTGCTATTTCCTCCTCCTTTCCTGAGAAACAGATTAAGAGCATTTGTATTTGTTCAAAGGGGGAAAAAAAAAAGTTAAAAAGGAAGCTATGTGCATAAAGTTAAGATTTTCTGGTTGTGTAATTTACAATACATTTTGGCCTTTAGTAATCATTTGCTTTGCTTAAAATGGACAAACCCAAAATCATGTAACCCAGCTGAGACATCACAATTCACTTTAATGTCTCTCCCTCCCTTTTCCATTTCCCAGGGTCACCCACCAGTCTCAAGAGTATCTGTCCCCTTCCCCCCATTTTTTAACTCTCAAGAACAAAATTCCTGAAATTTATTTCTATCAGAAAGCTTAACAGAGGCATAACAAAAAGACATGCAAAACCAAACCACTGCAGGTAAGTACACCTAATTTTTCAGTACATATAAGCTCATTCTGTCAAGAGGCAGTTCTGTGGTTGCATAAGCTCTGGGTTAGTTTATCCAGAATGAGCTCTAATCCTTCAGACTCTTTGTCTCTCTCTTGCACTCGACATGCAGTGAATGCCCACAGCCCTCTCCCTCTCAGAGCTGGATATTGGAAGAGTTATTAAAATATTTAAGAAGCACAAGAGTTCTGTTCTTTCTCAGCAAGCTCATGTGAAAAGAACTAAACTGGCATTTGCAACTGTGGAGTTTCTTATTTCCAATTTCCTTTGGCTCTCAATAGCATTTTTTCTCAAGACTAATTTCATCCCAGTATATCTGATAAGAGATTTTTAAAAATACACATTTTTGGTGAAGATACAGTATTCATGTGGGCATCCAGCCATTTCTTTCAGAAAGACAAAAGTACTTTTATGCAAGCTCTTTAGTTTTCTATTTGTAGAAAAACTTCTTGGCAGATGCTGCTTAATTGATATGCACATTTCCAAGGTCACTTTTTACAGCAAAATAAATATTTCTCTCTGTTCTGTTTCTAAATCCCTGTGTTTTCCTCATGATGATATCTATGACAACAGGACTGTGTGTTCGAAGCACAGGGTCCCACTCAATTTTTCACAAGCATACACGTCTCCTTGGAAGAGATTTTTGCTGTCTACCCAGCAACGCACTCCGACAGCACACATGACAGCCTGAAAAGCTTGGGAAGAAAGAGTTGCAGAAATGCCATGCAAAAAACTCCAGTTTGGGAACAAGGCAACAAACTTTGTTGTTGGCAGCAAGGTTTATAACCACAAGAAAACCATCACTAATAATTATCGGTCTTCTGATGCACTGCTTAGTAGGATCCTGCTCTGTAGCCCCCAGCTCTGGCTAAGTGCCGCTGCCATTAGAAACCCACGATAAAACGCCTCTTGATTTTAACAGGATGAGTTATGCCAGCTGTATTGCTTGCTTTTAAGCCCCCTAACACAGTGTTCTTATACCCAGATCAGATATACACAGATATACACAAAGCTGGGTTTATTTAGTTACTTACTCATCCTTGAAGATTTTGCAGCTCTCTGTGGCCTGTGATTTTCTAGGAGAGGTTCAGCTCCATTGTCGCCATCACGTCTGAGTAGCTCCTGCTTCCAATCGCTTGGTGGTGCTGCAGGAGAACCAGAAGGGGCATCTCCAAACCTGCCCATAGGTAACATATTTTTCCCTCTTCTCTGGAAATGATTAATGAAAAGAATAATCTGGAAACATGCTTTAGCCAGTCAGGGAGACAACTGACCAAACATTTTACCTATATCCCAGTGCTCCATACCAGCACTGTTGTTTTAAGCACCTGTTGGAAAACAAGAGAATAACTCCTTCAAGGCCAAAAAGTGCTGGTACCTGTACTCAGCACAGGCAAAAAAACCCAGATGCCTTTCAAAGTTAAATGGGCTCTACCTTTGGGATTAAAACATGTCATTTACTGCCACCTGTACTTTAGGAGTAGGAAGGGACATCAACCCAGTTATGTGATGGCACACACCAAACAAGAGGTAATCCACACTGAAACAATCTTACAGTTTCGAGACAAAAGAAGATGGGCAGTAGAAATAACAAATATCAGTATACAAAAGATTTATATTCAACATGAACTGCAAGAAGGGAGGTCACTACCACAGTTTTGATGGACCTTTGTCAGGAATTCATAAAAGGCTCTTTAGCAGAGACAGCAATGGCTTGTTGCTTTGGATTTTTGGGGCCAGGGTTTGGTAGCAGTGGAGCTCCAGGGGTGGTTTTTGAGAGAAGCTACCAGAAGCTTCCCCCATGTCTGACGAAACCATTGCCAGCCAGATCCAAGACAGATCCATCACTGACCAAGTCTGAGCAACAGTGGCTGCAATTTTGGGATAATATGTTGAAAGAGAAAAAGTTGTCACACAAGAACAATTGCAGCTGGAGAGAGGAGTGAGAATAGGTGAGAGAAACAGCCTTGCAGGCACCAAGGTCAGTGAAGCGGGAGAGGGAGGAGGTGCTCCAGGTGCCAGAGCAGAGATTCCCGTGCTGCTGCCCCGAGAGATTCACAGTGGAGCAGAGATCCACCTGCAGCCCACAGAGGACCAGTTGGATATGCACAAAGGAGGCTGTGACCCTGTGGGAAGCACATGCTGGAGAAGGCTCCTGGTAGGATCTTCAGCCCTGTGGACAGGGGAGCAGGTTTGCTGCTCCACCCTGGAGCAGGTTTGCTGGCAGGACTTGTGACCTTGTGGAGACCCACACTGGAGCAGGCTGTTCCTGAAGGATTGCACCCCACAGAACGGACCCCCCGTGGGGCAGCTGATGAAGAATTGCAGTCTATGAGAAGGACTCACCTTGCAGAAATTCATGGAGAACTGTGTCCAGTGGGAAGGACCCCACACCACGGCCAGGGAGGAATGTGAGGTGCCCTCTCTCCGTGGAGGAAGGAATGGTAGGGACATGTGATGAACTGATCACAGTCCCCGTTCCACATCCCCCTACACCACTATAGGGAGGAGGTAGAGAATTTTGGAGCTAAGCTGAACCTAGAAAGCAGGGAAGTGTAGGGGAAGATGTTTTTAAGATTTAATGTTTAATTCTCATTATCCTACTCTGACTTGTTTGGCAATAAGTTAAACTAACTTTCCCCTTGATTGGCAATAAATAAAACTAATTTTCCCTAGATCGAGTTTGTTTTGCCTGTGATGGTAATCGGTGAGTGCTCTCTCCCTGCCCTTATCTCAGCCCAGGAACCTTTTGCTATATTTTCTCTCCCTGCCCAGCTGAGCAGGGGAGTGATAGAGCAGCTGTGGTGGGCACCTGGGTTAGCCCACCACATAGGAGTTAACATAAGGTACAAGTGAGCACAATTATGGCTCAGGGTACACCAAATTTCCACCATCTCCTGCCAATCACTTCAGGAAGAGTCCTAGGGAAATTCCAATAAACCGAACACTTAAAAATGTTTTGTAAAATTTTGTGGAGATTAAGATGCAGTTGCACACCCTGCAGTATACAGGAATATAGGACTATAGGAGGATAAAAAATTAAATATATAGACTATCCTCTATTATTATGTGTAGTTGTTGGTAACAGATTTCTATTAAAATAGGGGTGCTTAATTAGTCTTGGTACAAGTGATGTTCAAGTCCCAGCTAATCACAGTGGGAGAAAAATCCTTACAGCAGATTCTTGACATCTTTTGCCTCAAAATAGTGAGGTCTGTGCTCTCAGGAAAGCTGACCAGACAGCTCTGCTAGCAGCCTCCATGCATGTGGGAGTCCGGATTCCAGCTTTAATATTGAAACCTGCAATATGTTTTCATCCCCACTAAGGCAAATTTTCCTTGCATGATGCTTTTATGAAGATCAGCAACTGAGGAAACAAACATTGCTCTAAGCTTGGTGATGGCTAGTCCAAAACCCTTCAGCAAAGAACCAGTCACAAGAAAGCAGATAATAATTCCCTTGTGCTGACATCCACTTCCAGTCCTTGCTGTAGCAATTCACCTTCACAGCGTTAAACACATTTCCATCAGTAGACTGCCGAAAACCAGCATTTACTTTGAGCAGAAACGAACAGACTTGCAAGCACAACAGAACTTTTTTTTCCTTTTCTGTGTGGGTGTTTCTTTACTTGAAAGAAAGCTGTATGAAAGACAAGGAAAATGTCTTTGATGTGTATGTGCCATTTTAAAAATAAAGGCTCCCTCTCACATACTCAGAATTTTACCAAGAAGTAGCAATTACAGGATTATATGTGACTTCAAACATGAATTCTTTGGATGCTGTTCTTGCCTTGCTTTGTTACATTAATAATTATGTTTTAAGCAGTCTGGGATTTTTTTTCCTATTTACAAACTATAGTTTGGTAAGAAATGTTCCATCACAGGATTGCTCACCAAAAAGGGAAGTTTGCTTTCTGTCTTGTTATAACAAGTTCCAGCAGATAGCTAATTAACATAAAAGAAATATTTCTTCAGTACCTTTACAGGAAGAAAGAGGGTAGACAAGCTATGAATTTCTGAATGAGGTTTTGGCATTTGGCTTTTGTAAGACCTGATAAAGTGTGCTTATTCCTACATAAAAATTTGCACTTGAAATCTGGAAAAGCTGTCTTCAAGGCATCCAGAAAATCATGCAAGCACTAAGAAATTCTTATCAGGCAAATTACCATCTGTTATTAGCACTCATGCTTTGATCAAGATGGGAATTTTTGTTCAAATGGCTGACTACCGTGTAACTGTAACTCCAAATCAAAGCATTTAGAAGAGCTGGTGGCACAGGGGAATGGGGCTGTACCCAAGTGGTGACCTGCACTAGAGGACAGAACAGGCAGTCTCTGCAAAGCCACAGTCAAACATTACAGAAAAGGGCTCAACAGTTGCCTTTTGAGGTGCCTTAAGTACACATTGGAATATTAACATTTGCCAACTCCAGAGCTCTAGAAAAATGTTTCAGTACTGGAATTTAACATGGAAGAAATTTTGTCACTCTTTTGCTTCCTTGGGAAGCCTCAGGAGAGAAGACACACAAATACAAGTGTCTATAAATCAGACTGGAGTCCAAAGGCTGCAAAGGTTCTTTAAAGTCACCTCAGCTTTCTTTTATGCACCTTGGTCTGCAAGTTCATATTTCAAAGAATTTTACTGTTACAATAAACTCACACACAGTTTGGCTGAAAAAAATATGGGGGGTGGAACAGGAAGTAATTGAACACGTCAAAGAGTAGCTGGAGGTTTTTTTCTGACAGAGCTATTTCAGAAATGCTAAGGACTTCACTGTCTGAAATGTAAAAAACATTCTGCTTCAATATTTTCTAGAGAGAATTGATTTTCCCAGAAGGACAGTTTTCATTTAAAAATTCACCTATGATTTAAAAAAATTAAATATTTAAAAACAAACATACAAAGAAAAAAATCAAAAACCTCAAACCTCACATTCATACAGCATGATGGAACAACTCAATATACGCTAGCCAAAGCACTTTGATTGGAAACATTCTTCCTTTTTTTTTTTTTAAGAGAGAACTGAAAACATTCTGTGGTGGTTCAACCCATGAAAAACAAAATATCCTTTATTCATAGCAACAGTCATAACACCTGTGCAAGCTACAGAAATAGTATTGTTCTCTTCTTGAGGAAACTGAGCACACAATAGTCCAGTGACTTACCCAAGATCACATAAGAAGTCAATATTATTGCAGAGAATTATTCCCTTCCCCTTTCCTTGTTAGTGAAAAGTATTAACAGGGCCATCAGAATTAAAAACTGTCATCTCATCCTGCCAGTCGCTGCAAACAAAAAGAAAAAGCCCAAGTGAAATAGGAGTTGGAGGTAGATCCTATCAGAGCCATATTGCATTTACCATACTTAGAATTTTCCTTCTGAGAGTGGATTTTTTGTGTGGCTGTTGATTTCTTAAATCTATGAAAGTATTGAGCATATTAGAACATTCAGCAACACTTCACATCAGAAGAAGCCTCCCATGCTTTGGTTTTTCCTTTAGAGATTTCTAAAGCCTTACTCTGCCTAAAATACTTCCACCCACACGAGAATTTACGCTTGGTTACTTGACACGCAAACCACCAATATCAGAGGGAATGACTCTACTCTTCAATGGCAGCTTCAAGGCGATCCTGTAAAAAAACAGCTCTCAGCAGAGCAGGAAGACCACGGTGCTGAGGGCTCCTTGGGACAATTGCATGTGCACAGAGAGGAGTTTCAGGAGTTTCGGTGCACTGATGACACACAGCTCTGTCTCTCTGCTCTAGTTCACCCTGAATGGTAAATCTCTGCCCTGCAGGAATACCAGAAAAGATTTTACAGAAGGAGGTCTCTGAACTATTTCATCCTGTATCTGGGGAAAAATGGAAACCCTGCTATGGGATGTAACAGTGTTTATACTGTTGATTTGCCATCATTGCTGCTTTTGGTGCCAAACAGCTCAGCTTTGTTGTTACCCCATGAGCAACAGGTTTGCAGGCACCTGACATACACAAACCCTAACTTAATTGCAGATTGTGCACCTTCTACCACCATGAGATTTCAGTCCCTTCCTGGACTCCTGCATTCCACTACTATTTCATCAAGAAGGAGGAACAGACTGCCTTATCTAATCAGTTTGAAGGATATCCTTTATTCTACATCAAAAAACATGACCACTGTGCCTCACAAGTAGCTTGAGTGTTTTATGTTTATGTTTTCAGTTTGAGCAAGAGGAAAATAACAGGTTTTAGCTTTTCCCTACATACCTCCCAAAACCAGTCCAGTTCTATTCTGACCACAGAAATCCTTGCTTTCCACATACAGGCATGTGTTAGATAAGCCTGGATAGAAACAGGACTAAAATGAGACCACAACATTCATTTTTATCCTTGACTCTTGGCACTGAAATGTGGTTCTAGAGAGATGACACAAAGCCATTTTGAAAATAGTTTCCAGAGGACAAAGCTAAAATCTGGGCTTCATTGCACTCTGTCCTGCAGATAAAGATTTGTCCTGAAGTGTTTACAGATTGTAGAGGAAGCAGACACGCATTTTTCCCAAATATGCATGAAAAGATGATGGCAGACTGAGAAGCTGATCCTGTTCTTCCAGTGTGCCATACAGATTAGCACAGAACACTTTGTGCATTTTTACTTGCATAAAATTTTGCCTACCCTATTGAGGTGACCCAAAGCAAGCAAAGACCACAAAGCATGCTTTATTTTTAGTGGGGGAGCATCTCTTGAGAAAATAACCACATCTGCCTTGCCAAATATTATGATAAAAAAGAACTCAAACAAAAAGACTCCCACACAACTTTAGCACTGTAGGCACTCCTCTATAATAAGAGTTGTCTTGGGCAGAAATAGGAGACTGGCCTTTCATATGTCCCAGGAAGTGTGTACGATGCCTGTCTAGCTTAACATCCCAAAGACAACCACACGTACAGGAGATGATATTGCACATCCCTGAATACTCTGAAGGACTGCAGTGAAGACCAAGACTCAAATTACTGTTAACAAACACAGAGTGTTATCATGGCCAGAACTTCCTGCAAAGCCACATTTCTGCTTTCTATTTTGCCTGATCAGGGCTGAGCTACTGTACTCTAAACTAGACACATGCACACAAGAAGGCTTTAAACAATTTACTTTTTGTTACCACTAATGCAAAAAAAAAAAAAAAAAAGGTCTAAGCCTAAGAATAACCATGAAACAAATTTTTCTTGCAGCTCTATCCTAATTACTGCCTGCCTGCTTGTTGTCTGACTCCATGCAGCAAAAAATATTTAATTCAAGACATATTTGATGCATGCTTTTAGAATGCTGAAAAATTATGTTACATGGATAAAAGTCAGTTTTTAAATGCGGCATCCTGCACTCTTTCCGAAGAATTGCTATGGTTCATCAGTTGTCTATCAGACCTCCTGTCACACTCAAATGAATTGACAAAAAATCCCATTACAAAATGCAGAAAAGAAGCACAGCTTCTTCCTGCAATCATATTTTGTAAGTAGTAATTCCAGACTACACAAAGCAAATTGTCAGCAATAAATTCAGTAGAGAAACTTAATGGTTGTAGCAGTCTACAGTTTTGTTACAACAGAATAATAATTTCCTGATTAATTCATAATTGTTCACCACAGCTTCCCTTTTTCACTTTTCAACATCAAGCAGTAATCCCATCTATCCACATCCATGGCATATCAGTGAAAGAAACCTAAGAACTGCATACTGAATCACATTTAGTCTTTGAAAAGCTGTGGAACATTTTCTGAAACACACATCTTGTCTCAGGACCCAGAAACACCACCAGGTCTACAGGTTAAGATAAATAACTAGCATAAATACTAAGCATAAGACAACACAAGAAAGCAAGAGGACACCTTGATCAAACAGCCCACCCTGTTCCAGCATTTAATACTAGCATTTCTTTGTTTTGACACTGCAAGAGCCTTCTATTACTGCTAAAAAGCCTCTTCCAGCAAACATCTTAGTGGAAAGAATATCCTATAACTTCCTGGGAGAGCTGAAGAACACTGCAAACCTTACAGACATAGTCTTGATAAAATTCCCATCAGAGGCCATCAGACTCAGGTAAAAACATTTAATGTTGGAGACCACAGGAATCAGGAACTAAAAAGATGTACCAGACTACAAGAGCCAGGTCCCTTGCAGACATGTCACAGGAGTGGGTGATCCACAATTTATCAGTATGGAAAAGTTGTCAAAGGTTATGCCACAACAGGAAACAATGGAGGAGAAAAAAATCATTTAAATCATAAGTCAGAAATAGCCAACATTGAATCAAATGTTGAGAGAGAAATTCCAACTTCAGGATTGGTCTCAAGATGTCCACACACCCAGCTCTAAATCAAAGCAAATGCTCTTACGTGACTTACAATTGTTCAAATAACTAGCAAGAATGTGGTAGAGGATACTAATACCTTAGAAAAGATTAAAAAATACTTAGCAGATAGCATAGTAAAAATAAGCAAGGTACCAAGCTATGATTATACACAGCATCGACCTGTTCAATAATTTATTAGTCCTTATTGGGCAATGGTTAACTTATACTAATAATTTTATCAATTTTTTTTATATGAAATGTGAATGAAAAAGTGATCGTGGCAATCCTGGATATGAGAATAACTCAGTTAACAGGCTGACAAAAAATCCCAGGAAGATCTATAAAACAGGCAGTTGAACATAAATTCCATGATGTAAGCCTATGAGTTTTCAATGCATTAGGATTGGTCAGCAGGGTCAAAAATTATTTTTTTTTTTTTTATTAAATATAAAAATGTTTGGAGAAGTATCACACCTAAAGAAAAAGTTCAGTGAAAATAATAGATTACAGGAACATCTTCCTATGATTTAGAAACTAGTTAACAGTTTACAGTTTAGGAAGAAGTAGAACATGGGTCCAACAAACTAAACAAAGAAAATACATGACAGGAGAAAGTAAGGTAATAGAGAGGTGGGAAAATGTGCTAAATTATGTGAATTACCTAAAAAGA
Source organism: Pyrgilauda ruficollis (assembly GCF_017590135.1). Taxonomy (NCBI): domain Eukaryota; kingdom Metazoa; phylum Chordata; class Aves; order Passeriformes; family Passeridae; genus Pyrgilauda; species Pyrgilauda ruficollis. The sequence goes on along the minus strand of NW_024524934.1, from coordinate 3,618,355 downwards.
AAGATTAATAGGGGATTTAAAATGACACAAAAACCCTAGGACACCATGTGTTTGAAATTCAACACAGAAAAGGAATGTTAACTTTCTCTGAAAGGAAAAAAAATTCTTAGTTTCATACGTGTATAAGTAGCTACTCCAGTGAAAAATAAAGGAAAATCTAGAACACTGTACCAATAAAAGGAAAGCAATTTGCACAGTTGTATGAAGGTCTATTTCTCTTGACCACCCGCCTACATGAAAACTTACTACAGGTCCCATTTATGGAATATCAACAATGAAATAGTAACTTTTGAAATTTATTACATTTCTTTACTTCTAACACTAACTTCATTATGATAAACTCCATCTTAAACAAAACACAGGAGATAAAGAAAGGGCACAGAACTTAGTAGTGGTACTGAAAAAACTTACCCAGAAGTAGAAATAAGAAAGTTTAACACTATTCTATTGAAAGAAACACCAACAAGAGTTAATGTAATGGGGAAGAGGATGGGTACAAAGAGGCAGTTGACAGTGTTGCTACTGGCTTAGAGTAACTATGGCTCTCTTTCTACCAAGCTCAGGGAAATGCAATCTTCACTCCCAATTTGTTCACATATAGGTGCTGGGGTCTGTCCCGCAGGCACAAGCACATGCAGCCACAGCGTGTGAGTCTTTGCACTTCCCTCTCAACCAGCAATACTTCCCAATACTTGTGGTTCACTGATGTGATATATGACTGCTGGCAATCTTAAATACCTGGTTTTTATCAATCTTTATCATTGCATTTTTGAGTCATTGTTTTATCAACAAACAGGCTTCTTTCCTGTATACCACCTTCTGAAATACTTGAGCACATAAGGATTGACAGAAAGGATATGGATATCTGTTAATGTAATTATTTTTTTAATCTATTTCATAAACAGCATAACTGTTATTGAGAAGATATTTATCTGTTATCGTTCAGAAAATATTATCTTTTAGTCTTCTACTATTATTTGAAACAACTCCCAAATTCACTAAGGTATCCTTATCCACAAAAATGTTGAGGAATTTCTGAATTAACATGATGCAAGGACCACAAGACCGGGTCACAAACAATGTCTCTTGCTCCCAAAGCAAGCTTCTATTACTGTGGGCACCAATTCAAGCCTTGCCTTAACAGGCAAGAAATGATGAGTGAGTTAACAGCACAGAATTGCCATGCTGAAAGACAAGGGGAACTGTTCAGTGCAGGTGCAAAATTCCAGGGGCTCGAGGCACATAATGTCAGTTCTCATAAGTAATCATCTTCCAACACTGCTATTATTTCAGGTGCTCCTCACTATTTACATGGAAAACAGTTGTCATTATTTCATCATCTGGCCACTTTGGAGGACTCCACAGGATTTAGATAATGCTTTTTAAAAATTGCATGGATTATTGAATTAAACCAAATTGATTCGTTGGCTTGAGAAAAGGGTGAGAAAAAGAGCCTTATTGCCATTACTCAGTAAGTTTATTACAGATTGCTCACTAAACAAAAATTACAGGCTTTGTTTGCATGTTGTGTGACAAACTTGAAACTACAAGTGTTTACATGTGCTGCACGCATACACTTTGGGGTTTTAATAGCTGGTTGACAAGAGATTAAAGGCAGAAATATGGCATTTTATTAAAGCAAACATATCAGTATGCCTACCATGATAAAATGATCTAGTTTTCTTCAGACACAAAAGTTTCTGTTGAGTGATACCTTTGAAATTCCTTGAGGGCACCCTATTATTCACTTTCCTCAGCAGAGAGCAGCTGCAAATGGTCTCCAATTTTCAAAGAGTATTGCCTGGTCATTCTTTACTGTCAAAATGAAGAAGAGCATAAAAGTTAAGTCAATAAAGTAATATGAAATGCTTAATATAAAAATTCAGGAATGAATGATTAACCATTAAAAACTTACAGTAGCTATTTCAGCCAGGAAAAAAAATTAACATTTCCCTTGAAACCTATTAACACTCCTTGTAAACAATATTCTTTCTTGAAATATATGACCTTTCCTAATGCTCTCCATACACATGGCATTTTTCTTATATCCACTTTACCTTCACTGATATGCAGCTGAATTCCTCAGGAGAGGGTGTTTAGAGCCCCTTCCTCTGATGCGCTGAAAAAAATGTACCCTTTGATTGCATTCCCCTTCACAAATACACCTAACTTTCAGCTTTAGATCTTAAAATCCTTTCCTCATCTGAGAGTCCCATGGCCTGTTGTGGCTGTTGACATGCCACCACCATTCGAGCCACAGCCAAGTGCTGAGCATAAAATTGCTCTCTCTCTTTTGAGCCCCAGGTAGCTACATGCATGTGCAGCAGGTGAAATGGTGCTTCCCTGCTGCATGCACCTGAACGGGACATTTAAAAATCACCAAATTTTCTCAGTTTCCGAGCCTTGGGTGGCTGCTCACACTAAGCACTGCTTGTGCAACCTTCTGCACAGGAAATATGATCAAATTTTTAGGAAAACAGAAATTCTCCCATTTCTGGCCTTAGTAACAACTTTTCGCTAAAAGTGCTAAATGTGTGAACTATGTATTGTCCAGGTGACCCTGGCGAAAAAATGACAAGGAAAATGCCTGTATTTTGCATCTGACACTGACAGATGTATTGGTCTAAAACTACCAAAAGACAACTTTAGGGGTACTCACAGGGTTAGAACCTGAGATTCTACTGGTTCCACAGTGACAGTGCAAGCCAAAACAATGGTAAGGTAATTAGTAGCTTGCTGGAAGCAATTACATCATTAGAAAGATTTTGTGATGAAAATTATTTCAACAGTGATGCAATTGGAAGGTGCACAGCAAAGGTGATCATCAATGCTGTATGAAGTCACAGTATCAAGTCCCCAGCTGAAAAAGATGTCAAAGGAAGGGGAGGATGACACACAGGGCTGGCCTCCTATGGCTCACTCATAGTACATAGGTAACTGCCACTGGGGCTATGACTTCTCCTTCAACTTCTCCTTCTTATTGGGAACAGCCCAACAGGCCAACATTCTGTGCAAGACAACACATCACAGTAACAGTGACTACAGCAGATCTCTGAATTTCATGTCTACTGGACTTTGTACGTAGTGTCTGACATAAGAAAACATGCTTGCAGATCACTTCAGATAGATCATGACCAGATTTTTGAGGAAGGCAAAATTAGAGAAACACTGATTAGAAAAGTCAAAGCAACCATGGCTTGGAAAATAAAATCAAAAATAACAAGTAATACCATCAGTAAATTAAAATCCTTCCATTAGGAAAATACTCTCTAAAAAGCAGAGCAGAGCTCAACTCAGATAATGCAAAAGACACAGATATCCACTCATAGTTCCAGAAATTCTAGAAGGACAAGTAATACAGATTATAGGGAGTTAATTATCTGCATCATTCAAGAGGACAACTTCATTCTGATTTTAGAGACAGGTGTCTAAATACAGATATAAAGACAAATGTAGTCGAATCCTACTAATATTTCAGGGCACATCAAGGCAGAGAGAACAGGGTTCTGAGCTCCTCCCTAGTCTAGTAGAAGGTCATGGCAGGGGGAGTTGTAACTAAATGACCTTTAGGGTCTCTTCCAATCCAAAACATTCTGTAGTTCTATGATTCTAAGATTTCTGGTTATCTGAAAAACTGGAATTCCTACTTCACTAGCTGTCTGTGAAATAGACACAGAATCTGTGGGAAGAAGATACGTAAACCAAGGATCATATGTCACACCTCAAAATGCAGTATTTGGAAAATTGCACTGAAACACAGGACACTGTCTTTACTGCATAGACTGAACCCATACCAAAATAATCACAGTTTACATATATCCATAAGGAACTTGAACCACTTCGCTGAAGTGCTGCTTAAATATAACTCTGAATAAAAGAAAGGTGCACCTACATTCTTCACTGTACAACTAAAGGTATCAAAGGAATATCATCTTACATCAGAAGACAGTGAACTGGAGCGAGCCCCACATTAACAGGCTAAAGCAAGGCCTTGTTTCCGTGTTGCAAAACTTAATGCAAACTGTTGGCAATTAGATGTTAAGCGGATCTTTCAAGACAGCAATTTAGAAAACACAAAGCCACAAGCATTAGTGATGGATATTGCATTTGAAGTCACATTTAAAGCAAGTATGGTAAAATCTACATTGCAACTGGTGAATCCTTTGATCTAGTGCTGCAGTGTTACAGCATTTACTCTAATAATCTTGGAAATACACACTTTACATGTACTCTGATTTCAAATAGAAATAGGGGAAATATCATATACTAAAAGCCTCAAAATACTTTTCCACAAAGCTAGAAAAAATTCAGTGAGGTGCTGAATTTAATATGAACATTCTAATCAAAGTTGTCTTAATTCCAAGAAAAAAAGTGGGGATAGCTCAGACAGGCTTATACAAGCCTATTAAAAATCTTGTATTTCTGCTTAAACTAACATACTTTAAGTCCCGCTGAAATTCGTAGCTCCTAGATTGAAAAATAAGATTTAGTTTCTTCCTTTTCCTGACAGGAATCAGTTTTCATCATCTGACATCATTAAAGATTACCACTCCTTCCAAAGAATGATTAAAACCATGTAGCTTAGACCCTTATTGCTGGTTGCCCTGATAAAGTCCTTTAAATAAAGTTCTTTATCAGCTGGCCTTAGTGAAAACCACCATGACTGGTCACAGGCTGCCCAGTCATTCCAGATTTCTTGCCTCAGTAAGAAATTAAACTCACCTGTGACTTGGGCACCCAGTTAAAGTAAGTGACAGTGGATCATATTTATAGTAAAAGAGTGAGCAGCTCAGTCACATTTATTGCTTAAAATTCACAAAATGTAGCAAAGCTTTAAAGTGGGAGCTCATTGAAACCACTGCACACAGACAGACACTTGCAAGGGAAGAAGACTCAAAAGTAAGACACAGGATGTGTGGTAAATATACAAGAACCTCTAATACAAAGCAAGACAGAATTAGAAGTGGTATGTGGTAATAATAAATTACATATAGTCTCAAAATGGAACAGAATAAGTACTAGAAACTTGCTAATGAAGTCATATGAAAGCTTAAAGACAAACCAGAGACTCAGGATCAGATACAGCTGAATAAAAATAGATGTGGATGATGTAGACCTGTATATTTGGGTTCACTGTTCAAAGAGTCTCTTATACAGACAGTGGTCATCTAGCCATCAAATAGCAGCACAATTACAGAGAAACACATCTTCTCATGGTTCTTACTATCATTGCTTTTCCTTTTACAGTATGGCAGAAAAGAAGTGCTAGCATACTGTGTGTACTCAAAAGTTGCTTTCATACCTTCACATATCTTCTTGAAAACATGCTAAACACCACCCACACTGAAAAAAAAAAAAATTTAAGACTTGAAGTTGATGTTAGTCAACCTTTTCTGGAAACTTCTAACTCAGACTTCCTTCTCCCACAAGAATTGTGTTAGTCAGGCATGAGTAGTCAGCATCATTGTGTTTGTTTATTTGTTTGTTTTAAATGCATGGGTTTTTTCCTAGATGAAGCTTCTGTGAGTCCTAACTAAAAACGAAGTTGCATCCCTTAAACAAAAATTATTAGCAACTAATTTGTGCTCATGAATTAAATTCCTACAGGTCATTTTCCTTATAAAGGAACATTACAGAAATAGAAGAAAAATGTTAAAGGTCTGATGTGGCATATTATATAAGATTTCCTGTGATAAGCAGCAGAAACCTTCTATACTTGAATTATGTTCCACTGCCAATCAGGGCATGTCCATCAGTGAAAACAGCATCCCTAATTTCACTGTTGTCTAAACCGAAGTGGAATTGTCATAGAACAATTCAGAGCATTTTATTATTATTATTATTATTAGGCATTTACTGCCAGCAAAATACACTCCCCAGTTCACTCTCTGTGTAGTTATTGTTGTTTGGCTGGTGGCCACCACCAAGTGTGGTGAGACTACGAGGAGTTCCAGCACATTTGGGCATTCTACTTTATTCTTTTTGATGACACACTTTGATATTGTTTGCCTCATAAATATGTACCATTGGGTGTAATTCTAAAAGCCCCAAACTCAGAACCCTGAATGAACTTTTCTCTGAATTTTAAACCAGCCTCATGAGTTTGGAGGATATGGTCTGACACATGAATTCAGCAGGAGCAGCACCAGCAGGGACATTGCACTGCAGTAGATGCTACAGATGTCAAGGCAGCCTTGCATAACTAAAAGCAGAAGTGCCCACCAGATTTGTTTAGGATCCTAGTAAAATTTTCCTAAAACATTTTTGTAGTTGAGACAGTACAGTTCAGTCTTGATGAGTGCCATTTTAGCTTGTCTTCCTCTGTGCATTCATTTATGATTTATATTTTTTGCCTCTGCAATGAATGATGGAGCCAAATTCAGGAGGAACAGGATGGTACACAATGGAATGTCAGGGTTCTAACAGACACTTGAGATGAGAAGCAGTCTCTAAGGCACAGAGTCACACTAACCTTAAGCACAGCCTGTTGCACTCCATTTTTATTGTACCTCCCCACCACAGCAAAAGCAGTCATAATGTGAGAGAGCTTCTACAAAATGAAATAAACTCAGGAGGAGGTACAATTCTACATGCTGACATTTTATTCTAAGCTTTCCTCAATCAGCCTCATAAATCATAGGATAAACTTCTTTTTCATGAATATTCAGTTCACAGGATTTTACAGAAAATCATTGAGAACCATCCCGTTGGAGGGTGACACCTTGATCTCACATTGACACGTTACATTGCTTCCCATCTTCTCAAATCATAAATGAAAAGAGTGGCTGCATTCCACAGTCTCTGAATTCTTTCAAGACAGCTCAGCAATCTACAACTGAAAGGTAGGATAAATTATTACAGGAGACTTCTCAGCATGGCTGTTCTAAATCAAATGCTGTCAAATAATTTTTAACTTTCTTTGATCTGCACTCAATCTCTGTGTTCTTTGCTGACCTATAGCACAGACTCTCCTTGACTCCCATTCCTTTCTTTTCAGCGTCTCTGCTCATAAACTTTTATTTTCCCTTTTTTATCATGTATGTGTAGAAATATATATAAAAAAATACCCTAGATCCAATGGCTTAGTGACTTTTATTTTATAGTTTCTTGAAAAAAAACCTCACCAGCCTAGTAAGTATGGTAGGGATCTAAAAAGAAATGAGAAAAAGACAGGAAGTTAAATAATCTTGCAAGAAGGAAAAATATGATGTTTTGGGCTGAGAAAGTATTCTCCCTAAGGTGTTTTATGGTTATAAGAGGCACATCACACAAACTCTGTGTCTGCTGGTTCCTACAATATATTTCATAGGAGTAATGACTATAACTTAAAAAGCTGGACACAGAAGAGACCTGGGCAGGAAGGAAAATTAAAAAAAAAAAGTATAGGAATATTAATGAAGATAAATAAATGACAGCAACAGGGGAAACCATAGAGACACAAAATCAGACAAAATGAAACAGAAACAACTCAGCTTGAGAAATGGTATAGTAAAATTAAATAAATGAATCCACAGTAAACACTGACAACATTGATGGTGGTTGCTACTGAAATGGTGCCTGGAGCCTGCAGTGCCGGGTCTTGTTGCATTTCACACTGCACTGCATTGTATGAACAAACTCCAGACATGAAAGACACTCAGCTGTCTTGCCAGAGTGTAATAGATGAATATGTGGACAAAGAGAGGTAAAGAGAGAGGACACAAGGTAACAGTAGGCCAAGGCACCATCAGTCTGAAATGTCACACTCTTCTGCTGACTTTGAGGAGAAATATGGAGCCTAGTCCATATGCCCTGAATAGAACTACTGTTCAGCTTTGCACTCTTTATACCTGAGCAGCTTCAAATACAGTCCAAGATCTGGATAAAATAAATGTATTTAATTCCCTCACCGGTTCTTAAACACCTCTTTTGCAACGCCTGGGTTTTCAAGTGCCTCATCTGTGGTAGCACAGCACAGTAACTGCTACACAGTGATTCTTGATTAACTGAAGCTGTGACAATTTATTGGTTTGGGACATTGCCCATATGCCAATTCCCAGAAAGTACAATGCAAAATACCAGAACCGGAATGGTTCCCTGTTTTGCACTACAGCAGATAGAACATACAAGCAAGAATTTGTCCAACCTCCTTAAAAGTCTCCACTTACAAAGACTGTATAACCTGTCATTCCAGGGATTAACTTAGTTACAGCTAGAAAGTCCCTGCTAATGTTAGCCATTCTTGTTGATAAATTAACAAATTGTTTCCTGTCATGACTGCTGGACCTGGAGACGTGTCCCTCAAACATCAGAAAACTGCTTTGTGTCTGCAAATTTCTTTTTATATGGAAAGCAAGAGAAACACCATTTTTAAAAAGGTTTTACTTGGCGAGTTCTACGTCATGATCCTTTTCTTTTGTGCACTACCTGTTAGCCTCCTCTTGAACACTCCACAGCCTGTCTGACCTGTCCATATTTATTCCTAAAATGTAATAGGCAAAAGCTATTCTAATTGAACGGCAAAGATGAAACAGGTATCTGACCTTACATTCAGTAATATAAAAGTGTATTACAGAAGTTCATGCTTGATACTAAACACAGATATGAGCTATCCTAATTAAATTCTGTTTAAATGCCAACCCAGCTACAGATCTTCCTCAACACCTCACCCTGCTATTGAAACCATGTTCCAAACTCTCATTTTTCACTGCTCTTAATACCAATTTAACTCTATTGTGAAGTTACAGAGATCTTGCAGGACAGGCAGAAATGCAACTCTAATTCCTTTTTAATAAACAATCACGCATGAGAGCCAAGAAGAAGGGGGAATAGTTGCTATTTTACATTAAAGAGGGTGGCTAGATGCAGATACAACCTAATAGTTTGATTAAAAAGTTACTAAAAAGGAGAGAATTTGGAAGTTGGTTTGTTTTCAATGGCCACTGCATAACAGAGTCTCAAAGAGACCTGGATTACAACAGCTATGAGAACATACTGTGAACTGTACCTATAGGAACTGTTCAGAGCCTTTTGTTATATGAACAAGCATCCTAAGACTCCAGTCAGCAAAGAACTCAGAAATCTGTAGGAAGGGTTTTCATAGTCCAGACTTACTTCCCGTCACAGTTTTCATTCCTTGCCCCAGGAAAGTTACAGCTACTGTTAAAGCAATGAAGACACCATTGTTTTAGCTTTGCGCTGTTTAAACCTGTGCAGCTACTGGAGTTCATATTTTGTTTTCCATATTTCTCCCCTTATGCATTCAAATTCAAATTGACAAATGCCTTTGTATATAATTTTAAACCCTCCCCATCTCTAATGCATCAGTATCTTGTTACATTGCCTTTGATTTCATTGTTTGCAATGCTAGTATCAGCAGCATGGAATTGCCAAGGCACTAAGCAGCCCAATTTTTCTTTAATTTCTCAGAAAATTGACAGCTTTATGAACTGTCTCTTTACCTATGCCCCATAAACATGTCAGGCTGTGGAAAACCATTCTAATTAAATCCCGAGGGATTGCAATGGAAGATTATAGCTTCTTGGCAGGTTATTAAAAAACAGTTGTTCATATATACACAAATATCTGTACTAGAAGCTAGCATTTGACAGAACAGCCAAGGAATTAACCCCACTGGCAACTCCAAATAACACTCACCAAAAAAGCCCAAAACAACAACAAAAACAAGAACCACCACCAAAAAAAAAAAGCAACAAACCACCAAAACTAAAACCAACAATAAGCCATGAGCCACCAGCAAAAGATCTCAAGCAACCAAAAAAGCCAAGGAAAAACAACCAAGTTAATTAAAATGGGCGTGGGCAGGGACAAATGGGGGAGGTTTCCTTGTATTTGATTCCTTTCCAAAAGCTGCAAATTCAAACTATCATCTGGAATCATTATCTTTTATCCTTGATTACAGCACCTGATAAAAAAGAAAGCAGAAAAATTCCTCTAAGGTTCATAGAAATGGTCTTGCTAACTGCATAGCCTTGGAGTAAGTATACCACAGTAGATGGATAATATGAATCATTTGATTCAGCATCATATTCCTTCTGTCTGCTCTGATCATCCAAGGGAACACAAGAACTTCTGATGGTAAAACATTTACTAGAGATCAGTGTGCGTCCTTCCCAACAACCTCCTCAAAAAACCTTGCCTTTGAGAGAGGTGCTTGTTGCCCCTGAAAGAAGTTGTCCAACCTCTCATCTCAGCAACAGATATTCAGGATTTAGATATTGAGCAATTTCTGGGAGACTATACAGCAATTTGATTTTGTAATCAGTGTCTGACTTTTCACAAATTAACAGTTTGCATTGTGAAGGCAATTTCCAAAATGCTGTTTTGTTGAGAGCCTCTTGGCTCCTTGAGCCATTTTCAAGGAAAGCAGCCTTGTCACAGGAGAGGAGGAGGGCAAAGGGAACAAATTAAATGTTATTGCACCAAATATTCTTGCTATGAAGAAACAAGTACAGTATCACTGAGCCAGCCATGTAATGGGTTTTGCAGCTATCTGGACTTCTGAGGAGCTCTAGATGATTTTAGTATTTATTTTTCTGAAACATGTTCCGGTATCAACAAATATAATCTGTCATGCAAATGTTTAGTACATCACTACTTAGATTTGCTGGTGTTCCACATTTATGTGAATAGAATTTCATTCAACATTAAGTATGAGAACTATCCAAGACTTAAAACCTTAAAAGACTGACACACAAAGATGTATTCATTTCATGGTCTGAGATGACAGAGAATCACACTTAGAGGACAGCAAGTTTTCATCTGAAGAAAACTACATTAGTTGCAGTTTACATAAAAGGAGCTTTAAAAGAAATACCTGCTACTCTGACGATACATGTATGAAACAACAGAAAAGCTGTGTATCAAACTGAAAACAAGATGAATAAAGAACACAGAGGTACATGAGTATAGCACCAGATTGACTCAAAGCAACAACTTCTGAATTAAATATATCTGGCACTGATATAAATTTTCAGTTTATCAGTGTGCACTGATAAACTGAAAATGATGCTCCAGCATTGGTTACCCAAAAACCACATTGCTACCAATGAGAGTGAGGAATCAAGTAAAAATAAGAATTAAAAGGTATATTTTAGAAGTACATTGGACCTGACAGATAATTTTTCCTCCCTGCCAATTACTTGATTTATTTGCTCATATAAAATATATATAAGATATACCGCAACTTGTCTATTACTTGTTTGGAAATGAGTAGATGATTTTAAAAAATACACAAAACCTTCTCCAATGTTCGCACAGTACATTAAAGCTCCAAGATGACTACTGACTACATTTCTTCCTTACATGACATCAGGAGTTTATTGTTCTCCTCTAGAAGGGAATACATTAATGGATAATGACAAGTAGAGTAAGCATTGGAATTCGAACCTTGATAAGGTTTTTTTTGGATATGGGAATTTATATTCTAAATTGATTAACAGCTTTCAACAAAGTGTCAGTCTTGGTTTCATTTAAAAAGGGGATTACTTTCTTACTCTTACTGGAAAAATATGTCAGAGCATCTTTTTGGCTGTGAGCAAGGACACTTTCAATGTGATAGGGACATTCTCCTCCACAAATTAATACATTTAATTCTGAAAATTATTCTATCAGCCTACAGGTTTGGCTTGTGTTATTCTCAGAAACTTCCATATTAAAAATGCACTAATCAAACTATTTGAAGAGAGAAAAACCAAGACAAAAACCATGCTTGTTCTTCATTTAAAAAACCCAACAAAATAATTTGGCTTTCTACTGACACAAGTCTATTTTATTCAAGATCAAATGGAGTTTGTACATGTTCAGATAAATCACTCCATTTTTAGACTACTCATACTTAAGTGGTAAAAGTCTATTGCCACAGCAAAACTGTGGAAGTCTATAGCTGAAGAAGAAAACTGGGAGGTGGGCAGGTGCTAGAAAAGGATCATAGTCATACAGTAAAGAAGTCACAGATGAAAACCCAAGGGAGGAAGCACCACTTACAAAGACAAGTTCTCACCCCTCCCTACCTGAAACAATGCCAGGATCAGACACCTGAACCTCCTTTATCCTCATGTAGCATCTTAGGCCTTTTTTCCTTTGAACAAATCAGATACTGATTCACTGTATAGAATATGATTTTACTTGGAAGGCACCTAATTTATATCTTCATATATTATCACAAAGGAAGACTGCAGTCTTGTGAGAAAAATAATGGGAAACAGTAAAACAAAAACATCCAGTAGTACCTACTTTCTTATTTTATATTTGCAAATTGGAAAGGGGTGGAATATTTGACTTTGGAGTCACTGCGCATAACAACTAACAAATAAGGCACTGCCTATAGCTACTGTAGGACCCCTTCTTTGTCACGGGAGAAAAAAGATTCTTCAAAAACAATGAAGCCACTTATATCTGAGTTCTACAGAAACACCCATTTTTCTCCAAACTTAGTGCTAACTGAGAGGAATCTGGCTTCCCTGATTTCTAATAGGTAGGTTTTGTTTACTGGAAGGGGGCATGGGAGGGAGAAAGTGATTTTGATTTATGTACCTGCAATCACAGGATGGAGAAAAAAAAAGTCTTCAACCACAATCCCCAGTTCTCAAAATTAATCATTTGCTGGTTATAGTTGAGTGGAGACTGATTTACCATAGTATTAAAAAAAAAAAAAAAAATTACTTTTCAGAAAAATGTTTAACAAAAATGCCTGTTTAACTAATTTTCTTGCTCTCCATTACAGTAAAGAAAACAAAACTAGGGAGGACATGTACTAAATAATTGAGCATTCTGCCATGTTGTATATCCAAGAATTGCCCAATCCCAGTGAAAGCCTAGTGTTTAAGAATTAAATCAGGACTTTTATGGAAACAACAAGGCAAGAGAGTGGCGTGAAACCTTGAGCAGCATCCTGCTCTAATTTGCAAAAAAATACAGACTTCTTGCGTAATAAGCTGTACCTCCATCACCTGGTTGCCAGTGTGCCTTTCACACCAGTATTAACAGGAAAGTATAATTTAAGAAGGAGAAAAAGTGTTTGAAGCACAGAAGTGATCCTTAGTTTTACCAAAGATGAATGCAGAACCAGAGATAAAGTCAGAATTACTTTAGACTTTTTTGGCAGTAACACATTTATAATAAATACTAATATTAATTAATAATTATGACTGGTTCTCCAGAAGCCCTAAAATCAGGTTCAATTCTTCCTAAAGAGCAGTGGTGACTGAACCTTTCCACATTCAATGATGAAGGCTAAGGAAGTTAAGTTAGCCTTTGCCAGAGGCTAGGAGTGTGAACATGAACAGTTCTTTTCCCTCTTTAATATTCATTTATACAAGTCAAATTCTGATCCCATTTATAATAACATAAATCTAGAATGACTCCCTTGCAGTCACTGGAGTGAGCTCAGATTTACTGCATACTCTGTAAATAAGAACAGAATTTAGCCCATACACATTTAATTATCTTGTCTAACAGATTATATCTCTTGATGAAAGAAAAAAAAAAAAAGCAACCAAACTGCCACAGACTTGGGAATGAGCAATAAAAAAGATAGCACTGAGCAGCTCCTGCACTAGCAGGAAGGTCCCCAGGAAAGGTAGGTAAGTACAACCTAAGGGACAAACCTATTTCTTTATGTTTTTCTGGAGATCTTAAATTCTGTCAAAAGTATATTCAGCTCTGATAAATCGTAAATATACTGTAGACTTGCTCCATTTCCTAGGTGTGTTGCTGATTGTTAGTAATTTACACTCAAGATATAGCAACGATTTGCCATTGGCTTGGGGGAAATTGTTTTGCTGCCTATGATTTATAGCTATGATTTGCCTAAGAGTTTTATGAGGCAGTTTTTCCTGAATATGCCCTCAGTGAAAGGCCCCCAAACAGAGGCAGCTTACAGAGACCCTCAGACAGTATCTTATTTCTCCTTCACCCAAATAACAGGAGACTGTTCAAATTTAGTATTACTTTCACCCTTCTTCCTCTTGCTAAAAAAAAAAAAAAATAAAAAAGCACACCATGAGGCCATTGACACTATATTGACTGAATTTCATGGATTTCATGATATGTAGCACATGTAGCACATGCCTGTCTAAGCGTGATGTATCACAGCATTCTCTGTGACAGTGACATATCAGTTAATTTGGGCAAGGTACAATACTTGATATCACTCTGATAAGAGTGATACCTGGTTACATCTGCATCTCATGGGAAGGCACATAGACCTTACAAAGCAGGAAGGTCTGATGATGGGGAAAAAGTGCCAAAATCTCATTTCTGAATACTTGCAGCAACTGTTTAGAAGGGTCCATTTACTTTGTCAAAAATATGCCCAAGAGGATGTTCTGTGGCCTGTTACTGCAGAGTTACCTGACTAGGAAATAACATATCTTATCAGACATGTTTTGCACCTAACTCATAGGAGAGCTCCAAACAGCTCTCAGTATTACTCTCATTTTCTGTAAACTACTTCTCTTTGTTTTTTTCTTGGTCACATATTTTCCCCAACAGTAATAATCAATTTTTGAAAATATATATGGCCAAAACACTATCTGGATATTCACAGATGTTCTATTTTTAATTACCAGAATTCCCTTATGGTATGGATTACTTTTTATTGCTGTTGCATTAGAACTTCTGAAATAATGGGATTCCATTATTGTGCTGGAACTTGGAAAACACAGAACAGAATAATTTATTATAGCTTAAATGTAGTTACATGTTAAACTTTAAAAGGTCAGCACCAAGAATGCAGCAACCAACCTAGCAGTTGCTTATTCCATTTCAACACTTAAGTGGATTTAGAGGTTACAGGTAATTTCTTCCAAAATTATTTGTCCAGATCCCTGTCTTGCACATATGTTCTCAAAACATTCCATAGTGACTAGTGACACTCAGTGGCTCATTAAAATCACTTTCAGTGACCCCAATAATCACCTTATAAAGGCCAGATGATGCTTAAGCATGTCACACTGGAGTGCCAAAACCTAAAGTACTTAAAATCAGCACTGTAAGCAAAAGGATCAATACACACTGAATGTTTCTCTTGCTTTGTTAGGACATTAACTAAAAAAAACCCAGCCAGGTTGCAGAAAAATATCATGCACGTTTTCTGGTAGAAACAAAGAACAGTAAGGATATTATTTGTTAAGCAGTATCTCAAGCATGTGTTTGGCATCCTACTTTTCTCGACACTACTGTTCTGCTTTGTGACCTGAGGTGTGTCACTCATCCTCCAGACCCACTTAGTCTTATCTTGCCAGCATACAGGCAGCAGCATGGACCTGAAATATCCAGCGGGGAAGGAAGCATTTGCCTAACTCAGGTAGCCTCAGGAGAGAAGTTCACAAGGTGGACCGGGCACAGCCCTACATAAACTATTCAGCACCTTCTCAGAGTTTTGTTTTAGTTTCTGCTTCAAGTTCAGATTTCATGTTTAAACAGAATGAATGTTGACTTGTATATTAAACACAAATTTCTATAACACTACGCAGTCTTTGATCATGTATCATTCCCTTAAACTTCTAAACATAAAAAAAATTTGCAGGCTTAAAATATCAACTCTTCTCTTACTTTTGAGATAACAGAGACATTATGAACAGTGGCTAAAGCCCATTTTTCCACTTTGATCTCAGTAGCTGAACATCTCATTAGCCCTGGTGGGCAGAGCCGCATGGCAGCTTGGTGTCCAAAAGGCTACTGGACACTCTTTTTGTTGCTATGCAGTAAAATTACTTGCTTTTACTCACTTATTGCCATGAAGTCTGCGGGAAAGTACACATCTAACATTAGGCAGTAAAGCAATTTGTACTTTGCAAAACCAAAACAAACACAAAAATCTCTTCTCATGACCACAGAAAAAACAGGGGAAAACAGGAAAATGGAACATTCTGCAATGGTCCCCCAGAGCATGAGCAAGGGCCATAGCTCGAGCCCACATTGCAAACACTGACTTTTCTTTTCACAGCTTTGGCAAGGTACACCACAGCAAGGTGCTGCACTTGCTCAGCTGGGGATGGGCAGACAGTAAAAATGGTAATTGTGGTATCTGCCAGAAGAATCTTAGGGTGTAGATTCAAAAGGATCAAAGCAGCTTAGGTTTAGAATTACTTGTGAATACCAGTGTTGTCTGCTACTGTGGATGAATGCAAGAGAGGGATGAATTTATGCTGAGCCTACATAGACGTTGAGAAATTTGGCTTCTTATATATACGTGTGCCATTCACTTGAGTAAGTCCTATTTAAATTACCTGTTTAAGGAACTACCCTTTTCCTTAGAGGAAATATTATGTTATTAGAAAGTAAGAATTTATTTTTCATCATGCCATCTCAATATTAAAAAATGCATACTCCAATTATAACTTCACACTGTTTCTAAAAATATTTGCATAATTGACAGATCAAGTGTAAATGAAGAGCTGTTGGGCCCATCAAGCTACAAAGTGCCACATGCCTGGGTTAATCCACATGCTTATAGCCATAAAAAAAACCCAGAGATGAGAGTATGTCCCAATAAATATTGATGCTATCAGCTCTGAATATCAATTATATATATTTCCCTTTAAATAATTTATAATCAGTGGTAAACCACAAGTCACCTCCAGCTACCATCCATAAAGTATAGTTTTCTACACTTGGTATGCAACGAATTCATTTTGAAGCATGTCTGAACTTTTTTGTCATGAGCATCAGACTGAATGCCTGTAATAAAAATGACAGGTAAATAAGAATAAATGGTTTAATGTTAGCAAGAAATAGGGCTCTGCTGTTTCACCTCTGATGACAGAATCACAAGTTTACCTCTCCCCTGAAGTTAAATGCAATGTTCTCCCACATCAAACCTTTAACGCCTCTTTTTTTTTTTCCAAGATTGCAGCAGCCCAAATGTAATTTGAGCGAATTCACGAAACGCACTTTGTAAACAGATATTTATTGCCTGCAAGATAAATAGTCAAAATACATCAGATTTATTGATGCCTTGGGAATGCAGTATTACAGCAGTTTAGAAAAGAACTGTGAGCAAAATCACTGCAGGAACTGACTGGATCGGTCTGTGCAGAGTGGGAAAAGCAGCACCACAGGAAACATACAGGAGACATAATGTTTAGGATAACATGACTAAACCAAAGGCACTGCAGCTTTTGTAGCAACAGGATGTTCAACAGGAACATGTACATCAAAATGCCTAGAATTTATTTTAAAAAAATAAAAGTATTTTATACATTAAGGGAGAAATAAAGACTTTTGGAAAGAGGAGGGGAATAATCCATTCTACTTGGGCACTTTGGCAGGGTAAGTAGTAAGGCACTTATCTTTCAGCAGGTGAGATTTAGAAAACAGTGAAACCTTTCTAATAGTAGGAACAGTTAAGCCTTAAAATAGACTGCTTAGAGTGATTGAGGAATCTCCAGTTGGAGGTTTTCACTGGGATGTTAGACAAGTATCTGTCAAAACCAATCCAGATAAACTTGATTCTACTTCTTGATACTTCTCAGACTTATTTGCCATTATTCTATAAAACATTTGCAAATTGCTTTTTAAAAATCACCATTAGAATTGTATTTTACATTTAAAATAACACATGAAAACTCTAATGCTGCAGAATGAAAACAACTTGGACTTCATTAATTTTATTTTATATATTTTTAACTGCCTCTAAGACCACACAGGATGTAGTACCCTTATTGATTAACTACGTAACACTGAAATGCAGAAAGCTCTAACCTGTCTGTTGTGAAGCAGGCAACTTATGGTGTCCTGATACCACAAGGCCAATACAATGACCAAGAATTTTTGATATTAAGAGGTCTGCAACACTCCTAACAGTGAAGGAGAAATATGCTGCTGTGTGAGTTTGATCTCGTCACTGACAGAAGATTTTAGAAGAGCATGTGAGCTATATTTTGCCAATATTTATTTATTTATAGAAATATACATTGTAAATATGGGCAGAAAACACACTGTAACAACACTATAGAAATTCCTATCCACCCACCTCACTTATAACATACCTAACAACAGGAACTGTCCTCTCCCTGACCTATCCAGTCCATATAAAAGCTTGCCTCAGATATCCTTGATTCTTTCAATCCACCATACTGCATTCTGTATATACTGTAAGTATACACCTATGTTTTTCATTTGTCAATTATTTTACTTTTGAAATATGCTTTAAACATTGGTCCACATAAGGCAATGTCCTTAAGAATATTATTTACAAATGTTCATTTCAAACTAGACGTGTGCTCTTTACACCCAGGTTGCAAAGACTTCTTATTTCAACAAGCACCCCAATAAACATTTATCTAGGTCCCGTGGGTGTTTATTACACCAGTTGTCAGTGTTTCTGAAATGACTGAGGTTTTTTTCAATAACAATATTCCATAACCCATCTGAAATTTTTACACAACAGTAAGAGCCAGAAAACTCTCAAGTTGCATTTTGGAAGTACACTCTACATACGAATGAAATTTGTGATGAAGAGAGGAGTCAGTTCAGTACAAACAATACTGAACTGTTGTTTACTGCACAAAACAGGGAGACATGAAGGGAGCATGCACAGCCTAACCTTGGGCAGCACAGTCAGGCCAGCTCTCAGCAGAGAGAAATCATTCACTTCATAGGACCACAAAGCAGGCTCCTGCCCAAGGTGCTTTGAACTGTGCTCTGGGGTAATACATCTTTTTCTACCAATTTGAGAGGAACCCAGGGCTAATTAACTAATAGTTTCCTACCTCAGTACACCATATAATGGGTCTAATTTTCATTCAGATCTTTACAACAGTTTAGAGATTAAAAGTTATCAACAGCCACAGCTTCCCAGAAGACATTTTCTTTCTTATTTTTCTTTGTTTCTCTTTCTTCTGCTTGACTCTGAAAATCATTTCCACTCTTGTAACACCTGATGTGTGCAGGCTCCCCAGGACATACAAACCCATGTGTAAGCAGACTGTTTGTTTTGAATTAGAACAAACTTTCTTGAGTCATTCCTCATAAACCAAACAGATGACATTAAAGGAAACAGTGGATAATCTCTTTTGGCTTAAAAAGGGTAATGAACAAGTGCCAAAAAGATTTTCACTGATAATACAAACTGATTTGAAACAGGCTGGCTGCCTGCAGTGGTAGACTGGTTGGTGTTCACTGCTGTATACCTAATTTATGGACCATCTCCTAATGCCTAGAAGCTGCTCTTCATAGGAAATATATCTAGCCTACTTTAAATCTATATATGCCTAAGAATCCTTTAATGAGATGCAATTCACAGAGGCTTGTATCCACAGGGGTGGTTTAGAGAACTCCAAATTTTTCTGCAGCTCAGGACTTCTGACCCACCCTGCCAGATCTCACCCTGCTGAGGTAATCTCTGCATCCCTTCAGTATTGCCTCACCAACAGTCCTTCCTGTGCACCTGGAAGGTGCTTTCCACCTATGAGCAAAAGCTGACTTACATCATCCAGCCTTCCACAGTCAGCCTGACAAGCTCCCCAAACTGGCTCAGTGCTGGAGCGTGGAGATTCAGAGCAGCAGCACAGCTTTTGAGTAATCAAACCAAAAGCCAGGCAGTGTAAGGATATCCCTTACAATGCCCTGCAGTTTAGGTGATCCAACCCATCAGGAAACGGGGATTTGTAAGCAATTTTTTTTTAACAGAGTTTTGGGTTGTTTTTTTTTTTTTTTTTTTTTGGGCTGTTTGTTTTTTTGTTTTTTTTTTGGTTTGGTTTTTTGTTTTTGTTTTGTGGTGGTGGTGTTGTTGTTTAAAATGAGCGAACAAAACTAAGAGTCTGCAAATCCACTGGGGTAAAATAATAATCTTGCCACACAGCCAATCCAGCTTGAAGCTGACCTCCCACTGTCGTTCGGGTTTGAATTTTTGGGGATTTTTTAAAGACTCAAGACTCAACCCTCGACCTCCCTCCAGCTTGTCCCCTGGCTAGCCAGAGCAACTGCCCCGGTATTCCAATACAGGGAAAATACCCGTGTGCATAAGGAATCCCTTCAGAGACAAAATTTGGAAGATGGACTTTTTCATTTAAGGGAAGCCAAGAGATAAATTTAATTTTTAAATTATTTCTAGTTTCTCTCTTCACAATCCGTCTTTAAGACCCTTTTGTTTGCTTCAGTATCGGTCACCTTGAGGTGGAACCAGAACAGGAAGCTGAAATGCCAAATGACTGAAAAAAAAACCTGTTCTTGTGGTACTCCTTACCACACCAAATGCAAAGAGCACAAAGAGCTCATTTTCTTAAGTCTACCAAACCCATTTCCACCCCAAAGAGCCATAGAAAAGCCTCAGATAAACATCCAGATCTTTGATTGTTTATGCAAACTGAACACTTCACAGGTTTTTGGAGACTAGCCCATCTCTAAAAGGAATAGGAAAAGCTTTCCATACCCAGAATCCAAGAGCTTTTGTCTCCTTCACGGCCATGATCAAATACAGGTGTTTTTTCCCTCTTATTTTCAGATTTCATCCAGCAGACAGAAAAACAGGCAAGCACACTGTATGATTCAGGTAAGTTTTCTTATTAGAATTTACAGATTAACATAAACAAAACCAAATTATAAGTGCAGCCCAAACAAGTCACACGAAGAGCCCAATGCTATAGGTCAAATTCCATTCCTGCAACAATTTTACCCAAAACAGATGTATAACTAACCTTATAAAAACATGTGAGTCCCTATTTTGGCTGCTGGTTAAGAACCTCCTGTGCAGACTATTCCTGTCAGGGGCAGAGGTAAGATACTCCAGACAAAAAAAAAAGTGGCCCTCAGAAGCAAACATGCAAAACTTATTAACTGACTAATTCTCTAAGTACACACGGACAGTGAACAATATTGATTTTAGGGATATTCAGTATTTTAAAGTAATTGGTTTTCCTCTAGCACAGCTCCCCATCCCCACTACCCTTAAATGGAGAATGATGCAAAGATTCAAGCCCAGGATTTTTTTTCCACAATGCACTAGACTTTCTAGATGACTCTCAAATACTCCCAGATCATGCATGTGACTCAGAATACAGCAAAAGACATTTTAAAATTCTGATTGCTGCAAAAGCTGCTCAGTGAAAATCTGACATTTCAAAACCTATAAACTGGGAGGACCTATAATACGTAAAACTAAAACAACAAAACAAACTAACAAAGAAAAAAACCCAAAAAACAACAAACGAACAAAGGGGGAAAAAACCAAAAAACAACAAACAACAAACAAGTGAGAAGGAGTTTAATATGGACATGTCTGCAAAGAATAATAGAATATCTTCCATCCCACCCTACCCTCACATCATGAGCTTACTAAGAGGTGAGTTTCACTGACAGGCTTCACAAAAAAATCCCCAAATCCACAACACAGGCAGGGCAGGGAGAATCCTCCCCCAAGGGGCAAATTCCTTCCTCTGGGCAGGGGCTGATAAAAGCATTAAGAGGCCCAAGAAACAGTTCTGTGCACTCAGTGCTTTCAGTATATGATCCCAGGCTGGTCCAGAGGAAAGATCTAGAGTGTCACTGAAGGTCTGTTAATGTTTTTATACCTGCACAAATAATGTTAATGTTGTATACTTCCACAAACACTTTCCCCATTGAAAGTGAAGACAGCAATTAACAGGAAATAGAGGGAGTGCAGTGTACCGCATGGATGCCTGTTAGCAAAAGTGCCAGATCTTGTCTCTTTCAGAAATGTATAGGGAGAAAATCCTACATCACAACTAAGACCTCTGTTTTATCTCAATATTAGATAACCTGGAGTTAAGGGTTAATGTGGCTTTTAGGCAAAACAAGTTGAAAGGCCGTTGTCCCAGCTCAATATGTATTGAACTGGAGAATAAAGATCACTGAAGCATGAAAGGTACAGCATAAGACTAGCTATGAACCTAATTACTTGAGTAATTGAATGAGCAGATACCCCACCCTAATTATAAGCAATAACATTTTTTAAGTAAACTAACTATAAGATGTCAATATATGATAATCAAAAATACGCAGCATAGCTCTTGGATTTTGTGGAATCCATACATCTCCTTTTAGTGGCATTCTCAATTTGTATGGCATTCCCTTTGTATGGGTTGCTATGTCATCCTTTAACAACCTCTACCAAGCCCCACTAAAGAAAAAAGAAATGTGAATTGAGTGGCATTCATGATTCACTGTGCCAGAGTGGCACCTGGAACCCTCCTGTCCTCCCAAGGTGTGGCTCTTGCTGCAAATCCAGGCGCACTCAGGTGTCCCGTGAGACACCTCTTCCACAGGGTTCTGTGACCTCCCTTCAGGAAAAAAGATCTTGCATCTCTTTTGTTAATGCTGTCAGTGTAATTTCTGCTAAAGACGAGCTTTTCTTAGCTACAAATGAAATATCTTTTTTAAAAACAACTATTCCTCCTGCACTGGCTTTGTTCAAGGTCTGTAACACACGCAGCACCTTTACAGCCATGCAGCTCAACCACACAGCTGAGACAAACCCTTCTCCAGAGCATGGGCTGTCAGCTCAGACTTCTTTCCTTCTTCTTTCCCTCCTCATGGTTTTATGTTTACTTTATTTGTGAGTGCAAGAAAGAATAAGTAAGGGGAGGGTTTAGCCGTCATTGGTCTGAATCTGCAAGGGTCAGAGGCTTCAGATCTCCTCCTAATCGATTTGTGCGTGCCGAGTTTCATAAGGGACAAAATGTTTTATGCTTTCTCCAAGTGGCGCAAAAGCACAAGCCTGGTTCTCTCGAGTAACAAAGATTGTTTCTGAGCAGCTTTTCCCGAGGCACCGAGTGATGTAAAGGATGATTGGCAGAGTGCGTGGCTCTGAATAAATGAATAGCACACATATGTTATTTTTTTTTTTTCTCCTTTCCTTTTCCCCCTCTCCTCCGAGAGGTTTTCAGCCCTGCTTCAGAGCGCGCACTTGCAGAGCAGCACCTGCGTTTTGCTGGCTTCTTTCGGGAGACCTGGCGGGCTGACACTCCCACGGCGAAGGGTTCGCTTAATAAACGCTTCTGAGGCAAAAATCCATTTTTTTGGGGCTCGTTTCCGGCGCGGGGGTCGGCGGGCGCCATCCACACGCCCACACTGCCACCTGCCGGCCCCGGCCCTGCACATCCCGCTGCTCCCGGCGCCACACGGGGAGACAAAAAAAAAATTAAAAAAAAAAAAATAGAAAAAGGGAAAGTGAAGTTACCTTTAAAAGGTGGAAAGCTTCGTATTAGTATCCCGAAAAATATCTTCCGGGAGTTGTTTTTTGCTGAGCGCTGTTGATAACCCAGCTTGCTGACTGCATCCAGCGGGGACAGCCCAGCGCCCCGCCGGTGTGCGGCCCTAAGGAGCTCCGACAGGTCGCATCGGGTTTAGCAGATAGACGGCTGCCAAAGAATCATTTCCAGTTGTTGTCAAACATGCTTGGAGACCGTGTTTACTTTTTAAAGACAATTATTGATCTGCAGTTGCGCAGTGGCCATCCATTTCAGTTATCCCCTTCGTCGCTAAGGGCTGCGTTACAAGTTCCCAGTTTAATGGAATGAAATCATTTGGGCAATTGCCAGTTCCACACGAGTTACTTGAACTCCTCTACTGCCACACTGCCCTTCCCATGCCATGACTTACTGATACTCCTGCAGAACCCACTGTGCTGAAGTAGTGGTGCCTTCTCAGACACCAGAAGTCCAGAGGTAACTGTACCTTAGCTCTGGATCTTGGAACAATGATGAGCCAAGCTGTAAGCAAAAACAAACAAACAAACAAAAAAAAAATTAAAAACCCAAAGAAAAACAAAAATCAGAAGTTCTCTCACCATCTCTTTGCTACAGTCGTAGTCAAGACTTGTGCACAGAATTAAAGAACCATAATTTACACTGATCACTTGAATTATCACTGAAAAAAACAGCCATGGTCTGTAAATAGAATTTCATTTTAAACACGTTAACTGATCTTGCTATTTGTGAGCATTTGTGTGAAAAGGAGGAAAGTTTCCTCCGTGCAAGTGTTTACAGTAAACAAATTTAAGGCCCACTACTCCAGTTGGCAGATGAAAAAACAGAATGGTATTCCATAGTGAGTTAAATTATTTTTGTAAGGAAAAAGAAAATTCTACCTTCCATTTGGGATTAATTCCATAGAATAATACTACATTTCTGGCCAAAAATTCTTAACAAAGAAACCAGTGAAAAAACATACATCAAATTATTCTGACAGATCCAGTAGACCTTCAAAAAGCTTACAAAATATACAACTCATTACATTTAAGCTGTCAGATACAAAAATAACATCAATACCATGTAATTCAGGTGACCAATCATGCAGCCAAAGTATCTTAGTATTTCACAGGATGGCAACAGGGACAAATCAGATAATGATTCACAGGCTAAAATGTGCCTTATGTTTACAGTTAAAGCAGCACAATGAAAAAAAAAAAAAAAAAAAAAAGGAAAAAAAAAAAAAAAAAAAAAAAAAAACCCTCCCACAAAACAAAGCAAAAATAAAAAACCAAAAAACCCCAAACAAAAAAAAAAAAAAAAAAAAAAAAAAAAAAAACAACAAAAANAAAAAAACAAAAGAAAAAAAAAAAAAAAAAAAAAAGGAAAAAGAAAGATAAAATAGATAAAATAACCCTCCACAAAAGTCTTCTCAGAAAAAAAAAAATGGCAGGAAAAACATTCTAAACATTCTTCAACCAGCTTTAATTATGACTTTTGTGGCTGCTCCTATGTCAGAAAGCAATGCTAGTGGTTCTTCAAATGATTTGTGTTCAGGTAAAACACCTCCTTCAGTAAAATGCCCACGGACCTCAGCCTATCACCTCTGGTCACAGGACACCAGAAGTAGCCATGCACAAAACAGATTGCCCTTTCTGTGTCAACTCCAGGTTCTTTACACTCTACCCTGCATTCAGCACCTCCAGAACTGGACTTAGAGGCTATAAAGGCGGAGGAATTTAATTTCCAATTCATTCTGAAGATTCCTGTAATTTTATTAGGCTCTCTACAGCAGTCCACCTAGCCCAGCAGCTCAATAAGTTATAATGAAAAACAAAAAAGAAACAAAACCAAAAAACAAAACAAAATAAACAACAAAAAACCCCACCTATGCTGTTTTTTACTTGCCCTACTTGCTGAGTAGTAAGGCAGTTATCTGCAGAGGTTCTCTCTGCGCTCTCAAGTTTTGAACTCCTGTACAGTCACATCAAAGCAGCAGCCTTGGCCACAGCAGCTTGTCTGACTGCTCACACAGGGATAAAGGGCTCACAGTTATTGCAGTAACATTTACTGCCCTCACAGCCCTTACATACTCTGGAGGCAAGCAAGCAGACCAGATGAAATGTCTTCTTACTGTAATCACATGAACTAAAATCCCTTCAACGTCACCAAAAAAAAAAAAAAAAAAAAAAAAAGAAAAAAAAAAAAAGCTAAAAGCACAACAGAAAATTATTCATCACCACAATAACTGCTCAAAAATAAACTCTCTCTTCAAAAATTCTCACCATAACTTCTGCTGGTTAAATCCCATGGGGGTAATCAATATTTGTTACTAGCTTTTAACAGGCTACTCTTCAATTTCATGAGCTAACATCTGTGATTCTGAACTACTGATAGAAATAACTAGGATACAGAAGTAAGTCATTCCATGTATTTACAATAGCAATGTTCTGGGAGTTTCACTATCTGAAAGCAAGTTGGTGTACGAACAGAATATAATAAATACAGAGATCTCTTGAAGATCACTATACAAGAAAACCCCTAATAAATGGTAGACAAACCCTCTGCTCTCAGTCATGTGCCTGCTCTGAATCTCAAATCCATTTTCATTACACGATATCAAAAATTATCCTTTTCTTGAGCTGTCTTAACAATAATGGTAAAACTACATGGATTTTTTTGTTCCATATGAGATTTTCACAAACTGTTCAAAGCATCTAATTTTTTTTTCTCTAAAACTGTAACAAATATTTGAAAGTAAAACTCTCATTTCCATTCTATATGTTTTAAATGAAGAAAAGGTTAACAATATTTTAAAGTTACCAAAGCTATCCTGTCCCTTCCAAGACCATAACATTTTGGAAAATGGTCTGTTTAGCCACTGATCTACATTCATACTTAATTAAAATTTCAGTAAAATAATCAGTGAACATTTTAATGAGAAAAGAATATGGGTCATTTTTGAAACCTGGATAACAAAAATAACTTTCTCCTGAAAAATAAAGGGGAACAATGAGTTTATCAATTAAGTTTACTAATTAATTGTTTTGGTTTTTTTTTTTTTTTTCCAAACAGCTTCAGTAGAGGAAAAATTATATATCAGAAAATCTGAGTACTATAGTGCCAAAATTTAACTGAACACCCCTATATCCTGTTAATTTCCCAAATCATCTTAAACAACCTCATATTTCAGTTGACTGAACAAAATGTTTATACTTAAGGTTCCATAAAAATGTTTGGGCCATTTGAGTTTCTACACTGCCCATTGAAAATTTCACCAAATTCTTTGCACTGCAGAAATCAGCAAGCAAACATTTTTAAGTCACAGAATACAAAAGCATTACACAGGCAGTGCTCACTCCTGCATGGGAAATGGGGGTCCTCAGAAGTGGCCATTAGTATTTGTAGGCAGCAGGCTCAAAATTAGTGGTATAAAGGGAGTATTCTATGTCAGTTACTTTTCAAGGCCAAAACCTGCCATAATTTACCTAGGCAACATCCCTACAGTACACAGGCAATCAGTGGATGACACAGCCCGTTTGGGGCAGGGCTTCTGCTCTGGCTGCTCAAGACTATTGCAGGGAAAGGGAGGTCACCTGGAAATTTCCCTGTTCTTCACTTTAGATCCCCAGAACTGCAGAGATGAAGAAAGAAAGAACATGGGGTTCTCTAGTGTTATAGCTCAGGATTCTGAGAAAAGGTGCCTTACTACTAAACACAAGGTGTTCACATCATTTGCACCATTATTTGTGTCAGGACTTAATTTGGCCCAGGTACTTGTTGTGGTCACTATTAGGTCAAATTGGACCCCGCATCAGAAATATTTGATTGCTCTTTCTGTTAAAAAGGCATTGTAAAAATTAGCAGCAATTCTATTAATCTCATAACTATGAATAGTTTTTTTAACAGATTCATAACAAAATTTAACACAGAAAATATTTCAAAGCATAGCTCATATCAAAAGTGATCAGTAGGAAACAAGCATCACTAAATCTCACTAAACCTGAGACACAGCACTGTAAACTTCCCTACAATGTAGTTCTGCATGAAATTATTCTCCAGAACTACAATTTAACAGGATATTATGTTATCCACACTGTTGTTGTTAGCAGTATCAAAAAAAAAAAAAAAAAAAAAAAACCCCACAGCTTTTTAGAAACACAGTGAATAGGAAATATAAGTTTCGTGATCTTGGAAGAACACTATTAACAGTATTTCTGCAGACATAATTAGACACCAAATTCACAATACACAGATATTAATAGCATTCATAGCTGTATAAAGGTATGGCACCCCTTGGAAATCAACAAGATTTTGGCTTATGCACAAAGTCAGACCTCTAAATACTTGCAACCAGTCTGATTTACTCATTTAAACCAGTGAAAAATCTGAAATCATTAATATTATAAAATTTGAAAGCACAGATAATGTTATCTGAAGTATCAAAAGTTCAGGTACTTGTTTTACAGATTTCTTAGAGATTCAACCCTGAAGTCATGAATGCATCAGACTTAATTATTTTAAGAGATAGTTAAAATATTGATAACCCCTCAGTTACAGATGATAGACCAAAACCATGACCTCTGAGGACTGCCCCAAAAGCTACAGGGAAATGAAAATAATTTATTTTAATCGCAAATTTATAATTGGTACTGTTACTTATGGACTGTGGATGCTGGTACAATTGGGCTACTTCACACCTAAATGAGACTGCATCCTCTCCCTTCCTAATGAAATATGCTGCCCTGCATCTGTGACTAAACTGCAGGTCCTCTCCCTTTTTTCACCACAGTCTGGGTCAAAAATGTACATCCTTAGTGTACTTTAACTCAAGTGTCAGGCATCCTTGCTTGGTTTTCCCTTAGAAACCAACCCAAGGGGTAGCTCAAGACAGATCATTGCAAGCTGTGGTAAATATGCTGGCCTCATAATCAATGTATCTACCGAGATTAAAGCTCCACCAACTGCCCCTGCTGCAAAGTTTAGACAACTTTTTGTGTAAGTAACTCAATGAAGCTAATGGGATCTGTATTCCTATTACCTTGTACTTGCTGGATCATTGACTGAAAACCCAAAGAACTCCACAGTGCATTTGTGATGCCTTTCCCTTGTGAAGGTTCCCAAGATTCCAATGGGTGAGCTCAGCTTGCAGTCGCTTTGTCAGCATAGCTGCTAGTATCAACTCCCTCTTCTTCCATACATTTCTGAAGTTTGTGCACACTTCATTCCTTCAGAACTGCTCCTCTTCTGACAAATCTGGCTGAGGATTTCCAAGAGTTTGGACGTCATAAGGATGGTCAGAAAGAAGAATAAACAAAGGCAGAGACAGACACAACGACCGCCTCAGCCTCCTCCATAGGAAACCAAGCTAAAAGAGAAAATATGTTTGCAGAATTATGTGCTGAGCTTGTTTATGTCAAGTGGGTGGCTCCTAGTTTTAATGTAAAATATTAACTGAATTAAACCTACTTTGATTAAATACAATTAATTTTGAAACGTGTTGGAGCAGCACAGTGCAACAGAGCTCAGAGTTTTTAAGAGACTAACAAGAATGTACTGTATTTTTTTCCTAATCTATTTCAATTACACTTTTACAATGGCAGAATAATGGTGAGATTAGTCTATTTTATCATGATTAAATCTTGATTAACATATTAAATAACCATTGTACACTAATTAACTCTATTAACTGCAATGTCCAATACATTGTTCTACTTCTGTAGACTTCCAATGAAAAAGTAACTATCTTTAGTGTGGTTTTTTCTTATAGAGTGTTTTTAGGATCTAACACAGAGTATCACTATGAACTAAATACCTTAAAGTATGATTTTTTTCAGATAACTTACAATATGAACAGAAAATTATACATTATTTTAGAGAGCACTTCCAAACATGCCCTATGCAATCTGAACACAGGATATAAAATTTAAATCTATACTCTTGTAAGGACAGCATGAAGTTGAATTTTCAATAACCTTCCAGTTCAATTATGTGAAGTGGCATTACAGTATTTTACAGGATGCACAGATGAAAAGCCATTACCAGGAATTTGTCACTATTTCACAACTGTGAACAACTCTAGGCAAGGATTTTAACCAGCAGTTAAAAACTCCCTTGTGTCTTCGTCTTGCAGTAACTTTTTATTCCGCTGGAAACACTTTAAACATCTAGTTTCCTCTGTCATGAGCATTCACAGGAACCCAGACATCTGCAGCCTGATTTCCTTGTGTTGCAAACATCCTCTCAAAGTACAAAATGAGAGCAGCCGTCACTGTAAGCCAACACATTTATGCCAGGTTTTCAGCCAACTCTTAAATACAGTTGGGGGTTTTTGTGCACAAAAACGTATGGGCTGAACCGAAATGAATAAAAAATAGATTTTTGAAATCTGCTTATCCACTTTATGAGATGCTTCAAAAGTGCAATGGGTGATGACACAAAGTGCTCAAACTCAGACTTGTCTAATTCAGGGCACTGAGCTGAGGCATCTCCACTTTCTTAAAGGTCCCTGAAGGGACTCATGCACCTCCACATGCCAATTTAGAGACAAGGTGTAAAAACAAAACAGCAGAAGTTCTTGCTGTGATAGAAATGAGCAACAGTTGCATATGCTGGTCCAATAAAAGGTAAAACTCTATTTCAAGAAGCACAAACAGCTGTATGTTGCTCATAAATGTAATGTAAATTTGTCCACCCCAGTACTTTGTCTTTTCCTACTTCTCTTGGTTAAAATCCTACAACATAACAAAAGTACATTGTAAGGCAGCAAGTAAACTTCAGTTTGGTGTTACATAGCACCTTTCCAGATAATTATATCCACACAAAGGAAATTTAATGACTAGCAGAAGCCATCACTATGTCAAGAAGCTGCAAGTTTCTGACCTTTAGGCACAATGGGCCAAGAGCTGGGGCTGATAACACAGTTGCCAAGATAGGGTTTCACCAGGCAGGTGGGTGGCCAGGTTCAAAAACGAGATCATGAGGCAATTTTGAGGTGATGAGGCAGGTCTGAGGTCAAGTTGGGAAGTCAGATCAAGTCAGATCAAGTCCTGTGAAATAGCCAGGGCTAGACAAAGCCCTGTGGTCTCTGGGAAAGGTCCATGGTGACAGGTGAGGTCCAAGGCCAAACAAAGAAATCAGTCCATGGGTCTAGTTCAGATCAGCGAGGCCCTTGGTCTGGCAGACACAGCTGTGGCTGAGCTGGGAAAAGACACAGTCATAGCTCAGGCAGACACTGAAGATCCAGGGCTTCAGAGCCCACAGCTAGAGGATATGGAGTAAAAACCCAAATGACAGTGTTTCGCACTGTTGGTAGGACAGCATTGCATCTCTCCCCAGATATGATGCACCAGACATCCTCTGCCAGTCACCTTCTGCATCAGCCCAGAGTGCAAGACAGAGGTGCCACGAGCAGGCAGGTCACCCATGCCTTATAGCAGAGGCTTGCTTTCAAGAGCAGTCCTGGAGCCCCGAAATTCCCAACCAGCACCAGCACAGCTCCCTCCTATCACCTGGGTGCATCCAAGAGGAGGGTTTCCCGCTTGCCATACCACCACACAGACCTGTGCTCACCCCGGGTCCAGATGCCTGCACTCCTTTCCTCCCTCCACAGGATGTAGGAAAAGCTGTTGCACATCTTGGGACTCCAGGACACTGAGAGGTCTGCCCATGTGGGGTGCAATTATGTTGAATGTTTTCATACAGCTCAACAGAAATGTAAATGTCAGCAACAAATATCTTTGTCAGATTTCCAAAGAATGAACAATGTACTCACTCACAGACAAAAGGGATTGTTTCTGAACATGATCTCTGCCTTCAGGCTGTAGGACAATGCCTTTTTAGTGGTCTCCATCAAACTTTGTTTGAAATTATGTGAGGAACTGGCAGAATTTTTTAATTAGACCACCAAATGGCAACCTTAATGCACAGGATATACAGTCATTGGCTTTTACTTTGAATTTCTTTTATTGTCTAGAGTAAAAGAATCAGCAAGAAGAGGAACTGATTACTACAAAAGCATGATAACTACTTCAATCCCTAGCTATAAACATGCAGTAATTAATCAATTAATGCAGTTCACATATGTCAAGAAAAAGATGGAGTATATAGGATGAAGTCAGCACAATCCTTTTGTATAGTTTTATGAATGATCTAATGTTGTAACTCACTCAAGATACTTCAGATTTACAGCAATACATTAGCAGACAGAATCAGAATTAAAGACCTGATCCATATTATTAATTTTTTTTAATTAAGTAATTGTTTCTAATTGTTTTTAAGAGATTTTGATATTCATTGTGGAATAGAAATGCATCATGACTTTCCACTGTCAGAGGTGAATCAGAAAAGCAAGAACCCTTAAAAATTAATTATGTATTCATGCTCATGTCACTTTAGCACATGCTTACAATTAGCCATTACCTTGAATGCATTTGCGAATAAGAAACAAATTAAAATGTTTAATTTAGGAATAAGTTAAAATGTTCACAAAAACTTTTGATCTCTTAATACTCTTTTTTTTTAAAATGAGCTTTATCATAAAGGGCATTTTCAGGACTAATTAACTATTACTTCTGAAAAGGAAGTACTTTCAGACCCTCTGATGAACCATTTCACATATTACTATTCTTTGCCATCCTTTGCATTTCCAGTACACAAGCCTTTGTTATTTCTTCACCAGAATGTTTGTGCATATATATATATATATATATATATATATATCCACATGATACAAATAAATTTATTGTTGTCTGCAGCTGTATAAAGTTTAAGAAAATTTAACACAGCTCAGAAGCCTTTCTTAATAATTCTCTCAGTCTTTACATATATTTGTTTATGTTTCAACTCCCAATCTGGAAGCAAAACGAAACAAAAAATATATATATTGAAATGAATTTAAAAAGGAAGTTGCTCATGGGAATTTTGAGGGCATAAACCCCCTTCTGATAACAGCTTATGTTTTATATGAAAGAGTGTGTTCACCAGTTAAGCTCCCCTATGCACAGGCTTAAATTGCAAGTCCATGGAAGTAAGTTATTTGATTCCTTGAAAACAATTCAACTGAATCAATTTCTAGTTATCTTTGGTCATGTTCTTTAAATTAAAAGAAACAAAAAATTTTATTATTCTATAACTGGCTTTTCATCTGAAGAAAGTAGCATGCATTTATAATTTTGAGCACTACTTAACTTCATATTTTCATCTGAAGACTTCCCCTGATATTGTGTGTAGTTGTGTGGCATTGATTTCAGAATAAGCTTCTAAGTCAAGGTGTGATCAGTTATATAGACAGGCTCACTGCACTTTCTTATATCTGAGATATCCCTGGAGGCTTTTACCATTTCTCAGTGTCATAGATTTTAATCTTTATGAAGTTAAATCCAAAATTACTGAACAGAAAGTATCTCTCACTTCAAGTACAGTACATGGTAATCATAAGAATCCCATAATCCAAAATACAAGATGCATATAGAGATTATTCCACCATCTATTGACGTCAAAATTCATCCTAAATTATGTTATTCCAGGATCATGAGTTCATTCATTTGCTATGAATCTCCTCTCAAAATTTCCTTCTTAGAAGAAAAAAAAAAAATATATTCCATAACAAGAAGAAGAGAATTAGATCTCAAACACATCTTCATGTGTAATATTTCTTTAGAAGTCAAAATAATGCAAAATAAAGTAAATTCTCCATATATAATGAAGCCCAAATCAATGTTTTAATGTCTCTGAATGCAATAATAAGTGAAATCTTTATGCTTTTAATGCCAAAAGAGGAATTAAGACCTGCTTAGGCTGGAAGAACAAATGTTGACTAAAATGTAGCTAAGCATTTTAGTAGGAAACTTGTAAGCTTGTGCCTCCTAGACACCCATGAAAACATCCCTGTAGTTCAAACTAACCCAAAGTTCTGTGACTCAGTGCATTTTTGCAGAAATGAAGTTAAATTATTAACCTGAACTGAGTTGCAAAACATGCATCTGTGCAGTTTGACCCTAATCACACTGGTTTGGACTGGAATTAGATCATACCTTGCTCACAACATCACAGACAATAACTGAAACTAAAAAGGTTAAAAAAAACTCCAAACTCATATTAACAATAAGAAAGTTAAAACTTGTTGAACTCTCCAGAATTTGTGAGGTAGGGTGAGACAGGGAGATACAGGAGCTCCAACAAATGTGTCGTGGTTTGACCAGAAAGTGAGGTTTTGGAAAAAGGCAATAGATTCATATTTAAAGTTAGGTTGATGCTGCTGCTAAACTACAGGATTGGAATTCAGGTCTGGGTTTCATTGCTGCCTGTGTCATAGACACATGATGTGATTTTAGATGACCTGACCTGCCACAATCTTAGTTCATTTAGATACCAACATACATATTTACAAGAGATAAATTAGATGCTTCTGGGCAGGAGCTTAAAGCACCTCCCTCAGTCAGTGCAAACCTTACTCTGTCTCCAATACTACAGCCTAAAATGGGAATAAAGGGATCCTGCATACACATTTTCCTCTTTGTATTTTCACATTTCAAGAGCCCTTACTGATTCCCTTGTCCCTGTTTTCTTTGTACATTACCTAGCACAAAACCTTAGCATTATGATAAAGCCTGGGGACCTTAAAAGTGATATACCAGTAAGTACTTAGCACACTCTCAATACACTCTCTACCAGAACAATTTCTCACAGTTACCAACAACCTTTGGTGAAAGACAACATGTCAGTGTACTCTTAGGGAATTTGGGCAGTTTTCTAATTAATTTCTAAACATTTGTAGCACAAACTAAGCATCAGTAAATTATGCTTAGAGTATTTGGAACACTTCCAAACTCATTTTCTTCTCTTCTCCCTCTTCTTTCACTAGAAGAGGCAGATACAGTTAAAATCACACAACAAAAATATTTCTTTACAGAGCACTTGCAGCAATTACCATTTTTATAAACCTTTTTCTTTTATGCTTAGGGTTTGTCCTCAGCTGATCTTGTTTCAGGTCAAGAAGTGACTCAATAAATGCAAGAAGCAGATACTCTAGAGTTCCTGCTTAAGTATAGTGCAATATAAAGCATGTTAATGGTAAAGTCTCTCAAGAGCACTTAAGAGACAGAGAAACACTTAAAGGAATTCTTCATACACTTGTTTACATTAGTATTTGTAGCATTACCCTTAAAATGATCACTTCACCACATAAAATCCACTGTACCTATAAAATGTTACATTGAAAGCAAACCAATCAAATAAATAATGCAGGACTATTTCAGACTACCTACTTGCACTGAGTCACGACCCTACTTAGGTCTATCAAGTTTAATTCAGAAATTGGGTGAAAGGTCTTGGAAAGAGTCTCATTCAGAGTCCACATTGCGTAGCTCACAACATCTTGGCGAGACATCTCCTTTCAGAGTGCTGCAGGCAGTAAGGTCAGGGTTGTCCTGCTGTGGGTCCCAAACACAACAGTTTTCTCAAATGACCCATTTTATTTCCTGATTTGAGGGTTAAGGGGCAGCACCAGGTCCTTTCTGAAAATTTTTTTCATCTAATTGTCAGGTAATTCATTAAAAAAACCACCACCAAGACACAGTCTTCTCCCACAACTTGATTGATTGTGGTGGCTTCCTTCCTAAAACTCAGAGGCTGTCTGCCCTGGCAGCCACAATTACATAAAGTGCTGCAGCTCAAAGCAAAGACTGAGGCAGTCAAATCAAACAACCAGATCCATCTACCACAACAGCACTATTTTCTTTACTAAACATCATCTTTGCTGTGGTCTAATGTTGCCTTCATAATGCACCTCCCACACGGCAAGCAAGTCCTTTCTCTAGCTCAGTTGCTGGGCTCAGTGTATAGACCCTGTAAAAGTCATTACGGCAATGTAATTTCTAGCACTTGCATTTCCACTATAGCAAAATCTCACAGGGATCAGACCCACTTATGGTCTTAACTAAAACTAGCCATCTGACTTAATTAACATTTAGAATTCATCAAACCTTGCAGGGCTCATACTGGGCTCTGGGGCAGCTTGGCAGTGCTCACATTGGGCTCCTGCTGGGTCTAAGTCTCTGGTAGCAGCGTTTTTCCAGCAGATGACACACTTAGTGTTAAAGCATAGGATGAATGAAACTAAAAAAAAAAAAAAAAAAAAAAAAAAATCAGTTTCGCAATATCTCCATGTCACACCATGCACCAGACAACACAGGGAGAACAGGAGGCAGAAATAGTTAAGATTAGCAGGAACTAAGAGACAGTCACATTGCCCTTATATATTTGCTCCATAAGCTGTAACCCAACAACAGTTGTGTCTTTTTTAAATGCTTTTCTGTACAATACAAATCCTGAATGAATTTTTGTTTCTCTCTATATATATACATTGATATTAAAAGCAGCATAAAGGTTTGTTTCTCTGAAGGTACCACAGATGATGGAAAGGTTTCCCAAAATTGGGAGTGATGTTAATAGAGAAACAGACTCCTATTTGGGCCATCCAAAACATCTAATTTTTCAAGATCAAAGTTCTGTGTTCAGAACATTGAACACTAATGGACAGACAGCTGCTGCTCATGGTCTTGGCTGCTTCAGGTGGTTCTGGAACAGACCTATGGAGCTAGATCTCTTTATAACCTCTTTTCTCTTTGTGATCTCATAGTACATAGTCTGCACACAAACCTGCTTTGCTTTTCTTCCTTCTTTGTACCCAAGTGGCAAGTAATTTTGTACCCAAATAATACTCAAGAAGCCACCAGAGACACAGCATTCTTTCTATGACCTTAATGTGTGGTGGTTGGATTAATTAGACTTTATGAAGTGTTATATTTTTTTGCTCTATGTGAAAATGCGGTTGAATGTAAAAACCTGTCCATTAAGAACTATCGTGAGATTAAGTACTTCCAAAATGTTTAAACACAATGATATTGAGAAAATAAAATGTCGGCTGCATAAATATACTTTTACAAAGTGCAATATGAAAGGCAAACTTCAAACATTTAGCATGAACATCCACTACAATTTGAGGTTTTACCTTCTCAAAGCTTTGAAAATTATTTTGTATTTTGATATTTTCTGTTCCTCAGGGAATTATTTTTATTTTAATAATTATTTTAATAATTATTAAGAAAAGCATCGTAAGTCTTACATTTTGTCATATTTCAAGACTCAAGTATTGTTAAGACCTGTACTTGACCTGTACTTTTTTTCACTGCATACTAGTGGCTGCAGGCACTGAGAAGAAGCAATGGAAGTGCATGAGAAAGGCAAAAAATACCAAATTCCAGCACAGGTCTTTTCTGAGAAACTATAATTTCCTACAGGACAGACAACATATTTGGTGGCAGTGAAAATATGACAACTCTATCTATCAATCCAACCAAGTTTATCATGAGGTTTAAGCATTTCTTAACTGTCAAACTATAGCATGTCCCTAGAAATAATAAACTACATTCTGAACTATCTGCCAAAAGCACACAGGGAAAAAAAAAATATACAAAAGATTACTTCCAAACCATAAATAATATTTTTGCAGTTATACTTGCATCCTTATTCCTGAAACCAATTTAGAAAACAATTGGACAGGGCAGCCTGGGAATAAAGAATCATTTGCCATTAGACTTTAATGTGTGATTACTTAGTAATGTAATTGAAAGCATGACTGTAGCACATTGCCAGCTTTCTATTGCCAGGAGATTACATTGTAAATGATACAGAGCATTTCATGTCTTTTTTTTTTAGTCCATATTTTTTGTGACAAGAAGTTTTGCATAATATTTGAATTTGCTTTTCTTTCTCAAACACTGCAGAATCAAGGGTTTGTGGGAAGGAGGTGTGGTGAAGGAGAGGTGATAGGTCTCCATCATTCACATGAGAAAGCATAATATACTAATTGCCACAATTGCACTGGTAGATTTGTGGTGAAGGCCAGTGATGTCTAAGTATATATAACTTACACAATGATACACCTTTAGGGCTCTATTTTTGGCTCTGATTCTATTAATTAGACTAAAATCCAAGAACTAACTGTGCAGCCTATGTCTGTTGGAGCAACTTCCTAGAAATGTGTTGAGTTATACTGACTGAACCTCCTGGAAACCTGACCCAAATCATAGTATTCTAAAAAGCCTCATGGTGTTTAAAGGCTTGATCTTTAACCAAGGTAGCCAGGCAAAGCTGGGTGTGCTTTTGGAGGAGTGGTGTCTTTTTACACCTGTTGCAGTTCGTGGTGGGGTGGGGGCACCCCGTGGATGTCCCCAGAGGGCCCCCTAGGCTGTGAGTTGGCTGGCAGCAGCAGGCAGGCAAGGAGACTCCACACGGCTTCTGAGGGTGCTGATCAGATGAAGGTTTATTTGGGGTCCCAACCCCGGGAACAGCATGGTTACTGAGGGAAAAGGGGGGAAGGGGGACATACCATACATTTTGGAGGCGTGAGACAGGGCATACCATTTAAACAAAATGGAATACAACATACACCTGCAGAGACCCCAGACCTTCATTAAGAAGTGGCACTGACAGCTACAGAAGAGCTACAGAAATTCAGGGTTGCCCCCTTGCACAGAAAACATTGACTTAGCAGTGTTTTGCCTCCTTTACCTTTACAGTCTTCCCTCCAAGCAGCCCGTGGCTCAACAACTTTCACAAGAAAAATTCCAAAGGCTTTACTGATAAGGGGAGCTTGTTGCCCCAGATCATACAACATGGCTAAGGCATCCTGGCTATGTAACTCCTTCATTCCCAGAGTCCATCTACTTCGCAAAAATGCCTCTAAACAGAAAATAATTAAAAGTCCATGGGTTTTTGGAACACTGGGATTTTTGCCACTGCAGACGGGGGTACAAATCACACTTTGCTGGTCCTTGTACAAAGAACCTGTGTCACCCCATCCACATGAGCACCACACCCAAGGAACTTGCCTGGCCCAGCAGTCCCTCTATACGTACACCATGAACAAACACCATCAGACAAATTCAGTAGAACCATGCTGCCACGGAGCTATCATCAAATGCTATAGCATTTATATTTGATTGTTTGATGCCTTCAGATCACCTAAGATATGCAGTCAACATTTTAAGGGCAGAAGTTTCCGGGATTGAAAACCCATTCTGACAGGAGAATTCAAGAGGGAGCTGTGAGGAGCTGAAATTCACAGTGATTCTGTTTCCCTTGCAGCCCATTCTCACACGTTTTTCATCAAAAAGCAGGGAATGGAGCTCGAGTAAGGATTCTGGCATTTGGCTCACAGGCTTTGTTTTGTCTTTATCCTATTTTGCTGAATGTCAGATGACCACAGAGGCCATACAGAACTCCAAGAAGAGCGGATGTTTCAGAAGAGGAATTATCATTCACAGGCAACAGTCCCTCTCCTCTGTCACACCACTAGTACTGAAACCAAGAAGGAAAGAATAACACAGTACCTGCAAGGTAGCAAGGCACAGAGTCTTCCATCCAGAGACTGATTCTGGGCTAACTTTCTCTCCAGTAAAAAACATGATGACATCTTGACAGGAGCCCTTCTACTATAACATGCAATTCATTTTTCAAGAGAAACTTTTTATTACAAGACTTCTTAAAAATCATTTGCTTCGCAGCTGCTTTTACATAGTTTCTTAAACTGTTTTCACAGTACTGAATGATTGGAACAAACCAGATTACTTCTTTCTAATTTGTCCTAGTGACCTACCATATATATTAATAAAGGGGTATTTTTCCTGTCTATAGCTCTGTTTTCACTGAAGAGAGCTATGCCAGCTGCATTAAAATACTTTTAACCTATTCAGTTCATGACAGTGGAAGTACCAGAGCCTTCTGGGCTTTGTAATATAATAGCATCCCTTTATCACATTGAATGGTTTATTGGAACCAGCTTGTACAGATGATTTAGTTTACCATAGTGAGGCCACAACCGCAGGGCTCCAATCTCTGTTTGGGGACTCTTCTATAATTTTCAGTGTTTCCAGTTTGGCCTTCTAATGGATTTGCTTTTTTGGGTATTTTCTGTTTGTGTTTTTTAGGGGCATTAGGAGGGTTTGTGTGGTTTCTGTTGGGTTTTTTTTCTGCTTGCTTCCTTTTAACTAATTTTTTCATGTAACTTCAGTTAGAATTTTCATTATTTGCCCTCTTAGTATAGTCTCAAGATAAGACCTGGTCCAGATAACGTGCATTTTGTGAACACCTGATGGCCACTCATTTTCATCAAAACAGGAATCAGTTTTGTCCAACATGAGCAGAAACCTTTGCCAACTTTATTTTATGTAGAAATTCTAATATGATATATATTACTAGGACAAGTGTCACTGCACATAGACTGGGTCAGCTAATCAACCTGGTGATTTCATGTAGCAGCTAGCACCAGTCATGCAGCTAGCATGGCTCCTAACATCAGTCTGTGAATTTTAACCTACCTTTTGCTAGGACAGGCATAAATTAAAATCTACCACACACTTGTTCCAAACAATCAGTTTTGCTGTGCTCAGGGAATTTGATGGCCAAACCATACAAATAACCTGTTGATCATCAAGAAGTACAAAAGTGTCCAGGGTTGTCTGGAACAAACAAACTACAAGCACCACCAACAGAATACGCATCTGTGAACAAAATCCACTTACCTTTACACTGTCATTTGGACTTAAACCATGACACTTTGGCAGAAGAGAGCATTCCTTCCAGGGCATTTAATGGAATCTCTGCACATGATAATCTGCGGCTGATCTCATAATATGGTTCTGTGTCTGGGTATATTAACAATCACATAAATAAAAGATTATCTTTCAACATACAGATGAATATGTAAAAACATAACTTTTCACCATTTTTTATTATTACACTTACATACAAAAGCATTTTAATTGCATTACAAATCAAGATTTACCATAGAAAAACATTCAAGCAGTCTCTGTGTTACTTCAAAATTTTTTCTTAAATGATAGAATTTCACAAACTTTAGTGTGAGGTTTGCACTGGTACCAAATTGAGATTCTTATCTCAAAAATATGCAGCTGCCTCTACTACCTTGAGCTGTTGAGCAGCATGGATTTGACTCAGTTTCATTTGCTTTTGAAGATTTCCTAAAATACACTTGCTTAGTGCACTTCTCTATCTGTTGAGTAATTTTGACAAGGGGCAAGCAAAATATAGGGAATTTTTCATCCTTTATGTAAAGACATTCCATGATGGGGGTGGGGGGGGGGAGGTTTGGACAGAAAATAATTTTGAGTCTGCTATTTTTTCCCCTCTGGAAGAAAATTATATTGTAGAAAAGTCTAAGGCCAAACTTATAAGACTCGCTAAGCACTCCAGAGGAAGGGAGGAGTGAGGAGATGAAGAGGCTAGTGATGACTTTCCAGAAGTGTGCTGGTGGACAGAAGCAAAGTCCTTCAATGAAAGGGCAAAAAGCAACAGTTACAAATAGCAACAAATTCCAATACAAATACCAATTGTGTGTGTGTATAGATATATATATACACAAAAATAAAAAATTCCTCATAATAAGCATCTCTAAACACTGAAACGGTTTCCCAGAGAGGCAGAGAACTTTACATCTTGAGGATTTCCAGATCCTTGTCTAAGTGTCTGAACATGCTTTTCCAAAATTGAACAGGGCAAGCTGAGCAACCTTGAGCAGGAAAGACTAAATAACCTCCATAAATTCCCTTCAATCTAAATTTTTCTATGATTCTCTTATCCCATGTTTACACACTCTCAGAAGAAGGGTGATGGTAGGAGTACATGGTCACAGGCTCTACAGTCACTGATACAAAAGTTAGTGGGTACTGTCACTGGTACGCACTGTCTACTGTCATTGAAAAAATTGAAGAAAATCAGCAAAGAGACCAAATGACAGACCCCCAAAGAACAAATTATTTCTGCTGTCTGGTGTATAGTAATTATGTCCTGATGCAGAACCAGAAGAAATCTACTTTGGCCTTGGAGAGGATTTTGCTCTGTATCTTAGAAAATGCAATCACAGCAGGTACAGAGATGGACATTCACTAAATCCAGAATATTAAAAAAGAATCCATCGTGTGCACATTAAGGAATTTCAAAACTGTCCTTTCTTATTCATGTCACAGTATTGTCACATCAGCAAAACTTGAAGTGTCTCACTATACAAGCTGTGACCATCAGATACTCAGATCAAAGCTAATCCATTCTGAACTCCCACCATTTTCTTCCACTATTTGACTTCTCTGGATCAGAGGATGCAAATTGGCCTGGATTCCATCAAATCTGAGTAGTTTGTCTAATATGGACAAATTTCTTCTGGTGACATGCTGGTAAATGAGACCACAAAACACATTATTCTATTGAAGTCCCATCACATGTGAATCCAGGTTCACAGAATTAGAAGGAAAAGACATAACTCCAGTTGACCACAGAGCCTCCAGTATGTAAATTAGATTTGCCTAGTTGTGTGCAACAGAGCTATCAAGTAAACTGGTGAAACATATCATAAGAAACCAGATACAACAGCCTGAAGTAAACTACAGTTGATTTGTCAAACTTTATAAATACAGTTATGTTGACGGAAAAAAATTATCCCTGCCAGTTAGTCCAATTTGGGGAATTACTTGGGAATGCTACCTCATGCCTCAAAAAGTTCTGCCATAGTTACAACACATGGAATGTATTAAGTGAACACTCCAAAATTCTTGTGGGATTCATTTTTATTACAGGTCCTGACAGGATTTTTTATTTTCTCTCTTGCAGCTTTTTGTCTTTTACTATTTGTATCATTGTACACCAAGTGTAGACTGGTCCTGGAGAACTCTAACCCCTCTTTCTAAACTACTACCACAACTTTCCCCAGTTCAACACCTATAAACCTTCCAAAACCTCAACCATATTACTTTGTGCTGACTTATTTCTCTCACATCTGAAGTGAATCAGTACTTGACCATCTCCGGAACATGGTCTTATTGCAAAGGACATGTCATTAATTAAGCACTGGCTGATTTGAATTATCTGGCCAGCAACAGAGGCAAAGCAATCTCCTACAGTACTGGTACAGATGTCATAGGCCAATATGGTTTATCTATATCCACCTAGCCCTACTGAACTCTACAGAAATTATTCTCACTGAAGAGAGATTCTTTCCATTTCAAGATACAGTCAAGATGCCCAGAATATTTTGGATTATCAAAGAGCCTTCTGGCACATTTAAAATAAGAACAGCAACATTAGCTTAATCACCAGCACTGAACTCGATAGTGGGAAATTACTTCTAGGAGCTGGAACTGTATCAAAAAGAAATTCCTGTACAG
Source organism: Pyrgilauda ruficollis (assembly GCF_017590135.1). NCBI lineage: Eukaryota > Metazoa > Chordata > Aves > Passeriformes > Passeridae > Pyrgilauda > Pyrgilauda ruficollis. The sequence goes on along the minus strand of NW_024524934.1, from coordinate 3,575,961 downwards.
CATCACCGTATGCTCTTAAACCACTACTAGCTTTTGCCCCAGAGACAGGATATACTTCAATGATGTGTGAAGTAATCTATGTATACTTTGCAGTTAGGTTTGCAATTCTTTTTGTCATTCCTCAAGATAAAATGGCACTAGCCAGAGGAAAGAGTATGTTTCAAGAGTAAGGCAGTTTGTATTAGTTTTTTGGTTTTGTTTCATTGGGGTTTATTCCCTCCATTTTTGTGTTCACCAGTCCAGTTGGTGGAGAATAGTATCTAGTCTTCCTTCTCTGAAAAGCATTTCATGACTTGACTGCTATGGACAAATGTTCCTCATCCTGGTATCTGCCAGCAGCACGCAGACAGAGGTTTTCCCCAGTATCACAGAAAATTCTCTGAGTAAGGTTAGACTGGATAATAGTAGCTTCCTCTCTACAGTTCCACTCCCACAAAGTTACAGTCATCCCCTTAATTGTTAGACAATTGAATAATTTCCTAAAACTGTAGTAGCAACACTTTAATGCACATTGTAGGAATAAACAAGCATAATGGTTTTTATTTTCTAAAGTTCTGTTACATGTACTGTAATAAAATATTCTAACAAGATCTCTGGAGACATATATCCTATTGAGGAACATATGCTGAACAAACATCACCAAATAGAATTCCTTCAGTATGCTAGAAGAAAGGGAAAACATGTTTCCTTCATTCACCACTCCAAATCAATGCTCTATCAACTGGTTGCTATTGGCAGGCCTACTCTGGTAAATTTTTCCACTACTTGCTCCTGATACCTCTTCTACATAAAAAGCCAGAGCACTGATTTAAAACTAAGTAAATATCTACATCTCACCCCAGGGTCTAACACACTTAGTTCAAGCATAAGTATTGAGTATTGAGTTTAACCTGCTCAGGAAGAGGTCTAAGGTCGGCAAAAATCCTAAACTACATACAAGGCACTGTGTACATTTAGAGACCATCATTTCTATAGCTGGTAAGACATTTATATACAGCCAAGAACACCACATATTGCTGAAATCATGGTAATCCTGGTAATTCATTTTACAGTAAACTATTATTAGTTAGTTTACTGCTTAATGGTAATCCATTTTACAGTAAACTAACTAATAATACAGATGCCTTCCTTCATCACGTTAGTGTTAAGTGTTTGATCAATCCGTATGAACATTAAAAGTGACTTCTAAAACACCTTCCTTATCTCACACTTTCAAACAATAAGTGTCTTCAGAATATAGTTGCCTATGGAGCTATATAGATCCACACTGTATGGAGGTATTCTCTCAGGAAACTTGGTAGCCCTAAAAAATTACGATCAATACTTTGATCATAAAAAATATTTGATCAGGGATGTCCACAAAATCAGTATTAAGAGTGGCTAATTCTTGGGGGCTATCTCCCTTTCAAGAAGATAGATAACACTTTTTGGTCAGAGTATCTCTTCAGAATCCTACTGATGGCATCAAACTGTGACTAAAGTAATCAAATTGCAAATCATTGCGCAAGGTGATGAGCAGCCATGATGCAGCAGAGCTGATGTATCTGTCATGCACTATCAATGTGCATTATCTGTCAAAGCAATATTTTTCCAGCTCCTACTGACACTGGCTTTGCTAAAATAATTATCTCCTATTAACATTACTGCAACTGTGGCAACCATAAGAGAGCTAACATTTGCCTAAAAAAACCAAACAATCACAAAGTCACCAGCAGACACAATGCAAAAGTAATTCACAAAAAGTTAAATACTTCTGCCCATCAAGAACCTGCACCCTTTTGACAAGGGCTTCATTTGAAAAATACTTGGTGGCCATGAATGCTGTGATTGTTCTATTCTTTGCCCTTTTTATCTCTAAAATAATGGCTAATCTGTGAATAACACTGACTGGTAAGTATCAGAAAATGTCATTTTAACCAGAAAATATGAAGAACTAAAGTTTAAAAAATTGTATCCCTTTTTTTTTTTTTCTTCTAATAGTGTATATACATGTATCAATGTTGATGCATCTGTTTCAGAAAAAAATACAACTAGGAATCTCAGTGGAAAGCTGCCTTCAGCTTTATCTTCACAACTTATGTCTTTGATATTGATTTTAGTGACAACAAAAAAGTAGTATTGAGGTTACATCTACAACAGAGACTGAATAAAATATTACATTTTAAATTATGAAAAACTGTTGAAGATTCTTTCTTGTATGCCATAACCAGAAAATCAGCATTCAATTGAGGAACACTTCTCACTTCAGAGACTTCTGTACAATTAAAGGGTACTGTGTTTAAATGGAAGAAAAGAATCAGTCAAAAATAGTCAAGACTCTGACAGATTTTGGAAAGGTACAGAGTTGCTGGTAGGACAGGTTCAAATATGTATGTTTCTTAATAAAACAAAATCACATAAACCTGATAGCACTTGCTGACAAGCTACAGCAGATTGACACAATAGTTTGGACAGATTATCAACCCAAAACTGTTAAAGTGAACACTGTCATTAGTAGAGTAGCTAAAAACATTTAAGAAGACACTAGCATTTCAGCTAGAATCAGATCAGAAGTTTTCCATGCTTTTTTTTTTTTTTAAATAAAACTTCTCTTCAAACAGGTAAACTGTCAAAACACAAACTTCTTTGAAGGGAAGGGAAGGTTAAAATGATAGTTTCTTTATGGACTTTTTTCAGTATAATATCCTGTGAATTTTTCTTTCAGAGGAAGGAACTGAAAGGGGTGAAACACTGGAGTGATTTGAGAATTGGATAAAAGTGCACTACTTCAAAAGTGGAAATAAAAGACAGCCGTTCCTATCCATCCTGGCCCAGGACACTTGGACATCCTCTTTTTACCTTCCCTGCTGTCAAAAGTGCAGTGAGGGCTACAACACACTTGGTACCATCTTCAGTGTGTCAAGCCATAGGCAAAAGAGAAAAGTAGGCAAGCAAAAAAACAAACAACAAAACCAAGGGCATCAACTGCCTCAGGGAGGAAAAGAAAATTAGTCTATTGTTGCTATGAACTGTTCCTAAAGATACTTCAGAAATGCGCTTCAGGGTGTGGCATAAAACCTTATTAGGCAAGAAAATGAATGCCATAATCCTCTGAACACTGCTTCTTGGGGACAAACATTTAAGACCAAAACACATTTTTTTCCATATCTGCTTTTTACCTGGCCTAATATGCTGATAGTTAATGAGAAATTAAAGATATGTGCCTTCGGTTATTGTTGCTAATTAAAGAACAAAGTAGAATATTTTCATCTGTCTCTATGATTTAAACAGTAGTTGAGCTTAAATAGGAATTATCTAAGGATTGCAGGGTTTGTCCCACTATGTTACCTATAATTACTCTTAACCTACATAAATAAGATAACAGTATCCCCAAAGTAAATGAGATGTCAGCCTTCAGCTTGTTTCAACAGCCTGTTCAACCCATTGAAGGCACCGAAAATCTCCACTGACTTCAATGGACTTTGACTCAAACCCGTAAATCTTTAAAGTATTTTGGATTAAAGTGGATTTTGGCAGTTGTCCAAAGAGAAAAAGACTTTTGAGCAGCAGAGGGGTTCCTGGGAATTGTTAAATGACAGGTTTTCCTATAGCAATAGACTTTCTTCACAGTAAAATTGTATCAAGCCTGGCACTTGTAAAAAAAAAAAAAAAAAAAAAAAAAAAAAAAAAGAAGCCCATTATAGGAGTTTATTTGTTTTAGCATAAGCATTGTGCCTATTTAAGTGTCTGGGTATTTATCTTTAGGGGAGAGAAAAGCTTTATGGATAGCTAAATACACTCTGAATGCAGGTTAAAGTATCTTCTCTTTAATGTTTTTAAGGTTTAACTTTAATATATGGCATTATTACTTTGTGGAAGAGAAATTAAATGTAATATAGTGGGATCTAATGGCACATGATGTATCTAATCAAAGCTTAAGAGAGAGAATAATGCTTTATGGATAAGAGCTGCCACTCAAATTACAGCATTTTGTATTCCTTTAAATGAATAGATGTTAAGAAGATAATCATTGTTTCATGAGTGATATCTAAGTATTGTTTTAAGTTACAGATCTATGCTGCTCACAGCATCAGGGCTTGGGTTCCCCACCTCTGCTTGCCCTGGACTGTTCCAAGCTCTGGACAGAAAAGTGAAAAAAGCACCATGTGATTTGTAATCCTTGAAATGAGAAAATTTTTTTAATTTGTTTTTCTCATTCAATCTACATAATGATTTTCAAGAAGCCAGCTTCTAGATGCTGTATGGAGCTCACGTCTCACTGACAGCAGCTGGTGGAGATGCAGTGAATGTCAACTTTGTCAGTGACTTCACTGAAATGAGCTGTAGGAGCACTGGATTGGATGACATTTTCCAGGCCACCGAGGCTATCCCAGCTGCTAAGTCAGACAAGTGAAGCCCAAGCATATAACTACCATCAATTTCTTTCATTCTAACTTCTAAATGAGTTAGAAGGTTTTAGGTTTGTTGGTGTGGTATTTGTGTTGGGATTTTTTTTTTTCCACTCCCACTCTTCCTATCAGAGAGATGTTCCAGAACCTAAGTTCTCAAATAGAACAGAAACATCTTTCTAATTTCAAATGAAATTATGGCTGTTTTATATCCACTTATTCTTGTGCCATGGTTTGCTCTTTCTTCCTTCCTGGCTTTTATTTTCTGACGTATAAAGACAGCAATGATATCTCCCCCCAGAGCTTTAGGCATAAAAGGGTGATTGTGCAGTAAAGTCTAGAGTTGAGCGGCAGAAAACACATCCACTGTTGAGCTGTTCATCTTTCCTTAGGGTGGTGGTGTTCCAGCTTCAATAAGCCAGCTTAAATACAAAATATATACGAAATACAAATCAGTCCTTGTCTAAAAATGCTACATTTCATATTGGCTATATTCCTTTAAAACTTACTAGCTTCACATTCTTTTTATTTTGCCACTTTGAGCATTTTTAGGGGCAACAACAGACAAATTTCTACAAGAAAATATTAGTGTCCATGTGATCATAGAACACTTAAGGATGAAATTAATAGATAGAAATGTCTCTATGAGAGAAGAAAGCAAAAGGAGAAAATTTTCATAAGAATACTTGTTTGTTTTGTTTCTTACAAGAGATGAACAGTTTCACTTTTTTATTGCTCAGTTCAGCTGTGACTGAGTTCCTGCTTCATCAACTACCCAGCCTGGCTAATCAAGAGAACAAAGACAATTTACATGTTTCTTGGCTTTCAGAGATTATGTCATACTTACTGATAGGTAGAAATTAATATGACTAGCTAGAAATTAAGATGAACAAAAAAGAAAGTGACACAGTTCCAGCAAACACACCAAAAAACTGACAGAAGAAAAATCCCCAGCTGCACCCCTCTTCAGGTGAGGTTAAATGCAAAAGAAACCATAATCAAATTCAGAGGAATTCTCATCTACTAAAAATAGTTTAATCATCCAAAGATCTAAGGCCTGCATGTTCGGAAAAGCAGGACACAAAACATGCTAAATCAAAGACTGTTTCCTTGGAGCAACATTTTGAAGTACTACCTTTTAGCAGACTAAAAAGTAAGTTTTTTATTCCACCCCATTAAGAGATCCTCCTACTGGGCTGCCACCTAATTGCAATTGATATCCCTTAAAGTTCAACACTTTGACCTTCCTGACACAAAACTCTCTTCCTAGTAATTCTGTCTTAAGAGACACACAGATGAAAGAGACCAGGCAAAAAAGAAGCGGGAGGGAATTGTCCACTAAGCATCAAATGTCACTTTATTGAATCTGGGAAGAGAGTGTAAAGTTTCCACTTCTTTCCTCAAGCCTGCATTGCAGCTAGAACGAACAAAAATGAGGATGTACCACTTTTTTAGGCACTCGGTACTTGTGTGCTGCCTGCCAACACTGTCTGGAAAGGCAGTTCTCAATCTACTCATGTGTGCTTCCCTAAACAAACAAAAACCAGAAACACTCCCAGAAACACACAAATCCTCCCCTGCTTCCCTTCCCCCCCCCCCAAAAAAAAAAGGCACCAAAAAAACCTCACCACATATTATGAGTTTGTTCTACAATCTAGAGTTGTTCATGTATCTGTGGCTTTCAAAAGACTGTATAAAATCCCTCTGAAAAATTCTGCAGATCAGTCATTCCCATTCCTCAATGGAACTTAAATCCCTCAAGTTCCATTGAGGAATTTTCAATAATGTTCAGAAGGATTATGAAAAGACATTATATTTGCAGAAAACCAAGTAACAAACAAAACCACAACAAAATTAATAGACTGACATACTGGCAATGCCCCATGAACTCAGCCATGAGAAAATTTTCCTTTCCACTCTTCCAGATATTTATAAAAATATGCTAGTCAAGGATTCTTATGTTCATCTAAGGGGCAGCCTTCTTAATGCTCCACTCACAAGTGGATGAATACATGCACAATAAGACACAGCCTCTTAATGATTTTATCCCTTTTATGAATGCAATGCAAATAACTACCTAGTATCAGAATATAAGTAATTACTATATCATCTAAACATAAAGAAATTTCAACCAAGAAATAAAATTCAATAAGTAAAATTAAGCTTTTAACCACTATATAGATACATCTATAAACACCTTTATTTTCTTATTCTAGTCCCTTAGCTCTATTTCTTATGGACTGGATGAGTCACCTAAGTGAATAATAATTACATTTAGGCATTAGTATTTCCCACATGTGTATTTCAAACTGTTTAAATGTTGGACTTGCAAATTCATTAATATATCTGTGAACAACACTAATACTCTATGAGCTTTAGTAACAGACCAAGAGACATAAAAGATCAATTTATTTAATTCTTGATCAAGACATATTCTTGGAAAGGCCAATGACATTTTGATGCAATGAAGGTGTATACACAATGTACCACATAATATTAAGGATATCTAATACCACTTACAAAGTCAGTGGCTGCAAATGCCAGCAAATGTGCAGAAGTCTGGGTTTTGCGTTAGTACCCTGACCAAGTTAAACTATAGAGCTCTAAGTTCTTAAATCACCTGGCAGGCCATTTGTACTGCAGAAGGTGTGAATTATGATTCTTTGACTCCTTATGTTTTCTTCCTTACTGCAGAGCTGCTCCAATGACTTATATCTTGGACACTACCACAAGATGGATGTTGTAGAGCATTTGCAGTGGGGGGTGAATGTAATAGTGATTCTTAAATGAGTGCAAGAAATATTTTTAGTTTTTTAAAGCATGAGGAAGAAAATATCTAACATGATTCTTTATTTTTTTCAGCTTTCCTATTATAAAACACAATTAATTTAACAAAAAGACCTAAATTGGCAATATTGAAAGTGAAAGCTACAGGGCATCTTAGTACTGACACAGCATGTTAATACAAATGGAGCCCTTGCTAATATTAAAAATATGCTTAGGAAATATCAATTTTCTTTACATATAATTGTTACCCTTGTGAATTTTCAAATAATTGCAGAAACTATTTTCAAATAACATATTTGTTGAAATATGGACAGTAAAAATTGTAATATTTGTTATTTGTGTTGTGTTGATTCACATGTCCTTTACTCTCTATCACAAAGTTAACATTATTCATCTGTGGTTTCATCTATTTTACAGATGCCACTTGTTCTGGAGATGGGGAAGAATCAATTTCCATTGTAGAAATAGCAAGAGGAAGGAATGAAGAATGACTAGGAAAAAACCCTCATACCTAAGAAATTTCTGCTGGAGAGATTTGCAGCTTCCAGGAACTAAAATGCACTATGAGTTTCTTTCCAAAATAACTTCCTTCAAACATCATAAATTCAATGCAAGACAGGCTTCAGAAACCCAAGTAAAAAGAGATTTGGGCTGTGTACTAAATGAGAGCCAGACAAGGACCATCAGCAAGGGTTGTATTTGCTCTAGATGCCTAAGTTGCTCTGCACTGACAGCCCTACAAGAAAAACTAACCGTTTACAAGTAAAACTGAGATATCTTGTCTCCTAGAAACATCCAGTCTCTGCCAGCTCCAGACAGAAGCAAGAAGCATGAAATGCGAATGTGATTTCCCTTGGGACTACATATTATTACAAAAGAGAGAGGATAGATTCTTGACAACTTTCTAGGATCTCATAACTGCAGATTTGCTTAAATGATTTTATATCTCCTTATACGATGAATTATAGATTAAGAACAGTATCTCCCATTTATTTTGTCACCTAGTTCTGATCAGAACATGGCTCTGCCTCATATTTTCAAAATAATCACAGGAAATCTTGGGGGGAAAAAGCAAGAAAAAATATATTTAAAAAAAAAAAAAAAGGCAAAACATGAGAAGACCAACAGGGCCATGAACCTATTCACCATAGAACAAAACCAGTTATCTTAGGCTCTAAAGTCACATGCAGCCAACTAGAAGAATTACTTGTAAATACTAGAGGCAATGGATTTGCTGCACTGAGGTCAACAAGGTTTCTGCTACTGGTCTTCAGCTACTGAGGTTTCACCTCATCTTTTGTAATCTCCTGGAATCAGTGCCTCGTATCACCACACTAGTCTGTCTAAGACAACATTTCTGCACAGAGAAGAAACCCATAATTCCTGCTCATTCATAGCAACCACAATTCAGTTAGTGTAATGGATGCCAGGGTTTAGCTAGGTTATCATCTGGAACAGGTTTAGCATAGAGCTTATAATCAGCAGGATTCTTGGGAAAACAAATAGCCTTGAAGGGATAATCGCTATTTGGAAGTCAAGTTATGTAAAACATATTTCCCCCTGTGTTATTGCTTCAAGTTGTTTGATTGCACCTAGTATGTGTAAAGAGTGAAAATTATAGAATCTTCACCCTGAGTGGTTTAGGCTCTGTTGTTGTAATAGCTACTTAAGTTTTAAAGGGTTTTCTTGCCTTTTTCTTTTGGTCTTTCTTCATGCAGGTAAAAGCTGATAGGAGCAAAGTAATGAGGCGGGATAAAGAAATTTGCAGCCAAGGAAAGCCTGCCAATTTTCTAAAACAGATGCCAATGCTTTTGGCACCTTCTTGTAGTTGACTAAAAACTGAGTCCAAATTTATCATCAAAGAGCTAGCCAGGCATGCAGATTGCACACATATCTCCCTCAAAGGGAAAGCTTACAAAGTTAAAAAACTTCACAGTATCACTCTCTCTTAAAACGCAGATCAAATAACCCTCCTTCCTTCCTCCCAGCACAGACAGCACTATCTACTCCAGTATACACACAATTGCATTTCTTTCTACTCTATTATCTATGTATATTGTACATACAACAGACAATAAGATATGCTAGGAGTAAATATAATAAATCCACACATACCAGTGTGTAGCTACTATTTACCCCCAAATATTCCCAGTACAGAAACTGAACTAGAAAATGGTAGCATCAAGAGACCAAATATCCCTGCTCTACTACAGACAAACTACTTCTTTCATGGTTTCATCCTGTCAGGAAGAGTGCCAAAGCCTGGGTCCATGACTTTCTTCAAGCAAAACATTTCCTCACATGTATTCTTCAAGCAACTACTAGAATTGCACAATGTAACTACAATACCACTTCCCCTGGCTAGCCACGGTCTTCAAGGTACATGTGTATTGTTGGATCAAACCCAATTTCCCCCATGCCTAAGTTTTGTTTATAAATAACATATTTCTGCCTGTGCTTGAAGAGAGGTTAGGGAATGCAAAGCATGGGAAAAAGGGTAACAGTCACTGCACTTTTCAATTCTATTTGTTTCACCCTTCTGTTTTCCTTCATTCTCAGTGTCAGCCAACAGAAGAGCAAGCAGAAAAACCTTCACCTTCCAGTCTGGACGCAACAGTCCTGCTGCATTCCTAAAGTAGGCTGACAAGGTTTTCTTATGGAAAGACTTGAAAAATGGAAGATACTGCTTAGAAAGAGTTATTTTCTCATAAGTACATGAAATTAATACTGTTTTTAGAGATGCAATGTTGTAGTTTCCTGACCTGAGAGTGTGAATTGGCCTCAGTCATGCTAGGATTACATTCCTGAAAATTTATATTGCACAGTCATAATACGTACCATAGTCATAACATAATATGCATAATCATAGTGTGATTAAATACATTAAAGGTACAATAGAATGTGGAATAACACTGCATTAACATGCTCTTTGAACAGGCCATGCCACACTTGCCATGAGGCAGATCCTCAAGTGGGGCAGACTCTTGTAACTCAACCCAAAGCTAAGCCAGCTATCCTTAACTTTGTTGAAAGACAGAGGGGAAAAGAAAAAGAAAGAAAAATAAAAAAAAAATAAAAGGAAAAAAGAGAGAGGAGAAGAAAAAGAAAAAAAAAAAGAGTTTGGGGATTTTGTTTTAGTTTTATTTTTCTGTAACCTTCCTTACTTGACAGTACAAGGACAAACATTTTGACAGTCAGATGTGTGTGCACATTACACACACACACACGTTGAAAACTGAGTCCATACATGTTTCTGATACAGATCATACACACATCAACTTTCCAAGGTTCTCCTTGTTCTCTTACACAGGAATGTATTTTATAGACAAATAAAATATTATTCATTTTTCATTATAGTTACCATTTCAGGAAAGCAGAATGTTGCCAAAGTCACTTAATTTTCACATCCATTTTACAAGATGGATATTACACTTTAAACAGATAAAAATAATCTAAATGAACTAGAACTGGCAAATACATTTTTTCAGTTTTGTTTGAATGTTATTAACTCAGGAGGTGAAGGTCATGCTTCATGTCCTTTAAAAAAAATAGCTTTCCTCTAAAATTGTATTTCTACAGTCTCATTCTGTAGAATGTTTTCTGAGATGGCTTTTTAATTTTCTCTAATTTTCAGATAAATAGACATACATACACCCCAAAAGTGACTTAATCCAAGACAACTACTTTAATAAGCTACACAATCTCAATATCATTCTTAATGCATCACACATGTGATAGTCTCCTAGGACCATGTTCTGCCCTCTGCTATGCAGACAGCTTATTATTCAAAATATGCAATGAATCATTAATGATACACACCCGCAGAGGGGAGATCAGAATGAAGCCCTTAGTCGGTGTGTAATATTTGCTCTCAAACTTCATCTATCAGGAGCAATGGCACTTCACTTACCATTACCAAAAAAATAAAATTGGAAAAAAAAATTAAAAATGTATAAGTTTATATGATTTCTCTCTGTGACATCTACACCATGTATTAGGGACAGGTATTTTACTAAGTGCTCTTCTATTTCTGCTTGTGCATAGGTATAATGATCCATTTAGCTTCTTCTGCTGTCTTGTCCTCCCTACAGCTAAGGTAGCACCATTTTTGGTTTTGTTTACATGTATGATAAAGAAGCTTAGCTCCTTTGGCTACTTCTATTTCATTACCAAACCGGAAAAGACTGGAAGGGGTGCCCTAGAAAGAGAACCTCAAAATACATCCAGTTCCCAGATACCACGATTCACAACAATTTTGCGATTTTCATTCTACAATTCCTGGAATTACTCTGGATTTTTCTGTCACATATGTGTGTATTTATTTTTATGGAAAATAAGAAAAAAAGCTTTTAGTTATTTTGAGTGAAATCTGCTTCTAGAACTACAATATTTTCTTAGACAACTATTACAACAGTATTTCATCACTGGTGTCCAATAAAAAAAAACAAACTGGAAAAAGTCATGCAAATGTAACATAAAGAAATTAAAAACTGTTTCCATTTTCCTTAATGTTTTTCTGTACACAGATATTTTTTAACTTGCTAAGCATGTGTTATGGCAGCCAAAGACCTTTTGCGAAGTGCCCATATTCTCTTTAGGCCAGACTCCAAACTACTAATAGAAGAGCACAGCAGAGTTAGACCTATCCACCTCTTTTCAGCCTCTATTTGCGTTCTCAGCATTTAAACCTGGAAGTCTAGAGACAGTGAGCTCTTGTAATCCCTCCAAAAACTTTTGAGGGAAGGAAGCAAAAATAACAGGAGTGTTCTTCCAGTATATCATACTCCTACAAGCCAAGCCAAGCCCAAAACCCCGAGTTTTGGAAGGGCTTTCATTACCTGTGCCTATAATATCATATGTACCAGATTTACCACACATGCTGCATAGTTAATCAGGGCTTAAGACAGTTTTGTCAGAAAGCATACACATTAGGCCCACATACCCTGCACCAGAAGCTCACCCTAGATTTTGATAACCTTCAAATCTGGACCCCAGGTATGAAATGTATTTGTGTATGAAATTATATATATGTACACGTTGAGACAGAAAGGAAGAGTTACATTTACACCCCTCTTTGAAGGTGAAGGCAAGTAGTTGCCAATAGCCTCACCTTTCCTAATGTACACCTTCATCTTAAAAGCTAAAGGAACGTGAGCAGCAAGGAGTTTGCTGCAACACTCCACAAAGTAGTTTTCAGATATGAAAAGGGTGAAGAATACATTTCATTATTAAAACACCCCTATGTCTTCTGTGGCTCTAGAGTGGGGTGCAGGAGAAAGAGGAAGGAAATTTTTACATGGGTATGCATTGTTGTCATAGCCTGAAGAATTTTTTAGGAGTACAGTACCTGTTTTTTATCAGACTTACAACCAAAGGTAAGTTCTTACTTGCAGAGAAAAATAGTTAGAGAATAAAATGCACTGCATCAGTACTGGCTAAAATTCACGTGTCAACCCAGACCCAGCACCTTGAAGAAGGACCTAACTTGCTCAGTTCCTTCAGATGATGAAATTAAGCTGAGAGGAAGAAACCTCTCTGGTGGGACCCACCACCTTACAGAAACAACTTTTCAGTTAACAAAATTCAACAGACCGATGGGCAAATCCTAATCTATGCTGTCTTTATGCACAGGTACCATGCTGCTGACAGATTAACAGAGACACATTTTGGACCCCTAACTGAGTCCTCCTGGTGAGCCCCTCCTGAGCTTACTCATCTGCTACCAAACATGAGACAGCTGACAGGTTTTTAAATGATGAACTCCTAAGGGCCACATTACTTAATTATACAGTACATCCAGGGATACGCACATGGGTCTTTTATGGTAAATGATATGACTGTCTTAAAAACTCATTAATATGTCATTAACCAAGCAGACATTTACTAATTAAACAATTAGCCCCTCTCTTCTATTCCTTTGTTCCACTCAGAGATACTCATTTACTGTGATCCCCACTCAGATATTTTTTTCCCTTTTAATTTCTTTTTCAGGAAAACGAAGTATCTATAAAATATTTCCTTTGCTTTTTTGTCTCAGTTTAGTCAAATGAGAAACCAAAACAAAGTCTACATTCCCAGCAGGTGAAAATCAGCTTTATCTCATGGAAGTCAAAGGAGTTATGGTGATTTACTCCACCTGAGGATTTTGCTCCAGGCTTCCCAAATCCAAGTCATGTATCGATTTCAAATGCATGTCTACTGTCAAAATATGCAGGTTTTGTCTGTCCAGACTGATACTGATTTTTACAAAACTTCCAGAAATGCATTCAACAACCACTGTGAGCTGCATTATTATCAAATACAAACAAAACCCCCAACACCAATAAAGGAAGTATAAATATGCAAAGATCAAGGCCTGGAAGCAGATTATTCTGCATCACCATATGAAGTTAGACACCAAAGGAGCAAGCTGTATTCTTACCTTTGAAATTCAAAGGTTTTTTAATAATTTTACTCTAGCTGTTTTCTGCTGATAAATGTAGCTTGATCACGTTTGATGCATTTTAACTGTGTAGTAAACTCTGATACAAAGAAGGATTATCAAGTATCTCAAACTGGAATATAGCGATTTTCTTTTTGGAGAGAAATCCCCCATTTCTCCTTTATGATCAAAAGGTAAACATAATTTTATTTCTACTCAAATAGCCATCTTTTTTTACTGTATTTACAGTAGTATTACTAACATATAAATATTTGATATATAGAGGCCAAAAGAAAAAAAAAGGCAAAAAGAATGTTTCTTTTACTTCTTACATTACAAGTACTCTAGCTCCTATAGTTTTATTTTCCCTTAGTTGCCACAAAAAAATATTTCAGGAGCACCAGATCATTTGCAGAGGATTATAGAAAGGATTCACCAGCAAAATAAGAAAGGCAAACCTTTCAAAAGACCCATCCTCATACTGACAACACAGTGAAGAATTCTGCCTTGGCTCTAATCCTTCCTGATCTGTATCTTCACTCAGAATCACACTAAACTGCAAGTCAGGTCCTAGAGGTCTGGGGTGGGGGGTCACTAGCCTAAATAAATACAACCTTAGCTACAAGGAGGGACGAAACACTTCCCTTGGGTTTTCACCTGCCTTCACAGATGAGTAATCTGTGGCAGCTGAAGGCTGGTATAGTCCAGTAGCATAAGTCACCACAGGTGATGGTGTAGCTTCAAAGTAGTTAAGAGCAGTTTACACCTCAGAATTCATCAGAACCCATTAAGCCACCAGAAAAATGCCAACAGCTTTACTGCAGTTGAAGATCTGGCCCCAAAAGTGCAAGATATAGCATGTGAAAAGGCCAAATGAATACAGTATTTAAGACCAAACAAAACTTGAGAAAGTTCTTGTTTAGAAGGGTTCTGTGCACAGTCATGAGACAGAAGTCTTCCATATTCTTCATGGACAAGCAGTGTGAGTAATGATAACAAAGGGGTCTCCCACACTGCATTGTTGAAATGCCTCTTCCTGAACTGGAAGAACAATGTGGCCTCTGGAAAAGTCAGACCCTGTCCTCCCTTGCTATAAGTCCTGACTCCTGCCCAGTCACATGTATAGAACCAGCAGCCCTTTGGAAAGTAAGTGTGACTCCATTCTTGCTGATTTATTTCTGTGGTCTGTGACGATCAAGTCAATTACAACCAGCAGAAACCTCCATTGTATATTCTCTGTCACTATCTGGAGGAGCTTTCAGGCCATCAGGAACACTGACCATCCTGCAGAGGCACACCATGTTGCTGCTCACAACTACATACAACCTCTGTGCTTGACTCCAGATCAATTAGACAACACAAAGCCTATCACAGTAAAGACTTCTCTCCTGCAAAGTATCTATTAGGCACTAACTTTGTGACAATAGCTCTTTTGCAGTGACCAAAAATTATAAAGAAGCTAAAGCTTTGATGAAAATTGATCTCTAAGGATGAATCCCTGAATTTCAGATTATGGCTTTTTTTATGCAAGATTTCTTCCTGAATTGCCAGTTATTTAGATAATAAGGGTAGTGTGAGAATGGAGAAACACATTATGAATATGATGTAAATCATGCATAATTTTCATAGATTTTCAATAGGCCTTTATACTGAAGAAATATCTGTCTTCTAGTCATTATTAGAATCAGCTCAAAGTTTGCACATTTGCTACCAGCCAAACCACCCTAATTCCACAATCAGGTAGTGATTAAGGATTACGATGAAATCCTGTACTTTGGATCTTCATTTTCATCACTGCTACACAGACAAGAACACACAGGCAAGGAAGCTACAGCCCCACTCTTTAATAGCTGTTGCATAGAAGGACAAATTTCCAGAACTGGAAACATAGAAGAGCAAAGTGGTATTTGCGTGAGAAAGACTTTCACAAAGGAAAGATCAATCCCCCCTCCACTGACTGAAGAGAAAATTAATTACTGCTGTTGGCAGAGGATAAATGATTCCAATTTACAGAGTTGTGTAATTATAGCAGCTGCAGAGTTGAAGACTGGATGCTAACTTTGAACCTCCACCCCAACATGACATTTCTACTTGCATTTAGTTCTGCCACTTGTGAGCATGTTGAAAGTTCTCTCACTGTGTCTTCATAATTATATGTTGGTTCAAAAATAATCATTGGCTCCATTGCATAGACGAAACCTTATCATCTGGTTAGCAAAAGGTATGTTGTATCGTCTTTGAAGTGCTGAAATCCCCACAGTGGAAAATTTATTAGGGGAAAGTGGTGTTATGGCAACGCAATTAATTCTGCCACAACATGCAGAATTAACTACACTGTTAAGAATTAAGGATTCAAAGAAGAGTTCAAAGGAAGAAAAATACTGTATGTCAAATCATAAAGTATAACCTGTGCATAAGGTCTAACAACACCATATTGTAAAGAGGCATCTCATGGAGACATCTAGTAAAAAAAAAAAAAAAAAAAAAAAAAAATTAAAAAAAAAGGAAAAGAAATGGTTAAGGAGATGGGGAAACATCTTTAGTGTTTTACTTGTTTTTCTCATGGGAGGTTGCAGTTATGCTTGTATAGAGAATTCGGTTCTCTATTTGAAGCCAACAGGAAAGTTTTTAATCTCATCTTTAATCCTTTAAAATATGTAAGAGATTTAGACGTGTACAGGGTAAATTTGGCAGAAGATCCTAGCTATGGAAGTAAGGTAATTTCTTTCAACTACTGATTGCCAAGGGAGTTCAAAGCCTGCCACCTAAACTATCTATCAATTCCAGCTACAAGCTGCAATCTACTGATTTTTTACATTTCTTTATATTGATCAAAAATATTTAGAAAAGTCACCAGCTACGAGTGAGTGAAACAGTGTGATTATTACAGTCAGGGATGAGGGCTCTATAGTGCTGTTGCTTTTTTCAGAACAAATGAAGAATGAAAGACATTTTCTCAAGCAATAAGCACAATAGTATCTGTTGTGACCGTAGTTATTTTATGCACCAACAAGAAAGGAGCTGGTCCACAAGAACAATTTCAGAAAGTATTAGAAAACTAGCAACTAAGCCAAACATTTCGCTTTTAGTACAAGGAGTCTTTTGACTTTAACAGACAGTTTTGTACCATCTAAAGATCACATAAGCCTCATGTGCAAGGCAACCTGATTACGTTCCATTACTGGAATCTAGGTGTAGACACAGTACGACTTTTTCCCCTTAATTACCTGTACATCCATACATACACTGACTGAAAACCCCTGCCATACACAACTAGGCTATTGCAGTTGAACTGAGGTCAAATCCCACAATATCCTCTAAGACTGTGTTTTGTTCTATTGAGCACTTCCTAATGACAGTAAAAAACATTTGAGCTTTTTTTTGGTTTTGGTTGTAGCAAAGCTGGAAACTAAAGATATTTATGTGGGAAATTGGCACAAAGTAACAGCATACCTGGACGAAACACTTGGAAAAGCTGAGCATTGAGCCAAACAGCTGAAACCTCCCTCTTCTGGTCATGGTCAGCCTTTGTAGCTGGTAGATTTGTACCCAGGTAATTAAAACCCGGGTTTTAATTACCTGGATACAAATCTACCAGTTAAAGGTAACTAACAGATTTGCACCTCTCTATTTAAACCACTCTTACTTATTAGGCAAATTTGCAGTTTTCTGTACCATTGCGTTAACAAACCTAGAAGACAGCTGAGGCCTGTTTTAAAAAGGACTGATTCAAAATGACTGGAGATCTCAGGTTTTGGCCCTATGCAACTACAGTACAACAGATGAAGCAATTACATAATCAGATAGGCTTGGCCTTGTCTACTCTTTGATCAATTCAACATGTGCCAAATCCATGTCATATGAATGAAAAATCTAATCCAGAACAAAATGACTATGTCATAGGAACAAAAAACTAATCTGAGAGGTCTCACATCTGTTCCCAGTCACATCAGACCCAGGACAAGCTGAAATCTCATTGAACTTGATGCATTTTATACCAGTACTAATAAGATTAGGATTTAACTTCCTCTTCCCTCTCTTAAATAATGTACAGAGTCAGCATAATTAAAAATCAATATGGAAGAAAATAAACTGCTGCAGTACTCAATGCAGATCTAATAATCTTTAAAATACCATAAAAGATTTGTTTATTTGGAATCTAATTTGTATAAGGTCCCATTGTACTGATGAAACACTTCATTAATATACCTCAAACACTTAATGCAAACGTTTTTTAAAACATCACCAGCAAGATCATGAACACTTGTGGGTATAAGATATGCTTGATGAAACATTCTGGAAATCTTGAGCAAACACTTTGTATATTTGTACAAGTTATACACTTAAATTATGGGTTAAAATTTTGTAACTGTACTAACCTATGACATAGGAATCTGTACAATTGGAAAGCTCCCAGAGAATTCAGTAAAGGTGTTGCCTGAACAACATATTCAGAACCTGGCAGAGATATGGAGAACTTAGTGTTACCAGAGTTCTTGTCAGGACCCAGTCCAAATCTGTGCAAAGTCAATTCAGACAACTCTGTAACAACCCTCTTAAAAACATTTTTATCCTTGAGCAAACATAATGACAGAGAGAATTTTAATAAAACATTTTTTACTTAGTTTATGATTTTTCCTCAAGCTTCTATTCATATAATTGGCAGCCTTCTGTAGCTGGATTTTGCTTACCTTCCTAATACTATGATTGTTGCCATGGTAATTATAGCCATCTCACAAACAGAAATTTATGCCTTTGTGGAAAAAACCAATAATCTAACCTAGGAAAGCACAAATATCCCAAACTGAAAACTAACAAAAAATAAAGAAGCTTGCTGTGAAAACTTTGCTAATGTTGAATTTGGAATCAGAAAGAAGATTGAGTATATTTGAAATTTCAAGCTGTTGAAATGTCCTTGTGTGCATGAAGAACACATTGGGTGCATGGAGGTTTCTGACTATATGCTTACTACCTCTTCCTGTATTTAGTCAGAAAATAAAAATAGATCTACACTAAGTAATAGATCTATACTAATAAATTGATAGTAACTGGGCAGATTTAAGAATTTAAATATGGATTGAAACCAGTATCCCAGTGTCAAGAGTGCTGTTCCTTTGAAATATACATTATGTGTAAGAATGAGAGTAGGGAGACAGCCATAGCACCCTTGCTAGAAGTTTATCTTCCCATGTTTCCTGTATAGACGAAGGACGGGAGATTCCTTCAGAAGGCACTTTCTAAAGACTCAGGAGAATTCTTGCATCACTTGAACTAGAGTCCTGTTCTGACCTTCTGGAAGAGATAAAGGTTTTTTAATTATTTTATTTCTTCTGTTTGCTGGTTTTGCATGTGCTTTCTATGAATGCTGCTGGAATCTGCTGTGGCCATGTCCAAAACGACAAAAAGAGCAATTTTGAATGCTTACTTATCTACTAATTTTTCTTTTCAATAATCTCTAATAATGTGAAGGTCATCTGTGTGAGCTCGTAAACCCCACTTGATGTGATTATTTCATTTATGTTATTCTTCATGCATTTATTCTCTCTGATTTTCCATTTCTATGATAATTCCTTGTAAATTCACGAATTAGTTCTCTGTACATAGTTTTCTGGATCTTTATACTACTGCTAATGAAATCTAGACAGAGAGTTCAGAACCACATGATTTCAGATAGACAAAAGATTCTCTACTTTTTTTTTCAATAACATGCCACTCATGTTGCTTTCCTGCAGGAATGCTTCTCAGTTAAAAAAAAAAAAAAACAAACTCATAAAAACAGAATATGCACCAGAGAATTAAGACTACTGAGAAGATCTCTAGCTGCCAAGTTCAAGAAGTGCTAGAATTCACAATTTCCAGACAAAGACTACTGTTGATTTTATTCTCTGAAACCATCACTCTTCAGAAAGAGCACAGATGTGTGAATTTCCCTAACTTTCCTGCAGGTCCTTGTAATTCAAAAGATTAGGCTTCTAAATTCCTTTGTCCTTCATCAGAAATGAGAACTGGATATGGTTAACATATAATAAGGATGCTTCATCTTTGTGAAACTGGAAAACATCATTCCTCATGTCCCTCCACATTATCCTGAAATATGACCTCAATGCAATAGATTTCATTGAGAGAAATTTATTCCTCCTCCTTTGTTTTATTTGCCTTCTTTTTTTTTTTTATTCCCAGACCAGGAAGGGGGTGGGGGGAGGCAGGGGGGAGGGGGAAGCTGGGGAACAAAATCAAGGAAAAAAAACAAGTTGAAAATCAGAAAGATGCATATTATGAGCACGAAAATTATCCTATTACAAACCTCAAAATAGTGAACAACCCCATAAGCAAAGCTTTCTGGTCCATTTAATTGGTTTTATTGTTGTAATTTTCTCAGTTACGCTAATTCAGGTGACCAACATTTCATTCACATAAATATTTCCAGAAGACTTAAGAATAGCAAAGGCTTGCCCAAATTATTATTATTATTGATACTATTATTTTTGCTGTTGCTGTGTTGTTGTTAATTTTATATTATTTAATAACAATAATAATAACAACAATAATAACATACACTGGAGGACATGAACAATTTCTAAAAGCTTGCAATGATTAAAAAATGGTCTTCTTTTGTATAACTCTGTATCATCTACCCCAAAAAACAAAACAGACTGTAACTGATGAACCAGCTCTGGAGAATAATCACAAAAACAAAATGACAAATTCCATTTGTCAAGCAATCAATATGGTTAAGGTTTGATGACACAAATAATTACCTAAATAAATTAAAGACTTCACATGAACATCAATCTTAGAATAATCTTACACTGACTTTCAGAATTATCTAGCCTCTCTGGCATGGAGTTGAAGGATAAGATGCTGAAAAACAGACAGAAAAACACAGGGGACAGTTGAGGGAGGGAAAAAGTCTTTTTGATTTAACTATAAAAGTTGTTTAATGTATTTTATGAGAAGAGCTTTGGTAGAGTGGAAAAGGGTGAAATACTGTAAAAACAATGGAAATCACTGGAAAATTGGTAGAGTTGAAACAGCATTTATGAACCACCGAGTGAAAGAGTAAGAAAATAAGGCAGTAATCTGAGGCATTATCAGGTATCAGACACTCAAACAAATTTATGATCTATAACTCAAAATTATTATAACCATATAAACATATCCATTTTTCTTTCTATGGAAATAAGTTAGGTACTTAGAGCATGAGGACATTACTCTGCTATGATAAGAAAGTATCTTCTACATACAGACACACAAAGGCTTTATCTGTCCTTGAAATATGTAATGCAAAAGCTAGAATGGGAACCACTCTTTCACTCTTCTTTCACTTACTGCAGCAGACTAAAATCTAATACCTGAAAGTAAATATGAAACCAAATAAAATTTCAGAATTATGAACATTTAATACAGCTGATGTGATTTTTTTTGGCAGCAGTGGGTATTTTTTAGTGATCTGTTTTGGTTCATTCATAGCGCTCTTCCATGTTTTTTTGCTAAGCTTCTGTAGTTACCTGAAATTTTTTACTACATGCTTGCTTTCTTTGGCCAAATAATATAAGTGACAATTCTTTTAAAAGGAACACATATAAAAGCACAAAACAGGTTATGAGTTTCTTATATTCCACTACAGCTTCTCCTAAAAAGTCCACCAATTTTTTCTTTTCCGTTAACTGAAAGGAAACAGTTCAATTCAATAGTTTTTACACATGATCCATGGGCAAGTTCTAAGGTAACCATGACAAGAGCTTAGCATCCATAATAAATTAATTACAAAAAGGTTTCGACATTCACTTGGAAATGTTTAGAGATCTGAAAATCTAGGAACTTCAAAAGCAACTGTGCAGCAATATCAATATTACTTAAAGCAGATGAAAGTCTCCTCTTTGAGGACTACGTAATGTTGCACAGATGACAATGACATCAGAGTCTGATGCAAATTTCACTTCATTATTGACCTGATTTGTGTCTTAAATCATGTAAGAACCACGCCAATGTTCACTTCAGCAGTCCTTAAGTTTCACAGAATTTCTGCAAGCAAGACATGAAAAGAAAAACTCCTTTCTTGTATCAGACATTTGTTTGCAAGTGTTTCCTTAAGAGATTGCTCTTTGCTTGGAAACATCTTAATTTTATCACAGGTATTTTCAATCCTGAAAGCAAAACACAGCACTGTGTTTCAAGTTAGATTTATTGCAAACCAAAACATTTTGGTTTAGTTAGTTACCATTCTGCACCTGCAGAAGCCCACAGTCTAACACACAGGCTGCTGCCTCAGCGGGGACTGTACTTCCCATCAGAGAGTGCTCTATCACACAAGTGGTCTGTCTTTGATCACACATCATGAGCCATTATGGGAAACCCAACAGCACTGATGGACAAAAGGAAATACAGAACACAGCAGCCACATGACAGCTCTCACGCAGTAGTAGAGCATTTTGGGCAGGTGCTGTGTACCACTAAAGCAAAATGTGCACCTTTCCTCTTTCACGTACTCTGCAAATTTTGCACCACTTCTAAACAAAACGTAATGGCCCACAGGACTGGTGTTCTACTGTTGAATTCCACATGGGGCTAAAAAGAGTGGGTTTTACATATTTTAGCCCAAAAAAGCACTTTGTATAGATTTTTTCAAGTGAAAAAAAATAATTCAGCTTCCAGTTAATTTGTGATTTATGTTTGTGCTTTCTTCACGATTGTGCTGAGACAAAGCTTCAATGACCTGCCATCAGTCCGATTTCCTGAAGCTTGAGTGAAGTTTGATACAGGTTGTGACTTAGTTTACTTTTTTTCATATTCATTGCTTTCTATTTATGTTTAGGACTCTTTTTTTTGTGTGTGTGTGGCGGGGGAGGGAGTGTTTTAATGACTCAGGGAAATTTTTTTCACTACCAAAAAAAGATGCAACTGATAAACTGATATTTACTTTTCTTTACAGTTTTTTAGTCTTCAGAAGTGCACTAGGCATTTCATAAGAGGTATGAAGGGTATCACTGAGATTTTGAAGGTGAACTGCAGTTTTTAAGCCATTATACATTTTATGAGAATGAGATACAAATTTCAGATTAGATATAATTTTATATCTTAATATGATTACAAATAAAATTGTCTGCTCCTCCTCAAGATATTTAATATCAACATAATGTAGCATATTTTTTCATTCACTTTGATTTTTCTCATCACAGAAAACTGAAATAAGCCAGCCTTATACCTCAGAAGGTTTCAAGGACCAGAACAATAATAAGAAATTCATGTTAAGGTAATTAAGAATTAAACTGAAGAGAACTTTCACACTCTGTAAGGAACGGGATAGTACTTAAGATATACTGATAATGAGGGTGTATCTGGATTCTTTTTCCACTGCGTTTCAAAGCATGAGTACCTCTGTCCATCCGGCTCTCCCAGCATGGGTACCCTGAAGACAGGAACCTACCACTCCTCTTGGTGAAGTAGAATGTGGTAGGGCTGTCATCCAGTTTTGATTCGCAGCCTTGTGAGTAGTGGAGTCCTTTGGAAAATGGACAAGTCTATTCCAAAAGCACATTCAACAACTTTATGGAGTTCAAACCCCCATCTCCAGAGATCACTGTCCACACCAAAATTCATCCTGCTCTGGAATAAGGAATTTTCTCACTATTTCCCTTTGAGGCTATGAAACTGAAGTGGTAGAAACCCAGACTGATTGGATTAGGGAGAGTAACTGGCTAGAGAACCTAAGTGAGAGGACCTGAATTCTAGGAATTTTCTCAAGCACAGCTCAATGCAAAGTGCCAGTGCATCCAGCCAGCTTGTAATATGGCTACTGGAATTTTTCTTTCAGGGACTTCATGAAAGAAGAACCAGTTTCTTCTTCCCAAATAAACTTCTAAGGAATATACACTGACAACATCAAAACATCCCTCGTTCTCAGTTGTGGAAGGTAACTCTTGGTGCACTTAGGGCTCCAGAAGAGTCGTGGGGAGGTACCTCATGAAGTTGACACCTGCAGCCCTAACCAACAGCTGAACAGGGACTTTCTGGGACACAGTTTGTGGTTTCAGATGTCTGTGCCTTACTCATGCTCCTAAGCTCAATTACTATATCTAGCCTAAAGTGTGCTTGTGGTCACTCTTGGGGAATACTTAGGTACAAGGGTGGGCAATTGCACAGCCCAGAGCTTAATTATTCACAATGCAGTAGTGAATGTTATATCCCAAAGATATTTTGGATAACACTGCTCCACCAAATTCTGTAGCAAAACTCTCCATTGTAGTGTGAGCAGAAGCAGGTACATATTGTCTGTTATTGTCTTTAAGAGCTGCCATTGAGCTGTAATTTGTGTGAAAAGGACATTGCTCAAGAAATATAAATATATGAGAAATCCATCTAAACATTTCCAGCCTTGACATTATTACTTTGTAGCACCAAACCCATCCTTGAAATAATCTATTTTCATGCCCTTCTATAGCTTTTCACCAATCCTTTATCCATCGCTGCACAAAAAACAGCCTTAAACTTTAATGGCCTGCATGACTTTTATTTCCTCCCTGTTCATTACATTTTGTCTCCAAAGTTGCCACATATTTTATATTTTTAACACAAAGACACTTGGAGTTGTGTTTGTGCCTGGAAGATTGGAAAATATCTAGCTTTAGGCTATATTATATGCATATGAGGACCTAATACTATTTAAATAACAGTTAAAACCACAACCTTCAAATGCAAAGCCAGCTATTAAAATATTGCTGGAGGCAATGTGGCAAGGTTTTATACTAGTTTTATGCAAGATACGGGAACAGGAGAGAAGGTTGTGTCATTTGAATGACTACACTGCATTCCTCTCTATTTTCTAATTATCACAGATTTAATCAACTTGTTCTGTTTGTATATTTTGTAATAACCTTTCCTCTTCCCCTTTTATTCAGGGGAGGAGAAGGAGAGGGATTTATATAACATAGTAAGTTTAAAAAATATGAGCTACATGGAAGACAGAACAGCAACTAAGATACTGTGATTAATTTCATAGACTTCCAGTAGGAAGTATTTAGTTTATCAGCACACAGTAAATGAATATTAAAATATGCATACCCCAAGGCTACAAGTGAAAGTAGATAACAGCTGTTGGTCTAAAATGTGGTTCCATAATGCAGAGATTGGAATAAGCTTGTAATTATGAATTAAAGCTAGAACAGTAAAAAAAAAAATTACAAACACATTATGAAGATATTCTTTAGCTCATACCATTTAAAATTAGTTCTCTTCATTTACAAAATGGAGCAGAAGGGAATGGATTTCTCTTATCAGATTCAGACAAAAATATTTGAGAAAAATCAGTAACGACCACCTGCTTTTTTTTAACTTGTGTTTAACAAAAAAAAAAAAAAAAAGTAACTCAGTTTTTGATCAACAGAATTTCATAACAGACAGTAAAAAAATACCACTACTTAATACTTTAATTTAAAAATTTAGCTTTGTATAACAAGTATGCTACTACCCCTAAACAAGACGTCACAGACTTGGAAAAGGTGGAAAAAAATTCAGAGCCAAATAATCTGCTTCACTTCATGAAGTATACTCTTGGCCAGTCTGTTATTCCTTTTACTCAGTGTATTGTCATTATGCAAGGAAGATACATGCCAATCTGAAGGACAAAATTGTGTCTGGTATTAAAATAAACAGCTTATAAACTCTGTATTTACCTCATGTACATATTATAGAAAATGTTTTCAGCTTATGCCTCTAAATTTTCAAATCACTTATCCTACAAGAAGTCATTAAGAGTGCAATTAAAGTGGTGTTTCATGGAAGAAAATAAAGAGGACAACATTTTATAAGCAAAGTGTAAGTGAAACCCATCTAAAAAGATCCCTTTTTAATTCCACCAGGCAGTAGTTCTACAAAAACATACACACACACAAAATCACTTATTGTACAGATTTGTTAGTTGGATTTCACCAGCAGAAATAAGCCCTCGACTGTCACAGACAAAAGACATAAAGCACAATTTGAAAGTTTATCCAAAACATGGAGGTGAAAGAGGGGAAGATTCATAAAATATAATTCACAAATTATAAGACAAATCTCCTTGCATACTTGATGAAAAATGCTTAGCTTTCCCAGGATATAATTCCAACCAGCCTCATTGCTCTGAATCACCTGAGTGCTTTTCTTTCTCTGTTGCCTAAACCTGACACAGGCATACATTTCACTTGCTCATCAGTGACTTGGATGAGGGGGCAGATGCCTCCTCAGAAACTTCCCTGAGGACACAAAGCATGGAGGAGCAGCTGATACCTCAGAGGATTGTGCTGCCCTTCAGAGGGACCTCAGCAGGTTGGAGAGATGGGAAGAGAAGAACCTTCTGAAATTCAACAAAAGCAAATGAAGAGTCCTACCCCTGGGGAGCAACAACTCCATACACCAGGCCGAAAAATGACCTGCTGGAAAGTAGCTCTGCAGAGAAGGACCTTGGGGTCCTGGTGGACAACAAGCTGTCCATGAGCCAGCAGTGTATCCTTGTGGCCAAGAGGGCCAATGGAATCCTGGGGTACATTTGGAAAAGCATTGCCAGCAGGTCAAGGGAGGTGATCTGCCGATGACCTGCTGGAAAGCAGCTCTGCAGAGAAGGACCTTGGGGTCCTGGTGGACAACAAGCTGTCCATGAGCCAGCAGTGTATCCTTGTGGCCAAGAGGGCCAATGGAATCCTGGGGTACATTTGGAAAAGCATTGCCAGCAGGTCAAGGGAGGTGATCTGCCCATCTACTCAGCCCTGGTGAGGCCATTCCTGGACTGCTGTGCCCAGCTCTGGTCTATACAGTGCAAGAGAGACATAGAGCTCTTGGAGTGGGTCCAGCAGAGAGCTACTAAGTTGGTCAGGAGTCTGACCTCTTAGTATGGAGAACCTCTCTTATGATGAAAGGTTGAGGGAGTTGGTCCTGTTCAGTCTCAAGAGGCAACTGAGAATACACCTCATCAATGTCTCTCAGTATCTGAAGGGAGAGTGCCAAGAGAACAGATCCAGGCTCTTCTCAGTGGTGCCAAGCAATAGGACAAGGGGCAGTGGGCAGCAGCTGATACACAGCAAGTTCCACCTGAACAGGAGGAAGAACTTCACTGTGTGGGTAATTCACATTGGAGCAGATTGCTCATAAAGGTTGCAGTCTCCCTCACTGGAGGTATTCAGGAATTATCTGAATGCAATCCTGTGCAATATGCTCTGGGACAGCACTGCTTGGGCAGAGAAGCTGGACAAGATGACCCACTGTGGGCCCTTTCAACCTGACCCATTCTGTAATTCTGTGATATCTTGAGTATAAGATGGGTACAAACAATCTAGAGTTTATAGCAAATCCACATGATCCTGGGAATGCCTGTTAAAAAATTAAAAACTACTTAGTCCGACTTCATTTAAACTACTTTCTGCAAGGTAAGAGAATTATGTGTGACTTCTGACACACCATACACTTTAATTTTAAAATCACAAGTAATTAGAGTTACTAAAAGTCAAGGGTAACACAATATTCATTATATTCTAATAATTCATTCATTGCATTGATATATAGTTCTGACTTGACCATGTCTGTGCACCCAGGAGATGCTCTTCCTTTTTAAAGTCTACATAGATAACTTTTAATAACTTCTTCCTATTTTCTTTTCTTTTTCTCTCTGCCTCCCACCCCTCGATCCTGCCATATATATTTCTATCTGTGTGGTGCTTCCTTAAATGACAGACTGTGAGACTAAAATAACTGTTGACTAGTAAAATGCAAGAAAATATAACTGTCCTTAGGAAATCAATGAGGTTTAAAAGACTATTGCTAACTATTGCTAAAATGCTAAAGTTATTCTGTCTTATGTTATTTTATTTCAAAAGCCACTACAGATCTTCTATGAATAACTACATCATAGTTTTTTTTTTTTTTTTCATGTATCATAAAGACAAAGCTTTTTTATGGTAACAGGAAATATCACTCAGAAGTTTTTACTCTTTGTCCTGTTGCATTTGCCATCTTATGATTTCCAATAAATACCCAATTTTTAGAGAACTCTTACATTCAGTGTCTCCTTTAGAGAAGAATTTTGTGAGATTGAATGAAATTTTAAACCATTTCTCGTTATGACACAGCTAATAAAAATGAATGAGTTTTATATGAGGTAGACAGTGAGGACCACTTGCTATGTTATTGGTAAACAAGATCAATTAGCCCCTTGCACTTCAGGACTCAGAGGTTTAGTCTATCGGATTATCCTTTCCTAACAAATGTTTAAGTTTTCTGCAAAAAAAAAAAAGAAAATACAGCGGCAGAAATTAAATTACAGAAATTTAGTAAATCTTTGCAAGTATTTTACAAAATACCATTCTTTACTTAATAACAGACAAGTAACATATTTTATGATTTCCCATTCATTCGACAAAGCTATGGTGTTTGTAATTGTGTATATAAAGCCATCAGTCTTGCAGAGCCATCTTTAGCTGAGCAAGCCCCAAAGCATCCCGTCCATTCTGCTCAGATCTGATCAGCATCTTTATAGTTTATCAGCCTTGGGGTTCAATTTTGTTTTGGATGCTTTTATAAATGAGCACAATCACTGGTGAATCTGTTCTTCCAGATTGCAAAGAGAAAAATCGAGAGAAGAACTTTAGTAGATTACTGTGTCACTGAGGATAAAGTACAAGCACAAATGCACCTAAAGTAGTCTCAGAGATTATTTCATTGGGTGTACATTTTCAGTTTTATTTCAGTAAAATTAGATGATTGTCTTAGTTATTATTGTTTTTGAAGCTATATTCTGTCCCCAGGCAAGGTGCATGATCAATGCACTATCTAGCAAAATCAATTTGTTGCAAAGTACTATTTATTTAAGAAAAGGAAAGAGGGGGAGAGAAGAAGAGAGTAATGCATAGCAAATGTGAAGATGATTATAAGACTTTCTTCTAGTAAAGCTGAATTTTATCACTGAAGCATGGAAGTCAAGAAATAATATGGTTGATTTCACAAACCGTGTACAAAACTACTTCTATATACATATTTAAACTCTAAGGTAACCAGTGAAAAGCTACCATCAAGTTTTGTGGCTCCTTCTATTTTTTCCTATAAGAAATGAGTTTCCGGCAATAAATTAATGTGACCAATGATACTTTTCTGATACACAGATCAACTGCAGGAGTGTTTCCACTTCTACATAAACAGGATACAGGAAACAATACATTATAATATAAAAGAGGGTTTGGTTTCTTTTCTACAGCAAAGAAAAAGTCTGTACTTGCTATGCTTTCTTATTCAAGAGATCATCAATATCACTGAATATCTTATGGGTTAGGAGAATGTGATTTTCTCAAATAGCAGAAAGGCTGCATTCTCATGACAGATAGGGTCAATTTTGTTTTCAGAAGCTGTTGATGCTCTTGTGTTATCTCTGTCATGGCCACCATATTAGAAGTGTAGTGAAAATCCATTATCTGCAATCTCAGTCGAAACATGGGCAACTCTAAATAGTTATAGGCAGCACAAACTTCCAGTCAGCTGGAAACTGAATATTTGTAGGTTCAATGAGAAAAATACTTCACCAAAAGTGGTTAACTGCAACTGATCAGAGTTGCTATCGTCTCCTCATTCAGGATCATCAGGATATTTAAAAAAGGGTTCCAGAAATTATGATGCTGTAAAGAAATTGGATTCCTAAATTATATTAGGTATCCAAACTGACACTAGTTTCGATCCCCATCTACCAGTAAACACAGCATGAGTTGTACAGAAACCACTCATATACACAGACGTTAATATAACCATTTCAGTTTAGAACTTCGGCAACAAGAGAGCTGAAATCAGGGGAAAGAAAACAGCTACCTAAAAATGATGGTGAATCCAGGTGGTTTTTCATCTCATAAAAGCCATTCACTACTGAATTTTGAGGTGAGTGGTTTCTCTTCTAGCAGATTAGTAGAAAAAGGGTTACTTGGAACGCAGCAACAATCTCTAATGGCACCACTTAAGTTATCCCTGCTGTCTACTTAATTATTCTACCCTTTAACTGGAAAAAAGAGAAGAAATACCCATGTTGTTGCACAACAGTATGACCAGTTAATCTATCTGCCATTTGCTATTAATAATGTATGTTTTCAAGCAGCAGGGCTGCACAATAATGCTTTCTGGGTTTACATTATCAAATGATAGGTAGCATTGCCAAAGCAGACCCTCTTGAGGCCACAATGGTGAAAGATTTGAACGGGCCATTTTCAAAAGGTGAGATGGTACATATTACTCAGAGCTACTTAATGAAGCAACCATGTTTGGAACTGCTGCAGGAGAAAGAGACTTGGCAGGTGAGTTAAAGCAGCCTCATAGGAATTAGGGCAATGCTGAGAGCCCCATGGATGGCTCTAGTCCAAGCAGAGGATGGGAAAGACAGCAAGCCTGTCCAGCTAGACAGCTACCAATGTCCATGTCATATCTATATGCATGCTTTAATTCTCCCTTTAGAATTCCCCAACACTCTCCAGAAACAGATGCAGCCTTGGCTGAGTGAGTGCGTAGATACCACAATCAAGGCAACTCAAGGAGCATGTACAGATTCCATGTAAAGGCGTTTTTCTGACCTATCTGCTCTTTTACACCATCTTGTATTCCTGTTAAGTGTTATTGTGTCTTAATAATACTCTTTCAAAATATTTTCATTGCTAAGGGAGAGGAAAAAATCACTGGAGTTATAAATCAGAACTAGGTTTCCACCAAAATTCGAAATTCAACTCCTTTTCCCCCACCCACATATTTGAGTTTCTGTCATTCAGACTGTAAATTACTTTGTGTATGTGTGCAGTCATGGGCACAAAATATGTACATAAACACTTATACACAAATCCAGACATGAATACACTCCTAGAAAAGATGAGTTATTCTGCAAATAAATAGCCCGGCGAATTATGGTGACTAAAAAGAAAATTCCTCCATGAATACGTCATTTCCAGGGAACCACTTGAAGCTGTTTGTATTTTCCTCTGGAATGTGTGGTAATGGTCACTGTTGAAAGTGAGATATGAGGCCAGATATTTCATGGGCGATACACAGCATGGAGACACCTCATGTTCCTGAGACTGGGGCTGCAGACAAACCCACCCCATTCCGAGACCCTGTTTCAGATCAGAACATCCGTGGCAGACTCAAGGACCCTGGAATACCAGAAGGCACAAGTTCTGGGCAGGAGCCCCATCTGCATAGGGAACACTACTGCACATAGAGGAAGAGAGAATGAATAGTTCACAATCTGTTGTATATGATGGTATCATCCTTGCCTGACAGTTTTGGGTCAAGGACACAGAAATCAAAATGTAAATTAACACACAGTGAATGATAAGGGGAAAAAAGGCTACACAGGAATTATTAGATGAAGAGATTATGACAAAGGAGTCAGATTCCATTAGGACACTCACAGTAATGTTCTCAAAAGATGCAATACACGCTTGGTTTTTTGTTGGTTTGTTTTTTTTTTTTTTTTAAGGAATATACAACAGCGGTGATCCTTAAGAGATTTCAGTATACATATTTTCTTTCATTTTAATCCACACATCACCTTTTCAGTTATGTTCCATTGTGAGATTTATGTTTAAGCAGACTTCAAATATTGAAGCTGAAGACACAATCAAAACAGTCAGCATTTTTATGAGTTTTATGTGCATTAAATGACAACTTATAATATTCATGTATTTCTTATGCCTACTATCAAACTGGACTCAAACTTCAGCATATTTCCAGATAAACAGGGAAGGCTTAGTTTTGCTAAGTCTCATATTTATCTCATGTATTAAAATACACTTTTTTAAGGGCTTCTGTAGCTGCCATGTATAGATTACATTAGAAATTTATTTCAATTAGAGAAAAAAAAATCCCAACCACAGATATTAATTTAAATTCTGTTGATGAAATTGTGGAGAATATGCTTAGATGGTTACATTCTTAGCTCAAAAAACAAAGAAAAATTCAATACGTAAATATTTTCAGGGTACTACTGGTAACTTGTAAATAGTTTCAACAATGCAAAAGGTAATTTGGGAAAAAATGAAATTAAGTAACAGATACAGGAATAAAGTAACCATAATGAGATTGTTTGACTATATTTAAACACACCTAGGATAAAAAGAGACAGTTAACAGTCAAACAGCAAAGAAAGGAAATATATCATGATGAATATATCATATAACAGAAGAATAACTCATGCACAGTCACGAGCAGTTAATATATTGTTCTAAGTCATTAGTTAAAATATTGAAAGATTTAACTAGAGTAGAAATTAAAACATTTATTTAAATGTTTTGAAATTAACATGGTAAACGACAGCGTTGCCTTCTCAGGAAATGGAAGAAGTTCACTGGTTTTTCCCTAGTTCAGATTTTCATGGTTGTTTATTCAAACAGTAACTGGAACACACCTAGTTATACAACAATAGCAGCTTTCAACAGCTTGTATAGCTTCTGGTCATGACTGACTCAAGGCTTAAAAGCTTAAGAATCCCAAATTTTCTAGGAGCTCTTGTGGAAGAACATGTGGTTTTTGAATTTCTAAGAGCAAAAGATGAGAAAACTGAGCCAACGCTGGAGAATGAATGAAGGATGAATGTATATTTGGAAAGGCACCTGAAAGGTGACATCCGTTTCCAAAGCTTAATAGTTGTGAAGGCATGTTTCTTTCTCTTAGCAGGAATCATGCAACGCCATTTTTAATTTTCTTTGCTTCATTTGGCCACAGTTACTTCCTACTTCTCAAAGAATAAATTTTCACCCTCTTTTTTTAAGTACTGTCCTTATTTTTGTGTTCTACTCCATCTCTGAATGCAGACACTGCATTTGGAAAAGTTATCTGTACCCTTATAGAAGCATTTATTTGTTGTTGTTGCAAAAGCAGACTAGAATTTGTCCAATATCTCAGACCTGTATGTCAAAAAATTTGTTACTACCACATCCACAGATGAAACGTTCCAATTTTAAAGTGGTTACACCTACAGTAGAGAGGATTACTCACTGTTTTAATTATATAATTAGCTATCATTTAGGGCAATAAGTAATTTATATGGGTAGGAAAATCTTTATTGTACTATTTTAAAGCTGCAACAAGAATGGAGGGGCAAAAAAACCAAGGGGATATACACGATTTGTCTTAACAAGGATATAGGTACAGATGAAATTCTACACCTTAACTGTCACAGACTAAACTAAAGTTTCAAAGAAATACAGAAACATTTTTGCAGTCTGTCAAAAACATTTAACATTTACAAGAGCCAGCTGTATCTTGCTAGGATATTTTTCTCCTCTTCAAAGAGACTTTACCCCTCAATGTCCATAGATTTACTCCCAACCTCATGGTCATGCTTCCTCTTCTACATGCAGAAAGGAAACAAGCTGATGTACCAGCTTAGTCTGAGCTAAAAGTCAGGAAATAAAACTTCTGTAAAGTATTCCATTTTAATCAGATACAGTCACGCTATCCAAATAGAAAGAAATTTGCTATAAATTAGCCATTTTCCTCCTGCATTAACAGTCAGAGAAGAATAATTGCATTTTGCAGCCATTCACACTATTGGTTTTGGGTTTTTGCCAGGTTGGAGACCTGTCTCAAAGAATTACTCTCCAACCATATAGATATAGTTCAATCCTCACAAGCACTGGGGAGAAGACAGGAGCAGCAAGCTCCTCGTTCCTCTATCAAAGTGCTTTGTGCTTAGGCTGTTACAAAACCCCATGAGGAGTTCAGAGAAAAAGTCCAATGTGGCTATTAGAGAAATGCTGTTTCAACCCACACAGAGCTGTGACAACAGAAGACAATGTGTTGTGGGAATTCACTGGTTGTAGACAAAGGCTGAAGAACTGCTACCAGAAGTATCTTTGATACTCAGAAAGATATTTCTAAAACACATTGTTTTCAAAACCATATGAGGTGGCAGGAATTCTCAAAGAGTACGCTCTAAGTTTGTTCCAAATACACACTGAGGCATGTCCTAAAGAGAATTAATTTCCATTTGAGATCTGCCCCTACTATTGTTATTTAAAAACACCACAAAAATCCCAATAAAATCATTTTAGTTACTTGATAAACAATGCTTTATAGAAGTTGATCATGTAACACTTGGACTGGGTCACATCTACATCTCATCCGGGCCTGTATCTGGTCAAACATCACTAATGGCTGTTCTGTGAAAGAAATAGCAAACCTAGACTAATATTTTTTTCTAGCATACCTTACATATCATAGTTAGCTGTGGTTTTACAAGCTTTCCTGAGACACATGATAAATTGTCTTCATGCTATAAAAGAGGTCCTATCTAAGTCACAAATGTACCAGGAACAGAAAACTTTTTAGACCCCTTTTGGCCTCATGAAAAATTTTGATCTGCCTTAACCAGGTTAGCAGCTCCTCCTCATATGGCACAGATGCATCAGTGAAGTCAAAACAAAAATCTCAACAGAACATCATGCAAGCACAGTAATCTACTAATAAGATGGCAATCATAAAATTAAGTCAGAGTTGGTTCTCTTGTTTAAGATTTTTATTCCCATTGTTACCAGAAGATATTCTGGATGAGGCTTTTAACTGTGTTGTAGTTTGGATGAGATTTAGTTTGCTGCAAACAGATCCCTTAATTTCATTAGTTACCTATGTCTTAAACACTGTATCTGACAGTGCAGGGGCTGAGGACTCCCCTCACCACCCACCCCATACACCCTCAAATCTGCTCTCAAAACTTGGTCGTCTCTGTACACACATACAAAATCTAAAATAAGTTGTTCACTGTCGTGAAGGGACAGCACAGCCTATAGCCATGTAGTTGGTCATTAAAGGAGTTTAAAAACCCCTCAAACTCCAGAGAAGAAAATGCATCCAGACACCATTTTCCAACTTAGCAGATAATTTTAGAAATACATAAGAACATTCACAGCATAGATATTTGCTTTAACACTGCTCCTGTATAACTAAAGAACAATTTTGGTTCATAACGAATGATTAAAGCACCAATTATTTTGACTAAACATGTATTTGAAACCCTCAGGCTGCCATGGACTTTAAAGCCATTAATTCATTATTTAGCTGTCAGTGTGGAAAAATGTCACAAGCTTAAAGGTTCAACAAATACTTCGCAATATTAAAGCAAATGATCACATTTGAAATTTCAAACTGTTACACAATTTTATTTATTAGATAGTGTAGATTACCTTTTGTACACACATTTCTTGCAATGTATTCTAGAACAATTTTGTGTTGAACAGAATCTAATCATATTTTAAGCATAAATTTAAATAAAGAAAGAGAGAAAAGACCCCCTCAAGAGCTTCTGGAAAATCATTTACAAAAATCTTTGAGGCTCAGGTGAAACAAGTTGTGCTGTGGGATTTGAAAGATCTGTGGAAGTGTAAGCTATAAAATCACTTCATCTTGGATGCTTAGAAAGGTGGTTTGGGAAAGAAACTCCACTTTTTCAATGCCTCAGTGATATATGGCACTGACACTAATGGCTATAAAACCTTATTAGGGAGTGCTGTGAAACTCATATATTTGAGTTTCTTATGTGGAAAGATTTGAGTATTCACATTACTGTGGAAAAGAGGACATGTCCACGTTCATCTCTGGAAAGTGGATTGATTCTGGCAATCTATTCGGGTATATACAAATATCTTAGCTCTCCAGGACTGTGACAGAGACAAGCAAATGTCACAGCTCTCACTCCTAAAGCTCTGGCAAGACTTTCTAATGATTTGATGCAAAACCTGACTTTCATTGAACTTCAGCTGTATGGCTATCTAAAATAAAACCAAGGTTTGGGTGCTGCAAACTTCAGCAATGAAGCAAGAACAGCGAATCATTTATATCTTGGCTAATCTTAGAATTAAACTTTGCATTACATAAAGCTAAGTGCTGGCTGTAAATTAGCAGACCCAACGCTTAAGAGCTGAGGCTAAAGCCAAGCTGGGAAATCAAGCCAGCAGGTTGGGACAGCAAGGCGCAAGGCTCTCAAGCCTCAGGGTGGGGGATTCCCAGGAGGCTCCTCACAGGTCTGACACAAGGTTGTAGGGCTATACCACATTCAGGCAGACCTTAATCATAGGCAACCAAAGCCCTTGAGGGTGAATTGTTAGTCCACTCCAGACCCTGGCAGACAGAGGTCCAAATGGGATTTGTGTTTTATTGCTCTGCTTTGATTCAAGGGGGAGACTCTTCAGCTCCAGTTCTGCTTAAGTGGACATCAGGAGGTGTCTGACAATCAGTGCACCGTTACATGATCCCACTTGCCATCAGCTTCCTCCTCTGCACTACCTGCTGTGGAACTGCATCACCAGATATTGAGGACACTGCTGTGCTTACCCTGTAATCGACCTCAACTCCTGGTTCAGCCACGGCATGGAGAGACCTGTCCTGGCTCTATTAAGCACCTGTCCCAGGAACAGTGGAGAACTGGAACTACAGCAAGAATCAAATAAGTCTTTCTTGGGAAAAGGAGTACACCTTGCACGAAATTAATCTGTCCATCTCTGTCTGTAAAAAGACTACCCAGAAAGACACAGAGTGCTAAAAAAAAAAAATGAAGACTTTTTCCTTGGATTGGAGGAGAGAGCTATAACCTGAATGCCAGAATAGGAAGCCTTGAAAGGAAAAGGAGATGGTTAAACCCTGAAGGGATCACAGGAGCTCTGTGTTTAAAAGGATGTCAAAGGATTCCAGAAAAAATAATGGAAGTTCATAAGTTCCTGATTGTAAGTCAGTCCTGGAAAGAATCAACAATGAGAAATGAAATCATATTTTGAGACATGTTTAGAGATGGTGCTGTGCAATACACTAACTCAAAAAAGATACAAGAATTAAATTGATAAATCCTAGATGGCTTTAGATATGAGGTTTTCCAGGTGAAACTCCTAGCAATTTAGTTACCATATCCCACAGGAGAGACAGGAATCTGAATTACAGATGTATTAATTATACCCAAATTTAACCAATATAAACAAATCTCCCATATTAATTTTCCAATCCAAACAATATCTTTTTAAGGGGCTCTTTTGTTCCTCTCATTTTCTTTTCACCTTCTAAACAATGGGAGACCCAATTTAGTTTGCCACCACTGGCATTTCCAGTATCTCAAGTTCAGATCTGTCACTCTAGAGTCCAAGTTCACTGTCCATGTCAGCACAGATTCCCCAGAGTGACAGGGACCGTTCTGTCAGTAGACCGGCACAGGAACATCTCATGCACTAGGAACACCAGCACTGAAAATTGCCCTCAGCAAAGGAGAAAGAAGAGAACACTTTCTCTTCATGTGAAAGCCAAGAGGTTCCAGAGGGCTTGACAGAAATTCTGAAACTGTTTTCACTGTTCTTCTAGAATCCATGTACATCCCCTCCAAATGCCCACCACTGGTAAGAATGCACCTTGAAAAGCAGAAAGGGCAAATACTCCACCAATAGGCTGACAGTGCAGAAATGTATGGTTAAATCTCATTTAAAGTGCTAAAAAAGGATCTGTCTCAGCAGTCTGCAAAATGTACACAATGGATGTTCCTTCCCACTTTTGTCAACCAGGGAGAATTCTGCCTTTAGCTGGGCTGCACATAACAGTCATTTTAAGGTGTGTCCATATCTTCCTCAAGAGAGTTACCTAAGCCTGCCTTGTCCGTCTAATCTCATCACAATTCCTGCTACTAATAAATGCTACATTCCTCAGCCTGGAATCATCTCAGCGGCAAAAGTAACCGTGTGTTATTGCTGAAGCCCCTCAGCTATTGTCCAATAACTTTTTAACTTAAGGTTAAAAAATTCGTTTTCAGTGAAATTAGATACTGTGTGCATCTTAGGAAAGCAGAGACAAGGAAAAACCATTTTTAATGTCATCTCTAAAGCAAAGAAAATGCTGTGAGCAATACTGTGTTAAAAATTTAAGTCCTGCAAAAACAAAAGCCTTAAAAATGCAAGACGTTACTAATATCAATTGGAGAAACAATTTTAAAATATTTAACAGGTTCCTGCTTTTCCATTTAGACAAAGAAAGGAAGATTGTAAAGACTGAATAATTATACTACATGCCACAGACTCACAGTTACAGAAAATATATTGTCATGGGCATATGGATTTGCAATCGTTGTTTAATATGGTGAATGTAATGAATAACTGAAAGACATCTCTATTTATATATTTAGAGACATTTGTCTGAGTGTATTTTTTGCTGCCACAGAGTATAAGCATATGAACAAAAGCTCTGTCCCACTGCAGTCAGTGGTAAAGCACCATTGCCATCAATGAAGCCAGATTTGAGCATTTACATTGTACAATCATAGAGTAAATGTCTTTCGTTCTTATGTGTTGAAGCTTCACCCATTAAGTTGAAGTCTGAGAGAATATTAGGTTTCTGAGCCTCTGAAAATGTATATCAAGTAATTTGGTGCAAAGATGCTCCCAAAATCATATCACTCTGATAGATCTTCTGGATTCATAGTTCTGCATCTATTCTGGTGTACACACTAGTTATAGCCTGAAGGTACAATAAACAATGCAAGTTAGTAAGAGGGGCCTTGAATTTTTGTTTCAAACAAGAATTTAGTTTATAACAGCAGGAATATATATGAACAAATAGAAGAACAGGACAGTGCAAGTTTAGACAAGAGAGATGGCTCTTTTACCTGAATTTAATCTCTTCCCCTGCAAAGGCAGGAAAAATTTTTTTTTTTGATCCTGCCCAAAAATTAAATAGAAATCGTGGTATCAGTGGACTTTAGATCATATTGGCTAGGAATATGTTCATGAACAAATAAAAATAATTTTAATTTTAAAATGTTCAGAGAATAGTTCATGAAACAAAAAACATCTATCATATTGAAAAACCTGGCCTCATCAAAATAACTAGGACATTTGGAGTATACTCCATTCTGAACTCTTAAGATGCTAAGCAGCTTCATAAGAATCATAGTATTTGAAAATTGTTATAATGAGAATTAACCTAGTAAAAAGCATTGGACAAATATTTGCAATCACTTATTTGACCAAAATACAGTTCTAAATATTGTTTGTTTACCAGAATTTATTAGGAATAAATGAATGACAGAGGTATCTTTTGTCACCAAAACCAGACTCTCTTGGGCTACGTAACTCATTCCTGTTCTTATGTTTGTGTATTTTACAATGAAATAAGTAAGCTTCTTGTCCTTAGCACACAAAACCTTAAAATACCCTAATGGCTAAAAAATCCTTAAAAACCCATCATAATGCATTTTTACATATATCTTCTGCTAACATGTCTATTAAACTTTTTCATCTCTTCTTCACACTATCTTTACATTTTCATATATTCATGCAGAAATAACTTTTTTATTTTTCCAAAATTATGAAATTATCTTATTGTTTCTCCACAAATAGAAGGCAAGTTATCATCAAAATATTATTTCCATTTTGTCTTGATGTTTTCTCAAAATGTAAATTTGAATATTGACTAGACATAGACATCAGATGCTTTCCACATACAAGAAATTTTAATCAACATAGGAGAAAATTATTAATAAGCAAAGTTAAGAATTAATTCATTTTGCAAAGTATTTCTAAACATAGTTCATAGCAGGAATACCAAATTGATCTTCTAGTTCTAGTGGAAAAAACTCCAAAGAAATACATATTATAGAGACTCAGTATTGATGTGAAGCAAAGTATCAGTAGATTAGTATCTTAGCACAAATATATTGTTAATATTTAATTAATATTTTACACTAAGTCTATTCAAGAATTCTAGATGTCCCTCTCCTTTGAACTGGCATTGAAAATTATTTCCCCTTTGCAGGGTGCTTCTCTTACACTAAACAAAATACAAAGTGAACTCAATTTACACAAATTCAACGGCTAAGAAAGCAGCACAAAACAACATTAAAGTTTCCAAAAATGCAATCACTACTGAAGAGAAAAGAAAGTAATCAAAAACAGTTTTGTAAATTGGCTCTTCCTTTTAAACTAATAGCCTTTGACACTTCTCTCTTATAAATCCAAAACCTTGTCAACACCTTTCTCTTCTTGTTTCTGTAGAAGTAAGAATTTTCCAGATTCTTAACTTGATGGCTAAAGAGCTATGACAAGTACAAGACTTTGCCCAAATGCCCACCTTAGTAATCCCAATGCTAAAAGACTGTTGGATATTTGCTAGTAAATTGTAACGCAGAAGGTAGTCAACAAAAAATAAGCCTGTGAGGTCAGTTGCAGGCTGAAAGACAGAACATCTGACACTCCTCTGCGGTGTTTTCACAGGATCTTGTATAGTGGGACTTCAATTGTCTCTATTAGCAGCTATTACAATATCAGAATTGAATAACAATCAATGGCAACACATGGAAAGCACTATAAATTTTAGGGGGACACCTATCACTGTTTACATATGAAATTTTATCTGTGTTCTAATCCCCTGAGAACTCCAACATCAGATAAAGCAACTTGCTAGAAACAATCGTAAGGACATACTGATGAATATCCTTTACTTTAACAGAGGCAAGGCTAAGTATATGGAGAGGAGAAAAACCTATAAATATATGAAAATATTTAAGTTTGTGAGCAGTGGAATCAAGAATACCTCACAGGAGTCTGCTTTATGACTGGGATTTTGTAGTGCAATGTGACTTCCAATTGCAGTTCTAACAGTTAGGGCATTTATAATTTCTCCCTCCTGCACAGATTCACTTTTGGTCATAAACATGCTTCCAACATCAATTCTTATTTGCAGAGGCATTAATAATTGTTTTCTTCTCTATATAGATGCTTTGTGAGAAATGTCCACAAAACTATAATCTTTGACATCTCTAGGTTTTTGTCAAATTGCATGGTTGAAATCCAGAAAATAGTAATAAACTTAGCCCTGGAAAACAGATGTTTGCAGGGATAAGTTTTGTTTCCTTCTGAGGCCATACTAACCTATAACAGGCAAAGGTTTTTCAGTTTTCATTCATTAATAAATATCAGATAATTTACAAAAACTTACACTGGTATTTAGGGATAGGCCTATGATCCTAGGAGCTAGACCGCTGAGGTCAGCTGAAAACACTGGAGCACAAGCAAACTCCAGGTCTAATGATGTGGCTAAGAATTGTCTCCTTCAGTGCAGATGTCTCACAAACTTATTTTTGAAGCTGCCTTCTGCAGACCTCAGTGCAAGCCCAAACTGACAGAATTCAGATTAAAAAAGAGGAGCAGGTCAGCTGGCAGGTCAGCCAAAGGGATGGAGTTACTTAGACAGGCCTTCAGGCTGCCTCTGCTCAGCAGAGCATCTCAGTGACCTCTGGAATAAGCCACACTGGAAAGGTACAAAGGTGCTTTAAAATTCCCTTAGCCATTTCCCTCATGGGCCAGATTTGCTGTTCAGCCCTACAAAGGTGCTCTCCCAGTGTAAGAGTTGCTCGTGTTGCTGAAATAATGCTTGGTTTATTTATCTGCTTTGGATGAGAACCAATCCCAAGGCCCTCAGCACATTGTTAATTAATTCCTTTCCCATGAGAAGAAAATTATTTCTTTCCTTATTTTTAACAGCCTTCAAACAACGTGAGGGTCTTTCTGGCTGCAAGGTAATTACAGAGCTGCTGCTACTCACCTAAATCCTCTCACTATTTGCACAGAACATTTTTAGTATGCACTACATCCTTGTCATCCTTTAAATGTTTCTGTAATTAAAGGCAATGCTGCCAAAAAGATGTTCCAAGTTGAATAAAAAAATATTTATTTGCATGAGTAAACCAGCTAATTACTTGGGCTATCTCACACAAATATTTTTCCCATAAGTTGTGTTTAGGAATAGAAAAAGTAACCATCCACTCAACCATGCACTGAGGGGGAAAAAACCACCAGTTTTACAGCGTAGCCATTCATTTAAACTTGGTATGCATCTCTATACTTGATTTCACAGGAATAAATAAATATATTCTTTACAAACATCCAGTCCTGCACATGCAATGACTGTTACTGCAAGATTACTACTCTGCTGTTCAGTAGAACTGAAAACATGCTGACGTGCAGATGCCCTCTTTGAAACAAAAGAAAAATCAAATAAACAGATTCAGACTGCCATTAAGCCATTCACCAGCCCCAACAAGAACTCATGGTGCTATTGTGCTCTGTTGCTTCCACTGTATCACTTCATCAGAGATTTGGGAAACTCATTTCTACAAGGAAACAACTCTGCAGGCTGGCGTTATCAGGACAGTCACAGAGCTCCTTCTCCCTCTATCACATTTACTTGTCATAAATTATTTGGCTAGATTTTGATTTAGGGTAATTCAAAACAGGATGGTGAGCAAAGAAAGGAGGCAGGGGCTCCATTAAAGAAGGTATTATTTGTAACAGTAATAGTGCCCTTCCCCTTCCATGGAAAGATACCTGCTTCTTTTACATGCCCTAGGTCAAGTCCAAAACATGAAAGATATGTGAAAACATTAGCCCTGCTTATGCAAGCCAGAAGTTTTACTGACTCCTTGACATTTGATTATGTTTTCATTCATAACTTCAAATGAGTCATTTCATCCTACCACCTGGTTTCCAGACACTTCATCCCCCAACTTGGTTTGCTTAAGGAGCTCTTCTTGTTCATCTGAATGTTTTGGGTACTAATTGGCAAAGGATTTCCCTTCCACTGTTTTTCATTCTGTGTTTTCGTGGTGGTCCTTTATCTAAGCCCATTCAAAGACAGTTCTGCTTGCCAGGTACTGAATGCCCTTGAGCTGTGTTACATCACTCACAACTGCAAGTAGTTTGCAGTGATCTCTCTTGGCCCAGCTTTAATAAGAATGTTGTAGAAAAGGCTGGTGATTCTGTTTTGGATTTTAATGTTTGGGTTACTCATGTTTCCACAAAACTGCATGCAGGTCACGAAGCAACCAATGAACTGGATTTATAACCTTTATATGGGAAGTCCATCTTCCCTGAGGTAGGATTCCTGATATGCCTGAACTCAGCTGCAAAGCACTGTATCAAGGCCTCGAGCCCTTCAATGGTAAATATTTATTTCAAAAATGGTTTTCTTTAGTAAATAACAGTTATGAGTTAGGGTGGGCAGTAACATTCACATTTCCAAAATTGTCCTCCAAAAATACAGTAAAGAGCTTTTTTCCCCCAAAGGTCTAGACCTAGCTGCTGCTGAGAGTAGTATGTAACATCTCAGAGCAGGATATGGAAAAAAAAAGAGACATGTCAAAACAGTAAAGAAGGCAAAAAGAGTTACGCTATGTTTGAGGTAACTTGGGGGGTGGTGCAGAAAAAAGGGGAAAAAACCAAAACAAACTATATTTGAATGTCCGTAACTGATTCTCAGACACATTTCATGTCCAGCATAACCAAGCTCACATCATCCTCATACTAAGCCAGAATAATAAGGCCCAGCTAACCATAACTAGGCTGCTGAAAAGACATGAAGGTAAAACTTAGACAAATACCTCAAGCTTTAAAAAGAATGAAATTGTCTCTAGGAAACAATTTCTGGTAACAGAATGCTATACTAAATCCATTCAAGCCTTTTAGCTGCTAGATGATGCAGCAAAAAATGTTAAAGAGAATGTGCCACTATGCTTTTGAAAGAACACTGTGCTAGTAATGACTCTGGAAAATGTTCATCAGTTATCTGGTCCTAGAATTTAAACAGTATCATTTTTCAGATAGTCTTAACTTTCACAATAAGTTTAACCCTGCTTAAATTTCTGTGATGACTGTACAATGAAATGATGTGAAAAGAAGAAATAGGGACAAGAGATGACAGTCTAGATAGTACATTTCCAGA
Organism: Pyrgilauda ruficollis; assembly: GCF_017590135.1. Taxonomy (NCBI): domain Eukaryota; kingdom Metazoa; phylum Chordata; class Aves; order Passeriformes; family Passeridae; genus Pyrgilauda; species Pyrgilauda ruficollis. Next base: position 3,532,632 of record NW_024524934.1, on the reverse strand, counting down.
AGAGTGTGAAAAGTTTAAACCTGTGATCAAGTCAATATTATTTGTTCCAAAGAAGGTAGCACATCAAGAACATCTGGGGGTGTACCTGTGAGATCTCTGTGCAGACTTTTAGCCAGTATTTCATATATTATGTCTTATAAAAATCACATACAGTTTGCTAATGCTACATATCAAAAGAAAAAGAGAGAAACCTGGTTCCCCTTAGATTATGATCTGTTTCAAATAACGACCAAATGCTCTCCTGGCCTAATTCCATTAAGTGCAATGGAGTCATGCCAGGAAAATACTTGGCTCTAAGCATTTAATGAGCATGTTACTTGAAAAATTAGGGGCCAGTTCATCCTCTGGTATAAGCTGGTATAATTTCATTGCCTTACATGGAACTATGCCAGCTCACAATAGCTGAGGATCTAGACTCACAAGTAAGTGAAGTTACTTTTGCCCTAACAGGTATATGTGACTCATATCCTCATGTATGCTCAACTTGTCAAATACTCTTGCACAGGTCGAGCCTGGCCTGCAAAGCTTCCCCACCCCTGAAAACGCCTCAGTGGTAATTTCTTCAATTTTTGTATATCAGTTTAACAACATGGGATTCTCTTTCTCTCCTCCTAAGCCATCAAGTAAGGATTCTGCTAAATGCATACCTCTTAAGTCATATCTAATTTGGCTCTGACTACTATGAAGTTACATTAAGGCAAAAATTATTTCATGTTAGATTGTCAGTTATGTAAAAGTCATAAGCCATTTTTATAATCTACATCTATAAACCTCAGTCTTCTTTAAGATATCATCCTGCCTCAAAACAATGCTGGAAAGCAAAACTAATAATGCACAAAAACTCCCATTTTCTGATGAAGGATTATTATTCTTCATGCAATGACATTCAAGACCAATCTTCTCGTTCTTTTTTCTATTACTAAGTACATAAACACTTGGGTATGTTTATCAATTTTTGCTCATGGTTATGAATTCTAAATCATTAGGGCAAAAGCTAACTTCAGTCAAAGGCTTTAAATTAACAACTGCAAGATACAATAAACATCTGTCGTACTTTCTTCCATCTCAGCTGTCAGATTTAATACAAATATAGCATTTCTAATCCTACTGAATCTGCTGGAAAGCAAAGAGCTGGACTATCAGCTGATGTAAATCATCTTAAGCCCATTAAAGTTCATTTACAACACTAAAAATCTTCCTCCTTCAGAAGGAGTAAAATGACGCTGACTAAATGTCAGAGGTTTTGGACAACATCATTTCACTAAAATCCTTGAGGATTTTAATGGGACTGGCCATATGACCAGTTCTGCCAGATTTCTACTTTGGAGTGGATTCTAGACAAACAAGTGGGGTAGTTTCAGAAAAAAAAAAATAAGTACAACAGCATTCAATTCAAATTCTTTAGAAAAACTTCAGAAAACTCTCAGTAACTGAAAGAAAACACACTGACTTAACACATAATCACACTTAAAGGATTTGCCATCTGGACAGTCCATAAAATTTTAGGCTTTGGTTGGTTGAGGATATATCAAATAATCATTTTAATCACATCAAAATACGCTGAAGGAAACTCTGGATAAGAATTGTCATATGGTCTTCACTTAATTGAAGATTTTTCTTAAACGTATGAAGAAAGTATGCAAACAGAGCATTTATGTAATAGGAATGGTTAGCAATATAGCATTAGGGCACTCTAGGGCATGTTTTATTGGTTCATTAAATCTTGCCTCAGGTATGTTCTACCACTCGAGGCAAGTATTAATGGACCAATGAAAAAGACCCTGGGGTGTTTTAATGCTATAATACTATGTCTGCCTACATTTAAATTAATTTTTAAAATAGCTTTTAAAAATAATTTTCCTTGGTATTTAATATATCCTTCCACTATTTAAAATTTTGTAGTAGAAATATGAAATGGCTAGAAAACAAAGACAGAAAAGTCTACTGTCTAATAAAAATATAAGTACTTTCTGAACTCTAAAAATGTTAACCTCTTATACTTCAAATGCCTCCCCCATTTTATACTCACTTTTTCTTGTTTTCTTATTTATTCCCATATTATAAAACCAGTATGAAAAACAGCTATGTAGACCTGTTTCTTTCCCTTATTAGAATCCATCAGAATCAAGCTATTCTTCAAAGCACTTGTTTTCAACAATCTTAAAACTTAAGCTGAATTCCCTAGACAGCTGCTAAGTGATACAAGAATCCTGTCTGGTTTTTTGCAGATGGACAAGCTGATAGTCTGTAATAAAAACTGCAAGACCATTTTCTGGCAGTAGCAGACACAGAACAGGAAAACACACACAGAACAGGAAAACCTCCCTGAAACAATCTATCTTGGAGATAGATTGTTTCAGGGAGGAAGAAGAGGAGTAATAGCCAGCTCAAATTATAAAATATCCTGTTTCACAACTTCTGCAATAAAGAGCATTTCCCCTCACCTTTCAGAACAGCAAAACAATTGAAATCTCAAAAAATTTCCTTCAGATAAACTCGGGCTTTTGTCAACACCATGGTATCAGTCAGTAGACACAGCAATGTTGCAGAAAATAACCGGAGAGGGAATGGCACACCTAAGGATAATAAACTAAAAATATAAGGCATGAAGACACCCAGTGTTTTGAAATATACATGCCAGTTTGATTGGAACAAAATGACATTATATACGAGTGTCTTGTAACACGGCCTTCCCCTGGAGAGTGTTTTGTATAAAGCAGTCATGCTCCAACCTCTATTTTTTTTGGTTTTTTTTTTCCCCAAAGTAATCATTAAAATTTCCAGCTCTGCAAGTGTGGTTGCAGAGTTGACCATATAGACTGGTTACACAAGTCTAGTGATGAAAGCCTTGGTGAGAACAAGAAATATCTGAATGCATTCAACTGCTGCTGGTGTAAAATTTCCTGGAAAGTCTGTCACATACTGTCTGACAAATTCTGCTCACACTGCAAGTTTGTATTTCTTTTATTAGACAGACTATCAAGGGCTGGAAGCTGTTGAAGGGACGTGTACATGCCCCACTCAGAGCATTGCCTTATCTCCTAAGTTACCCTTAGATCCACAATGATTGCTGATAGGGCAAAATGTGCCCTGACTCATCTTAACAGCATTTAAGAAACACAATGTGGGTAAATCCAGCTATAAAAACAGCTAGTAACTGGTTTAGTGATCTCCTTTGAGTTACACAACACCAACTGCATATTCCTTGTCCTACCGGACAAGATTTTCACCATTGTTTTGGGACCAGGATGTGACATTGTCTCACACATTGTATGCTACCTTCCTAGACCTTTTATGGAAACTCACTGCACCATGCATGCTAGTCCAGTATGGGAAGGCATACAAGTGCAAAGTGACTCTGTCCTACAGGAAGCACAAACTTATGCCCCCAAATTAGGTACCATTCCTGCTACGTGGGTTATTTAAATGATTAGCAGAGAGAAGAGCTAATGATGTATAAAGGACTTGCTATGCATTTTTAATGTTTAACTCTCTTCTTGCGTGCAAGATGTGTTCTCACAATGTACAGAAGCATAAACAATAGAACACAAAATATCCCAGGATTCTCCTGTGTCAACCAGTGAATGGCTGTCTTCAGCCTGGTTGCAAGGCAGATAGGATGGTTATCGTGCAAGAAACGTCCTTCTAAACTATCAGTAAGCAGCAAGACCTGCCTGCCAAGTCCCCTCAGTCTACAAAGAAATTGTGTCACTATTCCAGTGAGTAAAAATTAACGCTTCCAGGACTGCGAAACTGTAAGTTGATTTCTACATCAAGAGGTACAAATATCTTCAAAGTAATGACCAAGACACTTTGCCACCAATGCACAATCCAAATGTAAATACCCAGATATTACAGTTACATAGCTATTAAAAAGCTCTGCAAGATATCAGAATTGCTTATAGTACGTGAGGTGTATTTGAAAGGAAATGCAGAAGTAGAGCTGCCATTTTTTCCTCTAATTCTGCCAGCTAAGCCCACTAGAGATCACACCTAGAGCTGTATTTCTAGTGCAACTACTTGAATTCACATTAGATTTATCTCACCCTATAAAAGCACAATTCATTAAACAGACTGATAAAACTGGTCTGTTTAAACTAAGGCAATTTTATCACAGTCATTTCAATTATTTAACACTGCTTTCTTAAATCAGTACTTAAAGCTTTCCTTTGACAAGTATTCTTTTAAATAAATGAGCTGCAATTTAAACAATGAGAAAATAATGACCCAGAACAATATATACAATTAGGGAGATATTTCCCAAATATAAATGCTCAGTGTATTTTAAAAGCGATGCACAATATCTCGGGCAATGCACACTTACACACTGCAGTGACTCTTACAGTTGACAGTGGGATCATCCAAAGAACTTGTGACCCAAAGACTCACTCCTAATCCCAAACTTTGACAAACTGGGATTTTTACCACAGCAACATTTTTTGACAATTTAGGATTGCCGAACTCAATCTTATCCAGTTCTCACAGGACAAAAATGTTACAGTGTTGCCATGAAGCCAATGACATTTTTAAAAGAGCTTTTCACTAAGCTGTAGTGACATACAGAAATTTGAACCAGGGTGACCAAGTCAGATGTTATAAATCAAGAGTGACAGATGGCAAGCAAAACTGGTATGAGTTCCACAAGCACTTTTGTATGCTTCTGTTTGGGTTTTCCTTCTACATAGGAAGCATTTTTTTAAACAAAAGACCTGTCCAAGCACTGCATCTTCCCAATTTTTATATCATGGAACTACTGAAATCACAACGAGTGTAAGTTTGAATTTTTAAAGACCCACTAATCAAGGGGACCACTACAGTACCTTTGGAATGATCTGGATATATCTTCCCAATATTACTTTTATTCCAGCTGGTAACTCCACCATGATGACTTATAAAACAAATCTAGATCTCAGGACATAAGCTGCATACCTAATTTGCCTAACTCTGCATACAACAAAATGCATCATGGATTTCAGTTTTAAGACTACCTGCAATAAAGCTAGATAAGACCCTGAGGTATAATTTATTCATTCCTTATTGAAGCAATTTCCTATACTGAATTCAGTCACACATACCAACAATGAAATGCTGAATCAAATTTTAGCCACAAGAGCAATGCATTGCATAAAGTCCATCATAAATCAGTTTACAGACTTTTAAAATTAAATAAACTTTCATAGAGGTACTCCTTTGACTTAGCCATGCATTGCTAAGCATTCACCATGGTGTAACAATTCAAATTTAAGTTTTCCTTGTTCAAAGATAGAGCAATTAGCCTTCAGGTTATTTCAAAGGGAGCAATAGCCCTCATCCAGCCCTGAGGAAAGGAAATGGTTCAGAGGGAAAGAGTTGTAAAACCAAATCTTTAAATTTTCTAACTTTGTCGTGCTTATCAGCAGTACTCCCATGTTTGAGAAACATTGCAAGCTCTAACAAATGACAATGGTATGGGGGCCCCTCACTACAAGAAAGATATTGAGGCACTGGAGTGTGTCCAAAAAAGAGCAGTGGAGCTGGTGAAAGGATGAGAAGAAGCATGATGAGGAGCAGCTGAGGGAGCTGGGTTTGTTTAGCCTGGAAAAAGGGTCCTCAGGAGACCTTGTCACTCCCTATAACTACCTGAAAGGAGGTCGTAACCAGATGGAGATCAGTCCCCTGCAGAACAAGTGGCAGGATGACAGGAAATACCTTCAAGTTGTGCCAGGGGAGGTTTACACTGAATATTCAATTTTTTTTTTTTTTCCACTGGAAGGGTTGCCAGTCATTGCAGCACCTGCTAAATGAAGTGGTGGAATCACCATCCCTAGAAGCGTTCAAAATATGTTTGAATGTGGCACTTGAGAACATGGCTTCGCACATGGCAGTCCTGGGATAATGGGTGGACCAAATTGTCTTAGAGGTCTTTTCAAAGACAATTCTATGTTTATACATTCACAGGTACCACACTAATTACTTCCCCCTGACCATACCCATAGACTTATTCCCATACTTGGCTTGAAGTTGATCATCATGATAAAACTTCATGGAGTCTAACAGTATACCTAAATCTGAAGGTTAGTGAGCACTGCTCAACCCTCTGGACAATGTAGGTAGAATTCAAATTTCATAATACATAAACATCTCATTTTAAACCTGTATCAAAATTGTGTCTCAATGCAAGAACAGAAGCCTTCTTCCATAGAAGCAAATTATGAAAACCACCTCTATGGTCATGTCACAGCCTTATAAAGATCCCAAGTGTAACCAACACCAAGTCATACTAACATTTTACTCCCTCAAGAGCTTGGTCAAAGTCAATGGAGCTGATCCTGCTGTTAAATCCTGCTCTGTCTGATGGTGAGACTGACAGAACCTGATTCTCTTGGATGTTTAGATTATCACTGCTGTTGCCATTGTCAGATATTAAAATGGGCTGCTTCTATCACTGTTTGTCTTTTTAAGTTTATGAGATAAAGAACTGCTTGGCATAAACAAATTTCAAAATTTGAAGACTTCTCAGCTCAGACCATTCTGAATACAAGTCTGCAACTCCTTTTCAAACTCCAAAGTTTGTAATATTGGCAAGAGATGCATAAATAGTGATGAGATTAAAAAGAAAGAATATATTTTAGCTTGCTATTCCTATACTGTCAGTTGCTGACATGCAGCCCTTGAAAAATAAACAGATTTATGCAATTGCTACACAGACCTCCTGTGTGGTATAAATAGACACTCTGCTAAATATAAAAACAGCAGGCATGCACAAAAATACACATGCACTAAGGATTACTTACAGGGGAGCTAACAGAAAGACAATGCCTCCTGGGTTTATAGGGCAAATGTAATTTCTATAATGACCCTTTATTCAAAAAATTTCAGATAGTTTTAGACCCAGGCAATAAGGTAGAAGTTTTTGTAAGAGAAAGTAGTACACTGACAATATCATGAAGGAGAGAATTGTTTCCAAATAAATGAATATTAAATAGCTAGACATCAAAAAGTACACAATTGTTGCTTTAGGAAGGAGAGGAGATTTTCAACAATCATCAGTAGTCAAAAAAAAAAAAAAAAAACAAACAAAAAACCAATACAAAGCTACCATTACTGTTTACTGATGATAACTAGATATGCTTCTGTTAGTATTCCAGAGCCAGCCCTGCCACAGTAATGTTTATTATTACTCTTTGTAGCTGTAGGCAGCTAGAGGCTCACTGTGTCTATCCCCTTCTCATCATTTTAAAAAGATTAATCTTTAGACAATGATCTGCTGATACCATTAATCTTAGTCTTGAACTTCTTTGTTGTTCTTGCCCAGTAATGAACAATAACACAAAAAATGCCTTTCCTTCAAAAACAACAGGGATCTGATTTGTTGGGACTCTGCACTTGGAGTAGTTTTTCACTGCAGCACAATATCAATGTAAGATGGCAACCTAGGTGAGACATCCTTATTCTCTACGTCACTGCCCCATTTTTATACCAAGCCAAATCTGCTTATGTTAATATAATTACAGCTGCTGCCAGAGTAGAAAACAGTGCCAGAGTTCCACATGCACTCTGTCACACAGATGGCTCTGCAGTCCAGCACTGTACCACAAATATATTCCTCTTCTTTGTATTACAGAATGACAGAGAATCTTTCTGTGGCAAGGTTTTTCTAGAATCACTACTCAGATGTTCAGCCGCTCACATATTTTGCGCTCAATAAAAACTCCAGAAGTCACCTCTCTATGAAACTTGTCACTTCTACACTTTCCCCAGATTTAAAATAATATTTTTTTAGAAATAATAAAAAATTATTCCTTGCTCCAGAAACATTGACAAGTAATTGACAAGTAATTTTCATCTGCATCTTCCAGAAAAAAAATCTTAGTCTTAGCAGAAATTTAAACACAATAAAAATTCAAGAGTTTTGATTTCTATTTTTTCCATTTTCTTTCATATAGCATATTTTCCATGAACACCAAATTCACTGGGAAATCCAGTTCTCCAGACAGCAATGCTGTTTCACACCAGTTACCCCGTGTCTAGCAGGGGACTATTCACTCAGATAAAAGCCAGCTATATGCCTTCCAAATCTAAGCTTTCTGTATCAGCTAGTGTAGTGTTCTCTTCCTCAGAACTGCTGGTGAAACAGTGCTAATACATTTTAGTTTGTTCATGACAAAACTATTAATTGTGGTCTTCTTCTATTCAAGATATCTTGGCTCCTTAGAGTTCCAAGCACTGGAGAAACGAATTTAATAATATGTACATCAGGCACAGATTCTCCTCAGTATGTTCAATAAAACACATTTTAAAAATGAAAAGGTTATAAAGATAAAATTTTGATGAAGCAAACAAAACTTTAAAAACTTGTGTTTGTGGGAAGTGTTACCATTTTCGCCTTTCACAGTCCCTCTGCCCAAGCAATGTAAATTTCCCTATATAACTTTCTGATTAGATCCACTCTTTCACATTCAGGTAAGTTCACACAGTGTGCCACCCATACAGATTTTACATTCTTTTTCTTATGAGTAAAGTCAATGGTATTCAAATGCATGTATGCAGATGATCTTTTTCTTCTCTCCTCACCAGCAATCCCACAGCTCCTGGGAAAAAGTGAAAAGAAAAGAGCAATGTGCTCAAGAGAAAGTATTTATAGGAATCACACCTGACATTTTTTGTCAGTATCACAAATGGCAACTACTGCTTCCCAAATTATGCAGACCAGAAAAAAATTTGGAGCAAGGCCTTCTCTTTGCCACTCTTATTGCCCATTTAATCAGTAACATAAAAAAGTTGCCCAGAGTTATCCAAGAGCAGAATCTGTACCAAATTTGCCCCATGATCTCCATCTTGTAAAAAGCTAATTCTGTACTGTATGTGTAGCTCCAAGACAAATAAATTATTCTACCAGCTATTCAGTTATGGCTACCCTAACAAAAAAAAAACCAAAAAAAAACACAAAAAAAAAAACCAACCCAAAAAAAAACAAACAAAAAACCAACCAACCAAAAAAAACCCACACACACACACAAAAAAAAAAAAATTCCATCCTAGGTCTTCACCCAATGTTGAAATATATTAATATTTTATTAAATTCCTTCAGACCTTTATTTGTGTGAAGGTAAAATAAAAAGCATTCCAAATTTGTAAAATAAAATCTACCCAGATTTTTAACCACAGCTAAAATGATGGAAGCTGAGAATGTTTAAACTAAGTGCATGAGAGTATGATTTAAATATTCATAGACATTTCTACCTCAATTACAATTTGCAAGCACAAAGAATTCTAAGCCATAAGGAAGAATAAAGTGCAAAAGAAAAACAAACAAAAAAGTCAAAACTGTTCTAGGATTTTGGTTAAATAATTAAAGATAACTTTTGCATAAACACAAAAGATAATAATGGGATCTTATTCTATCACCATTAAACTTTATGGCAAAATTCCCATTCACTTGACATGGGACAGTGTCAAGGAAGAAACAACAAAATTCAGTCCTTCTAAACACAGATTCCATTGCTGCCCCAGCAACAAATTACCTGTGCATCCTGCAAGTAAAACACTCAAAGCCCGATTCAGCTCACAGGTGGTCTATCTATCTGGAACTGCTGTCTCTTCATGCACATACAAGGGTGAGGAGAAAGAGGCTGAATGGCAGAAGAAACAGAGATCCATAATTGTCCACAAAGTGCAAAAGACCTGCGAGTAATTTGCTATGTTCCTCTTATCTCCATTCATTTGGAGCTCCAACATGGCTGGGCTTCATTCCCTACAAAGTAGTTCCTGGTGCTCTTTGGATTGTCCAAAAGAAGTAAAAGTAACTCCTGGGGCAGAGTGGGCATGGTAACACACAACTTCTAGCATCCCTTCCCAGCTGGAAAGGAAAGGGGTTCTGCAATTGTACAGCAGTAGAGAATTCACAAAGTTTAACTACAGATAAATAAAGCAATTGTCCAGTTTAGAAAATGACATGGGAAACATAGTGGACTCCAGAAGCAACAATGCAGCTTTTTTGTGACATCTTGTCCCAATGTTCTTGTTTATTCTCTGTAAAATATAAAGCTATCTTAGAAACATCAGAAAAAACAATCATTCACTCCACTGCAGCAAAGGAGCTATCCAGCAAAATTTGACTGAACACCTTGTTTCCAGGTTTTGTTTTTTTTGGGGGGTTTTCTTGAATTTGTTTTTAGACTCTGTTAAAACATTTCTAAAATATGCAAGCAATGACATTGAAAAGCAGTAATTGCAATATTAAATTTTGCTTAAATTTCTTGGGCGCTGATTTGTGTACCAGCTTTCATACCAAGTTCCCACGAAGCCATAAAACGTTTAAAATACTGTCTGTGCAAATGCAAAATTTATGAATTCACACATCTCTGGTTGATTTATGTGAAATAATAATGCACTATTTAATGCTTAAACATGGCTAGAAGCAATGCTAGGCTATCAAGATGTACAATGAAATAATAGATTTATAAGACAGATAACCTTCCTGCCTAGAGAAGCTTGTTTAAAGGTGTTGTACAGATATATTGAACTATATGTAATTTTATACTAACTTAATGCTGTAGGCCTATACTGCAAGCAATAAAAGATTACTGCCACAGTATTTTCAATAATAAAATGATCTGGCTATTCAACATAAGGTATCAGAGGAGTGAAAAAAAATTCTTTATGATGTCAAACTTTTTACTCCTCTTTTGATTTAATTTAAATATTTAACTGTTATCTTTGCCTTTCACAGCTCACTGTCATCAACTCTCATCTGATTTATCAAAATTATTTTTATTTCGCCCTTCAAGGGTGCCAGATTTTCCTCTGTAACACTAAATAACATATTCAAAGATATTTGCATTAAAATAAAAGGGACTTAGTGTGGGACATGGTGCCTCTTACAAGAACAGATTTCTGCTGAGGTAGAAAATACCACTATCCCCTCATGATGAGCAGCAGCTTCCATCAGCTGCATATTCTTGGCAAGGCATACAAAGGGAGCAGGATTCAGCCCTTAAGTAGACAAATAGGATACAATATTGCATAGACACTCACAATATTGATTGATATTAGCTGGACTACTTCTAAAAGACAATTGGAAAAACAAAACCTTCACCTCACATATTTAAGAACTTGTACCATTAGTTCAATGACAAGCATGCTCTCAAACGCATGCTGGAGCAGCACCCATAGAGCCCACATATTCACATATATTTTTCTCAGAAGAGTTCACAGTTTGACTGTTTGTTCTTTAATTCAGTACTAAACAAAAGACCTTTAAATAAAAGGCCCTCTCAGGCAACTTCCACTATATAAGGATATTTTCACAGAAATTGTGATTAGGAAACTACCCTTGGGAAAAAAACCTCACATTAGAATCTGACAATGAACAATTCTTCCTATGGTTTTCTTTTTTTCATTTTTACTTCTGCTGATTGTTTAGTTGTTCAACTGAGTAGGTTTTCTTAAGTAAACCAATACAAAAAAAAATTCAATGGCATTCAAATATACTTAGTAGGCGATTTTATTTAGTAGGCAAAAAATTAATGCATTTTTCTTAGTGTGTCCCTTACCAAGTTTGCCATAGATTGAATCCTGTTCTTCTTTGATAGTCTCAAGCCATGAGATCTCAGATCCCACACTGAAAGTTGATGAAAGTTTTCAAGTGACTCTGCAGGCACACAGTTTGTAGTAACTGGGAGTGGAGCTGCGTGGGGAGCATCATCCCTCATGGGCAACAGCTGTGCAGGACAGGTGTGCAGTATGGAAGGTAAAGAGACATGGAGTGCTGAGGTGCACTGACCAATCTCCAAAGGGAACAGAGGGCCCACAGGTGCAATGCATCTAAGAAAGATTATAAAATGCTGTACTGAGGAGCAAAAAAGTATGGATGCTTAAAGCCTTCTGAAATTGTATGGTGTTACTCTGTATGTTATGGCCATCTCAACTCCATCATGACTAGATTTTGATATGCAACTACTGGCTTATAAATATGAAAGAAAAGCAAAATGGTCTAAAGCCAGTGCAAGTTGTAAGCAGCTAGCACAAAAACCAAACTGAGCAACGGTGCTCTGATAAAAAACTTAAGTTGAAATACCTTCCCAGTCAACCATTTCCCAGTAAATCACCCTGGGTTTGGCTTTTAAGCTCCCTGGACAAGCGTGGTTCTCCTCCTGCAGATGGACAGGTCAGTCTGAACGAGGCAACACTCATGTTGCACCTGAGCCCAGCTGAGGTGTGTGAATCTGGCAGCTCTGCAGCGGTCAGCCTCAAGGGATGTCCAGAAAGCAATGACAGGATGCATCTTTTCCAACTTCAGACATTCAGAAGGTAGATGCCTGCTCATGACCCCAGCAGTGGCAGTTCTACTTTTAACCTATTGCTTACCTAAGATGGTGAAAATGAATCATATCCTAAATACCCATTTCTTTACACTGACTTAAGAGCAGACACTACACGATCAGGTTCAGCAATCTACTTTGTATTCTGAAGACAAGATGAATTCCCCCCAAAGGTCTTAAGGAATTTTCATCTGTGGTCAATAGTTTCTTTCACTCAATCTTAATGTAAATTAATAAAGAACATACAAGCTATATGATGAGTTTGTTATATAGAATAATTGGAGGTAATGGTGTATGCAAGGAAGAGAGGAAGCAATCTAGAACTCACTGCAGTGATTTGCCCTCCTTCAGTGGCTATACTGGGCATCCAGATTGAGGCACATTATTCCACATTCCCATTCTCCTCAGAGCTTGCAAAACTGCTACCCCTTACACAGAAGAGGAAGAAGTCCCTCATTTCTCTGTTGCCAGCAAGCAGGTTACAATTGATTCTGGCTTATATTAAATTGGTCTTTGATGATGTTCTACATTTTCAAAGTATCCTAGAGACTTTCAACTAAACCTTTTAACACCCTAATGAGACAGGGGAATTGCTGTTCTGCCTCCTTGTAAATGAAGGAACGGAAAGACATATCACAGGCTATGCATTTAAAACCATTTGCTAAATTTGAGTAATTCAGTATCTGGATTCTCATTTTGGGACTCCCAAAGCATAACTTTTAAAGGCAATCAGTACCCACTGCTTTGAGCCCAACAGCAGCTGAGATCATTCACCCTCCTGCAAAAAATCACTCTGAAGACCTTTCAAAGCAGGCACACAAGAAGTAGAGCACACAAAATACTGGGCCTTTCTGAACATGTTTTGCTGAATTACTGGCTTGAAATAATAATGAAAAAAATTGTCCACTCTAACATTAACAGCGCAGAAAGGGAAGCAAACACTATGCTTGAGCATGTAAATCATTCATCTGCATATTGCACAACTACTTATGCATGTTAGTTTCCAATTTCATTATTAGTCACTGGTTCTTATTTTAAACAGAAAAGGAAAGCGCACACCACTATAAATATTCTGGTTTACTAGCTCTTTTTTTTCTTCTGTATTTATTCCAATCTCAACAGTGGTTAGCATCTAACAAGCATTCTATGAGGGAAGAAGTTTGTTTTACACTAATGACACTTTTAATAGCCATTTAAAACCAGATGAAGTAGTGTGTAGACAGCTTTATATACATCTAGGTGTTGAGTCTTCTTTTTAACCAGCAAAACCACTTTTGCAAAGTTTAGAATCAAATTAATCCAAATGATATAATATCTTGTTTCCACAAATGCTAGCCGCAGGTGAAGAATATTTCCTGCATTTTCAGAACCTAAGCAAATGTTATTTCAAGTCAGCGTGGTGCTGAGTATTTATGGCTAAATGTGCTGCAGAGGCTCAAACAAGATGGTGAAGGAAGGTGATGGTTACAGAGGCTTCATGAATCACATCTCATGGGCTCAAAATTTATTCTACAGCTCCCCACTTGGGGAAAAAAACAACTTGAAAAGAGAGGTAAAATAACACCCACTGGGAGCACAGTTACTCACTCTATCCCTAAACTCTGCAAATCCAGCCACTTTTAACTCCGACAATAAATACTGACAACTCTGACTCTAAATCCTCCATTACCTAAACTTGCAAAAATGCCCAATAAAACTATTGAAACTAGAATTCCACAACCATGGAGGAGAAATGCAAAATGAACTATATATTAACATATGTGTAGTTAACAACTGTAATTACCAGCATTTAGAGCAAAATTCTCTCATCCATTAACTAGAGATTTGCCACCAAGGCTTGATGCAGGATACACAATGAAACTTGCCTTAGGTAACCACAGGAGGACCAAAAATAACTAGCCTCATCCAAGGTCATTTTTAACTAAGTTGTAGCAAAATTACTGTAAAATACTCCAAAGTAGATAAAAATCATTCCATATGGACATACTCTGAGGGAGAATTATGCAATACCAAATAATAAACTGATATAACGTACCACAAATAGAGGGACTTCTATATATGATCATGCTCTCTAGTTTCATTATATCCTGCTTAAAAAAGATTAGTTAAGCATTAAAAGTACTCAACTTATTTAAAAACTCTACTTCAATTCACAAAACAAAACACTGCAAAGTGTTATAATTGTAATGAAAGACTAAAAATATTAAACACAGCATTAAAAGACGAGAAACATTTTAATTTAGATGCTGAAAATACACTGCAAAATCCAAATATAACATGCTAACATACATCTCGGCTTGATCACTTTTCTCAAAATCACTCACATCATCTTAATACTTTTTAGAAGATTGAGTAGTTCTGCAAAAGAAATCCTAGAAAGGAATGTTTCTTGAATCTACAGACTTCCAACTAAAAAGATAATGACAAAAGATTGATCATGAAACAACCACAACCTTAGTTCCAGTGTGATATAAATTGAAAATGGAGCATAGGTCAGTAAAGGGACAGACAGAGACCATACTTCAATGCAAGGTCACCATCAGGGTATTCTCATAAACAAATACAATCATTTGGACTTTCCAACAATCTACCTATTACACATAAGGTGTGCTGGTCTGTAGAGGACTCTCCGCGTGTGGAGACACGAGGCTTGACTCCATTTCAGAAGGCTGATTTATTATGTTAAATATTATATTAAAATACTACATTAAAACTATACCAAAGAACAGAGAGATCAGAAGGCTACAACAAGAAGAGAACAAAATAAAATAACAAAATCTTGTGACTGCTCACAGCCTTGGCACAGGTGGCTGTGATTGGTCATCAATGGAAAACAATCCACATGGACCAATCACAGATGCACCTGTTGCATTCCACAGCAGCAGATAGTAATTGTTAACCTTTCTCTCCTGAGGCTCCTCAGTTCCTCAGGAGAGGAAAAATCCCAGCAAAGGATTTTTCATAATATTATGGCTACACTGGTCTAGCCAGTAACTTTTTTCAAGCAAAACTTCCCAAGATTTTCTTAAAGTGAGGAACATCTTGTGAATGTTACATGCTTATACTGCTTAAATAAGGATATTCTAAATATTTAAAGATGCTCTATGGGACAGTGAGTGCATGTTTCAGTGCACAGTTGAACATATGCCATATTACTGCTGTGAGAAGTCACTGGAGCTACAAACTGCTACAGCACAGATTATGTGTTTATCTATACAAATCTATTTATTATGTTTCTTTCTCCCAAAAATGACATTAGAAGACATTTCTTTCAACCCAAACCAATAAAAAACAAAAAAAATCACCCCAAAAAACCAATTTAATTTTGATGTCTACTAGTCTCATGTAAATCTAAAGTTTTTATTGTCAGCTTGAACTATTTTTAGCTAAGCCCCCCAAAATTGTTTTTATTCCCATATGTATATCTAAAAACAATTAGCTAAACTTTCTAAGAAAATGCTCTGTTAGGCTATGACTAAGCATCTAAAGTTTCAGAGCCCAGGAGGGAATTTTCTGCAAAATTGCAAGCAATTGAACATTTCCATTACAATTAATCGTGTGCCCTAGGAAACGTACATCTTGGACAATTAAATTTTCTCTCACTTATGCTCAGTACAGCATTTTCAATTGGTCATAACCTTTTCTTGACTCCATTTTCTTAAAGTGGATGGTCCTCCTAAGAGTGTTTCTAGGTCTCATTTTAATGTTATGTCTATCAGTATGTTTTACATTTTTATGAGTAGGTGCTTGAAGCAGTAGTTCTACACTCATGTTTAAGAGCCTCAGAGTCATTTTATTCCCCTGAATGTGAGGTATTGCAGCTCCAGCTTTCAGTAAATATACATTGGAGATCTAGTCACTACAAACAGAAAATGAAATTTCTCTAAAAATAAGTTTGATAATTTTGGTATACTATGAACAATATCTGACAAAACCCCAGTCCAAAGACTAATTAATCACAGAATTTGAGCTATTTTGATGCAATGAATGCAATGGTAAAATTTCAGCCAACAATCCACTCTAGTTGCTTTCAGCTCAGAGTCACTGACCTAAGAAACAGAAGATTAGTCAAATTATGGATTTGAGTGTTGATCACTTCTTATCATTACCAGCAGTTTTAAATTAGTTGAGCCAAACTAGTAAACAGAAGCCCAAAAACAAAACTAAAAGCAAAAGGTACCTTGACATAACACACTAATGCATTCCAGTGTCATCCAATACGCAAAGCCTTGCTGTCCTCAGGGCACAAAGTACAAGACCTTCTGCAACTCATCTCAGACCAAAGTGGCATCCTGACAAGCAAATAATCTCAGCAACAAAATGAGACTCAACAAGTAAAGACCAGTTCAAAGCTGACTGATATTTTTTAACAGAGTTACCTTGCTATTTAAGCCCTAGCATTACTTATAATGCCGATTAAGGCTAGAAAGCTTGCAAAATACTCTACCATAGCATGTTTCGCTTCCCAGATGCCAAAAGCATTTTGTACAGAGTCTTGGGCTATTGGGAAAAAGAGTAAGGAAATATTTTATTCCTCTGCCTACCTGCAAGCTACATCCTTCCCCAACTGAGGAAAAACTGACCTGTGAATTTCATTTTCCCTCCACTCATCTACTTGCAGAAAAGGAGCTGCAACAGTGTCAGGTAGCTGAAGGATGCCTGAGAATTACACCTGGTGTTGTTCTCCCTGCCAATCTCATATCAACTGCAGGAACTGGACAGAGGTCCCCAGTGCCAAAACCCAAGCAAAGTAAATGAGATTCCAATATATTTTTAAAATAGTGTTTGTGTGCTGAGGGAAAACAATTCTTGCCCCTTTCCAATCAATGAAATCCAGTGTCTGCAATTACCTACAGGGAAGTTTCTATGCAGTAAGGAAGAATTGCATGTTTGTGGCAGCAACATTCCCAGGCCTAAAGCTCCTAACTCTATCAGTCATTCCTGAGTATTGCAAGTTCTCCGCAATCTAGAAATCCTCTGGATGTGTGGACTAGCTGTGTAACAAAAACTGCACTAACAGACCCCACCCCCCAGGTTACTCAAATTCTCATATTCACCTTTTTGTTTCTTTTTATTTCACTGTACTTCTCAAAGACACTACTACTGAAAATTATATTACTTTAATGGTTCATAAACAACGAGGATGTAAGCTCTTCACATGCAAAGCAATCAAGCTATCAAATCTGCATTAAGCAACTTTTTTCCTCTTTTTTTCCCTGCCAGTTGCAAATGCAGGACACAATATGCTCACTGTGATTCTAAAGAGTCAATAAATCCTAAGGTAAAAACATATCTTTATGACTCTGAAAGAGTCCTGAGATGGTTCAGCAGTCTTAGATTTGCATTTAGTTGCACTGCAGGAATAAAAACAAAAGCAAAAAAAAAGTTTTTAAGTGCTGTCACAGAAGTGGTTGATACAGTGAGATGGTTCCCTCTTCTGGCCAAAGCTGGAGGAAAATAAACTCTGATTTTACTTTTTTAACTGAAATCACATAATTTGTAGAATTTAAAACTTAAATATCAGTCTAATTTTACTTTTAAAAATCATCTAAATATTTTTATAATATACTTTCAGAGATAAGACAAATTTTCAGAAAATGCTTTAGGAAAGGTTTATTGTACCACCTTTCTGGAACTTCATGTATAGATCACTTTACTGATAACCTAATATTAGCACAGATCTCAGAAACATGCATCCAACTCATTTATCACCTCATGAGTATGCATTCTTGAAAAGAAAGAAAATATAAAAAAAAACAAAAGAGTTAAAGCTAAACTGAAAGCTAATTTAATATTATATTTAAAAAAAAAATCATTCCTCATTTGGCCCTGGCTAACCTTTTAATTTCCAACAATGCGGCAATCCAAATACCTGTTGGTATTCATAGCAATGGAAGGTTTAAAGGGACTATTTTTTTTTTTTTTTAAGAAAGGCCCCAAACCAGAATATCTCCTTTCTACATATTGTATCCAAAAACCAAACTACACCACTAACAGTACCAGTGTTCATACAAGAGCATATATTATGTTTTCACCACAAGGTAAATGAAAAAAAAATTATTTGTACCAAAAGGACAAGCAATACTCTACTAAACTGAAAGAGCAACTCCTTGGGAAATCAGTGAAAATTGTCATTGAGAACATAATTTCAGAGTTCCATGCATAATTGTCCAGTCTTATGTGTTCAGAAGCCATTTTTTACCTCATCTGCAAGACAAAAGTACATCTACAAAAGTCCAGCTAAAGAGTAGACAAAGAAAGAAGAAATGGCTGAAAAGCAGCAACAAAAACTTCCTAGTTAACTCCCGTGAAAAGAAGGGAAGATGGAAAGGACAGGACTTCCAAAGGGCCCAAAATTTTATTTCGATTGAAAAGCTCTAGCAAAAAATGCAGCACTTGGGGATGATGCAAACAGAGAGATTCTTCTACTGAAATGCACATGGAGGTAAGGATTGTCATAGAACAATGTATTGGCTGCTCCATGTTAGTTTGTTAAAAGCAGACTATGTTTTACTGAGGTTTCACTGTGCAGCACATGCCACTCAAGCCAAGGGAGTTAATGATGGCAGATGGGAGGACATGAAAAAAATATTTATTCGCTTCTCTTCTACTTTAAGACATCTACTCTTTTGGTAGGAACTCACAGCACTACATTTCTTCATGAAAAGATCCTTTCTCCCTCCACCAAATTGATGTGGCCACAATTCTGAATCGTTTTAATAACATTCATTTTCCCTTAACTTGCTTTGCTTCTTTTATTATTCAGACACAGAGACTATTTCCTCTGGGTTGTACTCTACCTTTCTTTGTTCAGAGAAAAATCATAGCAAGGTAATTTAAGTTTAGTGTTAAAACAGCAACAAAACCAACACTGGTAAAGCAAACAAAAACAATTTTGGCTCTGCAGCATCACACAGAGAACCAGAAAGAAAGGTCACGGACAGAGAAAAGGAAGACTCTGAACAAGGTGCAATCTTGTGTACACACAAGATAAAAAAATTCAAGTTGCCAGTCAAAGAGTTCAATAAAATCCTGTGATTAAAAGACCCAATCCAAGTCTCATTTAGAATGAGGAGCTGCATCTACAGCAGCACACAGAGCACAGCCAAGGCACAGGATTGAATACTAACCTATAACCATCTGTTAATATATAGCTGCTGTGTGTTGTCCACCATGGCTTCATGCCATACCAGGAAGCCATTTCCAAGACCATTCCCAACCTTCATCTGTGGTGCCACACAGCACAGGGCTTGTTCTCAATGCACAATATGAATAAGGGCAGCCTGTTCTGGGAGAAGGCAGGCAAGGAAGGGGTAAGAATGAATTTAGCTTTAAGGACAGAAACTACTAACTTGCCTTTGTATTTCTGCCTTCTCTTCATCACTTTGCTAAGGTTTATTTCACATGCAACTCAGGAGCGTAAATTACATTTATTGGCTAACACACACAAAAAGACAGCAAGGATAAATGAGTTACTAAACTAAGCATTAATATTGTCACCATTCTTAATAATATGCCTCAGTAATAATGAGTATCTTCCAGCTAGGCAGGCATCAGCCTGGTGGGGAAAGGTTGGTCTCTGTTACTCTTTGATGTTATTGATCTCCTATCTGCCAAATTTTTTTTTCTATTTTTCCATGTTACCAGTTTTCCTCTCAAATCCCTGCAAACTTTTATCTAAATCCAGTTCATCTATCTTACCTCCATCTGCCATTTTACCTTCCCTATCTGGTGCAATTCTTGTTTAGGTACTTTCTTACAACTTAGATTTTCTCTGGAGTCTAAGTTGTTACACCGCCTTATTAATGCTGAACCTTGGAGCAAGTTAATGCCTAAGACGATGGTCACACTCTCAAGGTCAAGATAAAGGGATTTCTTCCAATTTATTGGCAAATAAAAAGAGTTTTATACCAGCAAATTAAATAAAAGTTAGCTTAGTTAGAACTGGTTCTGGAATATTAAAGTACTCAATATGAACAATAAAATACCTTATACATCACCATTTTTTTTCCCTTGGAGGAAAAAATAAAAACCACTTGGCTTCCTCTAAAAATATTGTCCTGAAAGTTCAAGTCAATCACTAGTTTTCTAAAACTAAAATTAACTTTCACTGAAAAAGTTGTGAAATTCTGAAATGTTAGAAAGAAAATATTTTGCTGGTGAAATTAATGTTGTAGGCCAAAATGGGACTTAAATGATCTTTTTTTTAATGTTTCTTTTGCATTGAATTACAATGAATTTTAATGGTAGAACAACCTGATATTAAAAGGTTTTCCTTCAACATATGCTTTGATACAGCACCAAAATTTTCTCATAATGGCAAGCTCTTCAAAATACAACTTTTTAGAAAAACTCCATAAATAAAAGGCGAGTTTAGTTTTTTTGCAAGCTTGACTTCCTCACTTATTGTTGTATAAGAGAATGACAGAGAAACTTTTTATAGAGCACAGAAAAACAGAATGCTTTGAATATTAAAAACAAGTTTTGTAAATTTCTTTTGTCTCAGGTGATTTGCTTACTGAATCTTAAATCCCCAACACTCACATTAGCAACGCTAACATTGGTAGATGACATACAATCTTTCCCCACACATGAAGTCCAGCTGAACAAAGAGGAATTAAAGAAAATTTTTGCCAGCTTCAGTGATGACAAGCATTAAATAAAGCATTTATTTGAGTCAAGAAAGTGATAAATAGCAAGAGTAAGTATGGGCAAACTAAATCCCAAATTTCTAAATCTGTAAGGAACATTACATAAAGTATCAGGTGTTTTATCGTTTTCTGTGACTTGCTTCCAGGATTTTCACATCGGAGGGAAAAATAGTCAACCAGAATATTTAAAATTGGATACTGTAATTTGTCCAAATAAACATGGAATTTTATGAATGTAACTGAAATAAGAACAACAAATCCAAAAAGATAGAAGTTCATACATGTGCAATTTGAAATTTCTACACACCACACTCAAGTAGTATTTCTATGTTTTTATTTGTTTTCAACTAACTGCTGGTTTTCAGTATGTGACAATTTCAGCATTGTTTGAAGCAGATCTCAACAGCAGAAGGCTCAAAACGTGTGTTACATATGTCAGTTTCTCATAATTGTCAAGAAAAAAATTAAAATTATATTAAAAAAGAAAAACAATCAAAGAAACAAAACCCCAAAAACCATTACTCCTAAAAATCAGACCTCATGATAATAATAGTTTTTGCTGTCTTTTAAATGACAGCTCTTCTTTCTGTCAAGGTTATGGATGTTAGAGTTTAGTATAATTTAATTTTTCATTCTTGGTGGTATGAACATAGACTGTAACATGATTCTATTATTTTAATTTCTTTCAAATCAGATTTAAATATTATATGTATTATTGCCTTTCAGCTTGGCTTTCTAAACTTAATGCTATACAAAGAATTCTTAATTAGCAGCAACCATGGAGAAACATAACAAGAAAAGAAGCTCAGAGATTAGTAAGATAAAGACATGAACTACCACACAGCTTAGGGTTTCTTTTAAAAAGAGATCTAATAAGTCTACTTAACACAAACTTGCAAGGTGTTTGTCCCAAATAACAACCAGAAAAAACAGCTCAGATGCGTACATCAAAGGCTTAAAAAATTTGAAAGAGGTAAACCTAAGAAAGGTGAAGAGCTGTGGAGTAATTTAGGGATTGGACTCAACAATCCTCATGGGTCCCTTCCAAATCAGAATTTTCAATGGTTCTGGGATTCATTACGACTTGCCCAGCTTCAATTTTACTCCTTTACAAGGTGGCTTAATAACAGCCAGCAGCCAATGACAAAGTGACCTCAAGTGTCATTCAGTTTTGTGGTCAGCTGGCCTTGGTGCCAGATGCATCCTCCACAGCAGGAAAGTGCAGTGCTCAGGCTGTGAGAGCATTGTGCTGTGTTCCCTCACACACCAGACTCCACTGTGACTGACAGATCTAGCTCTGCAGACAGCTTCTCAGACAGGCCTACATCCACCAGGGATGATGCCAAGCACTTTTACTCTGTATCTCTGAGTCTGGGTCTTTATGCTGAGATGTGACTGCTGACATTTTGGCAGTTTGATGTCAAGAACACAGATATGTTTTCCTGCAGTCTTGTATACAACATATGGGGACCAGAACTCACCTGTCACATGTTGCCAACCATAATACATAGTTTGTAAGAAAAAATAACCTCTGGGAATATCCAAATTATATTAATACACTATGGCTAAGGAGACAGAGGCCATAGGCAAGCCTAGCATATAAGGGCATGGCTGCCATTGACTTTGGATGGTATAATACTTCCTCATACCACAGCTGCACATGGCCCCAAGTGACTTCCAATTTAAAGAAATATCATTCTCAATTAAAGAGATATCACAATCTGTGTTAATCACAGACATGACAGTAAAGACATATATACATAAAACTCATTTATTTCAGGTTGATTATGAAATTATTAGAAGCAGAGAGAAGCATAAATCACCTTTAAATCATTGAATGGCTTTTTCCTGAGTATTCTCATTTTAAAACATATAGGCTGTTTCAGTGCCTAAATGATGGGTTCACTCATCCACAATAATTCTTACTACACTAATTTCTCCAAAAGTAAATAGTAATGTCCCATATTTTTACCACATCAAGAACAAGAAATAATAAATTTCCTGCAAAAACAGTTGGTTAGAAAATGGTTCTTCAAACCCAAGTTGAATAATACATAACAACAGCTGAAAGTAATAGATGCATAAACTTCTGAACTTATAAAGGATAATACTTCTAATCTAAGTATGAATAAAAATGAAAAAAGTTCTGCATAAATCTAGAGAAGTGTTACAGCATACCTCACAGTTGAGACAGTCACAACACAGTGTACCATCACACAATTTCAAAAGGCTTCAAGCATCAGCCCATACCATACAGAACAACATCACACCACATTAAAAGGCTTCAAGATTCCACTCTTTATTGCTCCTCAGTCCAACCTTTTATACCCCTCGTGTTCATGCATTGCACCTGTGTGCCCTCTGTTCCCTTTGGAGATTGGTCAGCGCATCTCAGCACTCCATGTCTCTTTACCTTCAATATTAGTCACCTGTCCTGCACAGCTGTTGCCCATCAGGGATGAGGCTCAATCACAGCCCCACTCCCAATTACCACAAAATGTGTGCCTACAGAGTAGTATTCCCAGAAATACAAGCACCTGTGAAATTGAAATAATTGGCGTCCTCCTACAAACCATCATGAAATAGTAGTGTATCAATCAATACATCCAATGGAATACAATAAATTGCCACAATTTTCACATTTACCCCTACAGCAGTCCTCTTTCCAGCTCCTCTCTTCTGGTCAAATCCCAGTACATTCCTAACAGCCAACTCACATCAATTTTCCCACAAGCAATACTTTGCTGTAGTTTGTTTTCATTCATTTTGTTCATCCTTTGCACTGAAACAGCAGTCACTGTGTTATAATTCACACACAGACTCACCACAAAACCCAAATTTGTGCACCCTTGAAAAGATTGCAAAGCCCAGTCACACAATATTTAACATAATTACATATATGTGATACCAGGCCTGTTCTTGCATTCCAGAAAGGGTTTCAATGAGCCAAAATTCCCACAACACTGAGCAGAAGCAGCAACATTTCTCATGACACCCGAAGTCTTTCATATCCAATCAGTACAGTCAATCTCAATACAACTTAATTTGTGGCTGAAGAAGCACAGTTACTGAGCGAATTGCATCTTGCAATGCTATGTGCTGCAATCATTTTTATATCAAGCCCGTGTAATCACCAGACCACCCTGGGGAATGCTACTGACTAAAGAAACAACTGATAACTTAATATTCAAAATGCACAGTCTCACCAGATACCCTAAGACCATTGCAGGTATTTTTGCTATCACTAGAAGTTGCTGTTCCTGAGAACAAGGATCAAATATGGGAAAAACGCTCAAAAGCAAAAAAAAATTTGTATATTTATAGCATTATTTTTATTATTGTTAACCCAAATTTGGGGTTAGCCAAATCATGGTGCAAAGCTTTCTTGTTAAGAGATTACTTATCATCATGGTCACAGTTTAATCCTGTGACCTTTCTACATAGCTGACTTCAGATCACTTCAAGTAACATGGCATAAAAAATCCCATACTAAGTAATTTATTTTTAACCACTTTTATTTTGCTATTAAGATACTTAATGCCATGAGTTATGAAAGAGAATACACATTCCTGAAAATTGATATAAAAGTCACAATACATGAAATTTCATTAAAGAAAAAAGGGTGACCAACAGGTTTAGAGTTCCTTAGAATGTTGAACTATAGACAGAAATATAGAAACTAATGGCATTGGTTTTCTTTAGTTTCAAAAGGTTGGCTTTCTGTAGGTTTTGAGTCTTTTTTGATTCATGTACAAATAACACCAATAGAAAATTCATCATTCTCTGTTTTTGTCTATTTGTGTTTGTGTGATGATCTATGGTACTGCCTAGATGATTATACTTCACCATCTGGTTAACCTTATCAGCAAGACACTAGAAAACAAATCCTGTGCAGTACAATTTTATCTATACTTCAGCTATTCTGATCAGAAGCAGTTACCCAAAACTGTGAAAAATTGTTATGGAGACTTGAAATGTGCTGCATAAACCACTTGTGATTGAATTGAACTAAGGGCTCCTGAACTATTCAAGGAAAATATTATCCCCCAAAACTCCACTCATGATCATGGTTAGCATGAGTGAGAATATGCTGTGTTCGATACTAGACAAACGGATAATACTGGTTCGTACCAAAGTACTGAGAAAGCAGAGCACTCAGAAGCAGGTGAAAGTCCTTCATATGCAAAAAATCCACAAACACTCCTGTCTCAGTAACTTATTTGGAATTTAGAAAAGATAAATAGAAATTAAAATTTGCATTTGATTCTTCAGGGCAAAATGGACATGTTTATCCTACAGATCAACAGTTACATTGAAAGTCCCACACAGCAGTTATCCATATACACAGGAGAGAGAAAATTCTTGAATTTATAGCACAAGTGCTAAGCAGAACTAAATATCTCATATACCACGTGGCAGTCATGCTGATGATAATAAGTAATCTCTTAACAAGAAAGCTACTTTCTAAAGCATGTCTTTCTGTGTTAATTCTTGAAAATTGATCTTTCTCAGTGTTTGAGACAATAGAGTCCCCTAAACAGGCCACTGAAACTTTAGAACAAATTTAGATCATGCTGGAAAGTGAAGGGCAAGTCATCAGGCATACTGACTAGTTCTCCTAATTCCTCTGCGAAAAAGAATTGCCAGAGCAGAATTTTTTACTTGTAGGCATTCTCAAAGAAAGCACAGTGACCTGCTTTTTCTAAATGGCAGTGAGGAAAATGTTACCTAATAATTTCTCCATTGCCGCAAAGGAAGAAGACTTTATGAAGTAAAGGCAAATATTCTAATTGAAGTAGATAAAAGAATACATCTCCAAGAAATGAAAAACCTTGCTAAGCTTTTCTTTTGCAGCTTTCTCTGGCAAAAATACCAGAGTCTCACTGCCTACTGTAAGGCAGCTTCCAGCTGTCATAGTCATAAAGAAATGAGGAAGAGAAAACAAAGCATAAAGAAGTACATTGTTACTACCTCACAAGAGTCGTTCAGTATTCCTCAGGTGATACTCCAAGTAGATTGTCCAGACTTAACTTTTTGGTGCAGTAGTTTTTTGTGAAAACAGAATTAAAATTTATCATAGTTTGAATTCTATTTTGTGTTATGTACCATACAAGGTCATGAACAGAGAGGTTAGCTCTGCAAATGTATGCAAACTGTTCTACTTGGACATAACATTTCAGTAGTTAAGCAGAGCAGCTTGGATTAACCACTACTAATGTGATAAATAAGAAAAATTAGTAAATCAGAAGGAGGTAGGGAGAAATTACCACAGGAAAGCAACACAGAGTAAACAAAACTGCCTTATAGTCCATGCCAGGTCCTAGTAGAGAGTAGGATTAGGTGTGTGAAAGACTTGGATCTCAATGCTACGGCAGATACACAGTATATTGCATCCCACTACTGAAGAAAGACTGCAATGAATTACAGCACTCCACATAAATTCTCTAATTTATGCCAGAAGCTGTCATAATCTCTCCCTTGACAGAACCTTCTTTATTTCAACTCCCAGAAGAGTTGCATCAAATAATGTGCCACACTGAGTCATGCATATTACAGGCACACACATCCTTTACAGCAGGACTTCAACATAGTGGGCAGCCCAGACTGTTATTCTTAGAAAGAACAAAGCCAGAATCTTCTGATAAACACTTCACTTGAAAGGAATTGAAAAATTTTTGTTTGCAAAACAAAACACACACTCTTGTGTTTATTGTCACCCAAATGAAAGGCCAGTAATACAAGTTATGTTTTCTCTCAACATAAAAGCTCAAAAATTACCTTAGAGGACCACCATGTCCTGCTAACACAGAATTTAGTGTTCTACATTCCAGAGGAATTTCATCCTAACCCCTGTTACAATCTCTCTCTTCCTCATACCTACAGAATGCCAAGAGCTTTGAAACGCATTAGTATGCATATATCTTGGGTGGCTTTACTACACATTTATATTGCAGAGTAATCAATAAATTATTATTTCAATATTTATTGGAATCTCAGAATAAGAAAGAAGACAGATTACACAAATCCATCTTAGTTGATTAATGGGTACTCCAGCAAAAGGCATACACTGATGGAGTGGGTCAGTATGCAGACTATATTACTGAATATTTCAGCTCAGTTGTAAATATAGTATCTGTTTCTCTTAGGGACTGTCACACTGAGTGCAGTATAAAAGGCAATAAATTTCAACAGATTAATTAACTCTTTGGTTACTGGGGCTGTGTGTCACCTATCCTGGCACCTAATAAAAAATCCTTTAATGCCAAGACATAAAGAAGGGCCTCTTTGAAAATGAGTTATTAACAGCATTTTGTGAATAGATGGAGAAATTGTAGCCCAGCCATTTAAGTGTCATAAAGTGCAGCAAAGGCTGCTGGAGGCCTCTGAGGGACGCCAGGCAATACCATAACAATCAAATCTGAGATGGAAGAGGGATTGAGCTGTCCACTCAGAATTTTTATATTGTCAAAGAGCAGCGAGGAAATAATGTGATCAAGAAGTGAATTAACCTTGTGTGTGAAAGAGAGGGGATGATCTGATGGAAAAGGCAGTAAAGTAAAAATCACTCCATAATGCCTACATTGCAGGCTGGTCATGAGGGGCCCCTAATGTCTGCAGGCTGTCAGGGAACAGATTCAGCCCTCTAAGTACCATAAACCCATTACCTGCATTAGTCAGTAATTGGAATACATTTATTCATACTTTCAAAGTTCTTTGGGTCCTGGTGCTGGCTAACCACACGGCATTAATTTCTAAAATGTTTTTTGTTTCTGGCCTTATGATAGAACAGGGACCGTCTTCTGGGGCAATTAATACTCAAAAAGGCATGAAAGACTTATATACCATGTTACATTTATTCATATGTCTATATCACACCATAGAGTTTAATCTGGTTTCCTTGGTGTCAATTCCCTATGAAGCTATGCTGGCATTTCCAGTAAATAACAAGCTACAGAAATTTGCACTGTTGGAATTGAGGCAATCATATGAGAGGACTCCACCAAGGAGGAAATAATCCATACCAAGTTTAACAAGGTTGCTTTGACCTAAATCTCTTTGGTAACATGCTACTCAAGAAAGAGGCTGTGAAAGTCATACAGTACATTTCTGCTCTGTAAGAGTGTGGAAAGATTTTCCTCTTCATCTTACACAAAGACAAAAATTCTCCTTGAGCCACTCATTATGGAAATGATGGACAGAGTCTGGAAGTACATGATGTCTATTCAGCCCAAACCTCTTGCATATACAAAACTCACAATGACATGTGGCACCAATGAAGTCTAGTATAAGAAAAATCTTGGATGGAAACACATATTATAGTGACCCACAAGTCTAGATAAAGGACATGAAGAGTGGGCTCACATCTGATATTTTGCATGTTTAAAAGTATCCTTCTATTCTTAAGGCTGCCTTCCTCATAAAAGAAGTGTTCACCATTATCTCAAAGCAGAACACAAAACTGTGCAGTCAGACTTAAGACCATCTAGTTGCAGCATCACTATATAAAGCTAAGCTAGAAAAGCATCCTCTGGGGAAGGACTCCCAAATTTTTATTCTGACTATTAGAAGTAGGCAGAATTACAAAATCAATATGCAAGCTTAACAAATATTTCAAAATGTAATATGGTTTTCCAAGAAGTCTTACTTTGTGAGGAAATTTTAATCATTCATTCCTGCATACTGCAGTTCATCTAGCAATCAAAATCAGGTTGAGAAATGCAAGAATGCAAATTCTTCTTGTTGCTGCCAACAGATTTTGCCAAAAAGAGTACGTTTCCTAGCCAGCCCCTGCCATGAGAGGAAAGGCACTTGTGGTGTAAGCCATGTCCTTTATTCACTCATGTTCAGTCACCACCCTGAGACAGTACTGCTGGTGGTTGTTCTCCACTGGCAAATCTCCCCAGTCCAGGCCCTAGCACTTCTGTCTCTCAGCAGGTGAACATAGTTTTAGCTTAACCAAGATCATTTATTAATAATTACTGTTGTATTTAAATTTTGGAGGGCCTAGAGTAAATACTAGTGCAGGTTATCCTTTCCTTCATGAAACTGACATGAAGAAAACAAAGATTGCAACTGACATTTCTGCAAATATCACTTCTTAGACAAGCTTTTGTGAAACAGTGCTTGTATTTATGTAGAGGATTTATTAACATAAGAAATTGATATAAAATAAAAATAATAATAATCAATAAAGTATTTCCCACTCTTGAATGCATTATCTTCCTCAAATTCTCTTCAGTGGTCAACAACAGCGGGACTTGAATGAGTTTGGAAAGCTTTGGACATGCTTATGTAACAGATTACATTATGAATATAACCATTGAGTTATTCTTCTCTGCTCCATCAAGATTGTCCACACTCTTTTATGTTCATGACAAACATACATCAAAATACCTTGTTCTCTGTCAGCATTATATTCACTTACCACCAGAAACTATGCACAAGCTGCCTCTAGGCACATCTCTTCAGGGCATGGAAAAGTGCATGCCTAATCTCCCTTTCCCTTCTCTTCAAGCAGCCAAATATCCAAAGCAACTAAGTGAGCAAAAAATAATGGAGAATACATTCATAGCTGAAATTAGGTTAGGCACTTTCAACTCTAAAAAACAACAAATAACGTACCCAAATCCATTACCCAAGAAAATAAGGAATCAAGATATGCCTTGCTGAGCAGATTAAAAAGCACTTTCACTTAAAAAAAAAAAAAAAAAAAAAAAAAAAACAAAAAAAAACACCAAAACCAAGCATTTTTGCAACAAAACAGATTAATGAAAAAGTCTTTTTCCAGGTCTGCAAAGCAGCAGGAAGCACCAAGCAAGGCTCAAGCACAGCAAAATTAAATCTAGCAGAAGTCCAGGTACAGACTGCCAAGTATTCTGTGCAGCAGGGAAGGGAAAAACTATGTAATGTTCTACCAGACTTTCAGTTCAGTAGTAGGTGAAAACACCTCATCATTTTTAGTAACCTCACACTGATAATCCAATTGCTTGAAATGAAGAATATTTTTGCCAAAGGATATTAAATTCAGGCAACATTTGCTGAGCCTAATAGCATTTAAGCACATGGCCACAAATGTAGATCAATGTCCAGACTCTTCCAGATTGGTGGGAAACAGACATTTTACTCCTCAACAAACATTACAGAAAGTGAAATCTCCATGAAAAGCTTGTTTAGTTGTTCAGTTGCATTTTAATTCCTTAAAATTCATTATTTAATCCACAGGCTTCATGTTCTGGTAATGAAATGGACACAAACTATTAGGAGGGAAATTTACTTATACAATAATACTATTGTATAAGTAAATTGTATATTGTATATATTGTATAATATATATATTATTCTGTGATTCACGTTCATGATCAGAGAAGCCTTACTGATCCTGACTAACTCTTGAATGTCATTCAACTAAAATCAGGTTGAATTAAACTTTTCCTATTACTATGCTACAT
This sequence comes from Pyrgilauda ruficollis, assembly GCF_017590135.1. Classification (NCBI taxonomy): domain Eukaryota; kingdom Metazoa; phylum Chordata; class Aves; order Passeriformes; family Passeridae; genus Pyrgilauda; species Pyrgilauda ruficollis. The sequence goes on along the minus strand of NW_024524934.1, from coordinate 3,502,230 downwards.
GCACAAATATTTCTAAAAATAAAAATAAATCACAGAACAGAAACATACTTATATGAGTAAATAAAAAAAAAAGGTGATAAATGCATCAAGCCAGCAAAATTTTGAGAACAAAGACAAATATGCCTGTCTTCATCAACAAATTAAAAAGACAATATTATAAGACTGAGCCTACATTTTAAATGGCAAAGTCAAGTCAAACCGTCCTTAAAGCCGGAGCATTCTGGGACAATGATCACTGGGCTGTGAAAGGAATTAATGAGCTCTAACAGTACAAGTACTACTGCCCACTGTGTTATAAATGCTTCACTCACTTCTTCAGTTTTCTCACCTATAAACAGGAGCTAGAATAAAAACAGCATGGTGTTGAAAGACTACTTGTGAGACCTTACATTGGCTTCAGAAATTATCAGACACTGTACTAAATTAAAGTATTACAGATAAATGGTTAGACTAAAAGGTGACATTTTTATGCAGATGACTTTTCACTTCAGGAAATGAGTAAACAAAATGGTTTTCATTCTTTCATAATAGAAAATGTTAAAAATGGATGGTGTGAGTCATGAAACATCAGTGCTCATGGCTTAAGGTCATGCCTACCACTACACTCCCTTTGAACTGACCTGAGTAGATGTTCAGTTTTGTAGTCGAGCAACTTAAACACCTATGTGGACACTCCAGAATGGAAAACACTGAGCAATAAGAGACTAAAGAATCCCATGGAAAATTACATGAAGGAAGTTTGCTTCAATATAAAAAAAACACAGATATTTTTGTTTTGGAAGGCTCACTGAAAGATGTCCAGACCTCAGCTAAAAACAATGATTCTGGTTAGGGAAAGTTGTTCTGGCGAATGAAATATCAAAGAGTTTTTAATAGGGAGGTTACAAACTAGCATAGTTCTAGGTTCTTCTCATAAGAAATGGCCTTTAAGATAGCTGAAGTGTAATACCTTACAAGCAAAGGATCATGAAATGAATGTTTCTATACAACCAGGTGCTCTTCTAATACAACTGTAGTATAACATGTTTTCAGAATGGCCAGTTGAGATTATTGCTCACACAAACAGAATACTTCTAACCAATTTTACCAGTCAAAGTATTTGCCACAGCCATCACCATTAAAAAGAACACTGCTTTATGTTAATGAACCTACAAAATTTATTTTTCTCATTCTTTAAAAGAATAGATTAATCTTCAAAATTAAATGCCATGGGTACACAGGAACTAAAGGCCACTAGTTTCTACCCAAACAAAAACAGTTTAACATTATCTTTACTCCTTTACAGTGAACACTGCTGATTCTTGCTTGTAGAAGGATTTTCTGCCACTAGTTTTTGTGCCTCAAGTAATTTTCATCTTTCTCACACACCATTAATAATGCTACTGCTCCAGGTATCACTAAACAATATAATTAATGGAGCCCAAGAACACTGCGACCTAGCCATGTTGCAATGTGATTTGGATCTATAAAGAACATTCTGAAGGCTTTGGATGAGTTGGCCAGATTATCCCAAATAATAATGCCGTGCAGGTTCAGGAAAAGAAAAAAAATGCAGAAATACACTACCTTCAACATATCCAAGCAATCAGAATATAACTGTATTAAACTGAGAATAATATGCATGTTATAATGCCGCTTCACTTATTTGTAAATATCAGTTTAAACTGCTTAGCAAAGGAAAAAAAGCTTGTAAGGTGGACCTTAGGGAAAAAGAAAGACTTTAGATTATTGGCCTAAGTTCAGCAGCAGAGTTAGCAATTTATGGACTTGATTATATCTTCAAAATGAACAATAACCCAGTAACTACTGCAGTAGAAAGGTACTAAATTTTTATGATATGGGGTAATCAGGTTGGCTACCAAAGACATAGCAGACATGCTGCAAAGAAGAAACAATTCACATTAAAATAGTCAAGTAACAAATTCCCTTCTTGAAAAGGATATTTTTCTTTATATGATGCCTTTAGCAGACTGTAGGCTGTTTCTTTAAATGAATGCTTATGACACACTTAATTTTCAGGCACACTTTGTTACAGAAACAGGCACCACAGTGTACATCATGTTTAGAAATAAATAGAGTTGTCATACTTGGATTCATATTGACATTTACATCAGACTTTTAATCTGTGTAGATTTGACAGATGGTAAAAAGTCAGCCACCCCACATATAAATGACACTTACATATTCATAATCAACACATTTTTGGTTGTTTACTCAGGAAAGCAAAACTAGTTTATTTTTACATCTCTACTATGGCAGTAAATAGTCTGACATTTCAGCATATTTGGAGATGGTATGCCATTTTATTGCAATTACTATTTCCACAAAAAAAAAAAAAAAAAAAAAAAAGACCAAAAAATAGTGGTGCTTTTCCAAAAAAAAAAAAATATAATGTATTCTTTTTTGTAGAAGATTAAAAAAATATTCTTTCCTTCATGGTGTAATGGGTGCTCACAGACTGTGGAATTAGCAATTTAATGCAAAATCAGTAAACTTTTCCCTTCTATTTAGTGCATGAATTGTTAATAAAAATGAAATAAAAATGAAGTACCTATGATAACTCAATAAATACCCAAAGAAATGTAGTGCTTTATAATTACTTAATGCCTACAGGAGTAACTCAGTTGTTATAAAAAAATATGCAAATAAAATTATAAAATAATATGCAAAATTCAATAATATTCAAAATGTAATAAAAAATGGCATCCAAAATATTTTGGACTCTACTATTTTTTTTCCAATTTCTTGTTATTATCTAGAATTTAAAACACTTTTTACACTGTCCTCTCATGACTGTTTGTGTAATGAGCTGAGAACAGATTTGAGCATGATCCCTGTGTAGTTAGATGCTGGATGCTTCCATGAAGATTTTTTAAGAAGGCCATGAAGTAACATAAGACACAGGACAAGTCTTAAGGCATTGTATTTAACTTTCTAGATATCTTTATCAGCTGCATTTATTATGCCACAAAATATTATTCCATTCAAACATTTTAGATTAGACTTTGGATACATTGTATCTTACCCTATATTGAAAAGCCAATGCTTTAGAAAGCAAAAAGAGAATCTACCAATATACTCAATCCTAATAAAAAGAAACCAAATAACACCAATAATGCAGGAAAACCTCAGGCTTTGAAACGACAATGGAGTTCCAGTCATCTTTACATTCTGTCCACGTACAGCAGGAAACACCAAAGAAACACATAACCATGCAGACGGTGAGCTACACCAAATGGAATGTGCATCATATGAATTAGTATATATTTCTATTTTTTTCCTGAGTTATTCCATATTATAAACTCCCCTGGTTAGAGAGGCTTATTTGCTGTAAATTTATGCAAATTTGACCACAACTCAAGCTCTGTCTTGCTGAAAGAATCTAGATGCTATTGTAGTAATAAAAAAGATTCAAGCATGAGCAAACAAGATACTTATTATGTAAAATTTTTTTTTAAAAATTGCTCTAAAATAAAATATGATGTAAATAAAACATTTAGAGGTTTTCTAGGACATTTGTAACAGAAAACATTCCTGATGACACTAAATTACACAAAATAGACCCAACCCAAAATGGAACTATTTAGCAAAGAATACGCCAGAGGGTGAAGCTGGCGCTTACAGAAGTGTCTGGCTTTGACAGCTTTGATCACTTGAATTTTGCAGAAATCGAATTACATTTCTCACCAAAAGAACCAGACCCAGCACATGTCAGTTCAAAAGAGAATATATCCAATGACAAGAAGACACCATCTTTGTCATCAGCTCTGTGAGTCCTCTGGTAACTTATCTGTAGTCTTTTCATACATGGAAGATATAAATTTATAAAGCTATGTTGATTTGAGGCAGGGAGAAATAGGCTCAATTGCAAACAGTTTCACTGGTCATTCCTCACTGCAGTGTGTCTTATGGATCCATTCTCAAATAACTGCAGAGTAGAGGTTAGGATACCTTTACAGAATTTACCATTAAAATGATTCAGTACACAGAGGATGGGCTGCCCACTCTTGTAAAGCTCCAAGGAAGAGTTATCACAAAAGGGAGATCTACATTCCCTTCTTACCTTAGACACTGGAGGCCATTTAAATGTGAGCATATCATCGTATCCTGTAGCGTACCAGTTCTGATTGCCAATAAAGCTGTGACAAAAGTACTTCAGAGGAATGCTGCTTTAGTTTTGAAAGATACTACTAAAGCAGTATAAAATATCATTAAAACACCCATGAGTACAAAACAAGTGATGTGCAAATAGATTTCAATAACTTCCCATGCATAACACTTTAGTTACTTTAGATTACGTTATGCTACAGAGGTTTTTCACAATCTTGCCTTCAGAAAATTTGAGAATATGTATAAAATCCATTATTTATTACACCACATCTTTAGTAATAAATAGAGTAGATTGCTTTTAACTCCAATTGTGACTAATTCCCAGCTGATTTCATTTTCTAGCACATCAGCAAAGTACACAGACTTCTTTGACACCAATTATTAACTTATAAACTAATTCAGAAGAAGAAACTAATGTAGTATAAAAATTACTTCAATCCTCTTTTAAGAGGAATTAAGACCTAATGAAGAATGAGCTTCAGAAACTCAGGAGTTTTGTTTCAAATTAATTTCAATTCAATATAGAATATTTTTATGCTTATCTGAAAGTGTCATTCTCCAGCCAAGCCTGTCCAAACTTACTCTCTCCCTAAAGTTACCAATCAGAAGTATAAAATAGACTCCCATATTCTTCTTTTTTTCTTCTGAGAAATATCAATCTTTCCTTTCCAGTATCCACTTGAAACCAAAAAAACCTGTTTGCTTTGTTTTCCAGGAATATAGCCTGCTATATTTCCAAATATAGCACCAACTTCCAAACACCAACTTCCAAGTTTATGTACCTGGAAATACCATATGATGCATATGTATAATGATGGAGAAAGAGAAAAAGAGGGGGAACAAAAAAAAAAAGGAGAGAGAGAAAAATAAGAGAAAAAAGGGGAAGACCTGGGGATGTACAAGCCTGTCAGTCTCACCTCTGTGCCCAGCAAGATCACGGAGCAGATCCTCCTGGAAACTATGCTGAGTCACATGGAAAATAAGGAGGTGATTCGTGACAGCCAACAAGGCTTTAATACAGACCTGGCAAATCTGGTGGGCTTCTATAATGGAGTTACAGGGATGGTGAATGAGGGAAAAGCAATTGAAGTCATCTGCCTGGATTAGTGCAAAGCATTTGATGTTATCCCACACTATGCCATTGTCTCTGAAATGGAGAAAGATCAATTTGGTAGATGGACTGCTTAATAGTTACAGAATTGGAGGGATGGTTGTACTCAAACAATTGCAATCTTTGCCTCAATATCCAAGTGGAGACCAGTGACAAGGGGCATTCCTCAAGGGTCAGTTTTGAGACTGTCACTGTTTGACATTTTCATCTGTGACATGGACAGTGGGAATTGAGCACACCCTCAGCAAGCTGGCCAGAAAGCCAATCATAACCTGGGCTATACCAAAAGCCATGTGACCAGCAGGCCAAGGGAGGTGATTCTGCACCTCTACTCAAATCTGGTATAACACCACCTGGAGTTCTGTGTCCAGGTTCTGGGGTCCACAACATAAGCAGGACATGGATCTGCTGGAGCAAGTCCAGAGGAGGGTCATGAAGACTATGAGAGGGCTGGAGCATCTCTCCTATGAAGACAGGCTGAGAGAGTTGGGATTGTCCAGCCTGGAGAAGAGAAGGCTCTGGAGAGGCTTAGGGCAGCCTTCCAGCACCTAAAGGAGGCCTGCAAGAGAGCTGAAGAGAGTTTTTACAAAGGCATGTAGTGACAGAACAAGGGGAATGGCTCTAAACTGAAGGAGGGTAGGTTTACATCAGATATAATCAGATATAATCAGAAACATTCTGTGGTGATTATGATGACGTACTGGAACACATTGCCCAGAGAAGTCCTGGCTGCTCATCCCTGGAAGCATTCAAGGCCAAACTGGATGGGACTTTCAGCAACCTGGTCAAGTGGAAGGGTGTCACTGACATGACAGGGTGATTTGAACTAGATTATCTTTAAAGTCTCTTCCAACCCAAACCATTCTGTGGTAACTTCACTTATCAATTCCATGACCTTCACAGTACTGCTCAGTCCTAGATTGATCCAGACTGATAATCCATTACAGCTGCCTAACTGAACATTACAGAGGCCAAAAACTTAAATGACTTCAAAGCAATGGACAAAGTGTAGGAGGAAATGTCTACTAGAGGCCATTAAACAATCTACACACAACCTCCACAACAGTTACTAGCACAAGTCAGAAACCTATGCTAAGAGAAGGACTGCTTAACCTATCCTCAACTCCCTAGACTCCATCACAGAGAACAACTAAACAGAGTTTTGTTCTCAGGTTACTTCTCACACCCAGATATCCCTCTACATTTATCAAAACACACATTGCATATCTCCAGGACATATAAACAGCTTCATCCTTACTCAGCAAACCTTCCAAATCTTCAAGAAATGTTCACAAGAAAAAACACTCATTACACCTTCACTTCTCAGAAGCAGGACCTGAATTCAAACTTTGCACAGCCACAACATACTGTATTATTTACAGTCTTGAAGGCCCAAAATTATTTCAAAAATAATGCAATAGGATGGTGAGAATTTTTTTTTATAGAAAACATTCTGTCAATTGACCTGCCTCACTAGTACATATTCTGCCAGAATAACACAAGACCTGCAGGCACAAGTGAGACCACTTTTACTCCCATGATCTGGAGTGTCATCAGCGTAATGTTGTCAATACCAAGTCATAAACCCATTCACAACCATGTATGAATAAAAAGAAGTTATTTCAAAGAAGGCTGCTTGTGACCTAAACTGACCGGTTAAAGTTGCTTCAATCACCTACAATCACAATGTACAAAACTATTTAAGCACAATTTTTCTGATATCAACCAGTTATGACTGCAAAATTCCATACACTGTTATTCCAAATAAGTCCAAATGTAGAATATACATCTGGACATCCACTCTCTCTGAGCAAATTACTTACTGTTTGCATTTCTAAGTACCAGCATTTATATGCACCAGTGACGAGACAGAAATAATGAAGTTGTATCTAGACTGTTAGCAACGCTTGATAGATTATCTGTCTAGCCCTATGTTCCATGTTTTAAGTGCAATTTAAAAATTTAAAAATCAGTATTACAGTACTATATAATATCAGAAGGCAGAACTTTAATTTAACTTTATAATTCTAGATACAATAGCTTTCCCTTGAATATGAAGTGATGTATCACACATTCCAAGCTTTGTATTGTATAATCATAGAGCTTTTTGTTACTGTTAAAGCCAAAATTTAGGTTCTGAGGCAGTAAAATGCAGTAGTACAAAGAATACATTAGAAACAGTTTTTAAAATTAGGCTAAGAAAAATCATTGCAGCTGGATTTAAGTAGAGAAAATTATAGAAAAGTATTCAGAAAACATTTATTACAGAAGCCTAAGCAACATACATGTTTTAATAATATATATTAAAATATATGGATTTTTAATTAACTAGCCATCCTTAGTTTTGATGGGCACTTATTTATAGTTTAAAAAATATTTCGAGCAAAAAGCCCATCAAGTCTTTCTTGTGTGTGTGTCTTGTTTCCTTCGCATTCTACTGCATCTCAGAGTAACAGCAATCAAACCCTGTACAAGGCTGGCAGAAAAATTTGACTGTATTAAGTTACCAGAAATATCATTACATCTGTCAATAAGAGAGGAGAACTATTGTTTTTTCCCCTTTTTCCCCATGCGACAGAGGTAAACAGCTGCTCTTTTTTCTGTCAGTCAAGCTTCTAGGTTTACCTAACTCCCACTAACTCAGCGGATGACCTTTCATAACAGCCAAAACACATTTTCATCTAACCAAAATACTTACTTTTGTGTAATATGTAATATTTAATTGCTTCAAATGTAAACACTAAAACAAAATCCACAGAAAAATTGGTCACTTTGCATGTAATTCCCCACCATTCCTGATAAGGATAATAAAGCAGTAAATTATATCAGCTTTAGCTGTATCAAGACTCACAAACTGCACCCTCATTAACTTAAGCTCTGATTTAGTCAATATAGAAGATTCTAAAAATATTAGTCCAAATAACACATATCTCTGAGAGGTGGATTCAAGCATTTGAAAGTGGTGTTAATTTGCCTTTAATGCTGAAATATAGGAAATGCCCCTCATTGTTCAGCTTCATTAGCATCATTTTATTTATAATCCTAGTGAAAATGTTCATGGATATTTGTGTCACTCATGGTATACCTGTACATGTTTCATGGGGAAACATACCTGTATTGGGTAATTTTGCCACATATAGGAAATATTTTTTACTCCTTTAAATTCTTAATAGCAACACACATTATGCCACGAAGAAATTACTGTCCAAAGCCCATTGACAAAATGCAAGATGTACATATTACAAATATTTCATATTTGTGTTCTCTTCACAAATAAGAAGTGCTTAACACCTTTGTTCTAATTAATTCCCAATCTGGTGTATGGGAAGTGGGTACAGGGGTACCATTTCACTGCAGAAAAATTAGAATTGCTCATACTGAATGGGCATGAAAACAATCTGGACTAGAAAACAAAGGCAACAAAGCCTCTTATGGACCTGACGTTTCTAAATTAGACTGTAGTGAACAAAAGCTTTTGTTAATAAAACTACAGCCAACAGTATTATTGTGTACCTTCCAGAAAAAAAATAAAATGGGAGTAAGCTTGTGCACAGACTAAGCTGTCCTATTGGTACCTTGAGTATGTCAAGAAGGAGAAGTACAGACAGGGAGTGTGAGAACTTTGAGATCTTTAATACTTCCACTGCCTCTGCTTGTGATGTACAACATCTATTTCCTGGATAAACAGAGAAGTTAGGTCCCCAGAGCCTGAATCCAGTACCTTTCATAAGCCCTAACTTCATTTTTACAAACGATAAAAGAAAATGTAATTTGCTTTCCAGCTTTACCAGTAATCCATATGTGTTCATATTGCAGACTGCAAAAGCATCTGTGAGATCAATAATAAACATCCTACTCATCGTTTACTCTTCTGCTTTATTTAAAGAGAACATTCCCCAGCATACCTGCCACTTTCCAGTTGGAATGATAGAATCCAGATAATAGAAATAGAAAAATACATTGCAAACAGCAAAATATATGCTCTCTAGCAACAGGCAGGAGACCTCCCAAAATCAAGCAGCCTAATTTCTACATTTCTGAATTAAAAAAGCAAAGAATACAATAGAGTACCAACAAATCTCAGATATGAGGGAATATCAGATCACATCTGCCAGTGTGTTTCTCCTCAAAACTCTTCCTAATCAAGAGCCTCACATATTCAGGTTCTTTCCACCCAGCTACAGGTTATTTAGTTAGTCCAACTCAGCAGTGCAGTTTGATTTTTCCTGCTAACAGCCTGCCTCCACTGAGTCAGTAAAGCCCACTCAGAGAAACACAGAACATGTAAGGGTAGAAGAGACCACTGGAGGTCATCCAGTCCAACCAGTCCATTCAAGCAGGGTCCCCTCGAGCACATTACTCAGGACTGTGTCCAGATGGCTTGTGAATATCTCTAGGGAAGGAGAATCCTGAATATCTCTATGAAGGAGAATCCACAGCCTCTCTGGAATATCTGTTCCAGTGCTCAGCCATGCACACAGAAAAGAACTTCTTGCTCACGTTCAGGTGGAACTTCTTGTGTAATCACTCCACTTACATCTGAACCAGTAAAGTTTATTTCAGCTGACATATCTAGAGAATTTATTTACACAAAACTAGAAAATCCCAGCTGATCACACACAAGCTTGAATATATTTACTTGAGTTACTGGAGAAGTTACTTCTGTCACGGAGATGGTGAAAAGTACCATTCATTGTTGTTGCAAAAAAAGCACAGTTTTTTGCTAAATGTGAAAACCCTTCAATCAGGGGAATGAAACTTGAACCAAGAAGCACTGGGACTTCACAGGGTGGCTGCAAGTATTTTTCTCAATAATCACTAATCCCATTTTTCAGAAATAGCTAGTTGCTAAAAGGTTTTAGGGGGTTCAATTTTTAGTTTGTTTATTTATTTTTAAGTAACCATTGCACATTTTCTTTTTGGTGTTTGTCACTAAATAAATACCCTTAAAAATAAGCTGTTAAACGTTGGAGCACATGTTGCTACTATCTGTAATACACATTGATTTACTACACTAACATTGGATAAGGTAAAAAATCTTTTAAAATATTGTAAACATAAAAGCTTGAATTTCCTAAATATACATCTCTTGTCCTACAGTGATTATGTATAATATTAAATACCTCTGCACATAATTATAGAAAACACAGCACTGCCATTTTATAGACAGATATGAATAATAACTGGATTTTATGTATTTTCAAGCTACATCTAATTTGCACATTTTGCCCAAAATGCCTTTAGCTACCTTTCTTCTAAGTTTTTACCTGATTCCTTTGGCGATTATGCTCTATGCATTCTGCTGTTATTGCTCTCATTTACCTTTTCACTTGTCATTATTAAATACTTTTATTATTTCCTTCGTGCAGCCTCGTCACAAGAATACCTCTCTCTAAACGCATTTTTCTCTTTTTTTTCTTTTTTTCTTTCTTTTTTTTTTTTTTTAATGAAAGCAGCAGCTTTGGGTGGGTGATTCATTGCTCACATCAGAACAGCAGAGCATCAACCAAACCTCGGAAAAAAACTTTTTCAGGACTCCAAACAATCTTGATGTCACGGTGGTGTGAAATACGATCGCCGGCTCCAGGAGGCTTTTCCCAAGTATTGCGGCAGAACCAGTCTGTTCTCCCAGGTGACAGAACCACACCTCCCAGGTGTGCTGCGAAGCTACAGCAGCGCCCGACCGCAGCACACCTGGGAGGCGAGGTGACACCGCCACACGTGTCCCTGCCACTCCTCCTGGCTGCTGCAGGGAGCCCGGGCAGGCAAGGAGCTCCTCAGCGCCTCCCGGAGCTCCTGCCTCCCCGGGCTCCTTCCTGCCTGCGGCGGGGCCTGGCACAGCGGGGTCTTGCCCTGCCAGCAGGACCAGCGGTGCCCCGGGGTGCAGCGGGAAGGGCGCGCGCAGCAGGAGAAGGAGGTGATTCCCCCTCTGCTCCCTGCTGAGGCCACAGCTGCAGCGCTGTGCCCAGCTCCGGGCTACTCGGCACAGGAGGGACCAGCAGCTCCTGGAGAAGGCCCAGGGGAGGGACGCAAAGATGATTTGGGGTCTGGAGCATCTCTCTTATGAAGAGAGACTGAGGGAGCTGGGCCTCTTTAGTCTGGAGAAGACTGAGGGGATCTCATGAATGCATGTACGTATCCCACAGGCAGGTGCCAAGGGGACGGTGCCAGACTCTTTTCAGCGGCGCCCGGAGAGAGGAGCAATGGCCATAAACTGAAACACAAGAAGTTCCACCTCAACACGAGGAAGAACTTCTTTGCACTGAGGGTGGCAGAGCACTGGAACAGGCTGCCCAGCGAGGTTGCGGAGTCTCCCTCTCTGGAGACATTCCAAACCCTCCAGGACTTGTTCCCGTGTCACCTGCTCTAAGTCACCCTGCCTTGTCAAGGACTGGATCTCCAGAGGTTCCTTCCAGCCCTAAGGATTCTGTGATCTCCCCGGTGTGCCCCAGAGACACGTGGGGAAGCCCCTCGGCATTCGGGATCCGGGAGCGGGACTCGGGCCCAGCCCCGCCCCTCAGGAGCGGTGGGCGGCCCGTAACGCGCGCGAGCCGGAGGGCGCCGTCCCCGCCCCCCTCAGGCCGGGTAGCGGAACGCCGAGCGAGCGAGCGGCGCTGTGTCGATGCGATCGCTGCTCGCGCCGACCCCTGGCGCCTCCCGGCCGCCACTTCCGGCGGCGCGGGCCCGCGGCAGGCGGCGATCCCGGCGGGCGGGCGGGACGCGCTGGCGGGGGGCGGCCGGCCCGAGCCGCCCTGCCCCTCCTCGCCCGCCGGACAGGTACGGGGCGGGGCCGCTCCCCACTCCTTCCCTCCCTGAGGGACGCGGGGCGAGCGGGAAGGAGGCGGGGTCGCTTCCTGCGAAGCGTCGCCCGGCGTCGGGGGGCCATGGGCGCGACGGTGAGGGGCGGCGGGGGCAGCGTGTGGAGCGGGAGGAGGCTGACACTGAGTGTCGGAGGGTTTCGGCCGGCCCGAGGAAGCGGCGTCCCGCGGGTTCCTTTTCCCGGGGGAAGGGCGGGGTAGGGCGGCCTGTGGCGGCTGGAGAGCCTGTGCCAGCCCTGCCCGGGACAGCTGCCGGGCGCTCGGGAAGGGACACACCTGGCAGGCGACTGGGCAGGAGGGAAGCCTCAGGGGTCATGCTGGACCCCATCCCCTTCCCTGTTTTGCCTCCGGAGCAGGACGCAGGTAGCGTCAAGCAAAGTGTCTGCTCAGGTTTCCCGCAGATGGACTTTGGCTTCCCTGTCACCTGGCGCATCCCTGCTGTGGTGCCAGCTGCTGTGCTGCCACTAAGCATTTCTGGCACGGTCTCCGGAGGGTTATGGCCAAAGCCAACGTGGAGCTTGCCTTGTGTGTCTCAGGCGAGCATTTTTTCTGAGCGGACTAAGATGCTGGTTTCTGCCAAGATGATGGGTTTAACAGATGTTCTTCAGTGTTAAAAAACCTTGGCCAACCAAGGCTCGAGCTCCTTCATGATGTTTTTTCCATGCTTAGTACAAGTCGTTAACTTTTTGGAGGCAAAAGTAATTTTGCTTTTCTACTCGTTCATTTGTTTCTCCTTCGTGTAATAATCACTATTTTGTGTGCTAGGTTAAAGTACTGATCTGCAAGGGACTTTTTTTTTTAAAGGGGAATAAGCAGGAAGTCTTTGATCTTTGTTGTTTACACTTTTACACGCGGGAGGAGAAACAAAAGAGGGAAATTGGTATTTTACACAAATCAGGACAGCTCTTAACTCTTCCTAAGACAGATTTTTTTCTGTATGTTTGTTCGAGACGTGAATTAGGTGCTTGAGGAATTTTGATGAGAGGAGTAAGAATAACAGTTTTCATGCTTAGAAAAATAGCAGTTTGAGAAGAAAGAGGAGTTCTGTCACTGTTGCTGATGAAATTACTTGGTGGAGACTGTTTCAAATCAATACATAAATTTACAGTTTCTACAGTTGTTACATAATTTTCTTTGAAGGATTTAGAGAAAACCAGTTACTATGTAGCATAGTTTTGTGGATGGTCGTGGGTGTGTCTAGAGTGATCAGTGTTTCTTATCACTTTTGTGACTGACTCAATCCGCAAAAAATTAAGCGGAGAGACTGTAAAATCTGCTGGTGTTCCTGAGGAAATATTTTTAATAGAAATAGTTGATTATGTTAATTGTGTGGTTTAATGCTGGTAGGCAGCTCAGCATTACACAGCCACTTGCTCACTTTCCTCACTACTCCCAGAGGGATGAGGTGAGAGGAAAGGAAGAGTAAATAAAAAAAAACAAAAAAACATTATGGGTTGAGATGAATATTTTTTAAGAAGTGGAGACAAAAAAATGGGAAAAGAGAAGCAAACCAAAACAGGTGATGTAAACAGGTAGATGAATGTCCAGCCACAGGTAGATCAATGTCCAGCCAGTTTCTGAGGAAAAGCTGGCTAACCAGATAGTCTGGAAAGTGTAAATTTGTTCATGATCACTTCATACCCACTTGTTCTCATTCTTCTGTCCTTAAAATTAAAACTACTTTTTCTCCTTAGTGGTACTCCATACTTGTTTTGAAAGCAGGTCTATTTTCTTTTCATTGGGGTTTTGTTAGTCTAGACAAGTTATGCTTTCATCTTATTTCAGTTCCTAAGATGGGCAACCTGTTCCTCCATCCTGATAACCCTTGTTTGCCATTGTTTTTTCAGTCTTTCTCTGAGGGTGGTCAGAACTCTATCTATTATATTGTTTGTGAAGGCTCATTCATGCCTCATTGTCTGACATCAGTGCTTTTCTGGTTTTACTAAAATTAGTCTAAACTGTTTTTCTTTTGTTTTATGGTCACTTCATGTTGGGATTAGCTAAAAATCCACAGGGATAAACAATCTACCTCTCACTTCTGACCTTGAATTTAAACTCAAATAATTATTATGGTCCCTAAACATCTGTTATGCTCCCCAAGATTTTCTTTCAGAACTCTATTAGGAGTCTTGTTCCAACCTGATAGTAGCTCGTATGAAAAAAGAAAACATAAGCACATTGCAAGCTTCATACCAATACTTAATTTTTCAGCTAACCTTAAAATTTCTAGTATTCCATAATATATTGTATTTACCAGTGTTCTTGCAGACTACATTTCTTGCATGATCTAGTGTTAATATACTGAGACATTTTAAATTTAAAAACAACGGGGAAAGCATTATTTATGCATGTGTGATGAGGAGAATTATTCTTGAGCTGGAAAAACAAATCACTAAACAGGTGGGACAAACACATTGTAATTACTGACTGCTCACTGAACTTGATGCTGACCTACACTTAAAAATCTTGGGACAATTGGCTGACCAGTGTATTTTATCTTTAAACATCCATCAAATATTTACTGTCTGCTGAGCTGGAGAACAGAATTATTTGTGTCTCAGTCTGCTCAGCTGCTACATTCCTTCTCTAGGCTTCAGTTATCCAGTTTTATTTTCTGTTACATGTGGAAATAGCTGCATCTGATAAATACTAAAGGGATTGCCATATTATAGACCTCATCTTATAAACAGTCTGATTTTGAGACTGGCATCTCAATCTGCTTGTTTCAATCTCCACATTCTTTTCTGAAAAACTGTTTAAGAAATAGTGAATAAACGTGAGGATGAGGGGATAACTTCTTCGGCTCCCGTGCTTGTAACCCATCATGGGCTCAAACCTGTGGTTTTTAGCAAGGCTTCCCATGCTAGTCTGGTGTGCTTTGCTGAGAAGATGAAGGAAGGTAGGCAGAACCACAGTGCTTCAATACCAGATCACTTTTCTCCCAAGCAGTCACTCTTCTGAGTACATGACAGGACCAGTTAGAGCTGTTGAGAAACTCAAGCTGGTTTTCTGTTGCTGGTGTTTTGGGGTTGATTGGTTGGTTGGTTTGCTATGTCGAGTGTAGGAATGAAGCAAAACTGCTTTCATAAAGTGTTGATGGCCTCTGGTGTTAACTTTGGTGTTAACAAAATTAACTGATGTTAACTTTGGACATCAGAAAAGATAAGTAAAATTTGTGAGTAAAAACAATTCAACAAAACTCTAAAACCTTTATATTTTCCCTATAAATGTCACATTCATTTACTGTTGTTGTTGGAAGGCTGTATGTTATGTCCCGTCTGACTTCAGTGTTTCTTTCAGCTTTCAGACAGAAAACACACAGAAGGAGAAAAGCAGGCAGAAGACAACAATAGCCCTGAATGCAGCGAACCAGGAGCCATGGATCTGAAGTTCACTTCATCGAGAAAATACATTTCCATCAGTGTACCTTCCAAATCTCAAACCATGTCTCCCCATATCAAATCAGTAGATGATGTTGTAGTTCTTGGCATGAATCTTAGCAAATTTAGCAAACCTGCCCAATTTTTCATCTGTGTTTCTGGAGTTTTTATGTTTTATCTAATCTATGGATATTTACAGGTAAATATTACGAATTTGTGTTAGGGCAATTCCTCCTACCCCTTGTCTTTTTCAATAGCATAATAATATAGTGTGTATTTTAATATGTATAAATGTTTAAACTAGATATTTATTGCAAAGTCAGCCTTTCAGTATTCAAGAGCAGCAAGTAATATATAATCTAAGTTGCCATTATGGTTCATGTTCCTGTAAAGTTTAGATCACTTGGACTTTCATAACTTGATCTTTTACTTCTGTGTGCAAGGTGCACCACAGTCTTCATTGATGCTGAAACCTTTAGATCTCCCTAAGTTCCATGAGTACTGTACAGTTACACTGTTATTTTTCTCTCTGCTCCCAGGACAGAGCTGGAACATGTACTATGGTAATTTTTCAAGCAGAAGGATAATGTTTATGCCATTTTAGTTAAGCATTTACCATTCTGCTAATCTTTTCTCTCTTATCTTAAGCAGCTGCATTTCTGTTTCCTTTTTAAAATTATTTTTGAATTCATTGAGTAGTCTCAATAAAGCAGTGATTAAAAAAACTTGATAATTAAAAATCATGTTTCTAATGCAGTTTTCAAAAGCAGCTGAGAACATAAAGTTACTTAAGTTTGCTAAAATAAAGTTACTTCAAAAGAGTTAGGAGAACATGATTAAAAGCAGAATCTCAAAAAGGCAGATATTGGCTAGCCTTTTGTTTCTATAACTGATACACCTACATAAGTCTTTATGATGTGTATGTATTTTTCCATAACAAATTGCTCTGGTTTGAAATATTCCTACAGCATGCAAATTTTTATGAACTCACAAATGCTATTGAATGTTGGCACTCAAAATATTAGGTATGCATTCCTAAGAGCTGAAAATTATCAATAAGCATGTTTGTTAGAAAAAATTTGTATTAAATTTATCCGGAGATATTTATAAAATCTGAATAAAAACAGTTTACTGAAGTAAATGAACGGAGGAGCAGCAAAAAGGCAGGCAAGAAGCCATCTGTAATATGAGATAATTACTAATGCATCAAATGTACTCCCCTAATGAATTGATCCATTAATTTCAGTGTATATACAACAACAGTAAATTTTCTTCTTTCATTTTGGGGAACCTAAATGGTCTTTTCTTTTTCAATATTTTTGCAAGTTGCATATGGCAGGTAAATCTAGTTAATAACCAACAACTCCAAAGGCTAGATTTGCATGTACATGAAGGAAAAAGGTCTGTAAATTTTTTTTGTCCATTTAATATTTTGGTGTATGTACATGACTTTGGTGGGTTTTTGTTTTTATAGGAATTGATATTTTCAGTGGAAGGTTTTAAACCTTTTGGTTGGTACCTCACTTTAGTGCAATTTGGATTTTATTCCATTTTTGGACTAATAGAATTGCAGTTGATTCAGGACAAAAGAAGAAGGTATGTGTTTTTACTAGCATTTTACCCACTGTCCATGAAATTAGAAGTACTTGATACTTACCATAAATTTAACTTCTGTTTTTTGAATGTGAGTGCTGTGTGAGGCATTGCTAGCAGTTCTGTAGATAAAAGGAAGTGAATTTGCTGGATGATGTTAGAGAATATTTTAGAAGCACCCACTTGGATTTCGGACCTGTAAGTAGTTCTGTTGGCTCTGCTGTCACTGTCCCACTTACAGAACATATTGTATCCTTAAGGTGGCTGGTAGAGACTGACTCACGTATGTGTTGCTTGGGATTATCACATCTAGAATAGAGCCAATGCACTTCACAGCACTTGAAGCCATCTGTCAGTGAATATGTTTTCCTCAAATATTGGCACCTCCTTACCAAGAGGTTCTTCTTACATGCTGTACATCTTGGGGAATGTCAGAGGTCTGCTCTCTGCTTACTGTGTAGATGAGTGGGTTGGCTTCAAAGGATGTGCTAAAGTGTTGTGGTTTTCATTTAAGGCAGCATTCATAACACTCTGCCACAAAACTGTTCTGTGTTTTCACTGCAGTTGACCAAAGAGATTTTTGATGTCATTAATCCCATGGAAATGGGATATTTCCTGACTCGGTGTAGCCACTCTGCAGCTTCCTACCTATCTATAGTCTCTGCAAAGTGTTTATTGAGGCACTCTGGAAACTTGAACATAGGCTGTCATGGTGTACATGAATTTTAAAGTTGCCTCATATTCTAGTTGAACATAACTAGTTTTCCTTACCTGCAGTCAGCCTTGGATGATTTTGCATATACTGGTTTTAGATTACAAAATTATTTTTTAGCCAAACAACATAACTTTGATAAATTATTCCTTTTATTTTAAATACTGACAGCTTGTATTTCAAGTTATCTGACTTTTTGAGATGCATCAGATAATATTGCACAGTTACCTTTTGGGTTAGTTGTATTTATGGGGTTTTATTACCAGTTGGTAATGCTTACAGAGCATGACCCTTCAAGTAAGTTGTGTTGGAAATGTAGATCTGAAATACATTTTACATTTTATTTTCTATAACCTAGGCATCTTCTTGTAACATGCAGAAATTTATATTTCTTAAATTTTAAATTTTTCTTGCATGCCTCAGAGTATGTGTACATCACATAATGAGTTACAGATAAGACAGGATTGCAGCAAGACAGCTCCTTATGTTCTTAGTGTGGTTCTGAGTATGCATGAAAAATAGCTGAACATATGCACAGCAGTAACTGTAAGAAAATCACAAAATGAGCACAAAAGTAACTGTTGGATCATCTGTTGTCAGGTGATAATTTCATCAAATTGTGAACAAAACATCTAAAAATGTTCAACGAGCCCCTCTGTTCATTCTATCTGAATCACTGCTCTCTTAGCTTCATTAAAAAATGGTACTTTTTTCAACTTTCTTCATTTTAAAAATGTCAAGGTTCATGTCAAAACTTCACCAAAGAAGTTGTCACAGTGACCTGTGACAGAACTAAGACCCAGGTTATCTCAGTATACCAATCTTTCCCGTTTCCTTTGACCTGAAACCTTTGTCTTGATTCTTGTGTAAATAGCATACCTTCTCGCAAGGAGGTTAAAGAATTATTGCTTGAATACTTCATGGGCCATGAAGTTTTTATTGTCTTGTATTTGTGCTTTTTGTTTACAGTACTTGAAAGAAATGAAATATGAAATCAGACATTTTTGTGCATTTTTAATTTTCTATGAAGAGAAATTCAGTGAGAAAGATGTTGAGGTTGTATTACAAAAGTATTTCTTTACCTGAATTTTCCAAGCTAAATCTCCTCTAGATGAGTCTGTAATGCCATGATTTGTGTGTTTGTTTTGTAGAATTCCTGGCAAAACCTACATGATAATAGCATTTTTGACAGTGGGAACTATGGGTTTGTCAAATACCTCTTTAGGATATCTGAATTATCCTACTCAAGTTATCTTCAAGTGCTGTAAACTGATTCCAGTTATGATAGGTGGGGTTTTTATCCAAGGTAAGTGTTAGTCTTGCTATTAGATGATTTTTTTAAAAATTCTGTCTTTGGGAGGCAGACATAGATGGAATCCTGTACTTTTTAAAATTCTGCTGGTAGAATTCTTCCTATAGGAGGAAAAATGAGAATTTCTGAAGCATCTTCTGGGAAAATGTACAATTATATTTAGATCAACAGAAAACATGGGGGAAAACATTCTACAGGTCACTTGCAAAACTTTGTTTTTACACAAGCTTTCTTAATTTTTAAGAAGTGTACGTTTGTTTTCTAAATTAAATCCCTTCATAAATGAAACAATTTCAATATTGAAATGGAAAACATGAGATGGAAAAAAAATTCCAACCATAAGCTGTGAAGAAAATCTTTACTCTTATTTGAAAAGATTAATTCATAAATTTTGATTAATTGTTTAATCAGAAATACACCTGATTTTGCATGTCTTTGGCTAGTCCTAAAATCATAGTGCATATTCCAATAAGAGAAAATGGAATATGGAGAAAAGTGGAAAAATATTGTAGTTATGTGAATAAATATACTTCAGTGTGTCTGGATTAGAAGGGTTAAGGATATTATAAAAGTTTGTGTTCTGTAAACAAAAATGTAGTCAGTAATGCTCCACATGGACAAGTATTATGGCACAAAATCTGGAATGCTGTGTTTCTGTAGGTAATTCTGGCCTTCTGTTCAAAAAACAGTTGAATTTTCAGAGGAGATTTCAGCTTTACATATGTACATGCCTACACAATATTTACCTTTTATTAGGAGTAATTTTTTATCATTTTAATGCAAAGTGACAAATATTTCCCTAAAGCTATATGAAACTTTTTATTGTGTTGTAATCTCAGAAGCTATTTTTTTAAATATTATTGTTAAAAAAATTCAGTTCAACAAAGTTCCCTTGGAAGCTTATATTCAAAGTTCAGCTTCTGAGCAAAGAATACGTATTTTAAACAAGATATACTAACTCTTGTTTTTTCATATCCTTACTCTCGTTTTCCATTCCCCTCCACAACCTGTCTCTCCCAAACTATAAGACAGTGTAGAGTTCTCAGAGTACCAAAGTTGTCTGTCAGTGTTTGGAATTGACTTCTTTCTGATCAGTAAAGGCAGACAAAATGTCTTGTATGAGGGAAAAGCATTAAGAAACATCTGAGCTGTCCTGAAGTTGCTAAGAGAATGCTTTGTCAGGGAGGATGGGCTTTGTGTCAGTGCTGTAACTACATACTCAAACCAAAGCTGATCACAAGAATCAGGTATTTCCCATTAGGGTCCTCCTCCCCTGTGGTAGGAATTTCTGTTGTAGAAGAAACTAAGTCTGGTTGTGAAAGACCAGAGCATTGAGTCTTCTGTTTAAGTAGAAGAATGACATTGGAACAATGTTTCCTTCGTCTTCTAGTCTGTTAACAGGATAAACATGAAATTCTGGGAGTACTAACAGTCCATTCCTGCCGTTTGTATTTTGTAGGAAAACGTTACAATATTGTAGATGTGTCTGCTGCCCTATGTATGAGCCTGGGATTAATATGGTTTACTTTAGCTGACAGCACAGTTGCACCAAACTTCAACTTGACAGGTAAAGACATATTATATTTCAGAGTTTAAAAAATGCTTGTTTTTTCCTACAATAAGCATTCCACAGAAGTTCTGAGTTGTTGTTGGAGTGCCTTCAGGTATCCTACTGAAAATGCATGTTTCATTGTAGCTTTGCTCTAGCAGAACTCTGTCTGTGGCAGGAGGCCTTTATTCAAAGTGTAAATTCTTAGGTTACTAAAATTTCTGGGAAGTGTATCTTCTTGGTTGAAATGTCTCATGTATTCTCAAGAAAGACTTATCCCAGTACATATTAAAATAAATATGATAAAATTCAGTTTGAACATTTTAAAATTTAAAAAGATTAGTTGTCTTTTCTAGTTAATTTTTTAAGTATTTTTCCATTTCAGAACCATTTACTTTATATTAACGGATGATCACGGTCAGATTTGCTGTAGTTTTTAGGTGGAGTTCTCACATTTTAACCTTTCAGTACTGTCTAAAATCAGAAGCAAAGCAAGGATTTTTATCTGCTTTGATTTAAAACTTAGTTGAATTTCTTTCTCAAATGATAACGGATAACTGAATTCCTGAGTTCATTGCAATGATTTGTGTAGAACTGTTTCCATACAAATTTCTTTCAGAACTAATTTGGGTCCAGGTTTTCCAATTGTTTTTACTCATGCGTTACATCCAATAAAACACTGCTGGTCTCGTCCGTGGCTTTGCTGCTGCTGCTTCTGCTCAGCACTGCCACAATGAGTGAAACAATTCTCCTCACACTCCAAACTGTGTAATTGGCATAAGATTAACATTTTCTTGTCCCCACATTTCTTCTCTCCATGTGCACTGGTGCTTCAGGTTCCAGGTAGCCTTTTCATCTCAGTCTGGTGCTGAACCATGCATTTGTCCAGTGGTGTGCCTGGGCCATTAAGCATGGCTGGAACCTGAATCAGGGTGGAGAATGCCCATGGAGACATTCATCTCTCACTTTACAGAGTGGAATTGCTGAGCTGGAGCTGTTATTATATCTTTGGACCAGAGCTGAATCCATGCAGATGAGATATCTATATTTTTAGCATTACCAATATTATTTATTTTATAATGTCTTTTCCATTGAGTTATACCTTTTCCAGTGCCTGATATTCTTGAATGATGAAGAGACCTGGAAGGTCTAGCCTTGGAAAGGAAATGGTTCTCAAACTGAAAACACTGGTTTAGAGTTCTTACCAAGAAAATACCACCTTAAACTTCATTTGCCTTAAAAATATTAAAATCTTCCACCTCTGACTGTAAGAACATAGGATTAAGAAAATAAAACACTGCTTGTTGCTAGTCTTCTGGTTTCTTCCCTGACATGATCTTTTAAGGAACTAAGACTAGAGCAGGTTTTGATTTGCATTTTGATTATTAGTATCTTCTGTAATGTTGTATACTTAGGAAAAGTGTTATTTCAACCTGCGTTCATCATTAAATACAACAGTCATGAAAATTTTTAGGTTGGGAAATGAACTGTGACTGACTAGAGTTATCAGTTTTTGTTATCAGAAAGCTGATTACAGTAGTGACTGTGTAGTGACTCCATTGTGAGAATAAATGGTAACCTAAAACCATGGAGTTTGTACCTGAACAGTAGGGTTGTTTTTTTTTAAATAATGTTTCAGTAATTAAACATTTCTACTGTCAATCCTTTTGAATTTGTTTTAGTGTCACATCTAACATTTCTATTTGCCTTTGTCAGGAAAAAAAAAAAAGTGGGATTAACTACTCTAAAAGAGTATTTTCTCTGGTTATTTGTCTTCATTAACTACAACTGATACTCTGTTGCTCTTGTTGCTACAAAAACTACAGCTGGCTTCTTTATAGCAGTGTCCAGATGTTCCCATCTAGCTTAGAGACACACGGTGCTCAGGGGTTAATTGGCAGAGGGAGAGTGGAGGTAGGCGCTTCTTTGTACTGGCTTAGTGAAATATTTTTGCTGACTTTTATAGGAGAGGCCTGGTTATTATTTTCTATTCCTTGGACTTTTTGCCAATATTTTGCAATGAATATTCTCAAGAATGTTTTTTTGTTTGTTTTAATAGGTGTGATCCTAATATCCCTTGCCCTCTGCGCAGATGCAGTTATAGGAAATGTACAGGAAAAAGCTATGAAGTTGCACAATGGCTCTAATTCAGAAATGGTAAGTACCACATTTGCAATTTTAAAAGAACATGTTTTATTGTAGGCAAGGGCTCCGTTGACAAAGCATGGGACTTAATGTGTTTTCTCTTGCTCATGGAAGGAAAAGCTCTTGGTGTACTTGGGGTGTTCTGTTTGTCTGAGGACTTCTGCTGATTTTTCTGTCTCATTTTTAACATTTTAAGGGTGCTGCTTTCTGCATGCAACTTCAAATACAAATACAGTATAGCTACAGAAACACTCATTCCTATCAACAATTCCTTTGTCTACCTGCAAGCCTAAGATCAATGTAGTGGTTTTTTGTATGATCATGCACTTAAACTCTGAAAAATACACCCTGTTCTTCTGGTATAGTTGGGCATGTGTTACGTGGAACATGTTGCTTTACTTTACTTGCTATACTTTATATTCTAGAGTGTGCTAGCACCTGGGAGGCAGGTTTTTTTAAATCTTTTGAAGTCTGTAAAACTCTGGGTAAATATTTTTGTTCTTGATTCAGTGAAATATAATTTTGATAACGTCTTGCTCAGTTTTTTTATATACTTACTTGGAATGCAGATTATCTGTTCATATGGTCTGAGGTTATTTTTCTTTTTAGACAAAACTTGTTTGAATTTAGCATATTTTTCTCTGAAGTTGAGTAAGTATAAGTAAATCCATTACTATAAAAGGCATGATATGAATATACCACAGGTAAAAAGTTACTGAAATTTGTTTTCTATATTTGACATATATTTGATATTTAACTAGAAAAATCTAATTTCTCATGAGAATAGCTTCATAAATGGAGAAGTTAAAAGGTATTTTCATTTAAGGCTAGAAGTGATTTAGGACTCAAGAAGTTTGAGCTACAAGTTTCTGGAAAGTGGAAGAATATATACCTAAAAGTGCCACTGTATTCTTGTTTATATTCTTGTACTTTTTCTTAGTGTTCACTGTTGACTGCTGCTGGGGGCAGAGATTTGGCTATGTGACCTGGTGCAGCCTTCTTTAGCTGTCATTTCCAAAATCCAAAACCAAAGTGCAATCTGTAGCTTTTTCTTGCCCACTTTGCCTTTGATAGTCATTGCTGCCTTACCTGCGAAACTCCTGCTGTCTCCAGGACTTCACTTTTTATTCTGCATTAGTCTGACAAATGTTGGTCCTCATATTGTATACTCATGCTACTTGTAGAGAATGAGTGTAATGGTTTAGGATATTAAGGTTTTGTTTGTGGTTCATACACTCCACTTCAGGATTTTTTTCAGAGAATTCAGTGCAGAAGTACAAGCAGAATTTTGGAAATCATTTTTCTATACTTGAGACTGTGGATAAAAATTGAATCTGAACTGGAGATCGTGTGGACAGTGATCTGGAAATAAAATTGAATAATAAAGGAACCTGTTATCCACAGGGTCTCTCTTACTCTGTCATATTTGGAAATTGCCCTGGATTTAAGCAATTGTGAAAAGAGAAAAGATGTTTTGTGGCTAAAATAGTAACCACTGTTCTGGAAGGTTTTACCTGATTTTGCCTTTTGTGTTATTTTATGGAAGTGACGTATATTACATTGCCTAACAAGGAAATAGCAATGTGGTGCTTATTCCTGGCTGTGAAAAGTGAAGCCTTTGGGTACTTAGGGAGACAAGCTGGATACAAGTGAAGAACTAGGGACTGACTTCTGTGTGTATAAAGTGTCAGGTAAAAGCTGTGAGGATTAGGTCTTTAAGTGTTTGAAAGCAGGTCTGCTCTTTAAACATGTCTGCATCCTTCTTTATTATAGAGCAGTGATAAATGATCTGTTGTCTAATGGAATTGCTGACAATTTTTAATAGATTTTTCTCAGGAACTGAGATATAACAAGACACTGAGTTTTGAAAGCATGATAGATCAGTATGCTCTAGCCAGTATTGTGTCGAGTAGTTCTGTTGACAAGGAAAGACTACCAAATGTTGCCCAAACAGCTGAATGCCTTCTGCTGCATGGATGGATTGACGGATGGACGGACAGTTCCAGTTTCTACTTCTGTTGGCTCAGTGTGGGAAAGGATAGATGAAGATTGTTTTGTTGCTCAATGCACCTATGAATTGAGTAAGGGTGCAGACAAAATAAAGAGCTTACCTGTTTCCTGAGTGTTCAGACCACTCAACTAGGCCAAAACTGGTCATATTTGAAAGTCCTGCGTGTTTTAACTATGATGTATGTGTGCCTTGCATGCGATGAAGTGACACAGATGAAACTTATGTGACACTTCTGGTGATTCTGTGCTACCCTGTACATATTTAAAGTAATGCGCGTGCTTACTGTGCTGGATAAGTAGCAGAAAATTAAATATGTGTAGTGTGTTCTTCAGACTATTAAATTGCATAGTTGTGGGAAGTTTTATTTAGGCTGTGGTATCCTGAACCTGAAGGATTTACCACAGTTGACACTGACCTCAGGATATTATTAACTGACAAGCTTTCCAAACTTTTTATGTTGTTGTGGGTAGGAAGAATGTGTCTAACACTTAATGTTGACTTTTCATTGTACGTCAAATATTATATAAATGCTAGTAAAAATATCATCAAACCCTTCAAATTCAGCTCTGAGTTGCTGAGCATATTAATAGGATCAAGTATCTGAAAGCATTTAATTTTGTCCTTTTGTATAGTACCACCTAGTAATTATTTTCTCTTACACTATTCTAGGTTTTGTATTCCTATTCAATAGGTTTTGTGTATATTTTATTTGGATTAACATGCACTAGTGGATTAAGCCCTGCAGTAACATTTTGCTCAAAGGTAGGTGTGAAGATTTCCCTTTTTCTATGAAGAACCTAATTGGAAAATCTTGCTCTGTATGATTCAGAAAATCTTACCACTTCTCTCTCTAAAGTTGTGTTTTCATCATGTAAACAGGTTGACTGCTATAATTCATACAGTAAGCAAGTTTTTCCAGTCTTTGATGTGTTAGATCGAGTAATGTTTTAAAAAGCAACAAAATCACAGGACCAGATTTATGAGCTTATAATTTCATTATTATTTTTCCATTATTTAACTAAAATTAAATAAGGATTTTTGCATGAATGCATTGTTGAACAGCTTATTATTGCTCAAGCAGTTGATTAAAGTCTGTAGTTTCATGTCATTTTGCAATACCTCAGGGTTTGTTTTACATTTTCCTAACCGGCTTTTTTTATTGTTGCAGCATCCAGTTCAGACTTATGGTTATGCATTCCTTTTCTCCCTGACTGGGTATTTTGGCATATCCTTTGTTCTAGCTTTGATTAAAATCTTCGGTGCCCTTCTCGCTGTAACAGGTATGAACAAATGATATTTTTACTGCCTTTGTATAAAAACAAAGTAATCCTATGCCATTATTTAGGACAGAGCTTTTGAGAATTGTTCTTACTCTGCCTTTTTTTCTGTTCTTTGTGCTGATTGATTTGTGTAGCATGGATCTTCACATGGTAGAATGTGTTTGAGATCTTCCTGATTCTTTTTGTGCCGCAGTTTCAACCGTGAAGAGCCTGGCAAGTGAATTTGTGCATACAGTCCGTGCCATGTTTTAGTGCAGAAGCAAACACTGTTCTCAGTGGAGAAGTTGAAATTGAATCACAGAGTCACTTGATTCAAAGAGAAACTTCAAAGACCATCTAGTTCCAACTCCCCTGCTATGGACAGGGACACTTTCCACTAGACCAGTTAGCTCAAAAGCACCATCCAACCTGGCCTTGAACACTTCCAGGGATAAGGCAGACACAGCTTCTCTGGACAATCTGTGTCTCACCACTCTGACACTGAAGAGTTTCTTCCTAATATCTCATCTAAAGCAGCCCTCTTTCAGTTTAAAGCCATTCCCCCTTGTCTTGTCACTACATGCCTTAGTAAAGAGTCCCTTTCCAGCTCGCTCTGATGCAGGCCCCTTTTAGGTACTGTGAGGTGCTATAGGGTCTCCCCAGAGCCTTCTCTTCTTCAGGCTGAACAATCCCAAGTCTCTCAGCCTGCATTCATAGGAAAACACAGAAAGGAAAAGACATGTATCAATTAAAATGTAAAAGGAAAAGTAACGATGTTCTAGAAAGGCATAGTAGGCAGTGATATCGTTTCTAAGCACATGAAACTACAAGCATTAATCACAAGGGCCTGGTGGGGGGGAAGGTGTAGCAAGATGTCATGTAGCTACTTGCCTTTCTTCTTCTCCTAAAAGACACCTGGTTTCTGTCAGGTGATGCTCTACTTCATTCACAGTAGTGGAAGGGGAAATACTTCATTGTTCTCTGACCTGAGGGTTGCATGCTCTGATTTCCTGTCAGTTATTTCCTCTGCAGCATATCTGTTTTGTATTTGATTTTAACCAAGTTCAGTAGCTCTGGAAATTGACCCAGAGGAGAGGATTGTTTCATGTATTAAAATACCTCTTTAAAAAAAAAAGTCTTACTGTACTAAAAAAAACTTTAAAAATGCCGTAGAATAGTAAACCTTTCCCCAGTTTTCTTATGCCTGACCTTGACAATTCTACCACTTGAGCCCTTTCTGTCTTGCCTGTAGCAATATGAAAATGTTTATTGTTCCTTGGAAGAACACCACATTCATTACTGTCCCTCCCAGCTCCCCCAACCACCCTCCCCCTTCTTGAGGGGAGTGGGGTGAAAGAGTTTAATGAAAATTGTATTTCTATTAGCAGAATGAGAAATTATCAGACTTAATTGGGAAAAAGAAGAAAAGGCACTTAATTTAGAAGGAAATGGTTACATAAATATTTTAATTAATAACTGATTTGAAAGAACAGAAATAATTGTAATTAGAAAAACTGAAGTAATTTAACCATTTTTTTAAATTATTCATTTGTAAACTGTTTTCTAATTAAAACTCAATTTTCTTTTTCATTCTTCTTTAATTTTTCATGTAATAGACAATCATTTTATTTGATGTGCATAAATTTCTTAAAATGTAAAAAGAAAATTATTACTAAAAGTTGAAGTTGGGGCAGATGTAGCAGTAGTGAAGGCTGTTTCTTCTACTGTAAAACACTCTTAAGTGAATATTTGTTTGTGGGGTAGAGTTGGGAAGGATGAAACTTGCTTTTCTAGCCAAAGCACTGTGGAAATACATCAGTAGTCATTGGTTCCTTTTCCCAGTGTGTTGCAGTAAGACTAATTTGGATGTAGTTACACAAATAGGACTTTGCATTATGGTATAGTTAAAGGTACTTCATGGCAAGCAAATATTTTCTGATAATAAAAAAAATATATTCTTTAGGTGCAGACCTATTGCAGCTGTACTGGGGTCTTTCTCCAGTGAGAACCCTCTGCCATCATATAGAATAACACTTTCTCAGCCCCTTAGTCTCCGTAGCTAAACTTGTGTGCCTGGCTGCATTCTTAGCTTTACTTAAAACATTTTCTACAACTTTCACTCATTTATTGATTTTTTTTCAGTGATAAACTACATAGGTTTCCTGATACAGTTTGCTAGTAATGCTTTATCCTTGTTCATTGCAGTTAGCATTGAAATTGTTCAAATAATTGCTGGAGCTATAGTTAATTTCAGAATAACCAAAGAGTTTATCTCTATTTTGGAAACAGGGTTGTGTTCTCCACTCCTCTTACTATTTGATTATTTTTAGTGAATGGATCACGTGTAGAAGAATGTCTTTTAGTGGTTTTGAGAGAAACTTCCTAATACAGTTACTGTAGTCAAACATCCTTGGTCTCTTAGGCTTCTAAGCAAAATTGTAATTCCCTGCAATGTTAGGGAAATTTTTAGTAACTTCAAAGAATTATGAGAAGATAATCCCATTCCACTCTCTAAAATTAGAGCGCAAAACACCACGGAGTTGTAATAACATGAGATGGAAACACAAGATATTTGACCTTTGGTCTTTGGTCTACATCCAAGCTTTAACAGATGAGTTTATATCATCAATTACTTGCATGTCACTCTCAGAGACTGTGGATTGATTAGCATGAAGTTATTAAATAGCAAGTCTTGTTCTGGAAATTTCCTTGCTGCAGCTAGTGTGACTGGAGATGGCACT
This sequence comes from Pyrgilauda ruficollis, assembly GCF_017590135.1. Taxonomy (NCBI): domain Eukaryota; kingdom Metazoa; phylum Chordata; class Aves; order Passeriformes; family Passeridae; genus Pyrgilauda; species Pyrgilauda ruficollis. The sequence goes on along the minus strand of NW_024524934.1, from coordinate 3,473,489 downwards.
ACTGACACAGTGTACTTGTTTCCAAAAATCACATGGTTCCAGTGCTGTTTTGCGCTGCACTGGTGCATCTGCAGTCTGTGTTTGCACCAAGGGTGTGATCGTCATTTTAGTGAAACAATTATTTAGTGAGGTTACCTGCTAAGCCTTTGTTATGTTCTTTTGTTGTAACTGAATTCTTAAAGAGGTTAATACTTGTTTTCCTCTGTAGTAACAACAGGAAGAAAAGCAATGTCCATTGTGCTTTCTTTTTTGTTCTTTGCGAAGCCATTCACGTTACAGTAAGTATTTATAGTTTTTAGTGGTTTACAAAGTATTTTATAAAAAATTATGTTCTTCATCATGGAGGTATAACAACACTTACTAATCATATTCAGGGTTTAATGCTTGTCTTTTTATATCCTCCTCAAATGCTGGCAATCTATTGTAAATATTGACTGGCTTGTTGATGCTAATCATGCTAGAGAAAAGAGTTTACATTTTTCTAAAGGTCTAGAAGACAACAAAGAAATTTAAGAAAAATCTCACATAATATCTAGTGCTTATGATACATAATAAGTTGTTTGGATACTTTCTTCGTGTTGGAAAATTTGTGTAAATGAAGGGATTTTCCATTATGGTATTGTTCCTGCTTTTATAATATATAATATATATATATTATGCTCAGATTTGAATTCTTAGCTAGCTCTTTTAAATAACTGTATTATCTTGATATATTAAATTGCCAAATGTTTGAGCTTGGGTTTATTCCCTTTTTTTAAATTTTAAGAAAGAGCTTACATTGAAAAATGCAGCTAAGTTTCTACTTTGATTTTAATTGCTTCAGGTTTGAAACAACTTAAAATTCTATTTTAATTCTATATACAAATTGATTTAAGAAAAAAGCTTGTGTGCAAATCCCAAATGGTATTTACCCCAGCTAAAAATATTGAGGCTTAAAAGAATGGAGAGCTGAATCTAAAATGTGCCTACATTGGGAAGTATGGATATAAGGCACTGAGTGAGAAAATGTTTTCAACCAGTAACAGACAGTATAACTCTCGTAACCATAGGAAGGAAAAACATACTAAAATCCCTCAGGATTATTTTATTGATATGGGAAAGAACAGATACTGTTTAGTTATTATTTAACTTATAAATGCATTTCAGTTAGCTCTCTAGCCAAGACAGGAATAAAGAAGCCTGGAAGCATAATAATAATAAAGACTCAGGGAAATTCTATCTCAGAGCCCACTGATTTTTGGGACATTTTTCTTCAACTGTTCTCTTCTTAATGTGAGGTTTCTTTAATCCACAAATATTGGTACATAATTGCTACAGATAAAGTGCTAATGGTAACTTTTTTCCTCTCCTCTGCCTCCTCTCTAGGTACGTGTGGTCAGGCTTACTGGTTGTGCTTGGTATATTTCTTAATGTTTACAGTAAGAATATGGACAAAATCAAACTGCCTTCACTGCTCGGTCTTTGGAAAAAAAATGTGGAAGAAAGAAAATCAAGGACGTTTTCACAAACTGTATAGACAGTGGTTCATGCCTTGTCTAGACTTTGACTTACTACTTTATTGGAACAGTCTTCAACTGATTCACTTTCCAAAGGGAATGTTATTAAAACCAAAGGAGCTGAAGGCATATTGTCTGCTTGCAGATTGCTATAAATGCACACTTTCGTGAGCCCTTTCTTCAGAGCACTTGAATTCATCACAAACGGTGTTGTAGGCCATTGTCGGATGGTTTTATCAGCAATGAAGGACAGCAGCTCCTGGCAAACTGCTGAGAAGCTGCACTCTAGTGGGACACAGTAGAAGACTAGTTTGGGCATTGTAATAATATTGGCCATGTGGCTGATCTGAAATTAGTGGTTCTTTGTTAATTGTCTAGGTGGGGTAATTTAAATGTAATACTGTACTAATCACCAACTAGTTGACCAAATTGTGAATTTAAAGGTGGAAAGTTTAGAATACAGTATGTTGTCACTCTTTTAGATTTTAAATAAAAATGTTGGGGTTTGTTTAAGTTATTGTTTAAATCATCACAGAATTTGATATTTATTGTAATAATTGAAATTTTTATTGAAATCCTAGTGTTACTCTTTTTGATTATTGCTTGCAAGTCACAAAACTGAGACTGAGTTTGTGCCATCAACACTCATGCTTTTGCTAGGGGGAAATGGTCTTTTAGGCCTGAATGGGGTGAGATGGAAACAGTGGTGTAAGAAACTGTTGAAAGTGAAATACATAATTCTTAGTGGCCTATGGCCCTCTCTGTCATAGTGGTATAAAAAGATGTGGAAGTTCTCCTTAAATTTATATCATCAAATCAAAATTCTTCAATTTCAGTATTGGGGTAAATAATAACAGCATCAGCTAATGTGATTTGAATATGTATTATGTCAGTCTGTGTGGTCTTCTGATGAAATTAAGAGGATTAGGGTACAGATTACAGTTTTCTTTCTTCAGTGACAGGAGGAGACAATGTGCTACCAGTCTGGTTTTTTCATCATGAATTTAGGAAGACTAAGTCCATTTATTGCTCTTTCTTTTATAGTCAACTTGCTTTTGAATCACTTGCCATCTCTTTCATTTTATATATTCAACAACAGCACTTTAAAAATACTAATCACCTTACAAATCATTGTTCTGATGTGGTCATGGTTTTTTTGTTATTGTGTCCCTTAGATGCATCTCGGTGTGTGTTCTTTCAACTTAGACAAAAATTAATTAGATAATAGAAATATATAGTCAGAAAGAACATACAAAGAATTAAAAAATCTCACAGGATGGCCTTCTGTCAAAAATACTAGTTGATGAAAGTATTCGAGTTATACAAAATGTTTTCCAGACACTTAGGAAGAATTGCTGTTCAAAGGAGCTTGTAATCAAAGCACAGACACAAAATGTGCCTTAAATTTTTCTTATTTATTTGATAGCTTGCATGTGCCATGTTAAATATGTTATGGAATAGAGCATGGAATAACAGCCAGCTGAGCATGATGGGATGAACAAGAGAAGAGCTGTGCTGACATAACTGCACTGTTCCCAGCACTGACACTTCTCTGGGGTGTCAGCAAAGCCTCTCAACACATATAAACCCACTGTTGCCAGACCGGGAGGATTTATTGCATGGAACTTTTGAGTTTTAAATTCCCAGCTGCTGCATGATTGATTGTGTCCTGGATGAGGTAGAGAGGTGAGAGTTTGATGAACAGATACACCTTGAAAGAGACATGACCTGCCATGCCTGTCCATTTTCATGTTGCAGCCAAAGTTTTATGGTAAGGTATAACAAAGCATTCCAGTTTCAAATTTGGTGTAAGAGTGCATTTGACCAAGTCAAGGGGATTGATAGACTTCTTTCCCTGTAATATTTATCAACTCTTACATTCCCTTGCATTCTTTTCACTAAATGGAGTTGGTCTTTCCAGTGAGGTTAAGATAATTTTACAGTCCTCATTCTGTGATCTGTAAACTCTGCCTGTTGCTAAATGTTATTAACCTTCAGGAGAACAAATTATGTGAAAGCTGCAATATATGCAGAAAGTCATAGTAAATGTAATTCGTTTGGCATCTGTTTTATTTAAATAGATGGAAAGTCAATCACTAAGTTTTTGACTAGAATTCAAATGTAGTATGTATGTTTCTGGATGGTTAATATGATCCAGTTTTGTTTCTATTGTCTATATTTGGAGAGAATAGTAATCACAATAATTTACTTTTAAATTTATTTTCTGTTGTATACAGGACTGAGTTAATGAGCTATCGTTAGGGGAAGTTTTGATTTATTTTTTAAATAATTTTCTTAACTGTAGAAGTGTATGTTTTGTTTTACTGGTATACTTCAAAATTATTTTTATATACAAATGGATATTGTAGATTTACTGTTAATAGCATAGATTTAAGAGTTAGCCTTTTATTTTTATAGGTGTGAGTCTAGTACTTGCCAATCAACAATATGTGCGTTAAAGAAAATTCACACACAAGTGAGAGTAGTTCATCATTTGCCACACATCATGGTCTGTGCAGTTTCATGCCTTCTTTAAGAAAACCTTCATTTCAATGAATTACTGTTTGTGGAGTTGTGGGGTTTTTTTAATAAGCTTCATGGTGCACGCAAGTTAGAAAACCTTACAAACCTGCAAGTGTTCTTACTACAGAATTTTGGGGTTGAGTCTTCTGTACTGTATATGTATGTTGGTTTTGTGTTGTCTATGAAATATGAATAAGCGTTTGTCCACAAAGTACCTGTAAATTATTTATTTTTTGTGTAAGAGCACTTATACTGGGGCACTGGTTAACCCTTCCCAATGCTGAAGGCTGGTTATAGTAACTTGCATTTTATAACTTATTGTTTCCTGAGCTCTGCAGTAGGCATGGTGAAACTATAGGAAAAACCAATCAATTCTCTCACCAGAAAATTTGTTATCTAAATATAATGTGAATTAATTGCTTCTTATTCTTGTGCTACACAACTTTTTCCTCTCTATAAAAAAAAAAAAAAAAAAAAAAAAAAATCTATGCTGTAGGAATTAGTTATAACAGCATTGAAATTCTCAGTAAAATTTAAGTCTGACCAGCATCTCCATTGATGTCAGCAATCTACCTCTGTGATACCTGCTTCTGCCTCCTTTGGATAGCTGAGGGAGCTCTGTTTTCCTAAATCAGCATGCATTTGCAGTTGCTTTCATATTACATTTTTGCATTTGTCTGGCACATTTCAGTAATGAAGTAATTGATTGTGTAGTGGATTTCTTCAGTATTTCAGTACTTCAATATCAGCAGAACTGCTGATTACACAGGTACCTGTGTGGGAATACAAGTGTGGAAGAACTAATGCCCTGCCCTCTAAACTTAGTGTTTCCTGATCTTGCATTAAACTGTTCTTCAACTTGTTTTAACTCTCCTGTGCTTTGAACTTACCAAACATTTTAAGCTAAAGCTTGGGCTTTATATCATTCCTACTTGTCTTCCTTACTTCCTTACTTGTCTTTCTTGCTTTTGGATGTGAAATCCTTTTTCAACATGCTCTTTTAATGCATTGTGGATTATTTCAGGTTTGTATTCCTGTATTTAAGGGCTTACATCACACTGTTGCAGGTTGGTCACATTCCAGATTTCCTGTTTGATATAATTTATAACCATCTGAGTGATTATTTTAAATCCTTTATTCCCCATGAAAAAAACCATTCATACTTCTCATTATTTTTGGAAAGGTCTTGATGAGTGCACATATGAGTTAACTCCTTGACCTCATTCCATCTTCCAAGAAAATCTCTCTTCTCCCTTGCCTGCCTGTGAGAACTAGAGGAAGAGGAAATAAATTATTTCAAGTGCTCTTTTTTTTTCCTTTAATAAGTGCCTTTCTCACTAACCTGGTGTGTCTTAATTGTTTCTTTTATTTCTGCCTCCCATGCTCCCAGGCACAAACAAGCCCCTCTCTCATGTTTGACTGCTGCTTGTTCAATCATGGAAACTTTTTGAGTTGTTTACTGTTCTGAAAAGAGGTATAAAATTGCGTGTATACTCTGGAGGGCAGGAAATAATAAGTAAACTTCACAAGTTAAGGAAGTAATTAAATGGATTAATACTTTTTTTCTGGAGGGATTTTATATATGGTTTAGTTAATAGCTCAGAATTTGTTAGTGGAAGGGGTTTTCTTTTACATTTCACCTGTTTAAAAGTCTTTATATTAATTTTAATATTTAATATAAAACTCCTGACATTTCAGCTTTTAGAGATTAATTTTACTCTTGCCTATGAGGCAGAAAAGCTCTGTCTCAATTTCAGAGATGTAGCATAAATGGTATCTTGCCCAAAGTTGCCTTGGTAAGTCTGATGAGCAAGGAATAGATGTTCATACCCTAAGTCCAATGTGCCCCGAGTCCAACAGAGCCCATCTGTACTTTAAATGAAATAGTACCAATGTAAGGTCAGTTTTCTTTTACCCCCAGCATCAGAGGTGTTAAATTGTTTCTGTTCCTTGTTCTGTACAAGTATCATTTAAAGGGAAAATTCTGCAGCCATAAAATAGCTCTTCTGCATTTTGTTTGAAGCTTTTTTGCATTGTCATTTTCTTGTTCATTTGTTGTTTTTTGTGAGCACTGCTGTGGAAGCAAACCAGACACAGTAGCAGTTTTAGGTGGCGCATAATATCCTTCACTTTAAGGTGACTGGTTCACCTTGCTACTAGTCAAAAGCTGCTGCCATGGGAAAACTGTGAGGAATTAAGCATAATGATGCATTGTGGGGTCTGTAGCACTTTGCCATTTGCTTGTAGAGAAGCAAAGACTTGCAATAAAGAATATTCATGCACAAATAGCTTAGAATACAATGCTGACTTAACATTTCTCTACACCTGGATTGTGCTATTATGCTACATTTTTTGATGTGTTAGTAATGTATTGCTTGTCTCTACTTTTGGTTATTTAGATGTTTTCTTTTTTAGATTTCTCAGTTTTATGCCTCATCTTCTTTTTTTTTTCCTTTTTTCCCTTTTTTTAAAGTACTTTTGTTTTAAGTGTAAAGTTTTACTTTGTAATTTTCATTACATATGTAGTGCTGTGTCCAGTTCTGGGCTCTCCAGCACAAGAGGGAAATGGGACTACAGGAGAGTCCAGCAAAGTGACAAGAAGATGATGGACTCGACCATCTCACCTGCGACGAAAGGCTGAGAGAGCTAGAATTTTTTCATCCTGGAGAAGGCTGGAGGGAATTCCATCAATGTGTACAAACACTGAAGGGAGGGCACAAAGATGGGGGAGCCATGTTTTTTTCAGCGAAGCCCAGAGACGGCACTGGGGCAGTGGGCACACACTGAAACGCAGGAGGTTCCCTCTGAATAGAGGGAATACTTGCTTACTGTGAAGGTGGTTGAGCACTGGCATGGATTGCCCAGAGGGGTTGGTAAGTCTCCATCATTGGATACATTCAAAGACTGTCTGAGTGTGGTCCTGGACAGCTGGCTGTGGGTGGCTTTGCTTTGGGCAGGGGAGGTTAGACCATATGACCTCCAAAGGCACTTTCCAGCCTCAGTCACTCTGTGATCTTTAATCTTGCTGTAATTGTCTATCTTCCACTTTTTCTCCTGTTTACAATTGTTAATAAATATGCTTAAAACAAGTATCTCTGAGTTGGCTACAGTGACTGCAGGAGCTGGCAAAGCCATGCTGAAGACACCTGATTAGTGTGGTTCTGGCTGCGCAGGGAGTACCTTCAGAGCAGGTGGGGAGAGGCACCTTCATTTGGTAACTGCTGCTCTGTGCAAAACAAGAGTATGTGACTGAGCAAATGCAAGGCACTTATAGAGAAAATTGATACTGTCAATATAGAAGGAGTTCAAAGTTGTTTTTTATTTTCTACATTTAGATCTTGCAAAGCTCTCTGCCGCTCTAGTGCGGCACCTGATCTGCAGATACACTGGAAGTGCTGCTACGCTGTTTGCTGCCTTCTTGTCAGCATTCTGCATGAACATGGACAGCTGTGGTAGATGCCCTCTCACTTGTTCAGAACCTGAATATAAACTCCACTTAAATACAGTTCTGTTGTAACAGGCATTAATGGCAGCAGATCTGTGCAAAAGTCCAGTACATAACAGGGTCTGCAAGAAACATGCACAAACTTTCTCGGGGGCTGCTGTGCTGGGGTACTGGTTTTAAACTAAAAGAGGGTAGATTTAGATTGGGTATAAGGAAGAAACTGTTTACAATGAGAGTGACAAACCAGTGGAACAGTTGCCCAGAGAGGTAGTAGACACCCCATTCCTGGAAACATTCAGGGTTATAAATTGGACAGGACTCTGAGCCACCTGATCTAATGGAAGGTGTTCCTGCTCACTGCAGAGGGCTAGACCAAGTGACTTTTAAAGGTCTCTTCAAAACCAAACTGTTCTATGTTGTCAAAGGCGATTTGAGGCCCCTGGAAGGCTTTAATGCATAAAGAGTTTGTATAGGCTTCAGGCAGCAACAAGCAGAATTTAAGCTCTTTAGGCTTTAACATGCCTTTAATCTTTTGTTGATTTAGCCTTAAGTTAGGATTATTTATTTTATGTACTATCCAAATTTTGATACTGGAAAATCTTTTTAGTGAGAAATACACTAAAAGTTGCCTTTAATCAGCAGTTCAAGCTAACAGCTGGTAGTGTTGTATACCTAGTTTACACTATCCTGTGCAGTGCAGCTTCTAGACAAAAAACTGAGTGAGTGCTTGGCCTCTTCAAATGAAGACTGTATTCTTGCTGTTAGGAAATATATAAAAGAAAATAAATTCTTTGTAACTTTGTAGATAAGAACTGGTTTAAAGGTAGCTAATCCTTACTTTGAGTCACACCTGATTTCCCTGGACTCCTTATTGTTAATAAATGGCTCATGCCTGGCTGTACAAGCTTGGCTTGCAGACTTCATCTTTCCTGGGATTAAAACAGCCTGAGATTAAGCTATCATGCTTGCATGCTTGCCAGGTCTGAGACCACTTATTGCCTGAAGCTTTTGGATCCCCAGGCACTTAGTTAAAGGCTGCTTGAATCGACCATCTTAGACTTGGTAAATATTGCATCGAAACACAGCTTCAATAGAATCTATTCTTTGATAGATGAGTGTTCGGGAGTTTTTCCAAGAAGTTGAAGCATAGGCTGTGTACAAATGATACATAGTTTGGCTTCTCAGTAAAAATGTCACTAGTGAAAAGAGCTAGCTTTCTTCCTACTGAGAGCTAAATTTGTGTAGAGAACAGGTGTAGCTGTGTATCAGAAAGGTGCAATGTGATATCTTTTACCAGATTATATTTCTGCACTGTGGTAGGAGAAAGAAAGGAATGAAAATGAAGAGGTGTTGGAGAGTAATAGTATTAATTCATGGCCATCCTACTTTTACATTGCGTAGTATTGAATGCAACAGATACAAAGCAGTTGTCAGTAATCAAACTAAGGCTCAGGACAGGGATTTTTCAAAGGAATTGAAGACAATTTAAATACTGTTGAGCCTTTACTACTTTACTGTTCTGAAAATATCAAATTCAAACACCACAGAAAAGAATCAGGCTACCCCTCTCTGTGGAAAGGTTCTCTTCCTGTCTATTGCAATCCACTGTGAAGACAGATTAATCTTAAATGTGTATCTTGCTTGATGTAGGTATGCTGAGACTTTGTGGTTGGAAAAAGGATGGCTTCTGTCAGTCATCTTCAGTGCAGGTCCTCCAAATCTGAGAATATCTGTGCAAAACTGAAAATGATTGAACCATGTTTGGTAGGTACACAGGTGGCCAAAGGGAGCTGTATATAATTTAGTGTGCAATTTATTCAATATGCTAGCTTTCTTCTTCTGGAGCTGTGGTTGTTTGATCAGACTAACTGTTCTCTTTCTACTAATGACTTAGAGTGTTAAAATGTGTTTTTTTTGAAAATGCAGATTTCACACAAGTGTGTTTTGCACAGTTTAGAGAGTTCAGATTAATTCTTTTTAATTAGTTTTATTTTTCCTAAATAGAATTTTGTGGTGCAGGGGATTATTTATAAGTAGTTTTCAATATTAGACTTTTATCCTCTGTTTCGTTTATTTATTGAGTAAAAACTGTCTGCATCTCTTCTTGTCCATGTTCATTTCTATTATTGAAATCTCTCTTCAAGAGTTTTGGTAACCTACATTATTTTCTCAGCATCATGTAGTAAATAATGGTACATGTCTGAAACTCATCACAACAGCAAATAAGATGGTGCATAGTGCATCATCCTTTCCAAACTGCCACAGCAGGGAGGCCTGGCAGTACATCCATTGCCTCTGTTATTTCTTGCAAAAAGCTTGATTTTTCTGCTCTTTGATGTTTTAAGGCAGCAACAGAAAAAGAGCTGAGGTAGCTGCATGGGGATGTGATCCTTTGGGAGAATGTTGTTTTATATTAGTCAGAGGTGCAACTCACACTGTATTGCTTGTGGCTTTATCTCCTAATTTGCTCCTCTACCCTTACCCTTTTCATTTTCTCATAACTGGAGAATACATTTAAAAACCTGGCATCCTAGTTACTAATTTTGTACTATGCAAGTGTTTTTTTTTAATAGTTTTGTATTCCTTTCACCATGACAACTATACCCTTATTGAATGTTCATTTTGTTCTCCTTTTGAGCATAAGATACCTGGACTATTTCTTTGTGCAAAGGTCTTGAATTATTAAAAATAAGGACCAGATCCCAAAAAATATGTAATTATTTTGCTCCTTAAAATGGATGATAGACAGCGAAGAGTTTATGTCCACAAATTCCTGTGATGTGAGATTCAGCAAAATTCCACGCAGTAGGAGCTGCCCATGTGTGCACACTTCTCACTGGAAAAACCCATAAATTATCTCATATGTATTAAGCATATAGGATGTTACTGTGGAATAGCTGACAGTATAAAATCACATTCTTCTATACCTTGCAGTAGCTTTGATGTGTCTGTACTTGGTTACATTTTGCAAAAAGCTGGAGAATATATGGGAGTGAGAAGAGGGATGGAGCCAATACTTCCTTGAATACATGTGTAGCCTCATAACCTCAGCAGTCTCTTTAGCAGAAAAAATTGTGAAAAATGACAGCAAAACCCCGCTGCTTGCAGTCTTTTAATGTCCAACTATCAAAACAGCAGTACCAGGATCCTGTGAGGTGGCCACTGCTGTATGGATGAACATTTTCCGTCTCTGCTAAACCAGTTAATATTATGTCTGAATTTATAACTGTTATACTATCCTACCAATAAATAAAACCAACATGTTTTTATATCAGGTGTAATTTCATTTCTGTTAATGTGTGAGCTACACCCTGACTCTCTTAACTACTTTATAGTCAATTGCAAATTTGTTTTGACAGTGAAATAACTGACACTTATGAGTCTAACTTAATTTCATCTCTTTGCCTCTGGAATTCTAGTATCCAAAAGCAAACCAAATTATTTACTTGCATTCGTTGCTCAGAAGTCTGTGTCTGGCACTACTGCATCTTATTTTTTAAACAATGTATTAATAAAGTTCTGTTCAGACACAACTCCCTGTTTCTCCACAGCTATCTGTGAAAATCATTATTGTTAGTTTGCAAGAAGTGTATTAACTACAAATTTGTTCAAATTCTATTGAATGTAGTGTATTGCACAGTGTATCTTGAAGCCTGTTGACACATGTGAGCTGCATGGACTGCAGATGTATTGTTATTTCACTGCAAGGAAACTGTTACTGCTACTTACATTTCAGAAGAGAATAGAATCTCATATCTTTGGGATCACCTGTTGAAGCAGAGGAGTTAGTTCTTCTGTTCTGCCAAAAAATAAAATCTTTCCTGAAGAAAAAGAAAGTATTTAAGGCCTTGCCTTGTAAATGGAGGACAGCACACTTGTATGACCTCATATGTTTAATATGCATGAAATGTGTGTGTTTTTGCAGAATAATGAACAACAATTAGTGGTTTTTAAAGAAACCATGTATACAAATTGAGACTAGAAGGAATTCTTGAAGAAAAGCAAAAACGTACAGATGGGATCAACCAAAATGAGATCAACCAGCTCCTCCCTGGGGCTGAGTTTCAGCAATTTAAACTCATTCAAACTCAACAGCCAAACTGGAGTAATCATGTGTATGATTTGGCTTGGGCTGAGGACAAATTTCATCTTTAGGAATAGGGAATATTTTGGTGGTAGAAAATTTAGGAACAACAAATGCTAAGGAAGAACAATTCAGTCTTACTGGAAATAATGTTTGATCTAAGACAAGATGTTGTATTTTTAGTTAAGTGCTGGAATAGATCTTTATCCAGTGACCAAGTTACCACACCAGTCATCTTGGCTTCTGGAGTCTCTTTCAGTTCCTTTCACTTGAGAAGGCTGATATGTAATGTTACAAGTTCATAGAGGAGGTTTAAATAAGAGGATGAAAAGATGGGCACTTTCCCACCACATTGTGGAACACAATTTACTTGGACAATTCTGTAGCTAGGAGAGAACTGAAATAAAAGAATTAGGTCTTCTATGTAGGTCTTCTATTAAAGGCTCATTGTATCTTACCAGTTTTACAGGACAAAATAGAATCAGCACAAAATATTCTTTCTAATTTTATGCTTTATAATATTTTACTAGCATTGTAGTTGGAGCATCAACAGCTGGGAATCTGATCTTCACATTCCTGTTACTCCTCCAAAATAAGGCTGACATAGCTGTTTAGCAGGGGTTCCAGAGTGGATTCTCAATGCGGAGAAATACCGGGGTTTTGTTTTACCTGTCCTTTTCAGATCTTGCCACTCTGAAAGTCCTCTAAAACAGCAAGTAAATGGGAGAAAAAACTGTCAAAATGCATACTTGTTTTCCTTTGATTTTGCCCTAGCCTTTTTTTTTTTTTTTTTTTGGAGTAAAGGTCTGCATGAGTGTCAGGATTTTTAAATTTTTAATGGTGCCTTCATTACGAATATTAAGTGCTCGTACTTAGTAGAGTTTCTTAATTGGCATTAATGTAGCAGGTTTTTAATAGTTTATCCTAAGGAGTCATGAGCTAAATTAAATTTGAGTTCACATTTTGATAATGTAAATGCAGAGAATATCAATTTTGTGGGGAGGTTATGACTATCCCCAGCCAGAACAACCCAGTTTATCACTTTACCCACCTACCCACCCTTCTATCCCAAACACCCCACATCTTTTACCTGCTTTGCATCCAGACATGCAAAGGGTAAAACACTGAAGGAAAAATGTATAGTGTTGTTTTAAAAATCTTTAATTTGAAGATCTAAAATGCCTCTCTGGCACTGAATAGTTACAGCTTCACGTCTCTGCAGACTGAGGTGAGGCTGAGGGCTTTAGTTACGTTCTCTTCTTTGTTCTCCATAGTTTCATAAATGGAATTTTAATTGAATTTTCTGTATTTACAGTGCTTGTCTTAGGGAGGTTATTTGAACCATGTAGCTTTGGCTGTTTGTGTTGGGGTAACACATACCCAGCTCTGCCTTGCAAACAGCCCTGTGGTGCAAAGTCACCTTTGTCATGGGAAGCAAACCAAACCAACAGGCAGTCAGCCACACGTGAAAAAATGACAATATATTTCTACCCACTTGAGAGGAAAAGAAAAGAGAGTGACTCTAATGTGGACCTGCTGGATCCCAGCCCAGTGCCTTTGTACCTTAACCTCTGTATTTCCCTTCCTTTGTCTTATTAATTATTTATTTTATTAATTTCATTAGCTTGACAACTGCTCTCATTCTGACTGATATAACATGAAAAAATGTAGTTTGAAAATACCTTCCAGGGCTGTTGTGGTGGCCCAGATAGGGCTGTGTCAGAGACCCCAATTCATTTTACAGCCTTTCAGTCCTCTGGATGCCACGTTTACTAACTAGACTCCCACAGGTTTCTCCACAGCAGGCAGAAGGGCAGATGAGCAAGAAGCATAGTCAGTACTTCAGCAAGTGTTTGGATACTTGATGGAGTTTCATCACGAAATGCTTCTGATGCAGTAACTTCCTTAGGCTACCTTAATTAGCACCTAGGCTTGCAACCTTCACTGTGCAAGGATGCTCTCTCAGCAGCAGGATAAAAACAGATCTCCCTCTCATCTTACTACAAAGGAAGCTGTGAGTCTCTTGGGCAATGTGACCTCAGAGCAAAGAGCTCCCATTGTCACCTGTGAGTTTTGGATTAAAAGGTTCCTGTATTCAACTTAATTTAGGGGAAATAATATTTGAATCTTGAAAGCATAGGTGTTCAGCAAGTAAAATTCAAAATGCCTTGACTAGTTACCATCAAGTACCCAACTCTTCCTGGATAAACACCAGGCTACAAATACATCACGAAAAAAATGGAAAATAATGTTGAATTATAAATATATTTGAGAAAATTGTACTGCACTGGCTAGCAATTAATTTTAAAAGAGGAGTTGAAATTGATCAAATGAATTGTTTGTTACTAATTATTTGCCTAGTGCTAGCTGTGATGTGAGACCTTGAGGGTGGGAATAAATTATCTTAATGAGGGATTAGGTTAAGGCATGTTATAAATTCTCATTTCAAGAGCTAACCCCACTATTAATATATTTGCCTATAACTGTGAATCTTCTTTAATAGCTGCCTGTCTTTTTTTGCACTGCATAAAATGTTCTTCTGTTTTTAAATCCATGTTCTGAAGAGGAAGTATTGGCCTCCCTGATTTTATCTTCAATAGAAAAAACTCAGAAATATCAGCAAGGAAAGAACAGTAATGTAGACTGTAAGTTATATTTCATTATGGAGAGAGAAATGTTCACATCCCAAGGATGAAGTACTAGATACCTTTTTGCATGAGCTGAACACATCCCTGCTTTCAGGAGCCCTGTTGTGTAGAGCATGAAACCTTACAGAGAGTTTTCCAAGTGAAATGAGCATGGAGAAAGGCAGATAAACTGTTTATACAACCTTGAAGGGGAAAGAGGAACAAGGAGGCATGTACTGCTTCCTGGTGAGAGTCAATAGCTGCCTCTTATGATCCAAAGGCTGTTCAGACTCATCATGGTTTGCCTCAGACAATTTAAGTAGCATAGATTTTAAATCCTATCTTCCTCCACTAAGCCTCTGTAGTCACATTATTAGCATACTTAATTATTATAACTGCTGTTAATAATTCATAGGAAATTCTGAGGTAAATCATAGGCAGATTGAAATGGGGACCATTTCTCTTTATGTTTTTGGGCAACATTTTGTGAGTCTAAAGGTTAACACAATCTAACAACCACATAATGATAAAACATTATGTTTTTCTCTCCCTGTGCCTTACCCATTTTCCTTAGTTGTCCTCAAAATACTTTTAAAAGAAAGGGTATGTTAGTATCTGTGTTCTTACAGGCAGGTCAGCACCCACAGTCACTCAGCAGGTCAATGTGGCAATGAACGCTCACACACCTCCCTGTGCCTCCTGTAAGTGCTCTTTTCCTTAGATACTACTTTGTCACAAGGCCATCAGTGCTGGCTGTTTTTCTAAGGTGGGAGTGGAGAAGCAGGAGGATGTGCTAGAAAGTCTTGCCTTTACATGAGCTTGGTTTGTTTCAGAATCAATTTAATTGGATTTCCTCTGTATTTTAAGGCATGATATAATACCTCAGTTTTGCAAGGGCTTTAGAGGACTTTTAAAAGAGATATTTTATTTCCCTTCTTTTTGACTTTTTAAATATACCCTGCTGGTTTTGAGTCATTACCTGTCTACCCCTTTCTGCAGCAATTGGTGTATAATTGCTTCAGCTCTGGAACACACAGGAGACAATACATTATCCATACTTACTGTCAGAGTTTTTGGGGGATGCTGTTCATCTCACTGGAAACAGAGCTGGGCCCTCTCTACTTTCAGAAATACTTTTTTCCAAGCACTGCCAAGCCCCTTGCTATTGAAATTCAGAACAATAGCAAACTTCCCAGTATTCATTATTCTATTCAGTCTCAATGCAGAAGCATCACTTGTGTGTTTGGTTTGTGCAGGAAAGATTCATCTCATTCTTGGGTCAGCTACCTTGTCAGCTCCACAAACACAAACACATGGACACACAGAGAGGGAAGAAAAAATGAGCTTCATATGCTTCATTCATGTCAGAACTCAACAACTTTAAGAGTGCAAATATTCTGCAGTCACTCATGAAAAGAAATTTTTAATAATAAATATCTAACAATTAATGGGCTGGTAGCTGCAGTTGTCTTCAGGGCATAATATCTAATTTCCTTGCAATGTTTCATATCCTTACTTTTCATGCTGCAACAGTCTATCATTAAAACCAAATGCAGGTTTCTATCACTTTTATTTATTTTTCAAATCAACTTATAAATCAGTGCCAGACCTTGTTACAGATGAGTTCCAATAAATTATCAGCTGTGGACAAATTTGGAATGTTAAACATTCTCTGCTTTTTCCTTTTTTTTTTCCCACTCCCTCATACTGTGCTCCTATGTCACTCTCTGAGACTGGAGCTCATGCAGGAGCTTTTTGAGGGGTTTTGCCCTCTTAAACAAGATGGAAACCTTGCTACATAATTATATGCTTTTAAAATAATGTAGAAATGTAAAAATGTTTGTTTCTTAAGTTAAAAAATACCTATGGAAACCATTTCACACAACCTGCAACAAAATTTACACCTCTTGACTTCAGTAAAATAGACATAGTTTCTCCTACTTCTAGCTGACAGGCAATTCCCAGAGCAACTTGTAGCCCTAATCTAACTCACATTAATACTTCTACCACAATGCTGTGTCATTTCCCTTCAGAAAAAGGTCAAAAATGCTATAGTGTGCTGATGCTAGCTTTTCCTTGGCTGGTTTGTCACTTCTAAATTGGATTGCTGTAATTAGCAGTGTATTGCTGGTTTTGATATGACTCTATCAGTTAAGTAAATTTTATTGCTAGTTTTACCAGCAGGCTGAGATATATCAAATGGTCTAAAGTGGCACAGCCTTGCATGGCTGATGGGAAGATCTGAATATAGTAATTAGCAAAATAACCTTTATAAACATTCTAGGTTCAATTAGCCGGAATGAACTCTGTAACATGTGAACATGTATGGAAGTAAAGATGCAACCAAAAAAATTCATTTACAGAAAACCCTCTCCAAAATGTTGTGTTCTCACAGACCTATTTTAGGTCTCCTCCATTCTGCTTGTTTTCTTCTTTTTTTTAAATCATTATGCTTCTTTTTTTCTTTCACATCTCTTGGGTTTTCAGAACTTTCCGTTTATTGTTATACATCATGGATTTCAATTCCCACAGACAGAGTATTATTCAGCTGATTTTATCTCCTTGAATTCAAGTAAACTTCAACCCATTCCAACCTTAAAGGGAATCAAGTGGAAATTACCCAGTATTCTTTTATTTTTTTAGTTTTAATTCTTTTTTTCTTTTGATAAAACCCCCTGTTATTAGACTCTACTGTTACTTTTTCAGGTGGTATTTCTGGTCATTATCTAATATTTACCTTGCTGGGTAAATTAGGTCACTTGATATATTGTTGAGTGACAGACAACATTAATCCTTAGCATAAAATAGGAAATCCTTGAAGAAAAACAGGAAGAATTTCTACACAATGTGGTTAGACCCGTGGCATGGACGAGAGCCAAAAGTGCAGATTATGCAGCAGTTTTAGACTTTAGACTTTCCATCTGAACTTTAAAAAAAATCTTGTAATTAGACAGTGCCAACTTTTGGCTTCATCTGAATGCAGTGAGAAAATCCTTGGTGTGTGTTTGAGGTCTCTTCTGATTCCTGCCTAATGAATCATTTCTAGTCTTTTTTATGCATCTCTTCTCAGGTACCTGCCATTATTTCAGTAAAGAAATTACTTTTTTCCCCTAAATTCTTCATTTAAATACATATCCTTGTAATCAGCCAGATGAAACTGCCTTATTCCTATGGCAAAGTAATTACATGTATGACTGGTTGCTTCTCCTTGTCCTTCAGATTAAATGCTCTTCAGGGCAAAGATGCTGTTGGTTTCATGGTCTGCCCTGCATCCACTGTCAGCACAACAGCAAGTGCACAAAGGAGCACAGGTACACCTGAGCCACATAATCTCCTTCTGATTAAAGATGTAACTTTTGCTGCTACACAGAAGCACCTGCTTTGTTCTGTTTATCAGTCCCCGTGAAAGACCGACAAGGAAAATCAAGGATGTCTTGAGTTGCAAAACATGCAAATCTGGGGACAGAGCAAAACTTGAACTTTGCTGCCCTGCCCTACTAAATTTCAGTCGGCCCCATTTACATGTTTGTGTGATACAAAAAACCTGTCTAGAGCAAGTACTGAACTGGGAATGTGCAATTCATAGCTTTCCTGGGGAGGTGTATTTTTAAATCTGGAGGAAGAGCAATTGATTTGATCCTTCCCCTTAATTCTATCTATGTGACAAAGTAATTGGGGTAAGAAGCAGAGACAACCTTTTCCATTCTTTGCAGTGAGTTTTTTGAGTTTATTTCAAAAGTATTTCATATTGCTGATAGAAGTGCACTTATATATCCATTAAAACCCTACAGGAGGTAAGCAACAGGAGAGATGTAACCACAAGAAATGGGGATGAATTTGTGCTTATAGAAGGATTTGGGCTCCTGAGTCAATATGAGGAAAAATTCCACCGACTTTTGTCACTCCTGCACTCAGGTGATGCCACTGAAGCTGCACAGGACTTGGATGTCTCATCAGTGGTTCTGCCTGTCAGCCAAATGTCTTTGCAGCATAACCTTGTCCTATGAGATGGTTCTGTTAGTCTAACACAGACATGTTGCACCTTAACCACAACACAGACAGATCAGTTGCACATCAAGAAAATAACCAGATTCCATTAGCTGTGATTCTGAATTGCCACCAGTTTGAATCCCAGATAATTTCAACAAGAAGTTTAAATTCATACTGAGATGCCTAGACTTAAACTGAGATCTAGCTCTGTGTGCCCAGTGTCACTGAAAAGCAGGGCAGATTTATTTATGTGTTTATACAGAAGGTGATTTCAGGAACCCAGACTGAAAATTAATAACTGATATGGATATTTTGTTTCTGAGAAAATTTTTTTCTCCATGTTCTAAACTCTCTGTGTTCTTTGCACTGTATAGACAAAGTTGCCTTGCAGTCTGACTACTGGGAAGCATGAATTGGGACTACAGCTTCTATCCACAGCTCTCCCATTGACTCCCCTTGGAGTTTAGGGCAAATCTCACTCTTTTCCCACCTACACTCTCTCAGATCCCACAACAGATTGTTGGGAATGTAATGTACCAGAATTGCTGTCAGGCCTAATTAATTTTCAGGGTGCTTGGAGTTGTTTGAATGAAAGGTGCTATAAAAGGGGTATAAAAGGTACCAACTTTATTATTATTGCTGTTGTTTTTTCACAGGAGCCCTGTCCATTGTTCTCAGGAGCAGCCTATGCCTGGTGGAAGATTGTTTTCCAATCTTTCTAGACATGAGCTCCACTAACATACAAACGAACAGGTCACACTATTCTTAAAGCAGAACTCTTTAGCATGTTAATGACATTCACACTGATGGCCCCTCAGTGCTCTGGAGAAATACAGGTTTTGCTTAGTACTTAATAAAAAAGGGCAGTCATAAAATATGTCACTTGAGGCCAATGAATATTGTCACTAGAGATAAAATGGAAGAGGAAAATGACATGGATTTATCTTTTCCTGGGTGTCAAGTGTGGCTTCCACTTGTGCTGGAACCTCCCTGTTACTGTAGCATTTATTCATGGCTACCCAGCAGAGGCATATATGAGGCTAAATTTTCAAGTGAAGTCTCAAAAAAAAGGGGTTAACTTCTGTTTCTGGGCACCTGAAATGACAGCCTTTATCCGTGGCTTAGAAAAGAGACCATAGTAAATATGGACTAATGTGGTGATGGACACTAGAAGCCATGGGATGGATCCATAGCCATCATATCCTGCCCTGAGGCCACCAGAGGACTGCTACAACTGATGTCATCCAAGGACTGGTCTCAAAGCTCTGGCTACGTAATTTGGTTCTCCTGTGCAAGATGAACATCTGGTCCTGCATATAAACAGGTGAGATCTTTTTACATTCATGGCCACAGTAATATGCAGTACTTCACAGCTTCAGGTATATTTTAGATGTGACAAGGGATGGGAAAATCTTCTGCTCCTTATTTCTTACAAAGCACAATTTACGGAACACTTTTTTGGATCAGAGATTCTACATGTCACTTACACGAGTTGTGGATGAGAGAAAAAAAATTTGCTTGAAGGGCTTCATCCACAGCCTAAAGAACTAAGCAGAAATCACTCTCCTTGATTCTCTTGGGCTTTGTACCAAGCCCTCAGTTAGGAATGACCCTTTATTGCTGAAAAAAAAAATTTGGTGGCAAGAAATGTATGCATGCCTTTAAAAACAGTCTTCTGTTAAAACATACTACATTAATTTTTCTCTGTCATTTTTAGTTGAGAAGCAAACAGCTTCAACAGGGTGCAGGAGTGCACAGCAGCATTACCCATATCCAGTGTTTGTTGCTTGCTACATTGTCCATTATAGCAAAGGTGAGTTGTTCCATAAGAGGAAGAAAAACACTTTAGGGCTTCCAGCAGCCAAGCAGAGAGATCAAGCAGAGCTCTGCACCAGCCAGAGGCTGTCCACATGCTGCTCCAGCCAGAAATGCTCTGTACACACACTGAAAATCATGGCAGGGATTTCAAGATGTCATGCTGACACTGATGTTGCCATTTTAAATTCAATCAATTAATATTCTAAAGAGGCAAAAACATTGCGGTAGTAGATTTACCGCTGCTGCCCTCATGGAGCTAAACATTATAACAAGTGCTGGTACTAAGTGGTTTTCTGAGTCCCATAAAGGTTAGATCATATCTTTGAGGATTTCATGCATTTCTTCTTTTTTTCTGATTAGTTCATTTTTATTATTTTTAGCTATAGTAAAGGAGTTTACCCAGAAGTGAATGAGAAAATGAAATTGAAAACCAGTTAATTGGTACTTTAATTGCACAGATACAGGCTTTGAAATTCCAGCAGCAAACTGAAGTTACAATATTTACAGGGAAAAGAGAAACAGAGATATTTCTTCACAGGCTTTTAATTGGAATCCTAATGAAATCACCTTGTGAAGGTGTGGGATGCCTGAAGCATGTACGTGATGGCAAAGGAGGTGACTCTGTGCATTAGCATTCACAAAGAGAACAGGCTGTGACATGGTTTAGGAACAGTCTATTCAAAGCTTCCCAGTTGTGGGGAAAGCAAACTTTGCCACTCCAAGAGCAGGAAGCTGAGCTTTCCAGTATATCTTTCTAGGCTTTCTCAGCAGTGGGTGGAAAAAGAGGGATTTATCCAAGAGGAAACAGTGGCTACAGGTAAGGACCCATGTGAGATGTGATGGGACTCTTCAGCTTTCATTCATGTGTTTACCCTTAGGAAAAATGGAGCACCAAGTAGATGTGCTCGGCTGATTTTCAGATGGAATGAAAAGCTGACACAGAACATGGCCTGTACCCAGCTCAGTACACAGGAGAGTTTTCCTGGGCTGTACAGCAATAACCTAGACCCAAATCAGGCTTCTCCTCCAAATCACCTTCCTGTTGCTCTCCATCAATCAAAGAGGAATAAGGGCCCAAACAACTAACACAAAATCAGTGTGGTTTGGGTACTCCTGAAAGTGTAAAATAATAACCACCATTTTCCACTTCCTAAGGATAGATAAGTCTAGGGTATGCCTGTATTCTTAGTCCACTGCAACTTTGGAAATGGCAGAAAAAGATTAGAACTTCTATTTTTCTGCCAGGGATTTTATGCAGGCTCCTATGAAATTGCTATTTCCTGGCTCCTATGAAATTGCTATTTCCATAGCTGTGATTGTACCAATAAGAGTACTAGTGTACTTACAAGAGTCAACCAGAATGAGACTAATTTGTTAATATTTGAAAAACTTGGCCTGGAATAAGGAATATTTGTGTCACATGGGAATCTACCTCTGAGGGAACAGTGGTATTTTGGTCAGCACTCTCAGGCTTTTTGCACCTACAATGAGCATCTGGTTATCAGTGATGTTGCCTGCCTAGCAGGCTTCCTCAGACTTAGCAGAACTGGCTTTGATGAACATTTTGAGACATTAAATGAGAGACATTAAATAAGGGAAACACCTGAAAACTCCCTATTTATCTGATTTTAACTCTCTTCTAGTGCATTGCTTGATCACAGAAATTTTCCATTCCTATTACAGAGACAAAGAAGGAGGAAGAAACTAACTTATCAGCCCAGCTGAAGATGAACACGACCTCACTCATTCATCAAACAGAACCAAAGTCGAGAAAACAGAGTCAGTAAATCCCATTTAATGATCTCTCACAAAAGCTCCTTTATTAATGTACCACTTTGAAATATAATTCAGTGCACCCCAAAGGCTCAATAAGCCACCAGGGCAGCAAAAATTTCTAAGAGAACCTCATGTTTTACCAAAACTACTAAAACAGTCCAAGGCTGCTAAGAACAATGACAGTAGCTAGTTGAAAGATCACTTTATGTTCTGGTGGCCAGTGAAAGGCTTCTATTAAACATTACATTGGCAGGGGAATCCAAGATGTGACACTACCCAGATATCTACTTCACTGCTAGACTAATAACATGAAATCTTAAGCAGGGCAAGAATTTTGTTTCATATGAAGGGTTAAATTCACTTTCAGGGGAAAGCACCAGTTTTTATATTGACATTTCAAGTCTTGTTTCTCATCCCTCATATCTTCTTTCCTTTGCAATATATCTTTTTTAAAATTCAACTTTCAACTAAAGATGCATGTGGGTTTTAGCTTCATGACAAATGAGCATTTAAGTTGAATTATTGCCATTATTTGCATTGTGCCCATCCCTGCTCTACCCAAACTCAGTAGGAGGCTGGTGAGAGCAAAGTACTGAGTTGTTTGGCATCAGCAAGGATTGTAAAGGCTTTTTGAATTCATGGAAGTACAAGACGCCATGCTTATGTAAGCTCTTATCCCAGAGTGAAGAGTAGGAGAAAGGAAAAAGAGTAGGAATATTTATATACGCTAGCAAGTGACATTTTGTGGCAAATTTTACTCAAGAGCTCATTCTCTTCCATTCTGGTCTTAACACATAGGCTAGACTAGACTAGACTAGACTAGACTAGACTAGACTAGAATAGAATAGAATAGAATAGAATAGAATAGAATAGAATAGAATAGAATAGAATAGAATAGAATAGAATAGAATAGAATAGAATAGAATAGAATAGAATAGAATAGAATAGAATAGAATAGAATAGAATAGAATAGAAATTTGGAAGGGACCCACAACAATCATCAAGTTCAAGCGCCTGCTGTAATAACACTCCATTCTTCTCTCTTTTCCTCCATATATACATATGGGTCATTTATATGATGTCCACATTCTCCAAGTAAACAAAAAATGTGCAAAATTTCAGACTATAGAATTTAATTACAAATTTAATGATACTAACTTTCAGACAGGGATGGGTTATCCATTTCATCAGCTAAGTAATGCACTTTTTGACGCACCTTTGATCTATTAATTTGCAAGTATTCTTCCACATTAAACTTACAGGCTGTCTTTCATTTGGGTAAATCCAATTGTGCAACTTCAGGGCATTTATTCATGAGTACCTTAGAAAAACTTTCTGAGAGCTAGCAAAGAAAAGTCAAAACCTTGTCTCTGAGAATAAAGCACTATGTATCTGGTTAGAGTATTCAGGATGTTCCACAATCAACATGATACTGTATTCAGGGGGGAAAAAAGACTAATTTTTACTTGTTGGGACAGATCCAAAACACACCAACATAAGAGGTCTGTTAACTTCACTGAGCTCTGGATGAAGCTTCCAGTCTAGCAGGAAGGATGCTGCTGTGCACTCCAACAGCAGTAGTAGCCCTGGCAGTTATCTTCGCCCCTAAACATATCCAAAAAGCAATTTAACGCACCAGCAGCAGTTGCCTATTAATCGGGCTAGAAAAAAAGGTAGCCTGGGAGGGTGGGTTTAAAAAGAGGAATGTGGCACTATTATGTATTGCTAGCAAAGTAAACAAGCAACATCAGTATAGTCATTTCCTAATTACGAGCTGTTTCATAAACTGTAAATGCTAACATGGGAGAGGTAAATCATAGCAATTTAATTAATAAAACACTTTAGACAATTAAATCCATATGTGCATGTCCTGGGGCACAACATCAATAATAGAAGCTTGCAGGCATATTTTGGAAATTTTATGCAATCCTTTGCAGATCTTGTAGTCAATAATTGGTACAAACTGGTTTTAACCCTTCCTTGCCCAGTCAGGAAAACTGAAAGGAATTGCTAATTACTATTATTATTATTGATTTCATTACTGTTATTTTGTGGCCCATTTTTCCATCCTATGTGCATATTTTTAAATTATTTATGTGGAGGCTACAAAATTAATCCGATTTCTTTCTTACATGTGTGTTAGCTTTCTACATAACATAATGAATTAACTGAATCCTGGGAAAGTAATAGACTTGTTTTTCTGGTCCACAGAGCTAAACCAAGATTTGCACATGTAGTTCAACTTTGGGCTCTGAAGTCTGAGTACAGTTTCTGAACAGGGACTTGAACTCTGGAGTTTAAGGATCTATCCATGAGCCAAGATATCTTACAGCTCTTGGAGACTCTAAGCACAGAGCTGAAAACTGATTTACAGCTAAAAGATGTTCATAGAGTTCCTCATGTGTGCAATAAGGCAGACTCATGCACAGGCTGTTATCCTGATACTTCAGAAGCCAGGCTGACAGCAATCCAGAAAAGAAACTAAAATCCTGTCTACGAAGAAAGTGCTGCTCATTAAGCCTGGAGAAGGAAATAGCATGGTTCCCATCCTTGCACTGGCTCCCAGCTAATTTCCAGTGTCCATGTAATGCTTTGTTCTTACAATTTCAGGCAATAATGAATCCAGCTCTGGCAACATCAAAGTGTGGTATGATCTTTGAATCACTATAACTGCATGTCCTCTGGGACAATGCAAATCACAAAGACTTTTAAAGCAATTAATGGATTCAGCCCCATTTACATCAAAGTTCCAGTTCTGATTTATGCACTGCCATGATAGCAGTGCTTCCTGGGGACAAGGCAGTTCACAAAGCCCCAGAAGCAGCATATAAATGCTGGGGACATCTTCAGTTAAGG
Source organism: Pyrgilauda ruficollis (assembly GCF_017590135.1). Lineage (NCBI taxonomy): Eukaryota > Metazoa > Chordata > Aves > Passeriformes > Passeridae > Pyrgilauda > Pyrgilauda ruficollis. The sequence goes on along the minus strand of NW_024524934.1, from coordinate 3,448,874 downwards.
GGATCTCACAGTGCGTAGTCTTCCAGTAGAGATCAAACAGATGTTCAGTTTCCAGGGAAAAAAGCCAAACCTTCAGAGAAACTCCGCTTTGAGTCAAACATGTAGTTTAAGCCCCTGAAGCTTAACTGCCTACTCACTGTAAACCTTAAATGTCCATCCACTTCCCAAAAAGAGACAAAGAAGAGATTTAATCTCAAAAAGGGAAGATTTGCCAAAGACTTAATGAAATCCACCAGGGATTTCACCATGTCTATTGCTGTCATATAAAAAAAAAAAATGGATGATGATTTTAAATTGTTGAACAGCTAAGTAAAGAGATGAATCAGTTGGTAAAGTGTCTTTGCTCTTTACTTATGAAGATAGTAGGGGGAAAAAATCCATTCTCTGAGAACACACTACCAATTACCATGAATGCCCTCTTTCCCTGAGTATTTGTTGTCTCGAATTGTGTTAAGAATTGTTATAACTTTTCTCTCAGCAGAAAATCAAGAGATTAAACATATGTCCTTCTTCCTGATCTGTAACACATGATATTTCCAGTGCCTGTTGTTATGCGTAGGGTCAGAATTTCATACACTTCAACCTGCAGAGCATTTGAGGCTTTCTGAGAGAGTAAAGTAAGTATGACTCACTGGTGCTGTTACTGATAATGATGCAAAAATGTTTGTCTGTTTGTAAGGAGAGAAAAAATCAAGAACCTTCTGGAAATGTGGACTAACGAGCCTAAGAAATTTAAAAATTTCAGTGTTCGATTGCAAATCATTATAAATTGAAGCTTAGTTTTTTCAAATTCCTCTTTAATTATTATTATTCAGTTATTTGGTAATTCAACAGAGCATACCAGAGCAGTTCTATTTTAAACTGTGAGGGCACTTGTGGGATGAAATTCTGACAAAATTCTGACAAAAGGGATGTTGGTTGTAACTATGTGGGCCATTATCAAGTAAATTGCCAATATATAATAATGACTATTTGTTTTTTGGTTTTATTTATAATTGGGTTTTTTACCCTGTAGAACACAGTAAAGCTCTTCTGGCTCATGCATGCTTTCACAGCGTGGAGTGATATCAAAATGAATAATGTTGAGGTGGTTACTGGCAAAGCATTACGGGGAATGTGTTTGTTTGGCAGCATTTATATGTAAATCCTGCTCCAGTTCATCGAGATGTTAAGCAATTTCAGAGCCATGCTGCACTGCCTTACTTCCTTTTCACAGGAGTTTCTTCTGTTACACTGCTTTGATTCCTGATATAGGCTGGCCTCCTTCCTCGGATGAGAAGTGAGCAAATGCCCCCACCACACTTCAAGTCCCATTGCTCAGCTGGGCTGGTACATGTTGCCTCTGATAACACTGCTGTTGACTCCTGCTGCCCCAGGACTGTCTTGGCATCTGAGGATAATTTTCCCATCATTTTTTTGGTGACTCGGTACTCCTTTACTGCAGAAAATCTTGATTGAAAGGGGAAAGCAGGCATTCAGTGTTCTGAACTGGCACCCCTGTTGGCTGTCTCCTTTCCCCACATTGGAGCTGTGAGAGAGCTGAGACATCACCTTGTGTAGCATGGTCCCTAGTGGGGTTCTGCAGGGCTCCATCCTCAGCCCTGTGCTCTTTGAGCTCTTCATAAAACAATTTGGATGTGGGACTTGAAGAAATACTAAGTTTGCAGATAATACTAAATTGGAGGAGCTGTCAACTTCCTCAAGGGCAGAGAGGTCCTGCAAAGACACCTCGACAATTGAGAGAACTGGGCAATCCCCAGCTGCATGAAATTCCACAAGGGAAGGTGACAGATTCTGCACTTGGGGCAGAACCCTGAACATACAGACAGACTGGGGAATGAGAGGCTGGAATGCAGCGCCATGGAAAGGGACCTGGGGGTCCTGCTCGATGGCAAGTTGAACATGAGCCAGCAGTGCCCTGGCAGCCAGGAGGGCCAACCCTGTCCTGGGGGACATCAGGCACAGCATGGCCAGCGGGCAAGGGAGGGGATTGTCCTGCTCTGCTCTGAGCTGGGGCAGCCTCACCTCCTATTGTGGCACCAGTTTTGGGTGCCACAATATAAAAGGATATAAATCTGTTAGAGAGGGTCCAAAGGAGGGCTAAAAGGTGGTGAAGGATCTGGAGGGAAAACCTCACAAGGAGCAACTGAGGTAATTTAAATTGCCTTCAATTTTTTTTGAGTCTGAGGTGCAGCAGCAAACCATGCCATGTGATTTAATTCCTGATAGGCAGACCATGTGAAAGACAAGCCTCACTGTGAGATGTGGCCTACAGAATGCTGCTGCCATCAAGGTGGCACCTTCTGCTCTGTGCCTAAAAAAAGCAGTAAAACTCTCAAACAAGGATGATGTTGGTCTTTTTATACTGCACGAGCCTGCTTTCATCCTGTCTAGAAAAGATATTGGTTAAACAGTAGTTGTTACTGGCAGTCAGATATGCTCACCTGCAAAGAGTAGGCCTGGACAGCCAAAGGGAGGCCATTGCAAGGGAGGTGGTCAGAGGTTACCTCAGGGATGGAATATTGTCCTTCCAGACCGGATTCCCTCCTGTTGTCATCAAACTGAGGTAGAATCTTACAGGTGTTCCAGATGTCAAGTATTTCTGTGGGCTCTGTCAGGGAATGGAGACACCAATTGGTGGGATATAATCATCATCATCATCATCTTCATCATCATTATTGTCATAAAATATTGGTGTTATTATAGTAATAGTTAGTATAACAATGACACTAGCAACCACAAAAAAAAAAAAAAAAAGGAAAAAAAAAGTCCTCACTGATGCTTTCAAACAAAGTTTTCTGGCCAGATCATTGAGATTTAGAAAACACTGGGAGTGTTTAGTACATATGCTTAATTTTGAGGGACACATTTGTTTACTAAAAGGAAGGAATCATACTGTCATTACTAGAGAAAGAAAGTGGTGTGAATCCCAACAGCTCCCTGATATATCCAAAAGTGATTGCAGTCAAAAACTAAACATAGTCTATTTCTCTCTGTAATAACAGGAGGGTTATTAAAAATATTATTGCATTGTGAGATTGCAATGATCCATTGTCAAAATTCAATGTTTTTTTCTCTCTTCATTTAGTAATAATAAAAATATTTTTTCAGGACATTGTATGACATCATGGGGATTTTTTTTTGTAATAATAGCTACATGGGTTTAGATATCTCCCCAGTAAATTATAATTTAATTTTCAGCTATTTAAAGGTCACTCTGAATAATATATATGTTGCTTAATAATCAGGTAAAATAAAGGCACCTTTCAGGAGTGTAGGCTAATAGCAGTATTGTCTTTGCACAGGCCCTTATTGTTTTCATTTGTTGTATGATCAATGAAGGAAGAGAGAAGTTCTCCTCACACACCCGAGCCAGATCTTCAGTCTTTCTTTCTTTATCTTTTTAATGGGAGGAACAAAAACCTTTTCACAATCAGCAGTAATCTCTCCAAAGGTCTTTTAATTTAAAAAGTCATAAGTGTTAATTAGCTATTATTAAGTGCCCCCTGTATAAATTAACGTGATTGATGAAAAAATTAAGGGTAATGAAAAATGTAGCAATGCATGTATTTTTAAGAGACTATATTAAAGATGAAAGTCCCCAAAGACAGAAACTAAGGCCTGCTGCACCCGTGCCCTGCCTCTATTAGTATTAGTAATAAAAAATATATAGATATATATCTCAGGAATGCACATGGATGTGTTTGCTATACCAGTTTTAATATACTTCTCACTTCACTGAACTTTTAATACCTCTTTGCCACAAAGGCTTATTCCAGTGTGATGTACTGTCCAAATTCTATTTGTTTTGTGGACCAAAATGAGCTCCTTTGAAACTGGAAACTGAGATACAGAGTTAGAATGAAAAGAGAACTGTACTAACTGAATGACTGGTTTTCTCTTAATTTTGCATATACCTCAGTAGGGCACTAAGTATTTTACAAAACAAGTTCTTGTTTTGTCTGTTATCAGAATAAAAAAAATCAACAAACAAACAAAATTAATGGTTTTTTTCCTCCACACTGCTGATGTTCTTTTCTGTTATAAAGAGTTTATAACTTCAGTGGGTTCTGCCACCTATTTGTCTACATGAAGTTGATTGAATCATTGTTTGTTTTAACAGCATTTCACAAGAAACCGTTTAGAAATGGCCACAGCAACTGCACTTCTAAAGATATTTTCCAGTGAAAACCATTTGAATAAATGATATCAAATCTGGATATTTTATTTGTCTTCTTCTCAACTACCCAGAAAATATTACTACCATCATGTAGTCACCAGTGTACTTGCATTTCTGGCCTCACATGAAATCATTACCATAATGGGACCTACACTACATTAATACCCCTTAAGAAATAGTTCCCACCAAAAACCAGGCTGGCACTACAAAGAGAAGGGCTAGGAGAAATTTATTACTAGCCTTCTTACATGCTATAAACTCAGAATCCCTCTCAAAGAGAGAGGGACTTAACCCTAGACTATGGGGTTCCACTGAGGTGTGTGAGCAGTCAGAAGTTTCATGATCTGCAGCTGTGAAAATGCCTGGCTTTCTATGCCATCATGTCATGTATTGTGGCTGTCATACCTGCATCACATCCTCCTGTTGCCTGGTCAGCAGGCTGCGGGGCTGTGAACCTGTGGGTTGTGAGCTGGCTGGCCAGACCAGGGATTCTGCATGGCTAAATTGGTTTGTGTTTTCTGGCTCTGGGTAGCCTGCAAAGTGTCCAATCTCTCACGAGCATGTAGCCCCCCAAAAATGGCTTCAGAGGGTTCATGAAGTCTCCTTCCCTCAACCCAGACCCCAGAAATTATTATGTAGAACTAACATGTGAGTAACTCTGTAACCCTACCTGATGAATCCAAAGCTGAATGTGATTCAAGGCATTGGATGGTCATGAACAGCCCAAGCTTTTAAGCCTGTTCTCCTTATTTTGTTTTGTCTGTAGCTTCTTCACCCCAATTCTGCATCTTGTTAACTAAACTAAATGGCATTTAAACTGCACTGTTCTACAGACTGTGAGCCGTGTAAGTTCAGACTAACATGTACGGTTTAGAAACCACCATAACTTATATGTATATAACATATGATATTGGATCTGTCCAACACCTTCCAATATGAGACCATATTTTTCATTTGCACATCACATTTTTCATTTAATTAATTAAGTAATTGTAATGAAATCATTTTTCAGGGCAAGAATCTGTCTCACTAATAGTTTTAAAGCAAAAAGGGCTAAATATTTTTGAGAGAAAATGTGGTTTTCTGGTTCTAATAAAAGAATCTTGCAGTTATTCGTTGATTATATGCCCCACATTTTATGCTCTAGTGCAGAAGTTGGAAAGTGGGAAGAACATACTAGATATATGCCTTTAGCACAAATTTGATCAAATCTCAAATCTCTATAAACCCTCTGTGAAGTCTGCTGTCAAGAATTGGAAAGATTTTGACAGCTGAAGCCTCTGAGGAGACTGACTGCATTAAGCAGCCCCATGCAATGAGCAAGGTGCACGTGCACTGCTCCCAGAGGGCTGGGCATTCTTTAGCCAAGAGCTCCAGGGGAGAAGAAAAAAAAATTATCTCAACACACTAGAAAAGGAGAAAAGACCAAAAGTACAGCTATATTAAGTCAGATCAAAAGATCATCTAATCCAATACCTTTTTTCTGAAGGCGATAAATAGTAGATGCATAAGGAAAAGTATAAGAATAAAGTAAGTCTTAAACAATAGTAGCCTTGAATATACTTCAGTTTGCTGAAAATTTGCAACTCTGGGACTTCTAGAGTCAGAGGAAGTTTCTGTTTATGAAATTATCATCAGATTTCTCCTCAATGAGCCTGTCCAGTCCTGGACTCCATGTGAACCTCAAGCTTCCACAGTACAGAAAGAATTGTTATGAAAAACGCTCCTTCCTTTGCTTTGAATTTATTCCTATTCCTTTAATATCCCAATAGCTGTTGTATTGGAAACCTGTCTATGGTTTTAACTTTCATTCTGCACAAACAGAACCTGAGTCTAGTGAAAACCCAAAAATGAACTTATGATGTTCTTCTAATGCATAATAATGTATGGAAGTGGTGTTTCACTTGTAACAAATCTCTGCCTTCAAGATTAAGACCTATGCAGAACCATAGAATCATTTAGACTAGAAAGGACCTATGTGGTGGAAAGGTTTAACCCTAGCACAAAGCAGGTCCAACAAGGTGCTCAGAGACTTGGCTTGGCAAGTTTGGAATATCACCAAAGATGAAGGGTGTGCAGCCTCTCTGGTAACGTGTTCCAACATTTGACTGCTCTCATTGTGAACATTTCTTTTCTAATATCTAAACAGAATTTTTCTTATTGCAGCTTGGTCCCACTGCCCATCGTCCTTTAAGTATGAATAGTGCTTATGCTTTCTTAGATGGTAGCAGACAGAAATAAAATCTCGTCTAAAACATCCTCTTTCCAAGTGAAATTGTCTAGAGAGCTCCTCAGCCACCTCTCATATATCCTGTGTTTCCACCTCCAACCATCTCGTTGGCCCTGCACTGAACTCATATCAGGATGAGAATGTCCTTTTTGTAGTGGGAAGACCAAAACTGAACACAGTGCTCAAGATGCAGTCTCATGGGTAATTATAGGGACATGTTCATTATTTTGCCTTCCAAGTAGTGTCCCAGGGACCCCAGACCCCTAGACAAAGGTTTTATATTTGTTTTTAGTAACAGGCATGGAATGAGAACACTGGGGAAAAGTTATTAGTGCACTGGAAAAAGTAACTGGAGGCCAGTTTGCAAGAACAGAGCAGCCCCTAAGCCTCATCTGGTATTAACAATCACAGCCATATTCAAGCCTATGAAAGCATGCAAATTTATATTACCTGAGAAGGTGATGTGCTGCCAAAGCCACGGAAGCATTCTAAAGCCAGTCACAGAAACTCTGTTTCTTTTTCTCAGTGACCCCAGAACAGAGTAAATTCTTATTGATTTTCATTTAAATGTAGAAGAAAATAATCTCTGAAGATCTAGTAGATCCGCTGACTTGGAGAAAAGTCCACCACACCAGCAGAAAGATTCCCAGAGATTTAAGTGGACTACATTTGAGTTTTTCATTAAAATTATACTCAGTTATCAGGTACTATTATTCCTCATAATCTACAGCACAAGAAGTCACTCTGGCACGGATGCCACCTATCTGCACAGAGCCTCAATTATTCAAGAACAAAGTCCTTTTGAACTTTCTTTAATATGGAAAATAAATCTATCAAATCAGCAACCCAACATTTACAAACTAGAAAGGTATTTTTCTTTACTAGAAACCTGTACAAATTTCTATCCACTTCAGTAAAATCAAAGAATGCTTTCAATTGCATAAGGCCTTACTTTATAAAAAAGAATACCCTTGGATTGTGTTTAAATATGTACAAAAAAATCTGCAAATTTTGTGCCTCTCTATACTATAAATTACTCCTCCATCATAATGCCATCCTGTCCAAGCACACTAATCAAATCTCTTCCCTGTCACTAGAATTATTACATTTTAACAAGCACAGGATTTAATCATCAGTGCAGGCTTTTCACGCATTTGCTTCATTCAGGTCTTGACAGCAAACCTTTACTCATGAGTTGTCCTTACAGTGGTGGTTTGATTACCATTTTGACTATTCATGTGAGAAATACTTTCCTGTGTCAGGCCTTTAATTAGCTGAATGCTTTCAGAGATATTTCTATAAACTGCATTTTCTCTGTGAACCATGGTATCCTTTCTCCCTCCCTAATGTTAATGACTTGGGCAGGTATGTATTTGCCTGATGTATCAATCACTTTCTCCTCACTTTCTACACATATATCATCTTTCTGATTGCTTCTCATGAATTTTAAGAAGCTCCTTTGATAGAAAAGACCTTGGCATTTGTATTGCCAGATAGGATGGCATATCAAGTATAATTTAATATTTTGTGACTGAAATACAGGGCACTGCCCAGCTAAAACATTAGCCCACATTGTTCTCAGACTTGCCATCTGTTCTGCTTCTTCATCTTTCTGATGCCCTCCCATGGCTTCTGCAGCTTGGAGGTCATCTGTGCACGTTCACAGGTCTCCATCAGCATCCAGGAGTGACTACAGATGTTGCTAATGCAATCTCTTTAATTAGATAAGTAGCTGTTCACTGGCAGAATATGCTGCGCCTGTGACTAACAATGACTTTCTGTAATATATTAATCTATTCCTGTTAGAAACTTGAGGTGAAAAAGGACAAGGAACTTATAAAATTTGATGAACTGTCTAAATTCACTTGTTTTATTTAAAATGCTCTGTTTTCTATATAAACTGATGGATAATCAAAAGTTAAAACTCATCTGCAATACCCGGGATGTCCTGCAGCCAAATGTTTGTTTAGAAACATTTTTGTTCTGTGTCGTATATTCAAGGAAGACCAGTCTTACGAGATTTCATAGGTTGTGTAAGGATTAAAAGTCCCACATCAGAGCCTGAAGAGTGGTCACACTACAGCTGCTTTTCCAGTAACTCAGATGAGTAACTCAGTTCAGTGGACTTTGCAGGAAAGCAGCCAAGTGAGACACTGCAAATTAAATCCTGCTAATTCAATGTTGCAACAGTAATATCTATAGAAGGCTGAAATGGAAGCTGGGGAGGTAACTTGTAAGGCTCTGATAGATTAGTCAGGGCTTACCTGTCATCGTGTTTAAGTTAGAGGGTGGAATGCTAACTAAAAGAAAGTAAGTTCAACAAGGAAATTCCTATTGTGTTCTGCTCCATTTCTCATTGAACCCCTGTGATACATCATATTGCAATAAATTCTGACAAGTGATGAAGAATCTGAGTTCTCAAGCTCATCCAGGGATTATTCTCCATTTTTCACCTTCAGGGAAATTTAATTTGTTTGCTTATAAAATATTTATTTTATATTCAAGTGTTATTCACAGTTTCAAATGTAAAACATTCAAACCCTATTTGGTTTGGGGGAAGGGGAAAGTGGATCCAGTTTTCACATCCAGATAATGATGCTGTTTTTTCTCTATTGGATCAAGTTTCGAAAAGGGCTGGGTTTCCACACCCTTGGAATTTTTTTCTTTCAGTGAGATTGTGAGCAAAAAAGGCAGAAACTTAAAAATAAACAAACAAAACACTTTGGGTCACAGAACTCATATTTGCTCATTTCTATAATGCCTGCCAAGATTAAGAAAAGGCTACACAATTTCTGTAAGATATCTCAAATAGCAAGGGGAATGCAGACTCTTTTTTCCTGGCATGAAAAAGGCCTAAGCAAACAAGGGAAAAGGGGATTGCAAATGAGGATTTGCAGAATTGTACCCAAACTCTAGACAACGCAAAATATCTAAGTAATGAAATTAATTTTCCAATGCAAGTATTTCTATTTTACTGCTACCACTGTTCCTAGTGAGGATTTGAGGTCATCTCCAGCAGACTGGTCAGTCCATACCCTCAGATCAGAAACAACTTCATCAGATTCCAAATCCACCCCTGGGTATTGCAGATCATATGGGAAACAAGATAATTGAATGTTCTGAGAAACCTAGAAGCTGATTCAAGCAACTGCCCTAGATAAGCCTGGTAGGTGAAACAAGGAGAGAATTTTAGCCTTAACTCTGAATATCCCTGCATTCACCATTCATACAGGCAATACTTCACTAGGCAACTACAGCCTTGGGAATGCAGGGGGCAGTCTCCACTAATGTTATGAGTCCTGTGATATTAAGAAATCTCCACTGGCTCAATGAATCAAGTTCTGTCACTTCATAAGCCACCTCAGTAACACTAGGGGGTTGCTCTGGTATTACCCCCTTAATACCAGCAACTACAAGACAGAAAAAAATTCAATATTTTTCTCTTGTTGTTACTCCTGCTTCACATACGCATATCCTTCTACTACTAACTGCAATTGTACCACCTTAAGACACAGGTTTACACACCTACAACACAAAACATACAAATGGGATGTTTGTACCCAAAAACGAAGGGGCCTTAGAGCTGTGACTTCCACTCTTGTCAAGTTCAATTTCAAACAGCTTCCAGAAGTTCTTGAGACACAGATATGTTTTTCCACTCTATGTCTTCTTAAAAAGCATTGGAAAGCTCAGCTGTATGAGGGAAAAGCATCACAACTGTCTTGCTAAAGGATAAAAACAGCAAACCACACTGCCAACTGAAAGCCACTCCCTGTCAATAAAGCAGTTTTACAGCAAAAACATTTAATTTTATTTTGTTTTTCATTTAGTGCCATCAAGTCCTAGCTGTCTTCAGGAAAAGAATGAATTTGACAGTTTCATGTTGACTCTTACATTTTCCATTACTGACTCTTTTCATCTCTGTCCTAGAGCAAAAATACATTTCCCTTTTTAAGCTTTTGATGATAAAAATCTCATCTGTAACCTCATAAATGATCCTTTATTATCTATATTAATAATGAATAAATGTCTGTTGAATACCCCTGATCCTTTGCATTAATAGTGCCAGATGTATTATAGATAACCTTTTGATTTAACAGCACAAACTGTGAAACAATATTAAACCAGCAAAGGACTGATCTTACTGGAGTCGCTGAGGTCAAAATTATAAACATTTCTTTCATTTCTATTTGTAAATTGTTCCATTATGCAGCACCAGTCTCCATAATTTATTTTTGAGAGAGGTACCACACTAGCAGCAGTCCTAGAAATAGAGCTCATAAATAATACCTTGAATAATTTTTTTAAACATTTCCGTCTCTTCTACTTTTCCTTCCTCATGCCTCCCGATGATCTTAATTAATAGAGCATTACTACACGAGCAGATCCACTTCCGTTTACTGCACTATCATTTAAAAATATGTTGCTTGCCTCTTTTCCCATTAGCCCTGTCAGAATCAGGCACAAACTTCACTCAATCATTTTTTGAGATAACATTGAGAGAAGTGTAGTTATTCCTGAACAAAGGGATGAAGCTCCCATTGGTTTAGCGCAACTGCATCCCATAAGTTTGACTGCTTTCCTCTTACACACCTGTTATGATCATTCCTTTATGGTCATTTTCATGTTCGTTGCTGCTTTACACTGATGGCCATAACATCCAAAAAGCCATTTGCCTGTAACTCTGGATAACACTGCTCCTAAATATTCCCTTCCACCTGCTGTCCTGTGACTCCTGTTCCAGCTTCCAATGCCTCTAACAGAGGAGAAGTGCCTTTTTCAATATTAAGTAACAAAATACAGTGTATTTTTTTTTCCCAGGGGAAGACAAGAAAGATTCCCTCTGAACTCAAGTGGCAAATATCCTAGTTTTGTGCTTATTCTTAACTGTAGTTTCTGAAATAGATTACCTGCTGAAGCTAAAGCACAGCAATTCCACACACCCACTTACCTGTAGCAATAAGGGTAGCTCACTGTTACCAGGCCAATTCAAAAAGCCTGAAAATTTCCTATTGCCTATGCAACAATTTATTTCTAGGCTGGGCACCCTAACAGGGTCACCTGAAAAATGTTAGTTGAGATACATGGTGGCAGATGGAGCTACTTAGCCTTAGTGCTGCCCAGCTTTTATTCCCAGCTCCACACTACCAAGTTTGCCTAAGAACCATCTTTAGGAATACTCTTGTACCTCGATAGCTGGGACACAGTTTATTCCCAAATACTTGTGGCTTTTTTAGAAGCATTAAAATAATATTCTGCAATTCTTACCAGTACAATTCAATAACTACTAGTTTAATGTCTAAGCATAGTTAGTAGTACAGTGACCCCTTAGGTTCTGTTCAGGACCCTGAAGTGGCTGCAGTTACTGCCAATTTAACTATCAAGACAGTATTTCAAGACTTTTACATGAAAAATGTAAAATTATATTTTGAGTCAATATTAAAGTGAGTTGCAACAGTTCTTTTGGAATTTAAGAAAGAAAGCTCAATAGGTTTTGATACAGCAAAAGTGTACCAGGTATCAATTGTAAAGTATGACAATAAACACCAGAGGAAAAAATAAACTTCACAATTATTGAATTGTACCATTGGTCAAGTTTTGATGACCCATCACCAAAAGAGCTTTTAAGGCTTTGGTCTTCAATTACATATATTGCAATAACCACTGTCTGCAAGGACTGTTCTCTGATTCTAACACTGCTGGAATTACCCAATTACAACAAAAGTTCTCAAAATGTTTTTATAGGCATATGCATAAGAAAGTAGCACGCTTTGGGCAGTTTAGCAATCTGTAGGCTGAAAAAATCCTATTGCTGTCATCTTATAGCTGAATTTGGATTTGCATGTCAGTGCAAACCATTCCGGAAGCTATGAGTGCAAACCTGATATCATTGAAGTCAGCAGCATTTTTGCTGTGGCCTCATACAAACTAGCTGAAAACTTACCAGATTTGGCTATTCCAAAGAAAGTCAAAGGTAGCTTTTGACAAATAGCCAACCATAAAACAAAACAAAACAAAACAAAACAGAAAAAAAAAACCCACAAAAAAACCAAAAAACCAAAAAACAATAGACCAAAACAAAACAACAACAACAACAAAAAACAACAACGATTTAAATGCAATTAAATTACAGAGATAATAATAGTTAAAATTGACATTAAAATTTATGTTGTTTGTTATCACTTCAAAGGCAAAAATAAGTACCTCTCTTCTGCCAGTGTTGTAACATCATACATCAACTAATTCTATTTGATTCATGAGTTACATCCATAACAGTTGTGGCTGTTAAGCAAGATCTGCTTTTAAAGCCTAATCTGACAAACACCTGCATACCTAATCACTTCAGTCACAAGCACAAGTGTTCCCTCTCTTGCAGACTCCTTTTCAGTACTACATGCATGCATCTGTCAGGAAAGGCATGTAAGACACATTTGGCCATGTTCCTGGCTAATCTGTTCTTGAAAGTGGCGTGGCAATATCCTCATTCTGCATATCATCCTGTCACATCACGGGCTGGGTTCTGTTTTGGTTGTTTCAGAGAACACCCAAGAGCAACTGAATTAGATGGGCACATTGACAAGTGCCAAAATGAATCTGCCTGTGAACTCTTGGCTCAGTGGGTACAAGAACAGTTTTGTTGCTGGCTTGGAGTGGACTTGGAGGGCTTCAATCTAAGTTCAGCTACTAGTATTGGTTATACATAATGTATGCATCTCAATAGTAGCTACCTTAAACCTCCCTGTGATCTCAAACCAGAGAAACAGATTTTCCAGACTACTCAGGTAATTAAAGAAGAGTTCAAAATATATGTAATTTACTTAGGCTAAGCCCTGACAGGGGGATTTGTAACAAAATGCATATTTTTGCTACATTCTTTCTTAACTGCATAACAAAACACTGCAGACTTCATGGTTTGATTTCTTGTTGAATGATAAATAGCGCCTCAAATTAAACGTGATCTTTGTCTGTGAAACTAAACTACAGCTTCCTAAAGGCAGTAATAGCATTTCCGTTTTGTGTTGCTTTCCCCTCCATTTCCTCTTGATGAAAGCCACTGTCTGCATTGCCAGGTTTTAGTATTTCAGCTGGACTGATAGCATCAAAGATATTTCATGCCTTGAACCTTTCTTTTGTCTCGACTGTTCTACATAAGAAATACTCCCACATCTGATTCTTTGACTTTTTCTGTGATTCTTTGGCATCTCCAGTTTTCTCTAAATTAACATGCCATTCTATTTAATGGCCAAAACATCTAGGTGGTTAGCAAACCTTCAAATCTTCTACCTTTTCTATTTGCTACATTTACACTGTTACAAATATTAGCAAATGCTGATCTTAGTCTCTCACTTGCTTTATGAATCTCCTCATGTTCATTAGCACCAGCTCTTCAAGGACTCTTGCTCAAATCATTTGGTGATATCCTCCAGGTATTTCATGCTGTGAACCACAGCAGAGTTGTTACTGACAGTTGACAGAGTCCTCCTCATCACACCCTGTGACTCTAGAAAAGAAGAGAAAAGCCATAGTCTGAAACCTTTTATCTTTCTTTTTTGTTCATGTACAACTCTGGATTCTAGTTTCACTTAGAAGAAGAAATATGTTGTGAAAAATGTATTTCTTCTTCCAGAATCTGGACTACCTGTGATATGTTGAAGAGACAATATTTCCTGCAGAGATACAGTCACAGTGTGAGATACTGTAATAAAATAATAAAAATGGAATAACAGCTGATGAGAGAAGTAAAGGTCTAACTCAGCTGCTCTGAATGTTGGACAAACTTTAATTCTCAGTGTAGAACCCAACAAAATAGTTTTACAGGGGCGATACACAGTAGATATTCAGCATGAAACACTGAATATAACCACTACTAAAATTCACAGGCTTGCAGCTGGTCTTTGAGAACAACAATAACTTTCTTCAATCAAAGACAGAAGCAGTTAGGTGCAGAATTCCCTAACTTATCTTCTATCCCTGAACTTCTTTCCCATGTTGCTACTCTACAAATGAAGCTACAGCAAACTGGCCTTAATCCATCCTTCCTCTTCCATCCTGCCCATAAAAACAGGACTCTTTTGGTATTTAGCATATTTTCCATCTTTGATCAGGTGAAGATTTCTGAACACAGAAAAATCAACTTCTAAAATCTATATATGTTAGCCATCAGAATCTGATATTTTTTTTTTAATATTGTAAAACATTTTTTGAAGTTATATCTAAACAAAATTGCCCCAGTCTTCCTCAGTGGCACTGCATATTAGAATAAAATTCCATAACTGGCAACAAATAAATCAGAAAAGCAAGATTTTACTGTTCCTGATGTTTAATGCTGTCACAAAAAGAGTAATAGTCAATGCTTTTTACCAGAGTAAGTAGAAGCAAGATGACATTCTCTTCTGAAATTTAAGACAGCATGCCATTAGTGGTGAATGATAACAGTGTTCTAGATCCTTTTTCTTCTTGTTTTAAGGGAACCTAATTCTTTTTTTTTTCTTCATTGAACAAGCACATTTTCTGTCCACAGTTCAATAAACACAAGGGGTATCTTTTTTAACCTCATTCACAGCCACTCTTTCTGGTTCTTCTGTCAGACTGGAATATTATTTTAACCATCTTCAAAGAGGTCATCAGGGCAGAAGTAGTCAGAGGGAAAATGTGGGGGAGGGGGGAGAAGCAGTGAAATAAGTAAGTGCAATAATTGTTCTTCTATGAAGAAAAAGGTAGAAGAAAAAATATCCAGCTTCATCAGTAATACAGGCCCTGCCATCCCCAGATGTTACAGAAGCATTAGAATTGCTCCCTGCAAGAAAAATTGGATTAGTCACAATCTTGTCGACTAATGGGCACACTCTGTGATCTTTAGAGCTTCATTTACTGGGTTAATAGTGCTTTGCCTGAGTTCCTTTGCAATAGGGAAAAAAAAAAAAACCCTGCAAGAAGAAATATTCTGGGTGCAGTCCACAGCCACTGACACGAGTAATATCATATTCATCACAGACAGACCTCGTATCTCATTACTACTGAAGAGTTTGCCCCCAAGGCATTTGAGCTCAGTCAGGCCAGGCCCCTCATGTGGAACCGTTCAGGTATATTGTGAAATGATTTAATGCGATAATAATGTCCACTTTGTGAGATAGATTATGTTTTTTATAGTGGCTGATGGTTAATGAATGATACATTAGCAAACATCACTAAAACATTATTGAGAAAATGCAGATATGAGATAGTAACTCCCTCATTCCCTACCCCCACTCTCTCCCAGATGCATAAAAATGGAAAGCAGAACTTACAGAAAACAGAAAACTAGATATTATTGTGATGCTACCAGCTTGCACAGTCTCTTTCTTGTTTGCTTGTTCTCTAGAGAAGAGGCAAAAGAGATATTTTAAAATGTTGTAAACACAAACTGAAATATCTCTTCTTAAATCAAATGAGAATCAATGAAAGTGCAAACCTGAAAAATACATTATATGTTGACCCAGTTTATTAGATGAAACCGTTTACCCTGATTTGATTTATCTGGCAATACACTGCTCAGCTGTGAAATGAGATAAGAAGAGCCTATTCACCTTATTTACAATATTATAGTGACTCCCTAGCACCACTATGGTTAAGGATTTGTCAGCAATTCCATTGCAAACACTGGTTTTTTAGGGTTTGTAACATAACTGTAGACTCATGCTTAGTTTGAACATGGCAATCCAAAACCGATAGATTAAATTAAAATCTCCTATTGAGTTCCATGGATTTTGGATTTATGAAGCACAATATTAAAAATAACTCTAGATAATTTTCTACATTTTTAGTTATCATTATTATTGTGCCTTGAGAGCTACCAAGAGGGTCATATCCCCGGACAGAGCAAATGTACTGAGGTCAGCAGGGTGACAATTGTTTACACCACTTGAAAAGCTGCCCCTTTTTTCAGGGTTATACTTGACAAAAGTGAGTTACACCAAGCAGCGCTTTTTCTCTTTTTGCATTACTTTGATTTTCTGTGTTCTTTGACTTACATACATTTCTTAAACCTCTTTGTCTTCTTAACAAGGGGGGAATTTGTCCCACACCCTTTCAATGGGAGTTAAACTACTTCTGAACTCACAGTCTAGAACTGTTGTGTTTTTCCATGAACCTTCTGGAATGGCTGCTGACCTTGAGTTTTCTCTGCAAAAATAAAGATCTTTTCTGTTCCAGGCCTTTTTTCTCTTTTGTTTTGTTTTAAAACTGAAGCCTCCAAAGAAGTGCTGTTCTGGTTTTCTTAATTTTAATTTGTGAATGCCTTAAAAGAATTGAAAGAAAAAGAAGTACAGAAGGCTATGGAGGGACTGTCTCCTGAGGTGAAACAGTACCTGATGAATGCAATTATACAGACACAAAATGGATTTTATTCCTTTCACAGGCGGTGTAGATGAACACTTACCAGCAGCATCACCCAGCAATAACCAATTAGACAAAGCAAAGGCCTTTGCTGCTCTGGATTTCATTTGATCTGCACTTGAGTTACTGAAGAGGCTGGATCACACCAGTTATGACACTGCCTCCTTATTTTGTAAAACAAACAAAGTGCATATTAAAAAATCAGTATAGTCCTTTAACAATGACCCTTCTACTTCATGGGCTTTGGAGAGAAATTTGAGAGGGAAAAAAAACCCCAGAAATTTGAATAAACTAAGACTGCAATAAAGGGACAGTTAGTCCATTCCTTTCCTCACAGCCACACTCAAAAATTTTACTCAGGTTCACAAGGAAAAGTGTAACAACAAGCCTGTGTCGGCTGTGAGCTATGAGGAGGTGGTGGAAAGGAGCTCCCTTCATCAGAGAGCTGCAGCCCACCCAGGTCCCCATACCCATTTGTGAGGGGCAGAGCACGGTGGTGGCTGTGAGGAAGAGCCCTGTCCCGCCAGCTAAGCCAGCTCAAATCCTGGCTGCTGCCATGGATCCTGTCTGCACCAGCAGTGGAGGCCTGCAGGGGAACCAGCGAGAGGCGGCTGTCTGAGGAGTAAGGACAGGGTGAGAGCTCAAAGTATCTGGGGGCTCAGGGCTTAAACCCACCTTGCTAAATTGTTTCTTAGCAAGCAAAAGCAAAAAAAAAAAAAAAAAAAAAAAAAAAAAAAAAAAAAAAAAAAAAAAAAAAAAAATTATGGCAGGAGGGTTGTGCAGTCCTATGGTTCTCGGCTTTTTGGCACCAGTGCAGGCAGAACTCGATCCCATCACAGCCCCCTCAGAGCTGTGGGGACGCGGCCTGGGTGGGCGCAGGCATGCTGTGCAGGGCAATGCCATGGCTGCTGAGGCTGCCCTGGGGAAATGAACCTGCAAGGGGAAATATTCCAGGGACAGTCACCTCTCCCTGAGCCACACTCCTCCTCCCCCAGGTGCCCGAGGGAGAGGTGGCTCCCAGGGGGCTGTGAGGAATGTAGCAGCTCCCTTAGGAGAGTGTCCATCTTGGGAGTCTCTGGGAGTCACGGTGGGGGCACAGCCTCAGGCCTGGCAATCAGTGGGACACACGAGTACTGAGCCTTTTCTCCCCTGCAAGGGGTATCTGGATTTAGACTCCCAAGATGAGATAGTGTAAGGGCATAGGGCAGAGTTTCTTTTTTAAAGTAGGTTCTGGCAGGCAAAAGCTCAGAATATGTCTGTGCTGAGACGCACCTTGATGTTCTCCGTGGGACCTGCCTCCGTGGGAGCTGTGGCAGGAACCAGCCCCAGCTCTAGTCATGATCTGCAATCAGCCATCAAGCTCCAGTTTTCTCGTGTTGGTAAGGTTTTTACTTAGCTTGCTTGCCTAATTGACAGTTTAGTAGCATTTCTCTTTAGGTTGTCTACATTTGTAATGTTCTGAATTTCAGTGTGTGGATTATCTGTGCTACTTAAATGCATCTCTTCTGCTGTGTAGGCTCCAGCACATATGCGCTACTGAAAATATTTGTAGAATGTTCTGATTCTATGCTTAGTCAGAAAATACATTTTCCACTTACACTTAGCATCTCATTAATCATTGCTGCAGTCACGACGTCTTATTTGTGATGGGTTGGTTCCTCGGTCTTTTATAAAATAATATGCACAATGCTTTTATATGTTCTGTTCTTTTCTCACACTGCCTGCTATGGTCAGAATCAGAGGAAAAAACACAATGCTTGTATAGAAATCCCTCCTTCAGTTGTATCAGTAAAACCAAAGTCATACTCAGTCTTTGTGAATTGTAAATTAAACCTCTAAAGCATATAGAAATTTGAGGCAAATGTAACCCTTCTATGTTACCTTATTTTGATGGATATAGACTGCTGAACAAATTAAGAAAAACAAAATTACTTGCCCTTCTTGCATTTTACCAGAGTGATGGAATTCACATAAGACACAGGTTTTAGGATTGTATGTTTGTACATTTAGAAAAGATGCCACATTAAAACTCATAAACATGTGGGCTTTTCTGCCATGGGAGGCAGCTCAAACTCTTCAAAGAAAGGCAATGATGACTTGAAAAATAATCAGGAATATCTGGAAATTAGAGAGAATATATCTGAAATTAATCTTTTGAAATTATAGATAGCCAGAAAATACAGGAAATTCGTTACTTATTCTCCCACTGTATGGCATTAATAGAAATAAAGATCAATTTCTTTTTCATTCCTGGAGATACGATGGGGTGAGCTTTGAAATGAGACAAGGATCTTTGTTAGGGACAGGAAATAGCAGGCAAAGAATAGAGGCCAGAAACTCGAAGAGAAACTATCTTTAACTGTCAATTTCATAAAGATGGCATTGTGTCTTGTTACATACTGGCACGGATTTTTGTGAACCTGCTCACTGACACTGCATATCACTAATCATTTGAATTGAGAATTTCTTTATTTTTAGGTAGAGTTTCATATTCTTTGTTAATTATGTAGGAAACTATTTTTAAAGTATTTTAGTAATATTTGCCTTATTCTTCAAGTGAAGCTATATGATAGATGAATTGCATACCTACATATTGAATCTAATCACTTTCACAAACATCCCAGGATATTTCTGGCATTTGTTTTTCTGTGACTGCTATTCTGGCAAATACTTTTTGTGGACCATGACTATTATTTTCTTTTATTTCCCCAAAGATATTGATATGTATGTGCAGAGAAGTGGAGACCAACTATGGCCGCCAACAGAAATAGTAACACATTTAAAACCAGTCTGAGCACTTAAAGAACTTCTCTCAGCTCAAGAAGTTGGAGTTACTGTGGAAATCTCAGCGTGTTTGCTGTAATACCTAGAAGTCCTACTCATGGATTAATGCCATATTGTATTAGAGATTAAACACCCATGGAACAGGAAAAACCTCTGTGTAAAATGAATATAAAGCAAGAAATAAAACTGGGAAATAGGCAGGTTAGGGAAGACAAGAAAATACTGGATAGCATAATAGGTTTCATATGAGGAATATTTCTTTTTATTCATAGTATAGGCATGAGAATGGCATTCTGATATCTAGAAATTCAGGATCAGTCAACAGGAAGGAGCAAAATAAGTCTGCACATTTCACAACCAGGAGGAAGATTTGGGATAAATTTGCAACTAGACACGCATTATGTTTGCATTGTACAGAGGCTGTGTGAAGTGATGTAGTTTGCCCTGTTTTCAAGTTTTATTATTACATAATTAATCCTTAGAAATCCTCTGCTTATTTAGAATAAACAAGGAGAAATAGGAGAATACTTTATTCTCCGGTTTCTAAGTAATGATCAGAGCAGGTCACTGAAACATTATCCCTTTGATAAAGTTATAAAAGTTCAGGTTCTTTTCCTGTCTTTTGTTTGTTTGTTTGCTCATTTCAGTTGTCTCCAGGTATCCTGTGCTTTTCAAGACGACAGGAAGGGGAGGATGCTTCTAAATGATATGTTGCCTTGACTTCATAAGGCTTGTTTTGTCTGGCAAATGAATTATGTAAACCTTCTCCACCCGAAACTGTTTCAAGTCAATTAATTGTTGTAATTACTTAAGATTTCTTTTTAATGAATATGACTCTCAGGGGATTTGATGATATCCTGTCATCTGTAGGCCTGATAAATGAAATGTGATTTGTGGCTTGCTGCAAACTGAACCCTTGTACTTGAACAATGCCTCTCTTTCCTATGTGCTCATTAAATGGAAGAAATGCCCTTGATGGAATTAGGAGCATTTGCTCAAGTTGGTCCCTAGTAAGAATGGATAGTATAGGCAGATAAATTTTGGCAATTTACCCCTTTTGTTCTCTGCTCCTTTAAATGCAGGTCTTGTTAACACATAGACAATTACTCAGACAAAACACATGACCCCAGTGAGGTCACCCATTGTAACTGAGAGCAGTTTAGCTGTTCCATCTCTCATCTCCATCAGGTGCACTGAAATGGGAAAGATTAACAGTCAGTCAGTGCTGAAGAAGACCAGTGCAGTATGACGGCTTTTTGTCCCATCTTTTGTACAGCCGTCCTCACTCCCACCAACACTTTGCAGTCAGAACAACTAAATCTGACTAACAAAGCACCTTCCCTTAGTCTTTGTGCAGCAGTCCTTTCCAATGTGCACTGCCTGGTTTCCAGTGCCTCTCAAGAAAATCAGAGCTGCCCAGTGCAGCAGACAAACACAAGCGGCCCGAAGCAGCATGACAAGGAACCATGAAGTCTGCACGGGGTTGCTACAAACAGTGAGACTGCTTATATATCAGTTTCAGCTAACCTATTCTCCCCTACACTGCCATTAACATAATCTAATCACGAATGCTATGGAAGTACAAAGCAGGTGGATTTTCCTGATTGAATTTCCATTGGTGAAATGGGGATTACTGCTTTTATTGCAAGATTTTCCTGAATATCATGTGAGTACATCACGCATCATAAAAGTCATACCAAAATGTAGTGTCTTGGTCATAGTTTGGAATGTAAGGACAATGAATTATTGTGTATTAGAAGCAAAGATAGCTTTGACATTTTGGCAATCAGGAGAGGGTGCCTCAGACATGTAGCTGTCTAAATGTGGCAGTCATGGGTAGTGTAAGTGCACAAAAGAGACATCATCCCTGATAATAGAAGAAAATAATAGAAATAAAGATCAATTTCTTTTTCATTCCTGGAGATAACAGAAGAAACTGTTTGGAATAAACTCCATATATTAGTTATTTAGGAAAAAACAAGTGGACACGAAGGATAGGAAGGTAAAAAATGTGAGGAAAGAGGGACAAGGAAGCACTGGACCAGTGTCTGGGACAAAGACGCCATGGAAGAGAAGAAAACACAGAATTTTCACAGAAAGAGATTCTGCGTTTTGTGGTTCAAAATCCAGGAATGATTGTAGCAGTTTAAACAAAATGACATCATATTCTGAATCTTTCCTAAACTCTTAACCCCACTTCTTTGTGCTGGCATAACAGAGACTGTTCCATTCTTCCCCTTCCCCCCATCCTGCCCTTTTTCTCCCTGGGTTTTCAGGAGCTACAGGCAAGGATACAGGTGTACAGTAAAGTGCAAGAAACCAGTTTTCCTAGCTTGATGGGCCCAGCTGAAAGAGCAGTATCTGGAAGTATTATGAAACTGATTGTCTTTGGCGCAGTAATTGGATGGAAGACATTCAGATCACCTTTGATTAGATGAACTTTTGAAACTACTGAGATTTATCAGTGCACAGATCTTATTCTCAGAGGACTCAAGAGAAAGTGTCCCATTAACTTAATGAATCAGGCCGCCAGAGAACAACTGCTCTTGAAGTCAGAATGAGAGATTTCCCATCTGTGGCACAAATTCTGCCAATAAAGGCAAGAGGATTTCTCAAGTGAAATGAGATTAGAATACGTCTCCCCTGATTTTCAGTAGTTAAATGATTGACTATCCTGTAATAGGCTAATTATTAGATTTCCCTTCAATTTTTGTGTTGCAAGAAGGAATGAAGGCTTTCTTTCCCTATCTAGATTGTGTGGCAGCTGTGGCAGTGTTTCATCAATGCCATTGCAAAGTCTTGACCTTTGAAAGGTGGCATGGCGCATTCATCTTTCCCAACCTCATCTGCCTTCAGCAGGGTGTCACAGCTCTGGAACTTCTGGCAATTTGACAAAAGCATCTTCCCACATGTCAGTTCTTGTTATCCACTCTGTCTTCTTCACATATGACACACATGTCAGCCCTCATTTTTCCACTGCTTGCTTTGTTTGTCCCTTCACAGGTGGGAGATTCCACATTCTCTTTTTTGAACCATTGCCAGGATGACTCTTACTTCCCTGCAATGCCTTTCTGGCCTTACTTGACAACTTTAAAAATTCTTTTTGTCGCTGATGGTTTGCAATTCTTCACAAAGTAAAACAGCTTTTAAGAGTCTCTCTTTGTTAGCTGTAGTATTTCCACACCTTTTTTATGAATTCTATTCTTCCAGATCCCATAGAGAAGTTGTTGCTAAATGTTTTTGACATAATGCATATGGAAATTGCTCACCTCAGAGTGCTTGTTTAGTAACAGCAATGAATATTTTATAGCCTCTTTATTCCCTTTAAAAACATTTCAAGAACTGCTTATTTCATCATTATAAAATGGGGTTATTGTGAAATATGAACATCCTAATTTTACAGATAGCAAAACTAACACCGACCTCCCACACACTCTTGCTTAGACTGCAGGACTCCAAGTAGGGTTATTTGTGATGGGACATGGACAAAAAGGCTCAGTGATTCAAATCACTGATCACCACCTCTCACCTGGAAGTGAAACAGCAGGAAACAGAGATTATGGAAACATATTCTTGCCAGTCTGTAGTTCATAACTGCAGGGAGCATCTGGCTGTGCCCCTCATAGCTGCTCAAAGGTCTTTGAAGTTGGTGGTTCTAATGAAGACAACCAAAACTTACAAAGAATACCTGTTGCCTTCCAAGTGGCCATGGAGATTGAAATAACCCATATTCCTGGCCCCATTACTCATGTGCTCAGACATCTGCAGTAAGGAATTCAATAAGAGCTGAGGCAATGTGCATGTACTGTTCAAATTTCATGTGATAGCTGCACATACTTAATTACCTATCTGAATGATGAAATTGAGAGAAATGTGGTCATTTAAATAATTTGTAAGCCCTGTTTCTCCTTCCTTATGTGACTTTTTGCAGTTCTTTACTTTTTAAAATACAGCTTATATTAATTTTATATCAAAATGATGTCACAAATTAGAAGCAAATAATAAAGGCATCCCATTGCTGAGGTGTCCTCCTGTATAGGACTAGACTACCTTGGACTGCATTCTAAAAAAATTGTCTTTTCTAGACAGTTTGGTATTTTTATTGCACTATTTTATTTTTTAGTCATTTTTTGTTTGTTTGTTTCTTCCTGGACCACTTGAGAAGTTGATAGCGCAAAGTAGTATGAACAGTCATGTGTGTAGCGTCTTTCAGGGTTCTTCTTTTAATGTAGCTCACTGAGATTGCTCAATCAATGACTTCTATCAAATAAAATCCATTACATTGTTTTTACATATATTTTATAGAGACAACGTGCGTTCTTAAAGTTAGAAATGCTTTTTCAGTAACTGGCTAAATGACAAACAAGTGGTAGATGAAATTATAGCGTTAATTTATATCACAACATTATTTCAGTTTTTACACAAAATGGAGTTGCCAAACAGAAAATCTGTCTTGCCCAAATCAAACATAATTCAAATGAAAGATTTAAAAGAATGTACAATCTAAACTTAGAAGAAAGTTAACTGACATTATCAAATAAGAGGTATTAGAAGTCTTTAAAATGCCCTTCTCCATATCAGGCAGTTTCCAGTAACAAAATAAAATATGTAATATTTTATTATTGTAGATAGAATGCATGCTTTCAGAAATTGCCTATAGGCACACACTTTTATGCTACACAGTAAACACTTTAAATTGTGTGTCTCAATAATAAAAACATTAAGAACCACCCATTTACATTTGATAAGCTCTTTTCTGTTATTTATGTGAGTGAAATAACAATGTCTACTTCAGAGATATGATGTGGACATTTATTAATTGATGTTTTATCCAAGTTTTCACAGTATTAAAATGCAAAACATTTATGTTGTATGTGTCTGCGTGTATATATTACATATATATGCAAATAATTCTGTGAATGTATTATTCTTTCTGTTCTAAATCTTTCTTCAGTTTTTGCTCCCTGCATCAAAATCTTATTTTAAAAGTCATTGGTACTATAAGTGTGAAAAACAGACAGCTATTTGAATGCCTATAAATCAGCCATCTGTGATGCACACTGTAACAACAAAAAAAGGAATCAAGTTTGCCAGTAAATGCTACTCTGATAAATCTAATTTTAAGTTATGACTAAGGATGTATTGTAACATGCTTCATGACTCTAAACAGGAAATAAGTTATTTCTCTCTTTACTAATTGCACTGTATGTGGTGATTAAAAGTAGTTTGGATTTAGATTTTTACTTCAGTGGTAATTACATTAACATCAAGGAAGTTTGTCCTGTGCTTTTGGAGATGCATTGTACACCACTGTAATCAAGAAACCAAAAAAGCTATGCAAATTGATATATCTTAGACAACCAGAGCACTTTAGGGCCCAAAGGACAAGGTGTTCTTTTAGCTAGTGTTGTAACCTTCACACCAGTTTATCTGGAAATAGGTTTTAAGGAAAAGCATATGCACCCAGCTGAAAAGTAAGAAGCACAAAGTCAATCAGAGGAAAAGTAAATAAAGTTGTGTCACATAGTTTTAAATAAAATGAAGAAAAAAGGTATTTCCCTTGGTTTTGTTTTCAATCAATCTGAGTACATTGTCTCTGTACAGTACTTTCTCAGCTACACTTCAATCTTTTCCAAAGGTAGAAGGAAGAAGAAGTAGGATACACAAAAGAAAAGCATTTTATGCCACTGGATTTTTCTTAAAATTGATGAAGGTCTTAAAGGGCAATGTTCCTAAAGTACTGTGGAATCTTCCTTGAAGTAGTTACATTGGCTAAAGAACTGATTTATTATGTACTTAAACTGTCTTTTATTGTTTTATTATCTGCAACAGTATATAATAGATCATAATCAGATGTACAATAAATAAACAATACCAATGGGCTTAAATAAAGAGATGTGCTTACCCTGATTTAAAGCCCATGCAGTGTTTCCCCAGGGAAACCCAGGAAAGGTGAATGTTTGGGAAGAGAAGCTACAATGTATTTGTGTCTGGCAAAATAAGTCATCCAGAAGAATGTCAATATTGGTGAAATATTTGTATGGGGAAATCATGATTGAAACTGCACAACCAAGAAAAATTAATTTTAGTCAGTCTAATTTTGTAAAGGGCTGATTCCAGAAGGCTGGCAAGGAAAAAGGATATATGATAACAACACTGCCAGCAGTGTTGTGAGAGGGCTCCAAAAATAATTAAAATGTCCTAAAAATAAAGTAGCTTAAAATAATAATAATTAATTTTTAGGTACCTTTTATTAACTTTTTAGGTTACAAGTCTGTAGGAATTTAATTCATGTTTTCATGTGGTTCTTTGCATCTGCAAAGAAACTTCTAAAAAAAACTAGCTAATGGAAGCTCAGATTTTTATTAAGTCTGTGTGACTATAGGAGTTTGCTCAAGGCTACTAAATACCATGGTGAAATAAAAACTTGGCAAGACTGTATATTCATACACATTTATAAAACACATGTGACACACGAACATGCTAACCTCTGTCTTTGTATGGAAAAAAAAAGAAAAACAAGGAGCTTTTCAGGAATCTGTAATTTTTCTTCATGTGGTAAATTTTCTACCAAGCTTTGGTAGTAAATTTCAAAAGAGAAGCAAATATTTCCTGTGCTATGGTCTTTGTATGGAATACACATATAAGAAGCAGAAAGGCAACATTTTAACTCTACAGTATTAAACCCCTTAATAGAAAAAATAGAAACTGAGATGGAGAGAAAGCTGGACAGATGCAATACTTAAACATGCTCCTTTAAGAATTCCTGTGTGCTCCTGAGTTGTTTTTCATCACCATAAGCTTTCTGCTAGGTGTGAAACCATAAGCATATGAAAGCCTGTCATGCAGGTGTATTTTCGTATACCTGACACACTGTGAACTCACCATGTCTCTGGCCCTGAGGAGAAGTTCTCTTTCCTTGCAGCAAGATTATGTTTTTAAAATCTGACTTTTAAACCTCTTACTGAATTTTTTAATGGATTAAATTCATCATGTCACCAGCTGCTGTGCAGCTAATAGAGCCATAAAACACTGTATTAAAGGATTACCCATGCAAAATTTCCTTTTGTGCTAATGTGAATTTTAATACTTTTAACATTTAGTTGAGATG
Source organism: Pyrgilauda ruficollis (assembly GCF_017590135.1). Taxonomy (NCBI): domain Eukaryota; kingdom Metazoa; phylum Chordata; class Aves; order Passeriformes; family Passeridae; genus Pyrgilauda; species Pyrgilauda ruficollis. The sequence continues at coordinate 3,422,195 of NW_024524934.1, read as the reverse complement.
GGAATGTCCACGAACAGCTTGTTCAATAGGTTGTTCTATAAAATTAAGTTCCTCAGCTCATCACAAATGCCAGGACTCCATTAAGTTGAAATTTTACAGAGAGGCTAAGATGATTCACTGTATATAGCATTCGCAGGGAGAAAGGCAACATCTGCTTCTCCATTAATGCTATAAAACTAGGAAGTAAAACACACATGAGCACTGTAACTGCAGGGAAACTGGGCTGAGCAGCTGAGAATCCTTGCTCCAAATTAGTTAGAGGTCAGTTTATGCCATGCTGTCCATGGGATATAGGAACTGAGGGAATATGATATCCCACTCTCTGAAGCAGGGTGGCAACTGTAGACCTTGTGTTTAGTCCCACATTAATGTAAAGTCAGGAGGAATTTCATTAAAGAAAGTTATTTAACTTGGATAGGAGCTGTGGGGATGAGAAGGGATAGCCGTGCTTGCAGAACAGGGAGTGAGACCTTTCATTTTATTCTTATCTATAAACAGTAATTAACCAGGTAACATTTACATACCTGAAATCATGAAGTGACTGCAAATAAGATGTAAAAGGTTACTGTTTGAATTTCTTTTATCTGACAGCAACAAAATGGTCTTCTGGAGGATTTCTGTCTGCTGCAGGTATAGGATTAAAACCAGGATGCCTTTCTGGCTTTTAACTCCTATTTTGTGCAGAATAGGATAAGTTCATGGGATGCTAGTAGGCATTAGAAAGATCCTCACCAAGCTTCTTCCATGCTATCTTACCCACTAAAAAGATCATTCATGGAAACCATCATCACTAGCTGGATGCAATCCTTGATTACTGCTGGAATGAATACATAATTAAGTACTCAGACCTTGCTCAGATTGGTTTTTTCCTACCCTGCACAAGAGGATAAGCTTGAAGGAAGGGCAAAAAGCAGACAAAAAATGACACTCCCAGTCCATCAACAGCTGCACTGAGCATCACTCTTGATAATGCAGTATTTGAACAGGGAAGATTGTAAAAAATATGGAAAACTAAGTTTTCTTGTGACCCTAAGAGCATTTGGGCAAAAATAATGATCAGTAATGCAGACAAATAATTTTTTGTGCTTTCAAATCATCATGTGAAAATTAATTTTCTCCTTAAGGTAGTTTGTCTGGATACTGTTCATCCCAGTACCAGCTAATGCATGATGCCACACACTTTCCCCTACTGGCTGTGCCTGATTGTGCAGAGGGTGCTTCCAAATTCCTGGGACATACATGTGGGAAACAAGGAGGAACTCATGAGCAGAGGTAACTGCTCACACTAACCCAGACACCACGCACTCTGGAAGAGAGGAAGGTGGCTGCCTTTGTCACTCACCGATCCCAAAGTGACCACAACAGCTGCCAGCAACTCCCTCCATAGACACCTGTGTAGGTGCTCACCTTTGAAATTTTCCTGTAAGGGAGGGATGTTCTCAGCCAGGAACCTGGTCAATGGGCAGAGGAGGACAACAGGAAGAGCCAATGGATTTTAGGTTCTCAAAATGCTTTAATAATGAGCAGTTGACTGCCATTTAAATGTTTCCCAGTTAGGGAGACTTTCCATATAGCAAGTATTTCATACTACTAAATTATTAGACAAATATTTTTGCTAGTAATAGTAGTAGTAGTAACAGTACTAGTACTAGGAGTAAAGGTTTCTGATGCTCACTTTGGAATAAAAATAGGGACAGTTATTTAAAATCCAACACAAGGTTGGTGAGGAAGTTTTAACAGGAATACACTTGAGCTGCTGTTCCTTGCCCCAACTGAATTTTCTCCACAGCTCCATATTTTGTTCTCCATGTGTATTAGTGTTCTGAGAGCCTGTCATTTCTTATCAGAATGAGAAAGGCTAAAGAGATAATATTTCAATAACATACTGGCCTGATCATAAAATAACTCAATGGAAATGTGTAACTGCCTCAGGCAGCACAGCAGGATAGTCAGCAGTCAGATGATTTCTATTCTGGGTTTCTTTTTTTCATGGTTACATTTTCTGTTATATCAGACATACCCTCAAGTCTTAGTTATGCTTTTATTCAAAAGGAGATATGCAGTATAAAGACCTACAAAACTTATTATGATATATTACTGTAAAGAAATAAAAGTTGGTGCCACAGTAGCATATTGATAAGGACAGGCCTGCCACATTAACTGACCTTTTTCATCTCAACCACCAGGGCTGAGGCCTAAGCATCTCAGTTGCTTAGCAACAAGGTCACTGCTTTCAGGCCTTAAATGCACCAAAAAAAAAAGTTAAGAAAAAATCAGAAGATGTGATCTTATGAAGGCAGAAGATATTTGGCAAAAGATAATTTTTTCCAATTGTTATTTTACCCTATTCTGTTGATTGTAATGCTTAGAGGGCAAAAGGGAAACCAGGGTCTGAAGTTTTACTGGTATAAATAAACAGCAAGATAGTACTGAAACCACAGGCACATGTTCCTGTTCAGTACCAGTCCCGAAGAAATGCTTTTGATTTTTAGAACATTCATAGCAGATTTACAGATAGCTCATATTATTCTTTTATATGCATAAAATATATCCATCCATACAAATTACTACGTGACTCTGGACAATATGCATATATTTTTTGGACAGCAGGATGCAGCAGAAAAGTAAAGAGGGGTTCCTATTGTATAGATCCTATTTTAGCATTCTATCATAAACATTAGTGCTCACTGCTATGTTTAATGACAGGGCTTTAGGCAACACAACATCTCCTAAAGGTCAGCTCAGAGTGCAGTTGGTTTCTTCCCTCCACAGCATGAAATACAGGGAAAAGTCAACACTTCTTTTAAACTTCAATAAAGGCCATGGAACAAGAGTGCTTCTCTGCCAGAAAGCAAAATCTTTCTACACAAGAGTAGCCGAATGTTCACTGCAGGTTTCTCCTGAAGAGGAATCTTATTGCCAGAATTATAAAATCTGTATTTTATTCCCAAATATTCGTGACTAAAAATGACAAATGGCACCAAAAATTTCACTTTGTCTCCACACTAATCCTTTCCTAACCTAAATTTGAGTTGGGAGGCTTCTGTTTTATCAGACCTAGTGTAAATAACTACATGGTTTTCAGTGAAAAACATGTTTATGTAAAATAAAAGCTGGTACTTTCTTCTTATGAAAATCAGTTATGGTTAAATCTAATGTTAAATATGGGCTACAAAAAGGAGAGTTTTTAAATTTTTTTCATTTACGGTTTCACTTTAAATACCCTAGACCTTCCCTAGAATGTTTAAATCATTTCACACTGTTGCTGCATGGCCATAGAAGTATTTGTATGGAAGCTTTTCACAGAATCAGAGAAGCATTGAGGATGGAAGGAGCCTCTGGAGATAGGCTAGTCCAATCTCCCTGGATAAGGTTCCCTTGCATCTTCTGTTCTTGAGGTGGAACTGTCCCAACTCTCCTAGCCTCTTCTCATACAAAGCTCTACACCCTTACCTGGGCCCTCATAATCCTATGCTGGCCTTGTTTCAACGTTTCTTGTCCTTAGAAGCCCTCAACTGCATTCAACACTCCAAACTGATGCAAATAGGGCTGTCACATCACACCCACTGTTCATTCATCTAATTTATACTTCTACAACTTGTCTATGAAGATGTTAGAGTGTCAAAAGTGTCAAAAGTGTTAAAAGCCTTACTATAGCCAATATAAACAACAGCCACTGGTCTCCTCTCAACTACCAAGCTAATCTTCTCATCACAAAAGCAACCAGGTTGGTGAAGTGTGGTTTCCTCTTTGTAAATGCATTCTCCTTCTCTTCCAGAAATGGTTTGCAGGAGGATTTACTACTTGACCTTCCCCGGGACTAAGACAAAGCTGACCTCAATTCACCATGTGAGAGTATCTGTCAGTCCCAAGCATTCATGTACATCAATTTATTTATGTAATTCCTAACCCAGCCCTCTTCTACTGAGGTCTTTCTTGCTCTGGAACTTTCACACTGATCTGAGGCAGCTGGGATTCCTTAAGCTCAGTCATGCCTTTAAAGACCAAGGTGAAGAAGGCATTGAGTACCTTGACCTATTTCTGTTCCCTGACACCAGATCAACTGTCCCATTCATCAGAATGTTTGCATATTCTCTGTAGTCTTCCTTTTGCTGGTGATGTCCTAGCAGAAGATCTTATTACCCTTCACATCCCTCATCATATTCAAGTCAATGGCCTTGTTTTTCCGTACCTGGCCTTTGCATACACAGACAGTGTCCTGATATTTCTCCTAGCTCACCTGCCCGTGCTTCCACCTCCTATACACTTCCTTTTTACATTTGAATTTTGACAAGAGCTCCTTGCTCATCTGTGCAGGCCTCCTGCCACCTTTACTTCATTTCCTGTGCATAGAGATAAATAATTTTTGAGATTGGAGAATGTGATCCCTCAAAATCAATCAACTTTCTTAGATTCATCTTCTCGCCAGAGCCATTTCATATGGGATTTTTTTCAAGCAGATCCCTGAAGAGCCCATAGTCTGCTCTCGTGAAAGCCAGGATTGTAATCCTGCTTTTAACCTTTTGTGCTGCTTACCTTTTTGCCTTGGTATTTGCATTTTCCCAATTAATGTTGTTTAAATGTGAGGGGAAAGGGGCAATGATACACAACTATAAAATGGCAGAAAAACTGCTGTGGTTGCAAATTTTCCAGAATATAGCAGGATTTTAAAAACACATTCCAGGCAGGGATGCCTCATCAATCTCTCACTGTATTAATACAATGCCCTCTCTTTCACTTCAGTTATGTTTCTAATAAAATTACCAAAATACCTACAATCAGTTATTGTCTGGAGCAGCAGATGAAGTGGGCACGTCAGTACTGCTTTCTGATCTTGGTACCCAAAAGGGGAATTTGAATGCCCTAGTTTCGTCCTCACACTCACGTACTAACATCCAAAATAGAGTTATTATTAGGGTTACAGGTATTGTAGAAGGCTCTGTATCACATAAGAACTGTACATAGTGACCAAGCATTAGTCTTTTCCTATCTCATGAAGCTGGAGCATTTTGTCTACACAAGACATTTGAGGAGGTAAATGCATTTAACCAGAAAAAATCAATTTAGAAATTGTGATAATGGATGTCATAGACATTACTAGTAGTGTCCTGAAATAAGCTCCACTTGCATAAAAATTTAAATGTCTGCACACACAGTGTCTAGCAATGCCTTTAGTTTGACAATATTTAATAGTTGTGCGCAGGGAACCCAGCGATTTGCACAGTTGTTGTTTGATCTTACTTGTTGATTTTAAATAACATCAGCAGGATGCTTGCCGTGAACAAAAGATCAGCTTTAGTACAATAACTTTTGGCTAATTGAGTTTAGCCTTCTGATATCTTCCTGAACATCAAAATGTTAATCTGTTGCAACAGCTAAATCAGCATGGCAGGCTCTGTCTCTACAGCAATATAGGGTATTAAATATCTATTAACCTTCAAAGTTACCTGCTTTTGGTATTCATTAACACCAAAGATCACCAAAGACTTTTGATTAATTCAAACCTGGCCTACACATAAAAGTTCTGTGAAAGTTGCAATGATAACACTACGGAAGTAAAACAGTAGGGAGGTAGGAGTACCAGTGTAAATGTAGTCACATAGCAAGCACAGCCTTCCTGCTGCTTCTTTCCTCTAGCTGTCCTGTGTAAAATTCTTGCCAAACCACACCTTTACTAGTGTAGGTAGACCATTTGTACACCACTCAGCAAAATGTGACTTCTAATATAAAGCCCAAGTACATTTCTGGCTTGGAGAGAGGAAGACCAGTGTAAACCTATGGCATAAATATGTCAAAGCATAGGTGATTATGCCTTAAAATGGTAATAAATGAGACCATGAGCTGTAGCTATGCTAAGCCCAGATTTCAGCTCCAGCAGCTTCCAGAGTGGTATGCTCCCTTTTTTGTCTCAGTGGCAAGCTCCTACAAGGTTCTGCAAGTTATTTGATTCTGCAGTTGTTAGTTTACCATGATGGTGAAAGTCTGAAACCCAGGGAGTGTCACAGGCGAGTGCCCTTCGATTTTCCTACTTAGTCAAACAAATCTTATGCATTCACAGGTGCTACTGGGATGTTCTTTGACTGGCAGGACTGGAAAATAAATTCTTGAAAAGATAATTAATGAAAGCCAGTGATCATTAGGACTCTTTACAAAAGGAACAGTTGAACTGAGTTATACTGTTATTGGCACAAGCCAGCCACAAGTACTTTTAACACATGGGACACATAATTTCATTGGCAACAGCAGCTTAAAAAAAATCAACCAGTGCCCAAAATTTCCAAAAAGATATCTGAAACAAAAGTGAATTTCCTAATGTAAATTACAGTGAGTCCATATTGGACTCCGAGTCTAGACAAAAAGGATAGTCAGTACCTGCACAGGTATGTCAGCTTCATTTTGTATCGCAGTGGGTAACAGTTTCTCTGCATTAATTTGAGGTCAAAACTGCTCAAGAGAAATATTTCCTTCTACCCATCCCCTTTGAGACACTTTTTCTCCAGTAATCTTGCAAGAGGACTCAGTGCAAAGTTACTATGGTCATTCTTACTGCACACAGAAAAAAGCTGATTGAACTTTTTACCTTTTGGTTATGCTTTTGATCTGTAGCCCACATGAGCTCATTAAGATCATATTATTTAGCTTAAACTTCAGATACTTCACCATTTCTCACAGTAGCCCCAGGCTGGGTGCAGAGTAATATTGTTCATGCCGGCTTCCTGGCATGGCAACATGTCATAAAGTATCTGCTGGGATATGACAGAAGAGGTGGGCTGGGGGATGGAAGATGGAATAAAGAGGCTCAGACACTTAAGAGAGATTGCAAGGAGAGGTCAGTGTCCATCAGATGGTAGGACACAGAATCCCAATTACTCAGGAATGCTCAGTGTGGGCTGCCTGACACAGACTGCAATAAATCTTATGGCAGGCATTAGGAACACCTGGTTTCAGATGAGAATACTTTTCTTAGGTCCATCTAAATCAATCCTCTTTCTTCTCCTTGCCTGCACTGATCTCTATCTAGTGGGGGGAGGAGGGGCAAAAGCAACAGACAGGCGATCTTATTATGGGTCTTGTCAGCCTCACTAATGCAAAACAGGTAACAGGCAGAAAAGACAAAAAGGAGAAGGTTTAGACTGTGCAATAGCTCCTGTCACCTGCCTTGAGATTTGAGAGGAGCTTGGCATATGTCATAACACTGGATTCTTTCCAGCCCACCCTCAGATGTCAGATGAGCTTGATGGTCATGAGTCCATCCATTAAAACCTTTTAACATTGCTGACCTCCTGCATAGCTTGGATCCATTGTTCTAGTGGGAGAAGAAGCAGGGAGGTAAACAGAGTTCAGCCACTGTCAGCTCTGCTAATCTATATCAAAATAGTTATTTCAGGGAACTTAGTCTGGCCACATTCACCATAGTCCTACCTTGCTTTTAAAAGACAAAAGCATAGCTTTTAATTTATTTTTTTTTTAATAAGGCCATGAGCATATGACTGTTTACAGATTTGTATATTTTAGCTTTGCTGTCTGAGAAGGTGTAAGCTCTGATTTTAGCATTTTGCCTGGACTGAAACATCAGCAGGATCTTTTTCCTCCAACCTGCTCTTCTAAAAGTTGCTTAATATCTCAGAGGTCTCTAGTTTTCTGTTAAATTCTGCTGATATTGGTAAAAGATTCAAAATTTACCAAGGAGGGAGAGATATATACACTTTCTTGCACAAGAAGAGGAAAACTAATTAATCCATGAGCTTGTTCCTTATCAAGTAGCCTGAAAATCAGCCATCAGGCAAACTGGGGTTGTGGTTCAGTGTGTTGCCCATTTTTTCTTTTTAAGTTTTCTTTTATCCCTCTACTTTTTCTTTAAAAAACAAACAAACAAACAAACAAACTTCCCAAAATATTTTTTTCTTTTCTCCCAAGATATGGTTTTCCCTTTTGAAGAACTCCCTGAGACATAACAGGTAATCACGTGACCCAGTTACAAATGGAGACTGTATGTACAGCCACATGGTATCTGTAGGTACGTGACTGTCCCAGCATCGCTGCCTGTCAGCATCCACTGCAAACAGACATCTACTTCTGACCCCGGCTAACACATTCATTCAATTTTCCATGATGAGCAATGCTACTTCAAGGCCTTAAACAAGGAAGGAAATAGAATAAAGTCTTCAGACATGCACCCAGTGGCAGATTGGAGCTTGCTGGCTGCCCCATTGCACCTTGTGAGTGGCCACTGTGTTCCCAAGAGCTCCAGGGAGAGCATCACCCACAGCACTGGCTGTGTGTAATGAAAGCCCTGGAGAATGTGCCACTTGGGATCATTTCAGAAATGGTTCTCACTGAGCTACCTCAGTGATAATCTTCTCCCCCTGGTATATACAGCAGCACCACAACTCAGCGCACTCAAAGCTACAGGAGCTGCTGAAAAACTTCACAGTAAATTAAGTACAATTAGCAGAGCAAACATCACTACTGCTAGCCTCATAGTCTTGTAATTATTCTGACAGCACATATTATTTGGGCCATTTTTCAAACCAGTGGTCTTTGTAAATGGATATCAACATAATTAAGTCCTTTTTCAAATAGAGTATCCCTGGGTACAGTAAAGATTTGGGGAAGAACGGGTTAGATCTTCTAACTGAAATAAACATTGCAGTGCCACTTGTCAGACTCTGTCAGGTGAATGCCAGAAGGACAGCTACACAAAGATCCCATAACCTGGTTCTTCCTGACTACATCAGTGTTTAGATGCTGAATTTTTGAGTTGTATCCAGAAGGCACTGTGACACAGACTGCAGGAGAAAATCTGGATAGTAGTGTAAAAAGCCATGTGTCATACTGACTGTGTCCAGCAGTAGATCTCTCGTATACACTGGTTGTCAGTGGGTTTGTGAAACTCTGTATCATTATGGGATGATGTAGCTGATCAAACACAGGCAGATCTTCTCAGGGCAGATTTTCTCAGTGCTTGGCAGCCCCTTTTTATGGCCCATTGCTGCCTGTGAAAGCATTCTGCACTTAGGCTTATATATAAGATAAAGAGTTAAAACTCAAAGAGTTTGCCAAATAGGAGCCAGCCTAGATAGGCTGACCACTGGGGTTTAGTGTCTGAAGTTCATCACTGGAAGCACAGAATGCATCCTTAGGACCTCACAGCAGTTATAATAAGATCAGATGGGGGATGGGTTGGCATTGTCAGCATCTCAAATTCCTTCTGAAGCCAATGGGATCTGTCCATCTTCACAGCCTCTGGGAACCTGTTACCTCCCAGTAAAACTGCTGTTTTACTGCCCAAATATAGATGGAGGTGACTTCAAGCAGCAAGGCTCGAAAAGCTGTGGCTAGTACAGCTAACAGCATAGTTATTTGAAAAGGTGCAACACCTTTCCTGCTCTATACTTACTTAGCTCCACAGAGTGACAAAGTGGTGGCAATTTGTTCAATTCTCAACCACCCCGAGAGTAAGGGTGAATTGAGGACTCATCTGTTGAAAGCACCAAAATAGAGAAGTGTTAAGAGACTGGAAATTACAAGACATCGTGTCAGAAATAAACTCCAGTAATAAAGATTCACATTTGTGATAATTTTCTCTGCATAGCACAGGCCAGGCATGGATAAGTGGCTGCAGAGATAAGGGGTAAACAGCCAAATAAAAACTGCAAGAAAAAGTATCAAAGGATAATATTCATTGTCAAAGTATATTATTTTGACTCTTTAGTTCACAATTTACTAGTACTGAAGGTTTTCTACAGTACTTAAGGGCCAGAGGCCTGCAGAATTTTAGGCAAGGGAATGCCAGACTCATTTCACGGAGAGGAGGGGCCACTAGGTGGCACAAAAGTTGCCTAATTTAAGCAAATTGTCATGTTTGAGATGGAAAAATGTCACTTCAAGTGATGAACTGCAGCTTTATAAACACAACCTTGTAATGCAACCAGCAAGGGAAATACACTGATGTTCAGAATCTCGGGGTACTTTTGGTCCTTCCTGTACATTGTAGGATTTGTGTAATTCTGATATTATTGTCTCCTCCCTCCAAAAAGTCCAAAGCAAAGCTGCTACGTTTTTCAAAATAATAATTAACTCAATCTCAGGAAAAGTAATTCTGCAAAATAAGAAAAGAAAAAATATACCAATGCAATGCTTCTTGTATTACAAATGAAAAATGCATAACCAGAAAGAGTTGAGAGATTAATTATACAAAAATATGGAAGCAAACATGACATATTAAAAAAACTATATTTTGCATTGCTCTGTAGTACAGTCTGAGAAAGCCTTAGTGGCAAGGTACCCTAACATCAAACATGTAGGATTATTTTTGAAAGAGGTGAGAATGACATCAGGAAAGACATAGGAAGAAGAAAAATATGTGTGGTGGTAGAGGTTGTAGCAGTGAAAATTTGTAACCTGAGAGGCAGTCAGATATTGTAGAAGTCATCCTTACCCATGAAATCTCAGAGGCACTCAAATATCCCTCTGATTAATAAAAGAGAAACAACTGAAGCCCAAACACTTTGGCCTCAGTGGACGTGCAAGGAAGATCCCAGAATTCATCTGACCCCTGGCCATACAGAATGTTGCACAATTTGCTGCTGGGACTACCAACTGTCTGAGCAATGCCTTACACACTACATGAATATCCACAGAGTCATTCTGGTCAAGGAGAGTCAACCCACAATCTGAAATCAGTTTTAATGAGAAGACTTTGATAGGCATTATGTCAGCTTCTTTCAACCTTGGGCTTTTGATTGACTGCTGAGGACTGTCCTTTAGATGATAACAAGGATGCTGTCAGTCCTGCACAGATAGCCTGCACCAGGCTTGAATGCAACAGCAAGTACTGAGTATATCATACATGCTCTTTCTGCTTCAGAATTAATTTCTGCTTGAATTAATTTCACTGAAGGTAGTATTTAAAAACCAGTTATGGATGACACCATAAAAATTAGTTGCTCCTCCCAAGGCAAACTATGGGCCTGATTACAAAAGTGGAGGAGAGAAAGGGGAGAGAGGAGAGGAGTGGAGAGGAGAGGAGAGGAGAGGGAAATAGAAGCTGTTGAAAAAACTCTTTTTGACTTTCAGCCCTGGTACTGCAAATATGAAAAAGCAAAATGTACCTTTAAGAAGAAATTAATGAAATTCAGTTTTCTACTGGTTCACTTCCTACTTTCTCACAAATAGTGATATCTGCTAACACCTCTGTACTTCAGATGTCAGAGCAAAGCAGTTCAAAAATCCCCAGACAGAGAAATAAAAAAAGAGGAAAACCTTTGTCAATGACAGCTTTTTCAGGGAAAATTGAGCTTTGTATTGAATATTCAGAGTCCTAGAAACATGATAACACGTTGGAAAAGAAGTATTGTTTTTATAAAAGGACTCATATGAATAAGATTTTGAATTCTACTGCAGCTCATCTAAGTACAAAATGGCCATTCTCCCTGAGCTATATCCTTCAATGAAGCTATGACTAAGGCATGCAATAAGCTGGGAACTTTTACCCTGGAATATTCAAAAATACATGATTCTCTCTATACTTTTGTTCACGACATACAATATTATCACCTGATCAGGCTGAAAATACCATTTATCTGCTGGGGAAAATTATCCCTGGTTCCCACAAGATTGCACTCGATATTAGCATTCCACTGTTAAGCAGTATATAAAGGTTAATAAATAATTAATGGATGTTATAAGCACATTTCAGATATGATCAGTATATGCACTAGATGCATATCAGTATGTGCAATTGTAGTTGGTTATGTGGTATTGGGCTGCTGTAGTCCATTTATTAAAACAGATGCAAATAATTTAGTAACTCTTTCTACATTTCTTATATCTGGAAGAATAACATGAAGTGCGACCAAAAAAGGAAGAAAATTCTTCCACTTTCTCAGCAGTACAAGTCAGTTTAATTTGACTTTAAGTTGTTCCTAACACATTATTCAGTTTTATCATTGTTATTTTGACTCTAGAATCTATTAAATGAGATACTAATCCATGAGATTTTAAATTTTTATTGTCAGAGCAACAAGGCCCTGAAACAACAGAAGAGATTAACATTTGGTAAAAAATCTTAAGGAATTAAACTTGCATATTGTAAATGCAGATGTGTATAAGATAAATTTGTGATATAATACATCTTGTCACTTTCCCACTGTATCACTAACTGGGAAACTGGATCATACAAAAATTTTGATGTAGGATCAGATGCATATTTTCTGCACATTTTTGATAGGATCAAACCTGAGTTGGTCTTTTGGGTTTGGTTTTTTGGGATTTTTAAGGATATATATTCTGAACAAAGATTCTAAGAAGGTAGTAACAAATAAAAGGGGATATACCTCTCTGTACCAGCCAAAATTACCCACTCTGCCTTATCCAAGTTAATAGTGGACAAAATCTTTCTATTTGAACTGGCTGTTGGCTTCACTGTGCTCTATCTAGGGACTCTGACAGACCAGCTGATAAATACTGGAGTGTACAACATCACTGCCTTTTGCCACATGTGCCATCCTTCCTCCAGAAATTTCTGCCCCATGTCTGAGGCTGCAGAACAGAATGTGCATGGCTCTGCATCTTCACCACCTTTCAGTGGCCTGTGGTTAACCCTGAGGTGAAGGTTCACATCATTCCCTTGGCTGTGCAACAAGGTGACTACCTAGGGCATAGCACAGAAGGGAGAAGCATAACATTTTTGGACAGCAAGATTTGCAAACTCTTTTTGTTCATCTTCCTCAGGAAAACAGAAAGTTTCTAATATCACATCCCTTATATTTTCTCTTTTAACCTGATACTTAACTTTGTCTTGTCTTTTAGGCTGTCATGATATTTTAGATCTTGGTCCCGTGAAGAGCTGTAAACTGAGAGCAATATCTAATTCATTCTCAATTCAATCCTTCCCAGAAGATCAGGAACCCTGTCCAGTGTATTTCTGTGAAACAGGGGCCAAGACATTCCAAATACTTTTGCCAAAACTTTAGTCAAAATGGATTTATTACTTTTAGAAATACATATTCACATAATGATAACAGCAACAATGAGAGTCGTATCTGTAGCACCACCAGTAGGAACAGCAACACAGAAGTAGTGAAATAAATACATCTTGTCTATGCCTCAAGGTTACAATTTCTGTTAAAAATTAAAATTCAAGGTTACAAAAAACTGTTAAAAACTGGTTAGTCAAACAGTAGCCAGGAAGTTGGCAAAAATGAAAGGGAACATTGAATAACAACTACTTAAGACACAGGACTTATTTTTGCTTAGAGAAGGATCCAAATTCATGTCTGAACTGACTGAGTTGCCTGCTTCCTTCATTTTGCCTAATTATTACCCACCAGTACTTGGAAATTTCTCTCAGTGCACATCAAGGGCTCATTAAAATTTTATTTTGATCAATATAGCCTATTTTGCTTGCATTTGCAAATTTATCTGTTTATGTTTTTTGGAAACCTTAAGTCCCAGCACTTCTCTGGGGATTTCTGAGTTCCCATAACATTCCCTATCTCTGCAGTGAGGACTATGGGGAAAGCTCTGGACCCTGAAGCCAATGACAAAACTGATATTAGCACAGTGAATCCAGAATTTGAGTAGCACAGTGTATCTTGCAGATTCTTATCTTTATTACTTTCTGATTCTCCAGATTTATTGCACTTCTGAAAGATGCTGTGTTAATTAACTAATCAGTGCACAGCATTTTCTTTTTAACATAAAAAGTTGGGGATTTTTTCTACTTAATCATTCACCATGTCAAGGAATTACAAAAGAATATGTTGAGGGGTTTGCTCTTGATTAAAACATAAAATGTGGCAATAAATATTTTGTATTGGTTATAATACCTTTATTAGGAAGGTAACAGACTGCTGGTTAACTGATCATGAAATATGAATTTAAAAGAAAAATATATGGTAGAGAGTAATTTTTGTTGTGTCTGCCTGGTTTTTATGTCTTCTTGTTTTCCTTTAAAAACTGGAGCTTTTCTAGTTTGTTTCTTACTAACTACTTGATATGATATTACCCAAGTCAGTGCAGTGAAAAAGCAGATTTTGAACTGATGTTAGCACTTGCTTCACTTGCTTGTTAATGTTATTCTGCTATATGGATTTTTAGGCAGAATGAAAAATAAAAAATAATTTGCAGCGCTGATTTCAGAAAATCTTTTACTGTATCTTATAGTTATTTATATATATGTATATATATCATATATACTATGTTTACTTCATATCTCATATAAATTATCGGCAACACACACATTTACTTGAGCTTATAAGGATGAATTGAAAGCTTTGCCAAAATACTTTACTGACCTAGGGGAATGACACACACTTCATTTCAAAAATCACTTACCAATATATTGCAATTATCACAATGAAAATCCACCTAAAACTGCATAGCAAGTTTGACATTTTGAGAAAGCCTTAGTGTTCTAAGGTGTTCATTGTATATTAACAGCACATTACAATATTTATAATTTTTTTAAAAAAATTATTTTTAAGTATGTTTTACAGGGTCTTTATTTCTAATTCTACTAATGCTACATAGTTGGGGATCTTATATGACTACTTCTCATTTAATAAAAAAAAAATCTTATTACTGTAAAATTCCATTACTCTCATGCCTCCCTATGTAGTACAATGTTAAGTACACTACAATACCGAGTCCCAGATGGAATACAATGCTGTAATTCAATTGAGGGATCCTGCTAATGTCCCACACTGAAGAATATTGCTTAAGGGTTTGGGTATGGTAGCAAACCTCTCAGCCTGGAGACTGAATTACAACCTGGCTATTCAATCTGGGCCTTTGTGCCACTGCTTGCAGTTTACAGGACCCTGATTTTTTGTAATACACCTATAAAACAATTATTACAATAAAAAAAAGAGAAAGAAAAAGCACTGTAAGTTAAAGTTTGTCCATAAGAATTATGCTATAATAGGACAGCTGAGGTTACAACAAGCACAGAACAGAAAAGGAAGGTTTTCAAAACGTGTTAAAGATTGTATGGAAGATCTACTGAAGGAGGGTTCAGTCCAGCCATTCCCAGTTCTCTTAGAAAGGATCACTGGTTGGCTTCTCAAAGATAAATTAAATCATGTGGGTAGGTTTGAACCTTGATCTAGTCGAAGAGATAGTCATGAAGATTACAATCTCCTCCCTTTAGATGTCTAATATCACGTTTGACCCTGAAGCCACCTGCCAAACTTCCAGCTGACTCTTGTGGCACCCAAAACCTCCAGTCCTGTAGTTTTCAGCAGTAAAGCTTACTCACCACCAACAGGTGGCCAGAAGTGCTTCTCTTGTGGCAGCTCATGTTAAAGCCTTTTCTGCAACTCCAGTTGCTTTTGTTGTTGCTGCTCTGCTTTTAGTGGAATATTGAAAGACCATTGGAGCCAGGCACAGGACAAGTAACCATGGCTCTCTTGCTCAGCAATTTCATCACTCTGGCCAAGGTTTATTTTCAGCTGGAGAAATTTAAATTGGAAAAACAAAAAAGTGAGTGGTACTGTTGCACAGCATTTTAAAAGCTCTGAGGCAGAGCAGACCAAAACCCTCTCCACCTCCCAAATGGTGTTTGCCTGAACACAGGAGTTAGTTTTAAAACTATGCTAATCTGTAAAGCTTTCAGTGCAGAATACACCCTTACTAGATCAATACATTGGAGTTACGGAGGCACCAAGGTAAAAATTGTAATTGGTTAAATGAATGCCCTTCTCTGTCATAACAGAGGGAAATGAGAGCTGAAAGGAGGCTTGTTATGGTGCTCCCCCTTGAGCCAAGGTGCACTGAATGTGCTGGATTGCTGGGTCACTGGGGTGTCACAAAGTTGTGGATTACCAAGTACCTCTCTTATGTCTCCCTTGTTGTCAAGAAATCTGTACCTTCATAGAATTACCAATAAAACAGTCGTAGCAGCAGATTAGGTTTAAAAATCTACCTAATGTAGCGTGAAATTTAGAGTGTATGCTCCAGCGATCAGAGCTGCAGTGTTGACCCATTATGCTCTGCAGTCACATTCTTCCATTTTCACCCTTTGAAGCCACAAAGGGAGGGGGAACAAATAACACACACACTTGAAACCATTTTCTCTTGTGTTTTTTTGTTGTTTTTTTTTCTGAAGTGGGGTTGTAGCTGATAGTGCCTGTGAGGGTTTGCTTGGAGCTTTGCTTAACTTTGCTTAATAGAATACATCACGGTTGTTTACTGTGCTTTGTGGCAAAGCAGCCTTGGATTTTCTGATTTGTGGAAAGAAAGCATCTTCTTAATTTTCAGGCTCAAGATTTAGCAAAATTAAGCTGTCATCCTATGTAAGTTAAGAACAATCAAAGCTTTATCCTTTAGGATACAGTGAAATATATTTCACTGAGAATCAGAGAGGCAGAAGACAGTGTGATAGATATAGCTTGTGTTACAAGTCAGAAGGCTGCAGCCACGATAGAAAAGGTATATATGAGATATTCTGCCCTGCCTTAGCAATTATGCTGCAGTATTAAATGTGAATTGAAAGTTTTTCACACTTTCTTCCCCTTCTCTGCCTTAATAAGACTAAGTTGTCATCCCAAGGATACTTGCAGCAGGTCTTAGCTGTAGTAATATTAGGTGAACAGGAGAAGAGATCAATTTATGTCCATATTACAAAATTACTATATGCACCATCTTATTTAAAAAATCTGAAGTTACATCCTATTATGACTGAAACTTGGATGCGGTAATACGATAGAGCCTGAACTGTGGCAAAACAAGATTCTGACAGATCTTGTCAAAGAATTTGGTAAGTGTTCTGTCCTACTGTGTCAAGTTGTGCTGGAATGCCCTGGAAGTATCCCCAGTGTGCAAATTGAGCACTGGTTTCCCCACAGCACTTGTAGAAATTGAATTTTCATCACAACTTTGATAAGAAAAGACCAAAGATATGCAAATATGACTAAAGAAATTTCACTTTTGGGGTCAAAGAAAGAATTCTGAAGGAAGAAGTTGTCTTCAATCTTTGTCTGACAGAGTAGTATTTTCCTTTTCTTTGGTTATGTATTCTAAAGAAAAGAGAAGCCTTCTGTTCTGTACTTTTTGCAAAAATGCAGACTGCAAACATGCATCTCACAAAACCCTTATTCCTACAGAGATAGCTTGAAAAATCAAGTATATTCCTTTCATATTTCTGTTGAGCTCAGCAACTTGTGTTGAGACCTGTCATGCATTGAAGCCTTCACAAAAGACCAAAGTGTTCTACTTGTTAAATGGTTTTATTCCCTATCACAGAAATTCTAGAGAATGCTCCAAAACAAGAGAGTTACTAGTATTTGACTGTTTATACTACACAGTCTGAAAAAAAAGAGGAAATGCCCCTATTAAATTTTCCAGGGGATTTTAAGAAACCCGGAACTATGTATATACACATTTCAGTCACTGCTGAACTATTACATTTCTTACATTTGGTAGCACTTCCTCAGCATGAAACTATTTTCCACCATATCGTCAATAGTAAGAATACCATCAGACAACAGGGATCTCATTCCCAGATTCCACTGCCATCTGTGAACCGGCTCCAGGAATACAGAGCTGTAACCACAATCTGGCCTTGTCTCCTGAAGTGAGGATAGTACTCAAATATACCTTCATGACAGTACTCACATATACCTGCATGTACCTGCATGGCACAGACTTTGTAATAATGGGATGGGGAAGGCTTAGAGTAACCATAATTCTTCCCATTGAACCCCCATTTGGCTCAAGGATGCTAATGACCACTCAGTTGGGCAGCCCTTCTTTTCACACCATAGTGGCTGTGAGCCACTAATGGATCTTACAGCACTTGCAGTGTCTAATGCTTTTCTTTATTGCCTCTTCAAGTTATTAGAAGGACAATCTTGGCTGTCAGTGCAAAGAGATTTCCAGCCCTTCTTATCCAGTAAGACAAAATAAAAAAAACCCAAAAAACAAAAGACAAAAAACAATCAACCAAACAACAAAAAACCCAACATATCAAGTTTTGAATCTCATGATTTTTAAGGCAATTGGATGATTCTGTGGAGCTTGGTTCATGATTCCTCAGTGCTTGGGTGTGTGTTTTCTTATCAAACACTGTCAGCAAAATCACACAATAAAAGCTGATCGCAACCTTCTTGGGAAACCACATTTCCCCTGTGCAACAAGCTCAGGCACTGTGGGACCTGGTATATAAGCCAAAAGATTTCTGCATTACAGCATCAGGTTATCATAACCTATCTCCCCCTCCTTCCTACCCCCAGAACTCATCTATATGCTAATTTAACATGACTAATGCCGCCCCGCAATATAATGGCTCTAATGTTTTCAGGGGAGGAAAGAGAGTGAAAAGGAGCTGACGGTCCTGTTTGATTAGTGAAGTGTCTTCTGACAAAAATCCCAGATTTTCTGATGATGAGGTCTCATTGCATCAACACCCTGGATACATCTGGTTCAGCACTTAACCAAGCTTGCAGTTAGGTTTGAGTTTACATTCCTGTGAGTCAAATGTAAGCAAATGTAAAATACAATTTTCTCACATGTTTTTGTGGAAATGACTAATCAATCCAGCTGTTTGTTTAAAGTGAAAGGCACTGTAATTTTTATTGTCAGGGCTAGAACCTACCTTAGCTGCGTCTGACAGAACTCCCTGCTGAGTTACAAGATACCTGAGCTAGTTGGGATTTGGCTCCTGGGTCTTTCTGGCTCAGTCATACAGCCTGGGGAGCTTTCGGTTTCTCCACAAACACATGCATTGATAGTCCCTCTGCCCCTTTCCCCTTCCTCCCTCACACTCACTGTAACACTATTAAGATATCAAATGCAGCAATTACAACAAGAAAACCCTAATTAGGCAGCAGCAGCTTCTGTAATAAAGGAATCAAGGAAATCTGAAGAAAGAGCTAAGAGGAAACACAACAGAGGCTTTCAAAGCACAAGCTTCTTGCTCTTAAAGGACTACTCGATGCAGATAGTCCTCCATGAGTTTCACTTCACCAGCTTTCTCCGTACTTTTCTAGGACAAAAGGAGTAATACCAACATAGAGTCCTGTGGCCATAATCAAATAATAATTGGCCTCGGAGATCACTTATGACAATCAGGGAAGTAATAAGGTTTCTGAATAATTATGAATAATTAGGCACATTTATGAATAATTACACTGTTAATAACTATCTAACACATCCAGTTTTAAACTGTAATTCAGTCATTATTGATTAGTTAGCCATCATCTTCACTGCTGTTTCCCTACTCATTAACATCCTGATTCAGCCAGGAGCCCTGCAAGGCTGCCTTTATTCTTTTGGCGTGTCAGAAAAGCGGAGTTTTATTGCTGTAACTTCTGAATACCATAGAGCCAGATTTCAGTGACCATAGAGGAGGGACATTTTTGGAAGGAAAATATCCTGTCACTTTCTAAATGTGATGTTAAGACAGTGCAAAGATGTTAGGACAATGTGGAGTAGGGAAAACTGTTCTACACTGGCATATTTGGAGTTTCTGACTATTTAACTTTCTGTGTTTGGACTGCAAAATTTCTGAGGTATGGAGCATCTTGTATGAAACTGAGTTAGCAGAGCTAATTCAAGCTGCACCCCCCCAGCAGCACTGGTGGAAATTAATGATGTTTCTTCAAGAGAGAAGGGTCTGGGGCATAAAATTTCTGCCCTGGGAAGGAAGGGTCCGGAAAGCAAGGTCCCAGCCAAGGTCCTCAGATACAAAGGAAGCCTTGCCTGCTGCTCTGCATGTGATGGCACCAGCAATGCCACCACCTCCATCAGCACTTATCTGTGCTCTGCCAGCTCTCCCATGGCTCAGCTGGAGCTCAAGACGGCAGGATTGTCCAGGCTCTAGCCTGTAACCATCATTGCAAGAAGGAGCCTGCTCCTGATGTTTTATCAGCCTCCTCAAACATTTGTTGTGCCTGTATCTAAAGTTGGTTACGTAAATTAGGTAGATAAATGAATGCCATACTTGCTGGCAAAGCCAATAATTAAAGGTAATGCTGTGTACACCATCTAGAACACCTCTGTTTTCAAGGATATTGCAGTAGCTTCACACCAATAGGATAGTATCAAGCCAGTCAGGAAAAGTAGATGGAGCATCCTAACCTTTAAACAAGAAGCTGTTACTGCTCCTTTACCTCTTATTTACACAGCACATTTAACCCTGAAGAGCTGGGTCTGACATGAAGAAAGTGTGAGTCAGGGTCTTGTATGATTTCAATACATTGGACACATCCTACCTGTTTTTGGAAAAGCATTCAGCAGAGTAAAAGATACAGATCAGGTGCCCCCAGTTTGAAAATACAGAAATGCTTTAAAATGGGGATTTTGAGTTAAGTAAAAACCAAAACAGACCAACATTTGTACATTCCTTTTATTTCTGGGACATGAGTAGCATTCTGAATGATTTTTTGAATTGGTTTTCTTTATTTATTTGGTGTTTACCAGTTCTGACAGGTAATCCAGGATAGCAAATTTCATGGTGAACATAAAGTGCTTAAATCACTCCAAGTATTCCTTTAAAAAGTATTGGCAGAAAATAAATGCCATAGATAAGTACTCTGCCTCTATGATTTTACATTTCTCTCCATTCCCCTGGAAAGAATGTTGTTTCCTTTTCCCTTTGGAGGAATTTACTTTCTGCTTTTTTTCCATAGCTTTATAAAATATTTTTGTGCCACCATGCACTGATTTTATACTTCAGATCAGAAAATTAAAAAAATTTAAGAAAACCACTTGCTAAGGTTTTGGCTCAAACTATGTTTCAGACTCTGCAAGGGTCAAAACAGCTGTGGTAAACTCTGTTATCTCTTTCATAATCTTCAAGCACAGTCTTTCTAATCTCCTCCTGAATGCCCTGAAAGGAGAAGAAAATAGACCAAATCACTTAGCAGGCAAAGTGAGTGAGTGAATGTTGAATGTTTGTTAACCTGGAAGTGACCATTTCTGAAAAGCAGAAAAAGGTCCCAACATATAATTCTAAGAAGGAGCTGTGAAAGACTGACTATTCTACTTTGGTTTTGATGTGCTAAGATATGGCATGAAAAATGGTTAAGAAAAAGTGCACACTTTTCACTTTCAGGGAGCAAAAATGCCAAATCTCTATCAAAGATCCAGAAAAGTCCATTACTTGCTTTTCATACACTGCCTCTTTAAACAGTAGAACTTATTACCATCGAATGTATGGAGACAAAAAGATTGGAGAAGTCCAGGGGGACTCCAGTGACAAGATATGACCTCAAGCTCGCATACTTTAAACTGGACTAGATTATAAGTTATATACAGACCCTTAAAAAAAAGGCAAGTCAAGAACATTTAGTTTTCTGTAGACGTATAGATCTTAGCCCTTTTTATTCAGTACCAGTTGTTCATCTTCCATTTCTTTCCCTATGGCTGTGAAAAAAAGGATTGGGAATTCTTTGGTAGAACATTTGCCTCTACCAGCTGATGCAGTAGATATGTTCAAGGGCAGAGTTTCCTTTTGTAATCAGAGACAACCACTGCTGCTTGGTTTCCTATGAAGACCACATGCAATCTCTCTGAAGTGTTTCCATGATAATGTCAGATCCACCACCTAAGTGCACGGCAAAGTCCTTCATATTTAGGGAAAGGGAAAAGGGTGAACTGAGGGGAAAATAAAGCTTTTGCTATGACTATTTGTTTATTGCTTTAAAGTGTCAACATTCAGAAACCCTGAGTTTTCTTTCTGGTAATTGTCACTGATAGACAATTTTGAGCTTGAGTAAATGATCAAAGCCCAGCATGGACTTACTGGGAAAAATAAGTAGATAAATAGTTGTTCATTTCTTGAATTGTTTGATTGTTTCAAACTCTGTGTTGGTTTTGTGGTCTACATGAGAAATTTCTGTTTTAATTTGTCCGAACTCTAGCACATTGGCAACCACTATTTGTCTGAGCTCTGAAGCACCACTAAAAACATTCATTTTCCTGAGTATGAACATCTCTAGCATCTGTCTCCACAGTGTTAGACTCTGAAAGGCTTTGTGTGTGTTCCTTCACATCATGGAGAAACACCACATTGCATCTGGTGCCTGTACGAGGGAGGCAGAGAAATGTGAGACCAATCTTCTTTCAAAGTGAAAAAGTCACCTTGCACAGAGCCACCTGGGGACCCCACACTCTCTCGCTTCTCCTCAATTGTGCACAACACTGTGCCCCAGGCCATGCTGACTCCCCCCTGCCCCCACCCCAGCCCACCCTTTCACCTTCAATTTGTTCATCCCCACACCACGGATGTCATCGAAAGCAAGGGCCAATTAGCTGAATGTAGTCAGGGCACAGTGATTTGGATCCTGGTTTTTTGAAAAATAGATCCAAAAGCGTACATTCAAAGTGGTTCCCGACTGCAACCGTGAGAGGTGGTGAAATGCTGACAACCTGGGGCAATGAGAGGCAGAGCAGAAAGAGGACACTTGGGTGGGACCAAGTCCTCAGGTTAGCTATGTGGGACACAGACCTGAGGCCATGATAACTTCCAGTGGATCCTTTGGTTTCCATTAATATTTTCAAAGAAGCATGAAATCCACACTCCTGATTCCTCTGTTCCCCCTCCCCCATCCATGTCCCTCCTGAATCACAAAGGGGGCCTTCTTTTGTTATATTTGGATAATTATTCTGCTGTCTTTCCTCCTGCTACCCGCTAAACATATGTGATTGATGAAGGGAACACACTGAGCATTTCAGATGAAAAAGTGAAGAGAGAGCAAAGCTGGGCAAATGAGCCAGTGGGTTGAAGCACTTGGGACATTAGAGGGTGTCAAGGATGGCAAATGACTTCATTGAAGTAATGATGATAAACATTTTATCCCTGTGCATATATGTGCATTATACCTAACGATCTCAAGCATAAGTAAGTGAAGAAAGGCACTAAATAAATCATACGAACAGGCCCTAAATGGGAATCCCTAAGGAATAGGATCTGAATTGTAAATGTGTGCCTGAATTTCACACATCAAATTACAATAAAGAGATTGATATTTTAAACAGCTCTGTACTTAAAGGGTACTGTATCTAGTCCTGAGGATTTTTCTTTTGCTTAGGGTTAGGGGTTTTTTTCAGTTAAATTGTAGTGTATTTGTGTGTATACATACACATATACACATACCCATACATGTGTGCAAATTCATTAAATGAGGTACTTTACATATCAGTGGGCTGCTCTAGGTTTCATCAGCATCTCAGAGACTGGCTAAAAAGTGGGTTTTTTCTGCCTCACTGAGATTTTTGAAGACATAAATTCTCAGGGACAAACTCTCTTCTGTTACAAAAAAAAAAGAAATAGAAAAAAGAAATCCCTTGCTTTAAATGAATTTGCTCTGGACTTGATCTGATGGAAGTGGGAATACAATCTGACACTTACACAAACACTTATTTAAACTTTGTCCCTCCCTCCCTCAAACTGTGGAACCAAATTCTTAGCTGGTGTCAACTGGCAAAGCTTCTTGAGCTGTCAGCAGTGCGTGCCTGTTGGCATGAGCTGATTTGGTCCAGTAGCTTCACAAATAGAGAATGAACTTCATTATTAATGGGAACAGGTTTTATGCAGAACAAATTATACTAGAAATGTCATCCCATTCCCTTTCAGTCTCAAACATCCTAAAATCATCAAAATACAGCTGCAGTATTATAAACACACATTAATGAATCTAATAAAGTATGGGAAAGCTTCCAGGCTGGAAGAAATGGAAACGTCTAATAAGAGGTAGCAGCGCTATATCCTCACAGATAGCTCTGGCCCCCACTGCATTCGTCAGTGGAAACGCATGAGAAGATAACTATGGAGACTAAAAACCTGTGGGATTTCAGCTGTTCTACAGGTTTTCTCATTAGAATAAAAGGATTTTCACTTGGCTAGTAAAAGAATTCTGCCCCCAGATACCACAGTCACAGGATCTCCATATCTTTCTTCCCAGCAGTTGCAGAAAGGCTGGCTGAAGGAGCAGGATCTGCATGAAAGCTGAAGGTCTCTTCCCTTCACATTCCTCCTTGGCAGGCAGGAGTGCTCTCAGTGCAGGCTTATGCTGTGCCTGAAATTCCCATTCAGCATTTTCAGAGCAGAAAGAAGCAGTGAATGAACCTTTTTAAGCATCATCTCTTCTGGCTTTTTCCCCAGAGGATTGCCAGGCCTGCATACCTGGGAGTTTCTTTCCCAGGTCTTGATCTTAACTGGGAAATTACATACTGCATGTAGTTGCAATATGTATTGGTTCTTTGTGTTGCTGCTAACGATGTGCACTCCCAGATGCTCATGTGTATGTATGTTATAGCTGCATTCCTATTTATGTATCTATCTTATGTACACAGACAAATACACACAGTTATTTTGCATTAGGGAAATATTTGTACCACATACCACACCATAAGTAAGAAGTCTAACCCATCTCCTGATTAAATTTTGTCCATTATGAGGAATCTAGGACACATGAAATATGCATTTTTCATTTGAACAAATCTTTTCTGCTACAGACATTAATAAAAACAAAAATACATGTATTAATTTTTAAACAATTTCCATGTACTTGGAGATGTATTAAGCACAGCAAAAGGTCATGCAGTAACTGTAAGTGTAAGGACTGGATCCAGAACCCACTAAAGTTATTCCCTGAAGCCAATTCCAATCTTTACCCAGACAGAAAAAGCTTTGAATACTGGGGACAAACTACTTTAACTTTCTTTGTTTTCCAAACTGAATATATTTCAAAGTGTTGCTAAATTATAAGTAAGTTTTCCTATCAGCACTGCAACCACTTTGTTTTACAGAAAAAACAGAATTCCTTTTTGAAATTAGAAGAGACATATCCACTTGTTCTTTATATCAGCAAACTATGCTTTCTATAAAACTGTAAAAAAATGTATTACATCCTGTAGTACCTGAAGGAGTGCTCAATTCTTCACTAGACTTATTTGACGATTGATTGATTTTCAGAAATATTTTGACACAGACCTTTCTGTGAAAAAGTCACTTCACTTTTCTTTCATTCCTATACTGTAATGTCACATTTTTGCCTTTTTGTCGCATGATTAATGTGGCTTTGAAAGATTCAAGAATCAATACACATATGCACAGATGGAAACATCGTGTTTTAAATGTATTGAAATACATTTAAAAACATGTTAAATGTGTCCTTTCGTCTTAGTTTTCCAGCTAATCCGCAAAATATGTTTCCTGTTGGACTTAATAGGTGTTAGTGGTGCAGGTAGTGGTAACGTAGAAGGTCTTCTGATCTGACCTTGTCCTTGCCATGAAACCAGATCCTCCTTGCAGATTCAGGAATGTGGCATATCTGGTACAATTTTCTCCTCCCTCCAGGTCTCCAGGAAGTATTTTTCTTATTAGATTTTTTTGTTTGTTTGTTTATTTTTTTTAAGTGCTCCTATTTCTTTTTGCCTTGAAATGTTTTTCATGACATTGAGCACAACATAACTAGTGCAACACATCTCTTCATGCCTTCAGCCAGCAGGTAGCTTTACATTCTCAAATTCCTCTGGCTTCCTTAAATGCTCAGCCTATTCAGTGTATTGCAGGATCAAACCTTCAGTGGATATCCCCTGGGAAATCAAAAGAAAGATTCCTTCAAGCCAGCTAGCATCATATATATTCAATGAACACAAAGGGGATGAGGCAGAGCATAATCCAGTATTTGAGGGATTTTACTGGCATGATATTGCAAAGATCGTGTTAGTCCATGCTGAGAAACACTGCAGGTTTCGTGAGGGCTAAATGTGTGTTCTCTGTCAATGCAGCAATCTGCCCTTCAAGCGGTCACAGTACTCCTGTTTCCTAACTTAGAATCAGCAACTAACTGCCCACCTGCATGAGCCTGGCCTGTACTAATCCTTCAGAGTGCTAGAGTGTAGAGAAGGGGAAAGAAATATTTTACTGGCAGGATTCCTTTTGCTCCTCAACAGATTTACTACCATGTGTTTGGAACTTCGCAGAAGCATAGAATACTAGTCCCAGTCCCAGAGAAATGGATCGGTGGATGGGACTTTGTAATAACTTATAAAACCCATTTATAAATGTTGCCAGCAACTTCTATTACACCTGTAGAGTCTCTGCAACCTTTCATGAAAGTTCCTCCATCTCTGTATGTCACTGCGTGTGCTCCATGGTCTAAGCCATAATTAGGAAATAGTTACTCCACCGTAAATGCAGAATTTGAATGTAGGAGCAGCAATCCTTTCCAGGAGGAAGATGGGTAGAGGGGTAGGAGGAGAAAAACCTGCTGAAAAGCACAGTTAAGCCCTTTGTACTGTGGAAATGAATCTGGTTTTGGTGCTGGGGGCTGAGTTAGTGTTGATGCACAGAAGTAAAACAAGAGTATTCAGACAAGTGGAACATGATCTGATAAGCCTGGAAATAACTCTGTCAGGCTATCCAGCCCAAATGACATCCCTGTCTGTGTCCTTTCAACACCTTTGATTTGAGTACAACCTTCCCAGAGGAAGGCTTTTCCTGTGCTTTCCATCCTGCTTCTCCACTTCACAAACTCTCTGATGGCCGAAGCACTGCAGGCTAATGTTAGAGGAGAGATGTGCACTTTTCTAGAAGGGACAATATTTCTTCTGTGAGTTTTTTTTCTTTTTCAGCCTGCAACGACTGTCCTTTCAATACATGCTAGCCAATCCTTTTACATACTCCGCCAGCTTCAAACAGAAATGAAGCTGTACCTTTCATTTTTAAGATGCTTGAACTCTGTGTGTGTACACGAATAGATCAAACTAGAATTAGGTCTGCTCAGGTTTTTCCAGTGTGAGGGAGATGCAACTATTTTTATAGACTTCCCAGAACACAATTTCATAAAGGTTGATATTCACTGAATGAAACTTTTGCAAAATGTATATCCTTATAACACAAATAAAATGCAACAAGATTTGTGCCTGAAGATTCATAGACATGAATAATGTTCACACAATACCAAATTTCACTAAACTTAATATAAAGATTTATATTTGAACTATAGTCTTCAATTTGCACAATTTATGCCCTAGCAGTTACATGGCTGCATTTATCAGAAAGGGGCTGTTCTATCAGAAAGGGGAGGTAATTTTACTAAAGCTTGTGATCATTTGGCTCTTGATCAGTGAAATGAACTGAATCTTATTTTCTGTGTCTGTCTCTTCATATGTTTTCCACCCTCATATGCTTTAGCTCTGGCAAGAAGAATATGCATTTAGAATCAGTATATTAATCACCTGCCCATGAATCAACCAAAAAAATGCAGGCTCTGCACCTAGCACCATCTTTAATATTTCTCCTAGGCATAATAGTTGTCCTATCCACAACATGCATTGGATTTTACAAATCAGAAATATTTTATATGTGGAGAAGTAAATACACACCACTCTTGTTAATCTTCACAGTACATCCTATTGTCTAAGAGTTTACTTGTGAGCAATCAGGCACATCATAGGTGGGTGGGAGATCAGCAGTCCTTGGGAAATCTTCAGAGTCACAGTGACACCTCCAAAGGTCTCATTGTGTACCCTTTACCACTGACTGAATGGTGTTACCTTCAGGAGAGGAATTTTGACTCAAGTAAAAAAATTGGCGAAGCTCAGGAAAACCTGGATCAGGATATAAAGGTGAACAAGTTTACTCTCTTGGGCTATGGCAAACAATGAAGGTCATCATTGTCTCATTAATGTGGTCACTTATCCCTGAAAAAAACCTTATTGACTACTGTGATATCATTTGCATTAATCAATTAATAAATAGTGCTTTCATCTTAATAAGAAAGAACAGAATAATCTTGACTAGATTAGGAATGCTAGAATAGAAATAGCCAGATAACCATCTCTTAAAATAAAAGAGGGTAAAACTCTTCATACTTTTTTCAAAAACATGATTTTCATTAAAAAAAATAAAAAAAGGAAAAAAATAAAGGGAAAGGATCACCAAAAGTACCTTTTTTTTTTTTTTTTTCATGGCTTATGCCTCTTCTGCAGCTGTGAGCACATTCATTTCTTCATAATCCTTAGCACCGCAGAAGAAAGAGGGCCTTCAGGTGAAAGGTTACCTACATTTATAATGTCAGGCACTGAGGCTGGTGAGGTAAAAGGTAAATGGTAATTTTATCATTAGCGTGCCTGACCCCTTGCCCCGGCCATATCTCTTTGGAGATGTTAGGGACGGCTCACCTGCCAAGATGCAAACACTTAAAGGTCAATGCTCACAGAAATCTTCAAGAGCTTACAACCGAATTGCTGACACCTTTTATTATCACCGCTTAAATAAATGATTCAAGTGGCGAGACAATGCTGAGACTGGTTTAATGTCAAGATTTACAGGAGGAGCTCTTGGAGCACTATTTTCTAAAGTCTGACTACGTGGATATGACTTTTTAATTCTAGAACTGCTTGAACAAGGAGGGGGATTTCACACCACTTAAAGGAGTTTTAACATGTATCCTTCTTTTGCAAGGCTTTCCAGCCCTGCACAAGCGCAAAGTTTTATTCCCATTGGAGCAGTGAATGCAGATTGCTGGATCCACTGTCATCCTAGTATATGATGTTAAAAAACTCAATTTGACCTCTGTGCATAAGAAGTTATGATTTATGGGAGGATATCTTGCAATCGAATGACAAATTTTTGGGACACCAGCTACACTGCATTATTATTTAATTAAAGTAACAAGGTAAAGATCCTTTCCTGTTTTTCCAAGTTGTTTCCACATTAAAAGCTCTGAAATGTGGACACATCAGCATCAGGGTTTGAAAGAGCACCAACATTTACCCATGCATGCAATATTTACAGGATCAACAACTGTGCTTCTAAGGGGTGATTGTAATTTACTCCTGACCCTGTATCCCACACCTCCCACTGTTAGTAAAAGGGTTTACTGGTTCCAGTCGGGTTTACAGAGCCCTGAGTGGTTTGAGATTTGTGTACATGTTAAAGCTGCCTTACATCAAGTTTCACCAGTAGAGGATACCCTGAGCCTCCACACCTATAAAGTCGCAATATTTTCCGTTTGACACTACTAACAAAGCAACTGATTACAAGTGTGTAATGCAAGTTCTCTGCATCTGTATCTCTTTTGTTCTTCTGGCACAATGGTCACTGTTCTCATTAATCTGCCTTGTCTCCATTTACTCCATCTCTCCTCAGAAATAATATATTCACTTCCTTTGACTTAGTGATATTCAATTTTTTTTCTCCAGGTAATGTTCCACATACTTTTCTCATGTATTTCATGAACCTTCTTCCTAAAACAGTTGCATACCCCTAAAGCTGTCAGATGAAAAGCTTTGTTTCTGCTTCCCACCTGTATCACTAGCACACTGTGGTGCTTGCACTTTTTTCCTTTGTTATTTTGTTCCAGCCATCTTCTTCCTGTGTTGCATAAAGAGGTAATGCAGTAATAATCGCAGTTTGAATGAGAAAAAAAGAATATGTGTGCAGCCAAAGAATGCAAATTTCAAGAATCTGATCAAAACCAAGGACTGCAGTGAAAGTAAAGAGAGTGTTTATGAAAAAAAACTGTCATAGGTAGAAGCTTCAGTCATCCAAGTGCTTTGCTAGAAAAATAGCAGGTGAGCCACACATCTCTGGCTGTTTGCACCACAGCAATATTTACAGATAACTAAGGCATTGTTACAAGAGGATGCACCTACTGAGTGTAAAACTCAGGACAGGCTTCTGTTTTCACAAATCTCTTACTTTTTTTCTTATGATAGCCTACATAAGTGATCTGGTCATAAGTGTCTTTTCTTGGTTTCATCATGTAATGTAATTCTATCTAGAAACATATCAGTAAATGTTATTGGAAAGCTGTAATCTCACTTTGGCTTTCACATTTATAAAATGAGAAAGAATGTTGCACCTCCAGAGGGCTGCTAAGTATACAGCTGAAATGCAGTTTAAGAAAGCATTTTAATATTATTTATTGATAGTCCCTCTTTATTAATAATTATCATTTATTATCATTCTTACTAATTGTGAAGGTCGAGGACACCAGAGATTACTACTTATTTTACTTCTAATGAATGAAATTTTTTTTTTTTTTTTTGCCATCCTCTGCTTAAACGGCTTATTGTCTGAAGGCAGATATTTTGGGGGAGAAGGAAAATAACAACCTATCAAAGGTTTTGAAATTGTGAAGTCCTAAACAGAAATGGGAACAGACTCCAAATCACTTGACATGTTAGGAAGGTTCATCTAAGGCTCAAATGACCTTGAACTTTGACTGGCAACACTGGACATCAGGTGCTTCAGATAATTTAAATGCTTCTGCTTTCCCAATAATTCAGCATACTTAGTTAGCATCCCATCTAAGATATTTTTCCCTCATTGCTACCTGCACAGCAGATCTATCAGTGGAAGACAAAAAGCAATGAAAGCTCTGATATATTTAGTGCCATAGCATGTAATATTATTAGAGCTCTGCCTGGCCAGCTCTCTAAAACCTCACTGACTTGTGGCACCCTCTCCACAGGAGCATCTGGCTGCATAGGCAGAGCTTTAGCAGACACCCACATGCCAGGAGTATTAGGGAATTCACTGGAGAAGAGCTCAACTGAGCCACAGATTTAACTATGACTAACTTTCCACAGCAAGTTATCTCAGTGGGACTTAAACCTAGCCTGACGCTTAAGTACTTAGATGAGCCAAGGATGTAATAATGAAGTGCTGGAATTACAGTTGCCATTTCATAAAATGAATTGTATAAAATATATACTTTTGTACTCTGCTACAGCTTTCAACCTGCAGAGCTGCTTTCATGGAGTTTAATAACATAAAAACTGCACAAACTGCAATCCTTCTTGCTTTGCACTAGTCTTGTGCATCAGACCTTCTGTACCATCTCAATTTTGACAATACATGATTAAGATATCATAAAGCAGTTATAACCATTATAAAAATATATTTACTTTTTTACCCAACCACCTGATGAACACACCAGGTAGTAATAAAATTAATTTTATTACATGCCTTTCAGGACACAAAAGAAATAAAACACTTTCTTTTTTATGCCAATATTATACAACCATGCTTGAGCGAAACATCTGTTCTGCCTCACCTTTTTATGTTTCTTGGTTGTTTTTCTTGTTTGCTTTGAAATATTTCTTTTCCACACCATCACAAACACTCAAAGAGTAATCAATAGGTGAAATTATCTTAGGAAACACTCAGAAAAGCTCAAAGAGATAAAGGCTTCCTCCTTTGCTTACCATGCAAAGTTATTTCTTTCTGGATCACAGTAATCCCTATTTGAATTCTGACTGTGAGTGTGTGCAGAACATGTCACTGCCTCTGATACCAGCTGGTGGTTACTTGCACATGTGGAAATAGACTCCCCTCACCATGGAAAGTAAGCACTCTGTTGCAACTTTCATCTGGATGTTGATATGCCAAATAATGATGACAGAAGTTCTCAATTTTTAGTGCAGTACTGCTGATGGAAACCAGCTACTAACAGGTGGAATGTGACAAAACACAACCAACTCAGCACCTTTTCCCTGCAGAGAAGGATAACTGATGCATTTACACCTTTCCACAAAGATGGAAAATGCTGCTGTGAACATTTCCAATACATGGAAGAAGGCAGAGATGCCTAGAGGCATGCTTATTTTTATATCTGTTGATATTTGAAGCCATAAACTCCAACATGGTGTAAAACATCTCATTCTGATTCCACAAGAAAGTGAAATTGAGAAAAGAATTTGAGCTGGATATGCTTGGCTTGAGAAGCTGATCTTCTATTACAGGATAATACCCTCCTTCCTTTCTGTTTGTTCCACACAGACTAATACAAAGTCTTTACAGATCCCAGGTATTTTGATATGGAAGTATCTGATGTTTACATTTCCTTAATGAAAGTGCCAAAACCACAATGCATGAGAACATATCATTTGGTCATAGCACTTCAAGATAATGGTTGCTTTTAAATATGGTTACAAGTCTTTCAGGTAGCTCTTTCCTCCATGCCTCTGCCCCGCTAGAACACACATTCTTGTGCACATTTGTGGAATCAGACCTCAAGACAGCATAGGAACAGACAGTCAGACCAATGTAATTCTAATACCTCCTAATGCACACCAATTTTTCTTTGTTGTTTTGTTTCTTAATAACCTCCAATTGCAAAATATGTAGGAAGCCATGCATAAATTCAGGTTATAGTGTCATCCCCTAAGAGAGAAATACAGGCAACAGCATTTTTATGTGAGGGGGGAAAAAAAGAATATCCAATTTTCCACTACAAAACAGGTGCACTCAGATTTTCAAAGTACATC
The DNA here is from genome assembly GCF_017590135.1 of Pyrgilauda ruficollis. NCBI lineage: Eukaryota > Metazoa > Chordata > Aves > Passeriformes > Passeridae > Pyrgilauda > Pyrgilauda ruficollis. Next base: position 3,389,963 of record NW_024524934.1, on the reverse strand, counting down.
ACACTTGTCTCTCCTGTTTATTTAATCCTAATTTATTGGATCAAGAAAAAGAATAGTACAGTTTGGCTTTCTGGCATGTTCATGTCCACAGCAAAAAGAAGGTCATTGCATTTGGGTACTAATCTACCAGTGCAGTAAGCCGTGATTAAAATGTCTTGGTAATGTTCTCAGAAAAGCATTACAACTGCTTGAATCCATATTCATCCATGGCCAGAGAAGAGGGGATGCTAGTCTGGTTTGGTTAAATACATATAAACTTATTCCCCAATCAGTCAGCTAGAGCAGCAGCTCTGTATTTCAGCAAGCGAAATAAAAAGATTGCCTGGGGTCAGGATAAAGCAAAGGTACGCAGGGCCATGAAACAATTTTCACTGTTATCACTGCACTTCAGAGGACCCAATAGAGCTCTCACTGGGGATCACAAGTGACCTCAGCTCTCCTTATAAGTTTCTTATGCCTTTAAATATATTTTAATGTCCACAGAGAAGGTGAAGGGTTAAATAAAGAGGACAACTGGATGAATGGGGGGATGTGTGTTTTGGCTTTGTGCTATGTTCCAATTCTGTCAAGGAGTCTGAGCTTTGGACAAATAAGCAGGGAGAGATGTAGTCCTTAGAATAAAGTGAAATGAAGGTGCAATGCAAAAAAAAAGATATCTCTGTTCAACTTCTGCGTGAAGTTCTGTGTGCCTGAGCCACGCTTCCCCTGCTGCCACTGCTGCGGCTTCTCCTCTTCTTTTTTCATAATCGTTCCTGTTATGAGTCTTTGTTCACAAAGGTGGAAAACACGGAGGGCTCTAATGATGCATTATCACAGGTCAGGGAATGAAGCACATAAATCTCCCTGGCATTTGCCTCTACACAATACCTCTAAAAGGACAGCAGCATTTCTTAAAGATGTAGCTTTTCCCCAATCAGATGACTCAACAAGGCAATGTACCTGTGGGCTTTTGCCAGGATAATCACCTTTTCCTCTTACTGCTCCTTGGACAGCTCCGACCTTGTCTGCTTTTCTTTAGTCTGCTGTGTTTTCTGTAATGAAGACTAGAATTCAATTGTACATCTGGGACGAATAGCTTTTAAACCTAAATTATTTCTCTCACAATTACAGACAGATTGTCATAAACATACAAGCAGTGAAGTACAGAGAGATGCTTTCACTGTAAAAGCCATTTTGAAAGCAAAACTTTGGTCTAATTTAAAGATGTTATTGTTGTTATAGTTGGAGACTGATGGAGCTGTCTTTGAAGACCATGTCAGTACTGCAATTGGCTTAGTTTAAATCAACAGAAACCTGGATTGTACAGAGGAGTATGTACAAAATGACTATGTACAAAATGTCAGTAATCAATGGCAGCTGTGTTATTGTCATGACAGTATGATGGCAGTTCAGTGAAGCAATTATTAATTTTTCATAATACAACTGAAAGCAGAGACTTCCAAAGAAATAACAAGGTTTACTACATATTACACAATTACCAAGGATAAAGTAAAATAGAAAATTCCGTCATACACTCTGAGAAGAATCTGCATTTTAAACCACATATCATTGTACAAGTTCTCTGCAATTGTAAATGAAATAACATCACCACTGTAGTTAATGCAGTATTTTAGACTGGCTGGGTATTAGAAATTTCCAGCTCAGTTTATGATGACTTCCTTCACATGTAGACATTACACTAGTATTGACTCTGAAAATAGCAACATCATAATTTTGTAGGAATCTAAATCCCAGTTCCTTGCACTCTGTACTAGAATGTATGACTCAAATGTCAATTTAACTGGAAGTCCACTCTCTTGTAAAGAAAAAATTCAGTGCAAGCAGTGATGGCCTCCAATATGCTCCCAGCCCTGTTATTATAACTAGACTCACAATAGATTCAGATTGTGTGTTAAGGAATATAGCTTGTACAGGGTCTCCATCCTGACAAGGATCCTACAGTTCTTGTGGGAATTCTAGTAGACATTAACAAAATCATTTTCCCATTCTCCATTTCTTTGTTATGGCTTAATTACCAGTGGGCATGGGTGCCATTATTTCTACTGTTCTCAGAACTTTTTCAGAATGAAATCCCATTTATTTTGCATAATGCTGATCTATTTATTTCTCTCTTTCTTGCTTTGCACTTCATCCCACTTCCTACTAAACAGTTTTGCAGCTGTTAATATAAGCAATATCTTTCCTTCTATTTCGAGAATAAAGGTTACACATATTTCTTTTACTTGGTGTTCTCAGAACATGTTTTCTCATCATGATGCTTCTAAACAAACAAGCAATCATGTTCCACCAATTTCAACTTTTACTTATGATTTTAAAACAAATTTTTCTCATTCACAAGAGCACGTAAGACTGTATTCTTCAATCTACTTATTTTACATTCTCTTTCGTGAATATTCAGAATGATCAAAGGTGCTTAATTAGTCCCTTGTTAAAACTCTTTGGTTGCTGAGCTTTGACTTCCTTTGCATTGCACTCACAGGATTGTCTTCCTTTTATTCATAAAATATTATAAAGGCATAGAATTTAGTTACTTTCAAAGCAGAACTGAAAGCTCTTTTTCAGTGTGTTGTTCCTTGAGTCTGTAGACTGAACATGCTGATTGTACTCCCATTTTCATAAAGAGCCATGAGATACTTGATGTGAAATATAGTAATGCCCATATGGAATTGGCACTGCGCAGTGCACGTCTCTCCCAGCAGAGTTGCGGGTTTTGCTAACTGGTGTTTCATGAGAACCGTGTCTTACTTCTGATGAACACAGCAAGGGGTCAGTTGAGAGGAGGATCCTCAGCACAATGAATTTAAAGTACATTAACAATGAAGTTAAGTACATACAACCATCAGCAAGTGTTGGTGAATCTGAAAACAGATCCAAATCAGACACAAGGGATTTTGTATTCGCCCTTAAAGGTGGTAGCACAACTGACTCCACAGGGAAGCGCAACATCTGTCACAACCCCAGTGATGGACACCAAATTAATATATATCTGCTGAGAACTTGGAGTGAGAAGACTAGAGAAGAGGGTTATAGTAAGCACAAAAAAATGTTGGTTTGTGCACAGAATTAGATTACCTGCTTCTTCTGGATCATTTAGGTTAATATTTGTCCTAATGAAGACATAGAAGTTTTTCAGAATCAAAAAATCTTCAGGATTTGATAAATTAATCAAAACCAGAAAATATTTACCCAATAATAAACAGGTTGCCAGATAAGAAATAAGAAAGGAAAATTTCCTTCATCTTTGGTAACACTGTAAAACTGTAATTGCTGAATCTAAACTATCATATTCAGCTGTACTAACTCCTGAAGAATATTTCATTGCCTGGATTCGTTTTGTCCTTGTCATCAAGTTTTCACCATATTTATAAAAAAGATGGCACTACCAACCTTCCACCCAGAAATACAGAAGTGCTGATCATACAAGTGTTCCATGCCAGTCACTAAGGAAAATTAACACAGTTCCATGCTAGTCACTAAAGAAAATTAATCCCACCCCAGCCAAAACTAGCACACTGAGCAACAAGTTTTGAATTGCTTTCCATGATATGGAAGGAACAAAATTCAGGCACCAAAGCCTTCTAGTTCTCATAATAGTACTGAGGGGCATTTTTTCGAATGGTTAAACTTTACCTCCAGGCTTTCAGGATCATGTGCTGTGTCATTATCAAGAAAAACGTCACTGCATTAAGAAGCAGACATTATTTTTAAAAAACTAGAGACAATGGGGTTTGGTTAAAAACAAAACAAAACTAAGAAATCCTTATCACATAAGCAGCATGAACTTATGTGGGAAAATAACATATATAATGACAATTGACACTTCCCTAGCTCTTACAATAATAAAGTATGTTGTCAGGCCAATCTTTTTTTATTTAACAAGAATGGCGTTTAATTCGTCTGTGTCTTAAGTGTGTGCCTAACACCAAGTGTGAAACTTACAGAACCCCTCACCTTTTCAATTACCCTTGTAAAGTCAGGACGTGCTTACAAAAGCCTATCTGTTTAAGCAAAATGAAGAAAGGCTTCACTCTGGTTTAGGAAGTTATCCTGCCATTCCTACAATTAAATCTCATCCAGATATTTCACCCATTTATCATCCTTTCTTTTGCCTTAATTTGCTTACAGACCTGATGTTTATGCCAACCTCTCAGGATTATTGAGATGTAGGTAAAAGTAGATAGAATGGAAGGACACTGTAGGTATACATGGTAGGAGATTGAAGACAAGATCTTTCCCTTCTTGTTTGCTAACATTTGTTGCCATTGTTTCATAAACAAAAAATAAAGTCATAAACACCAACACCTTCTTCAAACATTGAACAGTCATCCCTGGTATCCAACACAAAACTTTCAGTACAGTTCAACATGCAACAGTTCCTCTCTGACTCAGATACTTATCCCCACAAAATATATCTGTATGTCTGTCATGTTTGTGCTATGTAAATGGGGCAACTTCAGCATGCAGCTTTCAAATGTAATTTCTTTCAGCTGGAACTGTACTGCTTCACAAATAATTGTGCTGTATATTAAATGAAGTCCTGAAAGAGAATAGCTCAGCTTTTATATAAGCACATATAAGCATATGATGAATGACCAGCAGAATCAGCTGAGCCAGTAATCAATGGTTGACTACAAAATACATGTCTGGGAATCCAATAAATTGGTTTGTTTTCAGAAATCTCGTCTTATGTTGAATGTGGTGTTTATCAGCATTAATCTTCAATAGTGACTGCCAGTGGGGCTGTAAGTTATTCATTTGAGTGAGCTCCCTGATCGATGTTGTTCATACAAACTTCTATTCTCAATGCAATATCTACAAGGAAAAAACACTTTGCCATGATTAAGGAAATTATTGATGTTTTCATTTTTAGACAGTAACATCTCATCTAGGATTCACCAAGAGTAGCAGATTCAGCAGCTTCAAGTTTTAGATATTCGTGGCAGCATAATGGATTCAAAGCACGAGGTGAGACTCCAGGCAAAACTTGCAGCAGAGAGAAGCAGGAGATTTGGATACTAGCAGTACAACTTCATGCCTTAAACAGTTCTGTTTAAGGTCAATCCCTTGACACTGCTGGTACAATTGCCAAGCTGAGGCACAGAGGAACACTGTTGGCACCCAGGGAAACATCCATGTAGAGGAAGAGTAACCACTGATCTGCTCACTCTGCCCTTCTCCACTGCCCCATCCATAATCTCACCTCAAAAGTAGAAAGTGTGGAGTGAACCTCCTTGGAGTATTTTACTTCTTACAATAGGGACATTCTCCATATGCCAGAAAAGAAGTTTTAATGTCTCACTTATAGGAAGACAATAAAGCAAAAGAGTGCATTCTTATTTATCTCCCTATCTTTATATCTACTTTAGTATCCTAATCCCCCACACTGCTTACATGTCTAGGCATCTTTTGAGTTTCCTTTACAATATTTTAGCTTTTTTTCTTACAAATCAGCTTTAGTCCTGTATCTTTTTTTAATCTGTATTTTTATCATCCACTTTGCAATAGACATACATTACTGAAGGAAGTCTGTTGTTGGTTTTAAGGGATATTTGTTTGAGTGATTGTTGCTTTTTTATTGCATGCTAAAAGGAGGGAGACTAGAAAGATTTTTTAAATTTAAATATACTCACAGTTTGGACTGAGTCTACAATCTGACTGGCCTGGTCAAATACTAAGATCCACAGGAAATTTAAAATAGCATCAATTGCATATTCCTCCCTTTCAGTTAGATAGTACACCTCTGAGTCACATTTTTTAGCTTCCCAAGGGTTAATTATTTCAGCTTGGTAGTCTAATTCTAAATATCAGCTGTAGGTTTAAACCCTGGAGTGTGAATCTCAGAAATTGTCTTCTGCTAATCCAACTCCCCAGAGGCATTTTAGGTGATTACAGTCATTCTAGCTGTAATTTATATAATTATAGAAAATCTGATTTTTCTTGGTTGTCTTTTTTTTCCCATTTGTCTCCTGTTGCCTGGCCTGAAATAGAAGGTAGAGATTTCATTTATGCTGCTAGATATGTAAGTGTATGTATTTTTCCCAAGTTGCTGTATTGATCATGGGATGTTGTGGTGATGTTTTACCAAGTGACAGCTTTAGAAAAATACATCTGTGCAGGTGTACATGAAAGTCAAGATGGGGAAATGAAACAGCAAGACATGTATGATCACCCCTGCAAAAGTGTGGCAAATTACAGAATACCACCATGTGGAGGCTATGGCCAGTGTTGTACTCTGCAATTAACCAGTCCTGTGAATAGAACTGTAACTTGGGGATGGTTTAACAGAGGACTACCAGTGCTGCATGCAATGTCTTTCTTCTCCAGGGGAAACAAGCATTGATTGGAGGGGATGGATAGCACATGGAGGCAGAAGAACATTTCATGAAGGAAGGAAAAATATTTGGTCTTGCATGCCTCTGATATTTTCCTGTTTTCATGAAGGCTTTTTTTTCTGTCTGTATGCAGAAGAACCTTTCTTGCTGTCATGAGTTGTCTAATCTGTAATCACCTTTCTGGTTGTCTAAATGTGCTGAGATTTTTAGCTATCTAGTTCCATATCCAAGCTATGCCAAGCCTTAAATGGGTTGTATTGAAAACAAAACAAACAAACAAATAAATAAACAAAACAAAACAAAGGAAAAAAAGGGGTCTACAGAAAAAAATTTCAAACACAAAATCCCTAGCAAAGCACAGAGACAACTATTATGCACAATGGAGATATCTGATTAATGACAGATACTTGGCATTAATTATTAGCAACCTTGTCAAAGAGATATTACATCACAGCCATGAACTCTGTTTTATTCTCCTTTGTTATGGTCCATGGAGTACAGGGAAGGAGCATTATGGTAATTAGGGGACATGGAGAAGTCTAGATACAGTATTGTGTGGATAGACAGTGATTTAATCAATGCTAAAATGTTGGAAAATACATGTCTTTTTAATATACTTTAAAATGTTGGGAGAGGATGGTGACAAGTTTCCATTTGAAGATTTTATTCTAATAACATGTACCAATTTTCCTTGAGAAAGATGTAGACTCACACCACTGGGATTCCTCCAATTTTATTCTGCTTCTGCTGAGCACCATAGAGTGACTGGACTAGAAAAGATCTCAGTTTAAATCTCTTGGGAAGGGCTCAGAATATTCCTCTGAGTATCTAGAGGATGTTTTACGTCCTGATGAAATGCTTCCATTACTTGGGAAGCTTTTAAATGCTCATTAGAGCACATTAAGGAGAGTGTGAGAACAACCTGATAGCTGCTCTCCAGGAAACCCTGGCAAGAAACTGAATTAATTGTAATACATACACAGGTAGATAGATGGATGGATGGATAGATAGATAGATAGATAGATAGATAGATAGATAGATAGATAGATGATAGATAGATGCAATTCATCTCCTCTCTGCTGTGCTGTGCTACTCTGAAGATGCAGGCAGGGATATTGCAGGCAGTTTAGTCTCCACCTCTGAAAGCACAGGATCTGAGAGAAAAAGGGAAGGGGAAGAGAGCAGCTACTTTGTGCATTTCTTTTATTTCTATCAAAGCATGTATCTGTCCAAAAACCTTCTGAAGAAAAGAGATAATACTTTTGTTGGGAGCTAGAGCAGATCCTCAGAAGTGAATACATGGCAGATCTCGGATTTTTGCCCAGGGAAGGATTTCACAGCTGCAGTTCTCCTCTGCACTCGGTTTCACAGCAGTGTGACACCAACGACAATGGTCTTTTGTTAGCATAACAGATAAATGAGTCCTGTAGTGGTTTAGTTACTTAAAAGAATCAGAAATCAAAAAATAATAGTAATGCTTGCTTTTGATTCACAGTATTTTTTTATTTATTAGAAATTAGCCAATATCATGGTAATAAAATCTTAAGCCAGTAGATCCCTTTGGATTTCCTCCCACTCTTCCATTCCAAGAAAGAACAGGTGAATTACATATGATGTGTTTTTTAACTGGGAAATATTATTCCTTATCAATTTGCTTGCCTTAAGGAACAGGTTATATGATATGGTCAGAACAATATTTATTTGTAGCAGTTCATGACCTTTTCATTTATATAAATACTTATGACTCATATTTCTTGCCTTCTCCATCTCTCACTCCCCACTAGCTTCATTTTTATTACAAGCTTTTATATTTGCTATTAGTCATAAAACACTTTCAAGTAGATATTTAGGTGCTGTCACCTGGGTCTGACCCTCTAAGTTCTATCTGTCCCATTAAAAATAGGGCGTGAGTGACTGAAAAGCAGAAGAAAAGTAATAACTGTTAAATCATCAAGTAGGTTATTGCTTTTCTTACTCATCCCTCCCCATCTCACCCCCACATACTAAAGAAAAAAAAATTAAGACAGGCAAGGTTTTCAAATCACATATTCCTTCAGCAATAATAAGGTGGTTGATGCTTAAAGCCTCTCGCCAGCCTTAATCCCTAAATCCCTTGCATGCCATAGCAAATTGAAATTCAGTTTGGGCTGTCCAGCCTTGTAAAGACAAACCATTCCTCATCAAAGAGGTGTCTGTGTTGATAAATTGCTCCCTTCATACACATGACACTATCTCTAAAAGTGATTTGTGTACATTAGGACAGCAGAAAAAGATGAAACAAAAAACCCTTAAGAGTAAACTAAGATGAAGAATAAAAAAGATTACTTGGAGCAGTCAAGTAGCTTTTTACAGAATCAAATTTTGGGAAAAATCATTCATTGTAGTCTCTGTAAAACACAAATCCTGCATATATGCCCAGAAGACATGACTTACCATGGATGTAAAACCCACTGTGGAATTGCTCAGATGTGTTTGCAAAGCTGTTGCGGGGATGGAGTTCAGGAGGGCAAAATACTGAGCAAATGGAATGAATTCTTCTGCTGTCTGATTGAAGGCAAACATATTACAACATTAACAAGTATTTTGGTTCCTGCTGTTCTACTGCAGCTAGGATGAAATCTTAAGATGTTGTTGTGTTTTATCCAATGCACAAGATCATTTTTCTCCTAGGGAAGCAGAACTCTGGCTGCTGCTGTTGCTGCTGTCTTCCAGTTGGAATTTGTGTGTCCTGAGTAGCTATTCATCATTACTTTTTGCAGTGCTCCTAATATAACATACTTTGAGAAAGGTTTGTTCCTGCCCTAGATTTTCACAGCAACTACTGCTCAGGATGTAAAATGCTGCTCCTGGTACTTCAGGAGTCTCTATGTTTTCCTGATTAAGAAATCTAAATAAACAAATCTGAGAGAAATTGAATATGCAAAAAGTGGAGGGTTAAGTATTTTATCCAAACAAAATTCAATGGAATTGAAAGGTGACCATCTGATGGTATCTGTTTTAATAGTAACACTCTGTATTGCAGTGATTAGTATGTGAATATCTATTTTGCAGTAATTAGGAGAAAAAAAAGACTTGTTGAAGAATTTACAGTGCAGGTTCTCAGCCCCATATCATAAGGAGCAAAAGAACATTTTTAGCATTCCTGTGTAGAAAACCCTCTCTTGTCTTCTGCCACAAAAATCCCTCAGACCTCAGGCCCTATAATGAAGAATGGAGACAGGTTGTTATGGAACAAATTGTACAGCTGTGTTTTGAAACAGTTTTGAGTCTTTTTCTCCCACTTACCACAGTCTTCCCAGTGGTATTGTGGGCACTTCACAAGAATGGCCATGAGACAGAATTTGCCTGCCTAAAATAGTTCCCTGAAGACCAGCAATAGTGAAAACACCAAAGAGAAATCCAAAGGAGAAAAGAGATGATTCCAAAAGTAAGTACCCTTTTAGAAATATGTGGCAAGTCTATATGTAAGTCCCTGAAGGTAATCAGATCAGACATAAGAATTATGCTGATCCCTACATGGATCTTTTGTCTCTCCTTAAGGCTGATAACTCACATCTCAAAGAACCTTGACAAACAGAAGTGATTGACACTCTCCTCATTCAGACCTGATGTGTCTCACCCATTTTTCCATAATTCAATTTTGTATGCATGATCTGAGTTCTTCTACAATGTGTCTTTCAGAGAATTCATATGGCTTTCCACACCTGATTAATTACTTAACTAATCCTGGGTTTTTTCCACTTTGCAAATCAGAACCACAAGTAAATTCCTCTATGCAGGCTCCTGCATTCAGATGCTTATTTCAAATATAATACACGTGGAGATGTAAGACTAAACTATAAGTTATATTGTCTGCTTTCTTAATTTGCTGTTGATATAAAAGAAAGGAAAATAAAACAAAGGCAGAATGGGGTGGTTGAGTAGACCACAGAGCAGAAATCAGAAAGGAAGAAGGGCCAGCCTAAATGTATGGATGCTTGGATGGGTGAGATTTAAAACTGCCCATGTCTCCACAGCCTTATCACCTTTCCACTGTCTTCTATATGTACATATGTATGTGTATATGCATATATTAATACCTGTAAATAATTAAATGATGCTGTTCAGGTATTTAATTTATGCCATGCCCCTGAAAATGTTTGTTCTAGTATTAGAATTTTTGCCAACAAAGAGTTTTCATACCTCCATCTTCTTACACCTCTGTTGTCTGTGGAATCCAGAAAATTAGTATATTTTCTGTCATTTCTATACTCTCTTTAAATTTGTATATTTGGTTTAGAATTTAATTTTGATATTCAGATTAGTTCAGTCCTCCCACAGGATTTCTAACGGAACTTCAGAATATCAATTTCTTTAAAATGTTGTTCCTATTGATAGATGTTGATTTTTTTGTGTCATGCATTAGCAGCAGTCACTTTACAGTACCATAGAAAGATTTGTTATACTGGATCCTCTGCACAGGCTTGATTTGACCTGTGATGGTCTGTAGCCTGAAGATCTTGTAATCTAAATAATCAAGAGAAATGGAAGGGGGGAGAGCAGCATGGGAAGTGTCCCAGCTTACAAAGACAGGTGGAGGGGCAGATTGCTGGATTCACAGCACAGCCAGACTAAGCACAGCTGAGCCAAGTGCCTCGCTGCTGGCTGCTCCTTTCAGGCAGCAGACAGCAAGGAGGCCTACAGAAGCCAGGTCAGCCTGCCCGAGATCCGAGTCTCTGCTACAAGTGCCCTCCCATGGACTAACAGGGAGCCAAAGGCAACTGTGCTCCCAGGCACAGAGGTTTCCTTGACAGGCTGGAATCCTTTAAAGCTACATGGTTGGTGAGAGATGCTGATGGCTCCAAGGATTCAGAACAATTCTAAGCCTCACAGAAATAAAGTTGCTACCTGGCTTTACAAGTTGGGTCCCACGCTGCACCTTTCAACCATTTCTGATTGCCATAATGTTTACAGCAAAAACAATTTCCTGATCTTCTTTTGCCCCTGAGCAGTCCCTCTCCCACTCCCCATTCCTGTTGACCTTGTCAGACCTGCTTTAACTCCACTGGTCTCATAGTTCCCTACCCCTGCTCACCCAGCCCAGGGCTTCATCTCCAGGATTGCTCGGGGACTGGGCAGAGAGCCCTCAAGGCTCCCTTGGAGTGGCACCATGGCAGCAGCTGTTGGGAAACACTGAATGCTGTGCAGGCTCCAAGCTTCCCAGCAGCCAAACATAGCACAGTGCTACACCCGCAGCCTTTTCAGGTCCAGGTACCACCAGCTCCTTCTCACCCCCAGCATCAGCCCCACCACCCCCGTGCTGTGCAAATGCTTCCACACTCACAGGTAAAAATCCCTGCTGAGGTCTCATGTTCACAGTCACCCCCCTGCACAAAACTGCCCCCACCTCCTCCCATATCTTGGAGCAGTAAACCATTTGTTTAATCTCTTTGCTTTTCCCTGACTTCCAGTAATGAAATGCTGCTCTTTCTGAAATAATTTCCTGACTATTTGCTGAGATTCATCTCCGACATTTCATTAAATATGACCATTTAACTGTACAAGTACAAATGTATTTTTAATTTAGCTTACTGCAGATATTATAGATGTGGGGAAATGAATTTGCATTGCTCTAGGACAAATATATCATTCACATATGAATGCCACAAAAGAACAAATTATTAAAAATTACTAAAACTTCCACAAAGATTTATACTTAACATTTCCATTTTCAATCTCGGTGCCAGGGAAACATATAGCTTGTCACTATATCACACATGATACTATGAAGAATGTTTGGAAGATTTCCCTGGGAATCTTTATCAACATTTCCATCTTGGATTTCATGTCAAGGAGCAAAATCTGCTTTCAAAGAGAAAGGTGAATTCAGTAGAGGTTTGTTTGGGAAAACTTGGCTTATCAAATAGGCTTTCATTAAAGAATTCCATGACCACACATAAAAAGAGATATCACTTTAATGAAGATAAACTCAAAAGAATAGAGACAGATTAAATATTGATTTATTTATCCAATGCATCTTCCATCCATAATGTTATGTCAACTATATGTTTGTAAACCAGCAGTCAAGGTTAGAAAAGAGAAAAAAGAGAAAAAATTAACCACAAGTTGGTCACAAAGAGAGATTATTTGGACCCCAATAAGTGTTTCAGATATTTTTGAATTTCAAGAGAATCTAGAAGTGAACTGTTTTAGGTTAGATTTCTTAGAATTTTTTTCAAATTTCAGGACTAAACACTATTGCTTAGGAAGAAGGCAAAAAAGTTACCATCGATATACAGTATGTTTTAATATTAAAAGTTATATGTATTAGAAGTTTTATATTAGCAAAACTTCCAAACATCCAGTATTGGAGAATGAGTGGTATAGTGTGCTAATCTCTACATAAAGAGGAGAAAAAGAAGACAAGCTCTGTTCCTATATATCACACTTTGCCTTTTAGAAGATACATTACTTAGAAATAGGTTGATAAATAACATCAGTTTACTCAACACCTAGAAGTGGTGCAGTGAAATGTTAACAATGTATTTCAATCTGTCCTGGCCTTGATGACAGAACTTCAAACATATTTGAATTTTGGGCCATCATTTCTATACAGTATGGGGAGCTCTGGATTATGAACCCTTTGTTTATATATGAGAGGAATAGTAGTAGTAACATAATAGGGGAATCATACGCTGGAATTTATATTTTATCATGTTCTGATAAAATATATCAATGGAACATTTATCAGTGTTCCATGAAATGCAACCTTTTCTTAAATGTATTCCATTAATTTCTCTCTTTTTTTTTCCTGTACATATTTTAAAAATTTATTAGCATTTTGAACATAATTTCTCTACTTTCACAAAAAACAACATTACAACACAAACACTTCTGCTGTCTTTTCAAAGCTTGAAACATTGACTTTCAGAGTGGCCTCTCTGTGACTCAGAGCTTCCAGGTCACCTCTTCACAAACTGAAGGCCATCATTTCATTGAGAAGCTGCTCTTGGCTCTTGTTGGCATATAACTGTGTGTGACAGGTGTCTCTGAAATTAATTTTGAAAAATTAGTTCAAGATGAGCCTCTCAAATTGTTATTGTAAGTAGATCAGAGCCATTTGCCCTTTTTTTTTTCCAGTTAATTTTATAGTCAGATCACAGTGAAGTGAGTTTGGGATGCTACACATAATGTCTATTTAATTTTGGTATAAGGTGAAAGTTGGTCTGAATTCATGCCAGTCTGGTTGAGCACATTTGAAATGTATGTACTCAGTTTTTCATGGTTTCCCAGTGGACACTTAGGCATGTCCCACAGAAAGGCCTTTTGCTGACTTCTGTGTGGGAGAGGACAAAACTTTTATTTGCTGAGAGATGACATAGCTCCAGTACTAAGGAAAAGTGTCTGAGCTGGGAAACAGACCAAACAGATCTTCCCTCAGAATGCTCAGAAGCCATGTGAGGAGACACAGGGGCCTTGGATTTTAAGAGCTAGCAAATTGCAAACAGTTCCCACTGACTGGTCTTGTGTCTCTCAGGCTCCTCAGGAAACCTTCATTGCCTTTCTAGTTTTGTATGCTGGGTGATGGGATGGGATGACGAGCTTGCTTGTGGATGGGGGCAGAGACCAGGAGTGCAATTCCTACCTCCACTCCTTACCTGCCAGATGAGCTGAGAAAATCCCTTCACATAGTTTCAGCCCTTGTCACATCACCCGAATTTTTCTATAATATACCTTACAATTTAAAATGCAGCAAAACAGCCTCTTGAAGCAGTTTCCCCATCATCTGATAAAGAACAGGTTGCAACAAAATTAAAAGAAAACTTTGCCAAGTGTCTCAGTTACTCAGCTGGGGTCACATTGGAAAAAAAATGCCTGAGAACAAAACTATCAGCATGCAAAAAACAAAAAAAAAAGGCATTGTCCACAGCAGCACAATTGCTGAGTCATTTCAGCAGCTTTTCTATCAGTTTTTCTAGATTATTTATGCTCTGTGTATCTTCAGTTTGACTTCTGTTTTGGTTGTTCAAAATACATTTAAAAGTCCGGCCTTGGGTTTACAAAGAAAACTCCTATGGAGTTCAGTCACAACCTAACTGGAAAAACACAGAGGAGAAACTTGGTAAGCAACTTAGGATTCAGCTCAGCTTCATTTTAATGCATTTCTTCCCTGAGAAACAATCAGTCATAAAACTGGTGTCTTGCTGGAGTGTCCTCCCAACCTTTACCTCATAGGGAAAATAGATGTCTTACCCAGCCTTACAAAGAGACGTTTGAAGGGTCCTATCATAGATTTCATTACCTGTACATGAAGGCCCACGTCAGCTGGAACAAGGAGCACAGCTGCACAACTGATCACACTCCTCTTGTCTGAGAAGTCAAATACCAATAATATTGACATGATAGGAATTAGAGGTAATGGTTAATGAAGACAGGATCCTTACTCTTACAAATATCAGGGGATATTTGCCAGGGTCACTAGTTCTGTCTGTATCTGAAAGAATAAATAACGTAGCCAAGTAGCAAATATGTAAGCCAACATGAGTAAATATTTGTATCACACCAGTGGATGATTCTGGCCAGCAATAGGACCGTGTTTTGCAGTTCAAAAAAATAACTGAATAATGGGAAACCAGAATAATCATGCTGTGATAAATTAGGTTTGTGATTAGAAAGACTGTAATTCCTGGGTAGTGGAAATAGCAGATGCTTGAGGAAATGCCAAGCTAAGGGAGTTAAGTACCAAATCTCATTGAATTTCAACTGCCATGTTAGTTATCTAATTGTACTGCAATAAGAAAGCTGCTTTAAAGGCCCTACAGCATTTTTTTACACCAGTAACTTTTGACAAAGTTTACTTGGGATTTTTTTCCCTTTTTATCCCCAAGGACCTTCTTTTCTGAGCAGTGAAAGAGAAGCCCTCTGCCTCTTTTTTGCCGCAGTCTCTGCAACTTGTTAGTGTTACACTTTGTTTTCCAGTTCCAGCTTATTTCCAACAACAACATGTATTCCTCAGTACTCAAATCTGTTCCAGAATATATGGAATAGAAAAAAGCAGAAGCAGGTTTTAAAGTTTTTTTTCCCTTAGGATGGAGCTAGTGGAAGAATTGTCTTGATATTTGACCAAGCAAATTATGCCAGCTAGTAGGTGCTTTAATTTGTATGCCTGAGGCTTAAACAATGCCACATCCACTTAGGGACCTGAGCATTACTGCTCTACTCCTGTTACAGTTTGTGATATCGGATCGTGTTACTGTGGATGTGTGTCTGTAAGTCCTACTGGCTACGTGTGTGCTTGTGGGTGTATTTCTAGCATGGGGATGGAAGACGAAAAATAAATCTTAAGATTATGGAGAAGTGATTTTTGTGATTTAAATAAAATGATCCATTGGTAAATGCTTTTGAACCAAATGAATAAAGATGCCACAAGTAATCAAAAGTTTACAGTCTGGAATTCCTACTAATCTGAAGTGATCTTGAATGCAGGATGTCAAAAGCTTTAAAATTGATAAGAGAACAGTCCTAGATCAGCATGACATAGCAAACAACCAGTTGAAGTGCTGAGCTAAATAAGCCACACTAACATGTTGAAGACCTTATTTATTTATTTTAAAATAAATTAATATCTATAACTTTTCCCATCAGGATACGTCCCTTAAAATGTCCCCTATAATTTGTTTTATGGATTTGCACCGTGTGAGCATATTTTAATGAGATACAGGTCATCTAATCACATGTCTGTTTCAAGCATATCATGCATGTTCCCAATGTTCTGATTATCAACTGCAGCATCACAGGAGCACATAAGTTACTCCCAGTGCTCAGTCATCTTCTACAAAAAGTTATTACCACAAACTCTCTGATCGACTGAGGGTAACACTAACTGTATTTTCTCATCTGCAACAAATGCCCTGCCCCAGTGCTGTTACTGGTATTACTGTGCGACTATAGATTTGTAGAACTGGGAAAAGAGCATCAAATTCATCAAGGCCAACTATTTTCATTCTCCTTTCCCCATGTAAGCATGTTTGTTACCTACTTGATGACAAGTACTGAATGAAACCTGTTATAGAGCTATTGCCAACAAGTGTCACAGTATTCTGTGTTATCAAAGCAGGACAATATAATAGGAAGTAAGTCCATAATGCTGCCTCTACAGAAATTAGGAAACCTTTAGAGACATAAAATACAGAACTGAGTGCAGGAGATCTGAAATCTGTTAGTACATCTGCTGCAGATATCTTTTGTCACCATATTTGAGTGAGTCACTGTTTGAATGCATATTTGTCCTTCTGTAAAACAGGAATATTGCCATTTGCAGATGTAGGTATTTTTGGTCACACATTTTGGAGGAGCTCTCTGACTGGGATGCTGTGAAATTTCATGCACTGAGATATTTTAAACCTCTTGGCATTTAAAAACCTGCAGGTGAAGCTCCTGTGGAAATACGATTTAAATTTCTGTCAAGCAAAGTTTTTTTGGATGCAGTGCTGATTTTCGTCTCAGAGGCCATGGGTTTGTCCATGCTTCACACTGACCCTTAATAATGGCTGAAGTTAAAACAGCGACAACAGCATAATAACATCTTGGTAATAGTGAAGCTTACTCTGTACTGACAGGTAAAAGACTGTGAAGTTCAGATAATTAGACTCCATAGCCTTTTTCAGTCACTGAATGAACCATCACACAGACAAGGCTTCCATAATTTAGTTATAAATGATCCATTAATCCATATAAGCATCATTTCAAAAGCAGAAGCCTAATGATGATGGTGAGAATGGTAACAGCAACAAGACAGGTAAAAGAAGAAGTACTTGCTTGCCCGGAAGAAATACGAGTGAATTGTTCATAGTCAAAACTATATGGCAAAAAAATGCCAGTATTTTAATTAACTACACCTTAAGTGGAAATGAAGAATTCTTTCCCCAACCATCCAAGCTACCTTGGAGGTAAAGCCAAAAATATCTATAAAGAAAGTGTACTGTCAAGTAGTTGGTACTGTTTTTGTCACCAGTGCCTTTATCTCCTGACTGTAAGAACTGCACACACACTAGATCACACCCAAACTTTGGGTAACCCAGGCAAGGAGGAGAGAGCAGACTCTAGCAGAATTTGAACACACTGCCTTGCCACGAGCCTTTGTCCCCTATGGATGGTAAACAGACTGTAGATGTGACCTATAAGATCATAAAATAAGGGAGTTCGAACTCTGGTAAAATTATATTAATAATTTCATTAAGAAATTGGTGAGAAGAAATAACAGATCCTAAGCACAGCTCTAGGTTAAACATCAGCAAGGAATCTTCTATCTGTCACCTCAGGTGCAAAAATAAATATATTAGAGATAACTCCATTTGGTCTGGAAAGATGGCTCTTACACTTTGCCACAGAACCAACTGAGCTGAAAAGCAAGTAATCACCACCTAAAGTGAAAGTTTCAAACCATCATCAAAGGTCTGAATCTTCAGTGGTTTTGCATGCCTCTCTATTTTAAAAGGCTCTGAAATAAAATTCGGAGTAAAATCACTTTATTTTTGTGAATAGCCTCTGGTAAAACAACAAAGAAGTTACTTGAAAACTTATTTAACATTGTATATCAAGGGCCCTTAAGGTCCTGCACAACAAGTCAACAGGTAAATTGTAATGACAGAGTCATTTTTAAGGGGCAGGTTTTCGGTGTATTCACTTTGGTACAATTTTCTTCTTGTCATTTTTTTGAAAAGCCTATTATCTACTATTTTCAGTCTTTTATTTATTTTTAGCTTTTCAGTCTTTTATTTATACAGTGATGCAAGCAAATACTTTCTGAAAATATCATGCTCTTGCATAAGACATGAGCAGCCCTTTTTGTTATGCTTTTCTTGAAATAAAGAAGCAACCTGTAAAGTATTATCTAAAAAATCACCCAGTCTCATCCACCACTGCTGAAACTTTATTATGTTCAACTAGGTCTATGTTTACAACAGAAATCTTGTTAAAATGCAAGCTGGAATGATATATTAATTCCACTACTGGGTGACTGTGTTTAACTGAAAAACAGCCTGACCTAAATTTGCTAAACTGCTCCTGGAGTAGCAGATAAGTGAGCCACAGTAGCTGAGACAGAAGAATGGGGCTCAGAAGACAATTCTACCCCAGCGTTTTTGCATTCTATCTCAGTGACTTCAGGCAAGCCACATAAGCCCTTTTCCCTCTTTCTTAACATCTTCACACTGTTAATTCAAATTGATGTTTAGCTTCATCACCAAGATGATGTTAAATGTATTAAAACCCATGAGCATTGCCTCTCGAGTGAGTCTTCCTGTTGTAAAACAAAACTGTGACACGATGGGAAATCTGTCTATCTGCATCTTATGAATTCTAATTTTACTGTGAAATTACTCTATCATCAAACATATCAGTGTAAGTGGGATCTACCATACACTATCTGTGCTGTATCATATATTGATTTGCCTTCAAAAATATGGCATTTTGAATATCAGTCATCTCCTATTGAAATGCACACTCAGTGTAACAATAACTGGTTGAAGTGAGGAGCATAATCCATCCTGTTTTTCTGTGAGGGGAAGAATTATAGACTACAAAATTTCTTGTAGGAAACACAAGTATTGGGTGTGAAACTCATGTAGCAAGACTGGAAGCCCATGTCAAGTGAGAGGATGAGAGGAATATATCCTTGTAATAGGGAAAGACTTTTAAAATCAGGCAGCAGCTAGTGCAGAGCAAGTTCACTTAGAAAAAAGAGATTAGGACAAAGACTTATTGGTCCGAAAAATGCTGTGTTGAAAAAGGGATTCAGGACTGGCCTGACTCAAAAACCTTTTGGAATTAATGAAAAAATTAAGGCATGAAATTTGTATAAAGTTTAGTGCCATAGCTCGATTTGAATTTTTCCTTTGCATAGGGACAGAATAACTGGGTTTAAGATTTTGTGCAAACTATCTGTGTGTATCATGTCACTTCCTATTTCTTGTCTTTGAAGAGTTAAATTATAAATGCAGAGTGCCTGCTGTGTACTTACTCCATGGAAGAGTGTAAGTAAGCTATTGGGCAAATAACACCTGTCTGAAAGACCTGAAGCACCCAGAGCCAATGTCTCAATTTTTGTGGTAAGGAAAAGCAGAACTACGTGCTGGAAACACAACATAAATGCAGAAGGAAATATTTAAAACATATTAGCCCAGCCTAAAACACAAAGCCTAAAGTAACAATATTCACTTATCCAGCTACAATTTTGACGAGTTTTGCACATATAAGTACAAATAGTCAACAGAGAAAATTTAAAAAGAAAAATTGCAAAGGAAGTAAATGTGTGCTGTAAAAATCTTGAGCTGCATATTGCAATCCACCTTGATCTAGTTCCTTACTGCACTTGGTTATATTGTTCTTTTTTTTTCCCTGTCTTGTTCTATCCAAAGCACCTTTAACAAAGCAAAGGGGGAAAATCTTCTCCATCCAACATAAAGAAAAAAATATTTTAAGAGAAACCAAAATTATTTTCTTGGTATAAATAATACACCAAAACTTTATCATTCTCCTAGTTTTATTTTAGTCTTTCTCTACAGATATTTTGCACTTGATATACACATGTGTTTAAAAGCTTAATTTAACAGCAAGGACAATAACAGGAGCCGACTTCATAGGTCTGGATTGGCTACAGCTATACTACCACAGGTGTAATGGGGAATAAAAACCCAGCAGAGGCAAAGGAACCCATTTTCCATAACCTTGGGAACTGATTATTCCTATGCAATTAATATTATATGTAGCTTAGATCAAGGTGAGAATTCATGAGGCTGGTTTCTGGCCATGGGGAAACATTTCAATGCATATACTTCCCATGCTAAGTGGAAGGTTCTGCACTCATCACATCAGACATTCTGCCCTACGGAGCACAGAGTGCTGCAAGTCCTATCTAGATATGCACACATACATGACTGCTTTTCTGTTGAATTAGCCTGGCTACATTATACAGAGTTTATGCAAGCTTTATTTCTTGTGAATGTTGTACTAGGCTGAGGGAGATCAGCTGCTGGTTTAGAGCAAAAGTTTGAATGAAGCAGGCAGACAGTATGTAATTTGGCAGAAACCCCAGCAGTATGAAATTAATACATCCAAATACTTTTACCTCATATAAATTGCTGGAGTGAGATCATCCCAGCTCAGTGCTTTAAATCCTATAGCCAAAAAGTTTTTGATGTGGAATTAGTGCCCTATTGTTAGATTTACTGTGGCCACAAATTTATTCAGCTAGTATCTTTTCCTCTCTGGGCTGCTGGCGCAATGTAGAGCTGGAGGGCGACGACCACCTCAGCACATCTACATACATTGAAGTGTCTGCTCCAAGGAAACCAGTGATTCTCATGTTGTTTTTGTTTTTGTTTTTTGAAAGGAGCCTTTCATTTGTCTCAGCTTATCATAGGGTTTTGCCGAATCTCAGGTGTGAGTAATTCAGATGGGGAACCTGATTAGACGAACAGCTAACCCCTTAGAACAATTGAAACTAACATCAGTATGCCCATGCATACTGGGCATTGTCTCTAGCACTAAAGTTCCCCAAGGTTTTCCAAAAGCACAGTTAGAAAATGAAGATTTCCACAAGGCTTGGCAAAAGTTCATCATGCTGCTGCTGATGATGATTTATTTTTTTAAATCTTTCTTCCAGACGGCTAAAGTATAGCCACCCTCCCAAGAGTGATTATGCTGTAGATGAAATCTCTCTATTTTTGATCATAAATTCATTGCAAAGGAGATTTAGTCTTGTACAACACGAGGTGTATTGTCTGTGATTAAATAGCAGGTGATAAGAATAATAATGATTCAGCGACATGGAGAAAAGTCTGTTTCTACCAGAGAAAAGTCAGGAAAGTAGGGAAATAAAGCTGATAATATTTGGATTTGAAAATCCACTCAGATTTACTGGATGCAAAAAGATGCAGCCGTGTACTGTACTCAGCTAGCAAGTCAGATGGAGACAGACTGCCAGATGCAATCAGCTGCAGGGGAATCAGACCCAACAACCTGACTTTTCTTTTTCTTTGCCTTTTCCTCAACATTAGCCTAACTTTTCAGAGTCACTAATATCTGCCATCTTCCCCAGCCCAATGTGGGCAAAGTTTAAATTAGTCATAGCTTTACTAACAATAAATTTAAGAGCAGAACTATATCATTAGTTCAGTCAAGTAATAAACACGTAGCACTAGGAAAATTGTTTTGTTTAAGAGGTATTAACCTTATTTCCTTAGGGAATTTAATTTGTAAAAGTTATCTTTTATTGAACTTGATAGCCATCTCACAGCAGGAGAGCTGCCAGTGTGAGATGCAAATCATGTAGGAATACAGAACACTTAAGGAAAATATTTGAACACAAGAAGGATTGCTGTTTAATGGCTAGTTTATATGGATAAGTGAATCTTGTAGAGTTCAAGATTTTGAAAAATCTACCATGATAATGGCATGGCTGTGCCATTCCATGGACACTTAACCCTTTCACAGACTTCACCAGTCTCTACTGTTCCCCTGAGTTTCACAAGTAGTGTCTACACCATGAAGTCTTTCACCAGCAAGAGAAGCATGTCCACCTCTACAATTTCCAACTTAAGGGCAGTCAAACAGTAAGAAACTGAATTTTCCTGTTCTTAAGCCCCATTAAGGCTCTGGTTCTGCTGTGCATTCACCCACATGGAGAATCCCTGAATCCAGTGTGCTCTCTACAGATATCAGCACATGCTCTGAAACCATTTTGAATGAGAGGAAAAGTTGCAGCAGAACTGGCCATGCTCCTATCACAATCTGTCAGGTACATAGCAGAGAAAAAATTTGTTGATTAAAACCCATTTTGCAACCATGCAAGTAAACTCATTTCTTAGAGTGAAGAAAACATATCTTCAAGCCTTTGAAGTTTTGAGTTACTTGATTTGCATGCCACATTGAGTTCATGACCATGCATTTCCTAGTAATAAATTATAAGAATATTTAAGTAAAAGTGTACCAGTATTCTCTTTCTCCCTGACTCAGATTAAAGAAATGTCAAAAGAGCTGGTGCAAATGGTCAACACGAAGCTGAGTCAATGACAGAGTTTTGGAGTGGTTCTGGTTCCACCCAGATTATTCTGCTTTACCTTCTAAGCTAAGGACCCCGCCTTATTTAACAGTAAATATGTGGATATTACCAAAACCAATCCAATCCAAAGCAGGGTTCCATCCCTCATTTTTAATTAGAATGCATAGGTTAGTATTAAAAGTTGGATTAAATAAAAATTTAATGATTTGCATCTATGAATTGCTGTAAGATTTATAAAGCTTTGTTATTGTGTCCTACATTAAAATAATAGATAGATTAGAGCTGAAGACAGGAATTTTCCAATTAAGATAAACAATTGGCAACCTTAAAGAAAAGGTAAAACAATTGATCCCCTGCATCACCTCCTTACTGACAATAAAGAAGAGTGAATAGGAAAGGACAATTACTCTTTTCTGAACTACCAGAGAAAGAGATTTTGCACAGCAGCTGTACTGGATAGCTCTGGCAACCACCTTTACCAGTGAGAAAAATATATACCTTTTGGATTTTGGCAGGGTATGTCAGCCTTGGGGTACATTGTAAAGGCTAATCAGCCAGTCTGACAGGAAACTGAGATACTTAAGAAGGATACTTATTAAGTATAATCTTAGTAATACATTTTCTTGCTTCATCTATTTGTAATTTTATTCTATTATTTTAGTGTGCATTATTTCCTAGCTAACTGTAGGTTTTTTATCCTTAAACCTTTTCAAAGGATTTAAGGATCTGACAAACTACAAAGCATGCCAGTTCTTTATCCCTGAAGTCAGACAGCTGAAATACTCATTGTTGTGCCCCATATCTCAATACCTTTATCCATATTTTCCAGAGAGTATCAGTGTTGAACTTCTAATTTTGCCTAGCTGAGAAATGATAATTTTAAGGGTGAATGAAAGAAACCTCACCAGTGGCCTGTGTATGGTAAACGTTTCCTCATTCTCTCAAAGAATTTTGGAAACTGTCTAAACTTCAGGGCCCTTATACTATCACAGAACACAGTATATGTTATAATTTCAGTAGTATGTAGCTACCTCCAGGGAAAACAATTACAAAGCATTTCGTGTTTAATAATCTATTGTTTACTGATTGCTCTGAACAGTTTTAAAAGCAATACTGAATTTCCTGTACTAATGTGACAAAGTTGCTGCTGGGATTTTTTGTGATCAGAGGGCCCTTTATCCCTCCATTATTAGCAACAGCTGCAAGTAGCAGCACAAGCATTTTTCCTATTAACAATAATCACAATAACATACATTTAACATCTTCCCCTTATTGAAATTTGAAGTCTTCTTCACACACACATGCTTGTCACAAGCTCTTCCTTTCCTCACTAACCACAGTTAGGATCAGTGTAAGAACCTCTGCTGACATGGCCTGCATGAAATTATGTTCTTTATTCTCCCTTACATACCTGTATGCAGGACATTTGTATCAGTGTTCTGCAGGATGGTGCTAGGCAGCTCTTCATCCATTCATTTGTCTGAAGCTGCATCAATGTGACATCTCAGCCTCCTGAAACATATGTCTCTATGCCTTTTGCTTCTTTCTTTGATAACACTCACAAAGTATCTTTCTTGTTTGTGCATTGGAATAAAAAATGAAAAAGAGGAGCATGTGGCAGTTTGAGGGTGCAGGCCAGTTGGATACTTTTGTCCTGGTAGGGAAGGTAGAGAGCAGAGATGAGCTTGTCCTTGCTTTCCTGCAGATCTCAAGCAAAGCTTAAGAAGAAAGCAAGAGTGAGAATGAGTAGCAATATAGAGGGGCCAGGACAATTCAGTCACCAGGTTCAAGTGTTATACTTCTTTGATATCCTAATTCCAGCCATAAAAAATAAAAATAAACCACAGAACTTGTTTATATTAATTTGAGCAACACATTTTTTAATCTGTGGCTTTTAAATCTTTAAGCGCTTTACTACAAAATACCCGTACTAGGTTGCATTTGCCACAGAAACTGTTGTAAAGGAGATGCACAGAGAACTGGACTTACTAAGGCAATTCTCTCTCCTCTCTTCTGTTAGCTCCCATCTAGCAGGTTTCTCTGGTTCATGCTAAATGAAAACTAGAGAAGGGGTGACTTTAGAGACTCTCAAGTGGCTTTTGCTACTTAACTGGTTGGCAGAAAGTCACAGTAGATATCAGCAGGAACACAGGCAGTAAGACAAAAGGGAAGAAAGCATGCATCAGATGATTGGAGAGGCCCATCAAGGAGAGAAACAAAAGAGAAATAATTGCTAGTAAGTTTTCTTAGTGCATTTCCAACTTAGACACATGCATGGAGCTACAGAAGACGGAGATGACAACCAATAATAATGCTTTGCTAGAGAGGCAGGTCTAGGTCACGGCTGTGTTCATGCTGGTCAGATCTGATTGACTGTGACAAACAGTGCTGAGTAATTGCTCTAATCACTCCAGTAGGCATTGTACCTTGGCCCAACAAAAGGATGATGCAACAGCGGCTTCAGAAGCCTGCTGGCCCTTCAACCTGACATCTCTGACAGCAGCGCATTTGTTTTAATGGGAGGGTTATTTGGAGTTGCTGCTGTTCAACAGGGGGAAAGCCCAATGAGTATTCCTAAGTTGGCCAGAGATAAGGGTCTCATTAAAGTGCTCAGGAGTACTTATTTGCAGGTTGACTTGCTGTGATGATCAGTTGGTGGAAAGCTCTAACAACGAGAAGCACAAAAACATGTCATGGAGCATTGGCTGCAGGTTTGTGTTTCTCAAAAGCAGCAATTAGGGTGGTGTGTCATCAAAACTTTTACATCAACAAAGCAACACATTTGCTTTAAATGAGACAAAGTCAAATCTACTTAAAGGAAACCAGGACTGGAACATTCTTTGGTAGTGCAAGCCACTTTAGGACACCAGACAGCCTAAGAGTACTGGGTGAAAGACCCCATAAGGAATCTCTAGTTCCTTCCTGTAATTCCTGCTTTTTCCTTCCTTCATGTCAAATAAGTCTCTGCTTATAGCAACAAAGTTTTGTGAAATCTCATCTCCCTTCTAAAGCAGATGAAGCAACCTGAGATATCTTCATCTTCCTTGTTACAGGATGTCTTAAAAGAAGCAGTGTTGCTGTGTAGAAAGAAGCAGTCTCTATTTGCCTGAGTATAAAGGAATGCTACTTTTCTTAAGCTCTTCAGCCACTCCACTCTCCTAATCATTTCCTGCCTCTGGAAGCCGAATGTGTTCAGGGCTCTCCTTGTTCAGAGCAAGTCAGATGCACACACTAAGCACCCGAGATGAACTTGAGTATCTGGTTTGCTGTCTGCTACAAGAGCATCTGCCTCACAAACAGTATGCACTACGTGATTTTATTGCCCACTCTCTCAGCATCAAAAGCAAACACTGCTTGCTGGGATGCACTCCCAAGTATCTCATCTGTAAGTACTAAGTGAATTGTCATTGAAATATACAGCATAGCCTTCCATTACGAGAGCTAAAATGTTTAACACATGGGTGAGTCCCCTCTGGGGGACTAACACTTGGCAGAGCTGGCCTCCCTTAATAACATGTTGTTCTCCAATGGAATGACTACAATAGATAATACTAAGTGGATGTAAGTGAAAGGCATGCTGGTAAATACTTTGTTTATTTTTACTTACTTCTGTGTGCGTGTGTGTGCACATACACAGCAGTGTGTGTCTGTAGGGAGTTCAGGATGCTTGACCTTCAGAAAATAGGTGGAGCTGCAAATTCAGCAGCACAGTTGTTTGCACTGCCTTAAGCATTAATTCCCCTGTAACAGGGCAATTCCAGAGCTGACCCTTAGGGCAAGTTTATAGTTTACCTAGCTACTACCAGGCAGTGGGAGCTGTGATTCAGCTTTATATTTAAAATGCACTTTTGTCTTTATTATTTGCTGTTAACTTAGGTTGTCAGCATTTTGCAGGAGTATGTGGATGTGCATGTGATTTTGTGTGTGTGTGTGAGAGAAAAGAGGAAGACTTGGAGTGTGACTGAGCATCAGCCCATTTAACGAGGTTTGTGGCTTCCTCCTTGGTGATCAGTGCACAGGAAAGGCATGGAGTGCTTGGGAAGGTAGCCACATTTGCCTTCTCTTAGAAGGTGAAAGGTGAATTTGAACAGATTGGCCCACCCTGACTAGAGCTATAAATGATGACTGGAAGTCTGGAGAATGACCTGCAGGATCATTTTAGTAATATCACAGCAAAGGCAGCACTTGAGTGTCACGCATATAAAGGGATGCAGTTTTAGCCCATGCTTTCTTCAAGGCTGACATAAATATCTTCATTAAATTAATCTTAAATTAAATTAAAGATTGATCACCCAAAATATAGTTTATTGAGGTAGTGAACTCCTTAAGATGGCTTGTCGTTGGAGTTCTTGGGCCACTGAAGCCTCTCCTGAGCCAACTTTTGAAACATTACTATCCTTGTATCCAGCTCCACTTCATTTTATCCAAAGCTTACATGAGGGAAGGTTTGGAATATCAGAAAATTACAAAAATTATGCAGCTTCTATCATTCATTGATGTAAAAGGTAATTTATTTTGACTCCTTGGTCCTATATTTTTTCTCTTGTCATACCAGTATTAATAAGTGATTCTATTTCATTGAAGGTAGTCAGTTATATCCACAGTTGGTGCCCACAGATACAGCTCCAGTGCCTTTGATTTGCAAAGCTGTGGATTTGGCCCATGTTCTCAGTGGACCAATTCCAGATACACATGAAAGTTGGAATCTAACCCAACAGGTATCCAGAACGGTTACAGTTTTAATTGTGGGAATTACTTGTGTAGGGACATTACACTGAAATTTGATTATAGCTGCTTTGACAAGTGTAACACTCTGTAGGAAAATCAATCCTGTTCCTGTAATGAAGAAAAACAAGTCATTTTCAAAAGGAAATATGATTATACATTCACAGCTTAGGTTGAAGAAACAGAAGGCAGCTTAATACAGTGCAGGCTTGCTCAGAGGGAATATCCACTCGCTGAGGCCAGCATAACAAGATTGGATTCCAGTTTAATGTGGTTGTGACTCAAATCCCTTTGGAGAGTTTGTTTGACAATCTGACAAAGTTATCTCAAGAAAAATAGGTTAAAAAACATAAACTTGACTTCAGTAACTGCATTTCCTCTTCAGCATGTAGAGTATTTTGCCTGGAGGCCCCTGCAGCCTGAAGCCCCATAGGTAATACCACTTTGTGCCTTTACATAAACCAAAATGTTTTAGCAGGCATTTTGCTCCAAGAAAACGTTTGCCATGTGATCTTAATATGGGGAAATAAGGTCTTTCTGATCTCTCTGTATGAAAAAGAGAATATGAAGGAGATGAAATGTAACTGTGGTTACTGCAAGGACATGAGCTCATTTCCAGTAATTTCTAACTACTGTTTTAGTTATATTTGAGTAGATGCCTAGTTACCTCATGATGCATTTCAAAAATCCCAGTTTAAAGTTGAATCCCCACACTTAGTGTCAAAGCAGAATGTGCTAAGTGAAAGTGAATGCACAGCACTGCTCTGCTTCTACAGATGGGAAATGGAGGCCCAGAGAAATGTGCCATGTTGCCTTTGGGGCTAATTGCTTAGTCACTGGCAGAGTCAAGTCACTCCCACACTCTGTCTTCAGGCACAGTCACAGAGTAGCAATGGCAGTAATTGGAGCCTTCAAGATATTACAACCTCTAACTATTCATTACTGTCCCCAGTTGTCATTTACCATCTTTCAGCGGGTGGTTACCAACTCACAGTTGAGCCACCAGAGCAGACTATGTAAATCCTAAAGATTCAAAGCCTAAACAGACAGGCCTTCTCAAGTCACCTTCATCTCCTTGGAGGAAAAGCTGAGGGAGTTGAGTTTCTTCTGCCAGGAGGAAAGAAAGTTCCAGGGAGACCTTATTCTGGACTTTCAGTACATAAAGACAGCCTATAAGAAACATGGAGGCAAACTTTTCAGTAGGACCTGTTCCAATAGGACAAGGACTAATGGCTTTAAATTAAAAAAGGGTCAACTTAAATTAGATATGAGGAAGAACTCTATTATGATGTGGTTGGTGAAACCCTGAAACCGTTTGGCTGGAGAGGTGGTAGATGCCCCATCTCTGGAAGTATTGAAGGCCAAGCTGGACAGGACTCTGAGAAACCTCATCTAGCTGAAGATGCTGCTGGTTATTGGAGGGCGAGTTGGGCTATATCATTTTTAATGGACCCTTCTAATGCAAACTAGTCTATAATTCTACTGTCTTATCTCTGGTTTAGGTTGAGCTGGATGAACTGAAGTGTGGCATGGGATATTTTTGGAAGCACAAAATAACATGACCATGACAGCAGACTGTCCTATCTCAGGGCATCAGCTGAGAAATACAGAAAACACATGAGGTCTCTGAAGCCAGATGAAGATGACCCCAGCACAATATTGCAGTGACCCAAGATGTTGATAAACAATAAGAACAGGTCACAGGACAGAGAAAGAGGATACATACTCAGTTGAACAACTTTCACTCTGAATTCCTGCATGGCTCACTCAGATCATGAGCTGGGACCCTTCCAAAGAGCATTCTGAACTTCGGCATGGTCTTGCTGAAGTTGCAATCAATCTTGCCCGAATTGATTCAGATCCAAATGCAAAGAGTCAAGAGCTGCCACGTCTCAGAAAGTTTAAGTCTCTTTCTCCTCAGTGTTCAGTAAATGTCACTGGTTGGGTGGGCACCTTTATGAGAAATATTTACAAGGTAATGTTTGGGAACACTTTCTTTCAGAAGCTCTCCTCATACTCTGGATCTTCCCATATTTTAAGTGTAACCTTCTGTTGTGGTTATAGCTCTTCTCCTGACCCATATGTCTCAGGAAACAGGAACCTGTCATTTCTTGGCCTTACTGTACACCGTTGAATCAGAAAAGGTTTGGCAAAACCTTTAGTTCTGTCTTCTGTTCTCTGCTCATGCAACCCAGCGTGAAACACCATACTCTGGGCATCACATCTGCACTCCTCCATCACCGGCTTGTAGCAGGAAATGGGCACTTCCAGGGGCAGAGCCAGCAACAGATCCATGTTGCCACCTACGGCAGCTGGGACTGTGATTCCCTGACATGTTGTGACATTAACGCAGTGTCTTGCTTTTGACATGGCCACTTTCTAGGGTTTTTCCTGTAGTAATAACAGCCTCATAAGCAGAAGCTAACTCTCTTACCACAGTGCAACAGGCCATCATCCCATGGCCTGAGAACGAATGGTCTATGGGATACGCTGCACTCTGGGCTATCTCAGGGCACCAGCTGCCATAAGCACTATCTGATGGGCTGTGAATAATCAACAGGAGTACATGCCTGCCTGCACCAAATTTGTATGGCCAGGTGATCCAGTAATGCATAAATCCAGTCTTAGTGATCATCTGACCACAGCCTAAACATTCAATGCTTGGCTGTATCATTAATCTCACTGTGTGATTTTAGACAAGTCATTTTCCCTTTCCTGAAAATTATTTTCCCACAGCTGGAAAAAGGGACATAGGAGGTTCCTGTAAACCCATATCTCTTGGGGGCTTGCTGTCCCACTGCAGGATGTAAGTAAATTCTTCTTGGTTAGAATGAGTGTTTGCAAAGAGATAGTAATCATAAAATAAAAATTTAAAAATAAAAAAAAAGAGAGAGAAGTCAGAATGGAGAACAGTTTTGTTTTAAAGGGTTTGTTGAAGGCTGCCTCCAAAAATAATGGGCTTTATTTTTATCCAGAAAACAATGCTCAGAGAAATAAATTGTCTATCTGTCCATCCACTTGATGCAATTAGTCCAAAAGAGCCTTTTCTGAGGGCTGTAATATGGAGCACAGAAATCAGCCTCAGCATTGGCAAATTCTAATACTGAAAGAATATTTCTGCTTCTGTAATTAATTAGATTAAACTGAAATAATATTTGCAATTTTATCCATCTGTTCCTTTTTCTTGGAACAGAGTTTTCAAATGGGCTTTTCTCCTTATTACCAGACTGAAATATTTCTGTAAAGAGTATTAGGTGATGTCATATAATGTTAACCTGTGAACCATTATAAAGTTAAAAAAATAGTGTGGGAATAGTATGATGAAATTCACCTTTGTTCAGCCAAATTATTTATTTTAATTTTTTTTTTAAACTGAGAGAAAATGCATAATATGCATCAGAAGTCATTCTAAACCATACTTAATAGCTGTTTCAAAATTGTATCTTTTAACCTTTCAAAATATGTTATGCTAAAGCAGTGTGCAGTGTTGAAGAAAGTATTGCACTTACTCCGACTATTTTTCTCTCACTACCAATGTCTGCCACATGCTGCCACTGTTACTATTGCCCTTAGTGATTAATGGGTTTGCCAATGTTTTGGAAGAAAAGCAGTTTTAAGATTATGGGCTAGATTCATTCATGTACTGGAACTCCTCAAATCTGTCTAAAGCCTGTTTTAAGCTCATATATACTTTTTGGCTTGTTCCTTTTTTCCCTTCTAAAAATGTATAACCCTGTTGCACAAAATGGGGACTGACTGTAAGTGAACTAGTCCCCATTTTAACAAAGCTGTTTAAGTTAAGACTGTTTAAATATGTGAGTAATCAATAAGCTCAGCTCCAGGGACATGAAATAAGTATGTGAATATGAAGCTCCCTGAATACATGCCTTCGCATGGCTGAGGAATGGGAAGTCTTCTTCATAAAACTGATCCCAGAGCTGCTGAACAGTGGGGGACTGCAAATTAAAGCAGCCATCCGTGTAGTGAGCAATCTTCTCTCTAACACGACCTCATGAGTTTAGTTGTCATGCTTTGCCCATCACCATTGTACCTGAGCACATTTGGAAATTTAAGGCAACCATTTTACACTAGATTCTAAGATGAAAAATGTTTACCCTTGAGTTTTCAACCATGGAAATGTACTTACATAACTTTTTTGGGCACAGAAGGAGCACATATTGCCTTACACACCCACCCAAAAGTTGATGATTTCAAAAAACCCCAGGCCTAGAGAATATGAAGGAAATGTATTGTTCACATCAAGGTTAAATTTATAATGCGCTTTGATCTTCTACTAAAAAGTAACAAATTAAGAACATTATCTTATGCCTACCACAGATTTAAAAATATTAAAAATGAAGAAACTCCTTTTACTCATAAGGATCTAACGTCTTTTGCTATTGTACAGGATTATTTCTTAATTAATATCACATTTACTAGCATTTTATCCAGCAAAGGTTTAAATGTCTCAAAGAAGATATTTTACAGTTTATATCATTTTGTCAGTGCTGAGATAATGGTGTTACTGGTGCTGCATAAAAATCACTAAATAAGTATTAAAAGTAAGTGGAAATGTTTCTTGCCATTTCCAATGACAAACAGTCTGCCATGTGTTCATCCATGTGTCTGAATTTAAGCTGGTATTTCAGATTGTGAATTTCAGTAAGTCCTTCAGGTAAAATGAAGAATAAGTCTCTGTCAAAGTACCAAGTAAAAAAAAAGGGAAAAAAAAATTACCACCACCACACAAAACCCCCTGTTATTTCTGAATTATATTTAGGGCAGATATTTTCAGATAACAAATCTGACCTAGTGGTCAAACAAACCCCTTCTGTGAAATCTGTATGTGCCAAAGATTATTATTATTATTATTATTATTATTATTATTATTATTATTATTAGTGTTTCTTTATTACAATGAAATGGTGAATCTTTTTTATTCTGTATATTTTTTCCCCTATACTTGTTTGCTTTAAAAATAATGGGTAAAATCCTGCACAGCTTAAGCCCGTGGGAGATTTCCCAAGATATCAGTCATCTAGTGCAGCTTTCACACCATAATGTAAGTATTGTGGATGCTGAATTTTAAATAAAAACATCCTCTTTCCAAATGCTTTTTAGACACTAAAATTAAGCAAAATGAAAAAATCAGAACAGTCATGCCTAAAAACCCTTTTTCCCCTAAAGACTAGACATTTTTTGCTCCTGACTCTTCCAATGTTACAATTTAAACACTTTTTTGGTTCTTACAGGGAGGCAAGACAGGACCTGAACAGTGAACAAAAAATCCTTGCTTTTTTCTTGCCTCCTTTTGAAAAATGCATATCAGACAGTCTTTATATGCATAAAAATACATTTTAAAAAGCAAACAAATCTATTATTTTTATGGGTCATGATTAAGACTTCAATTAGTTGGCTTACTCAGTTAATTCAACTTTTAGCTAACGTTTCATTTTTGAGCAAGAGATATTGACTCATTCACTGAAGTTCCTAACAAGCAGTTCTACTCTATTTTTTGAAATAGAGGTTTTTCACTTTTCTTAAATCATATTTCTTTCTATTTTCAGGGGATTTTAGTGTTTGCCTATGCATATAGATCATAGACACTGTTGATTTAGATGGCACCTACATGCAAGCACCAAATGATACTCCTTTTTCTATCAGCTGGTGAGGCATTTTGAGAGCATTGAGGCAAGGCAAATTTAAGTTGTGACATTGTAATAGGAATTCTTGTGAAGCACGAAATGCTCAATAAATGACAAAGGTATTTCTTGGGGGACAGCTGAAAGCCATCTCTAGTCAGGCATTTGTATAGCATAAGAAAAGCAGAATGAGAAAAATTTATTGTTGTTATTTTTATTGATTAAACTTCATGTTAAATTTGAAGTAAGTGTATTCAATGGCAGTGTAGTCTCTGGAATCTACTGTCTAATCCAACTAACTTGAGGATAACTCACAGTTATACAGATAATGTGTATTCAGCAGCTGGTAGCTGTGACACAGACAGTGATACAGCATAAGAAAATTTGGGAGAGGAAGGATTCTTTATGTTGGAAAGAGGCTTGCAATTTTGCATGACAGGACATGCAAAATACTCTTCTATTAAATAAAATTAGTAATATGTGAGAGGTTGTGAAGGAATAGCTGACAAATGGGCAAATGGGTTATAAATCTTTCTCCATCTGCTACCTGCAAGGCTTGAAGAACACAGATTCGTCTCAGAAGACAGATAGGTATTGTATTATCATGTTTGTGTAGAAAAAGTCTTGCAGACGAAAGGAACGATACAAAACCCAGCATTACCTACACACAGGTATATGAGATGGATTTCAGAAAAGTTGGTCAACTCTTTATTAGGAGACTTACTTAAGTGTGACAACTTCTTTTTTAAAATCACATAAATATGTGGCCATTTGCCCCTCACTTAGGCAATTTGTGTTTCTTTACATGAGTTAAGCTAGATCAGGCCCATGCCACAGCCTCATGTCCCCTAATAAAACACAACTATGGACTACCTAGGCCTGACTCTGTCCTTGCTATTAGAGGCACAAAAGCCTCACTTACAGACAGTCAAGTAGAGCTGGGGCAATCTGATTCCACCCGACCTTTCCCTTGGAGCACATGAAGGACATCTCTTATTTTGCTCCAAAGAGAGAGGCTCCGGCCTTGGGGAGTAATTCTGATCTCTCCCTGTGGGTTCTTGCTCCTTATTTTCACTAGTAGAGTTCAAAAGTGGCTCCTCTGCAAATACAGGGGGTTTTTTCCACTATAAAAGGTAGGTATTATTTATTATTCCACACTCCTTTACAATGTTCATCACAGACGTGGAGTGTTGTCTCATTTTTGTTGTCCTTTTATAAGTGACCCCAGGGGAAAGGCAGGCAACTCTCTTGTAGTATCTCTCTTCAGTGATAGCAGCTCAGAGGACTGGTTCAAGCTCTGAGGAAGCAGAATATGCTTCCTCTATCAGAAGTTGAATGTACACTTCTTCCGATACATCTGACAAAGGTCGTTTATAGCAGCTGCTTCTAGAAAGGCTGTGTGATCTGTACAGGGCTCTTCTGAACTGGATTTGTCCCTGGCTTCAGATGTGAATTAAGCTTTTCTGACTATTCAGTAGTTTAGTCTTCATTTTCTAATATATCACTCTTTTCTCTCTGAACTGAGGGGGACGATGGAAAGCCTTTCTTTACAGGCCCATGGGGTTCCCTGTATGGAAGGAAATCTCCTGCAAATCCAGTCATGGGCTTTGTGGTTCATTTTAGGTTGGTGGGATGCAGGCTCACAAAGCCTGAAATTCAGACTCACAGAAGGTATTTTTTATGTTTTGTCACATCTTGTTATCTCTTCCCTGTTCCACAGAACATTTGGTTCTTACTTTAGAGCATCAGTCTCTGATATCTATATGAAATGCTTCCTGTACACTGTTTCATTTATCAGACCATGTCATATAAGTTAAGGAGGAGTCCTTTGTAAACTTAGTCTCATAAGTAAAGGACCTGAATTTCATGCAGACCAGTTGTATGATAAAATCAAAAGCTAATATTACCTACTATTTCAGCTGCCTGTTCCAAATTTATTGTGTTTAATTGAACAGTGATAAATTAAACTATCCAGTATAGCAGATCCCCTTTTCTTTCCGAAGCATCCATCACTCCTCCCTCAAACAATATTACATTTATGGGGATTTTAGGTATTCACCTACAGCCACCATAGAGCAAGATGTAAATGGGGACAACTCCAAGAGGAAAGACAAACTGATAGATTGTTAGACAGACTGAATCAGTTTGCAGAGTTCACAATTATATTCATTAACTCAATCAGCCTTCTGTTAATAGTGTGGGTTTGATTGCCGTCTCGCCTACAGGTAAATCTCCATCAAAATTACAACCATCAGTCAGTCCTCATTATTAGAAACTATATGTGCTGGGAGAAAATAAATAAATAAATAAATAAATAAATAAATAAAAAATTCTGTTGCCGTATCCTTTCTTCCAGCAGCAAAAAGCTGCTCCAAAAGCCACGGGAGGTGCGGAGCCACAGTGACCTCAGCCGGCGCTGCAGGGACCGTGCGGCACCGGCAGGGATCGCATCCACAGCTGTGTCGGGCCGTGCTCCCAGCGGGAGCGTGCCCAGCACTCTCCCGCCCCCTGCCACTGCTCTTGCTCCCTGATAAAGATCCAAGTGCGGGATGTGAGATGTCAGACTGGGCTGAAATATTTTCCAACTCCCCATCCTCAGACCCTCTGAGAAACAGGGTTCAGGATGGCCACACCTCCAGTGTCGCTGGGTAAGGATGTATAGCAGTAACTAGGCAGATGTTGGCTGGTACCAGCGAGAACAGTTTATTATGGGTTAAAATTAATATTACTATTTTTTGCAGGCACCTGTAGCAGACTTTTTGAAACTGTCCCCTAACATATAGTAATAAACAGCACATATCTTATGCTGATGTCAGCCTCAAATTTAAGGGCTGTGGTGACATGAAAAAAATAATTCTCAGTAAAATCCTCTATGAAGTAAATAAATTTCATAAAAATTTCTACACTTTACGAAATTATATATCTGATATTCTTATACTGTGAATTCTCAAGTCATATTCCATCACTATTCAGTACATCTTCATGAAAAAACAGTGCTGTTAAGGGCACTAACATACACATTCCAAGGTGAATGGTGATCATTTCTGTCCAAACACTCATTTTCATATTTCTGCACATATTTTGTGCTAGTTTTTTGAACTGAGATCATTATGTTTGCAAATAACAGATTCATCGTTTTCACCTAAAAGCATCTTTTAGTTGCGCTTGTGAAGTTTCCATCATTTAAAAATACATCATGTGTTACTGAAGCCATATAAATGTGAGTCAGTCTTATTTTTGTGGATAATAGAAACATAATTTTTCTACTGATAAGGAATAAAACCAATATATTTTATATCTCAACACAGCAAATAAACTGTGTATAGACCCAGAATGTACAGATTTTACACTCAGCTAAGACAAATGCATCTTGTTCTATTTACACTCATGAGCTATTGTAGATTTCCACCAACCCAAAAATCAAGCTTCCTGTGTGTTAAGGGGCAATGTCTCTGTAGTCCACAATCCTCATAAAATCTAAGCCATCTTTTCCTGGCCCAGGTTCACATGCTTTTCAACAGAAAGCCTGTTGTTGGGAGCTGGAGTAGGTCAGAGCACCATCCTGTGCTGTAAGAAAAGGTCACTCAGAGGGCTGAAGACAGGGCAGTTGAGGTTGAAAAGTGGGAAGAGCAATCTGGGAATGGGGCACAGCTCGTGTTCACAGTAAGCTAGTTCACATCAACTCTGTGACAAAGTTTCCAGGGAGCCACAGTTTCACCCTGAAGCTGTTTCTCATTGCAGAAAATTTTGAGAAGTGATCCTGTGCCCCTTATTCAGAGGAAATTCTCTAAGAACTTACACTGCTCTAGAGAGATATGACATTTTTTTGTCTGATATGGTGTATCTGGGCCCTTTAGATCTGACCACTTGTGTTCAGAAGTTTTAAACATGAACTGCATTTATTTTACACAACCACAAGAAAGTAGTGCAGGTTTCTTTTCCCCTTTTTGAATTTAGGAATCTATACATGTCCTCAGCTTATTGTTTTGGTTTTTCTACTTGCATCATCTGGAGAACTGGAAATGGTGCAGAGGTTGTCCATCTGTCAGAAAAATGTAATTTTTTAGTCAAATTCTGCCCTACTATCAGGAGAATAGACATTTCCTTTCTATCTGCAGCCTAAGTCAGTTTTCTTTTGTGTGCTGTAATGTGCTTCTGACCAACCAAGGGGATTTTTTGTTGTTTTTTTTGGCAGGGTGGATGTTGGCTTATTGGTTATGAGAGCCTGTACAATCACTGCGGTGGAAATAAAAAGCCCTGACACTAGAGCAGTAGAAATAACAATGTTGGTTTCTTCCCACTAAGTGGAAATAACACGCTTTGTTCCACCAATTTGAGGTACAGAATACCTGACATGAGATGGTGTACAACATTTTGCATTTTTTCTGGGAAAATGTCTCAGCCACACTGCACTGTGCCAAAGCGAAACTGCACCAAAAATTACCAGGTAAAAGGTCAATGATAACAGGACAGATTCTCAGGGCTGAGGTAAATTGGAAGCATGAAGTTTACAAGGACTTGTATCAACTGATAATGTGTCCCAAAACACTTATTTCACTGACTAGCTAATAGTCAGCTCTTGAGTATTGGGCACAAATACCCCTGTGTGAAATCTTTTAAGAGACTGTCTCTAAACTCCAAAAAATAAATATATAATGAGTGATAGACACTTTCAATAACTGATCACATATAACTGACAGGAAGGAATGGTGAGCCCAGTTGAATAAATCATGCAGCTTGCTGAACTCGACAGCATCATATATTTTTAAGGTAAGCCCTCATGGATTTTGAATAAAACAGGAATCACTCAGAAAAAGGCAAGCTTTTCCCTGTTCCCTATCTCACTGTATTGAGGTAATAAAAAGCCAATAAGTTGCCAGATTCACCTATTTCTTTCACTGTCTCCTTTGCAATTCTGCATGGTCACAGATAATAAGAAACAAAATCTTTATACTACCCACTTGTAGCATCATTTTTAGTATATACTCTCTTAAAGGACTTAAAAATATCTGCAGTTTAAAAGTATTTTAAAGTTTTAGAGGGACACTAGATGTATTAAGATTAATGCAAACATGAGAAAATACAAATATCTGCTTCAGTGGACAGTGAATCAGGACTGACCTACTGCGGGAGAGGCTGAACAGGAAGGGAGTATTTTAAAAATACATCAATCAGCAGCATTTCCATGAGGAAATTTTAAAACATAATTCCTAAAAAGGGAAAGGAAACCTAAATGCTTCTTTTTAAGGTTTTTCCATTCCCTTTTCTCCACAAATTTTTATATATTTTTATAGTCTCATTTAGAGTAAATCCTACAAAACTGCTGTCCAAGACTTCTTGAACTTTCCTTCCTATTTGTTGGCAATTGAAACTGAAAGCAAGTGTCACTTGGCATATCCAGTGGGAATATCCACTGGGGTCAGCAGTACCTTCGTTCAGACCCTGAGACTTCATGCCAGCTTTGTGAGCACAGATGGGGCTGTACAAGGGCAGGGGACCAGCATGGTTACTCGTCTGCCTCTCTCTCTCCCATGACACCGAGTACGAGCAGGGCACTGGGCAGTGCAGGTGGAGCCAAGGGGAGAACCTTTGAATCACCCCAGTCATTGGGCTGCTTTCCTGTTAATGGCATGGCAACTGCAAATTTAAAATCAATTGCCGTTATATAACACTCTCCATTTGTCAGCTCACAAGACAGACATTTCCACTTTTCTGTGTTGGTTAAGCTGGAGCATAAATAACTGACTTTCCAAAGATTATCAATAGCCTCTGTATCAATTACATAACAGACTGAGACCTCAGCAGGCAGATGTGGTCTGGGGACTGTGGCATTAGCCCAGCATGAGAAAGACTCATGCTCTTCTGATATGTTTTCCTGGGTAGCTTTGAGCAAACCACTTACTTACCCTGTTGTGTCCTGTTTGGCCAAACTGTACAACTAACCCTTCCT
The DNA here is from genome assembly GCF_017590135.1 of Pyrgilauda ruficollis. NCBI lineage: Eukaryota > Metazoa > Chordata > Aves > Passeriformes > Passeridae > Pyrgilauda > Pyrgilauda ruficollis. The sequence goes on along the minus strand of NW_024524934.1, from coordinate 3,351,272 downwards.
TGTTCCACAAGAGGGTTTGGTGTAAGAGTAACTGTATCAAAGGTAAGAGCACACAGTCTGTGTAATGGCGTGATGTACATGTCTTATAGTGCAATTACAGTTATGAGATGTTTTTTGAACTTTGGTCTGGTCACCTTTTATCTTCCCTTGAAATAAACTGGGTTTTTTGCCACAGTGTAAGTCTATGCAGTGTTCACAAAAATCTGATCCGAGTATTTGTTTGAAATTTTTCCCAGACTGGCCTGAAGTAAAAGAGAGAGATGCATGAGGGGAAGATGAAGCTACATATGGATGCTTTTCTGTTACAGCTCCTCGATCAGATTCTCAGCTGATAGAGCTACAGGGTAATTGGATTACAATTAATGTAAATCTCCTAATTGATACCACCTAAGAATCTAGTCCCATCTTCTAAAATCAGACGTTTTTTGCAGAGGACTGTGATTCCTATAATATTTTTTCTCTCTGTCTGTTAAAAGATGTAATGAGAAAACAGAATGAGCTTTAACAGCGAACTTCTAGGCTTTTCTGAATTTCAGTTTACTCTTACTGTAATATCTTTTTTTATGTCACAACTAGACTGCAGATAGAAAGGCTGACTGTGTCGAGGGAATTTGGTGTTTTACATTTAGAAGGAACATTTAATGAATTATGCTGCCCCCAGATAACCCCTATTTCATTTGTATATAATGCTCACGGCTAAGGATTGTCTTCCTGATCCTTCTCAGATGGTAGGCAATACAATTCAAGAGTGGTCAAATTACTGCTCACATCCTTACTTCAATTCTGCAAGTGCTGAGTGCCTTAACTCCCACTGAGGACATAAAATGGCTTAAATACAATAATAATCTTAAATTTATCGAAGGCATAAAGTTCAGAGTGAAATCAAATACTTGACTTTTTTTCTTTGTGTGGTTAGAGTGCAAAACATACATAAACCTGACCTTTTAGTAGTGTACTATTTGGTTCATTTTATATTAGTACCTAATTGTTAGATTTTTTTTCTTCATGAAAAGTACTCTAAAACATTAAATTGCTTATAAATATTCTGCCCCCATAATCTCTGGAGGTATTACTGACTCAGCTCCCACTAACCGGACTTGTCAGTTAGCAATTCCACATCTTCAGGAGAAGAAGAACAGGTATTTAAGTTGATGTCAGAAAAAAAACTAAGAGGAATACATCAAATGGTATATTGGTAAATGAAATAGTATTGGTCTTAGGAACAAATTACTTAACAGCCTTTCAGTAAAAAATTGAAAAACTAACCAGACATTAGGCTTCAGGGTAGAAGTTTGTTGTCTGTCAGGGTCAGTGAAAAGATTTCTCCCCCTTCCCCTCTGTCAAGACACTGGTATAATTGGCTCCATGCATTATGGAAAGCAGCAGCTCTCCCTTTGGCACAAGGCAATTGTCAACAGCCTCTGGAAACTGGGCCTTACCCCCAACGTGCTTACATGCTTCATATCCTATGTCTCCATTTCATGTTTGCTTCTATTTTGTTTGTTTTTAAAATACACTATTTGCAGCTATAAACACATGAGCATAGTTGTACCTATAAGTAGGTACCTATTTGTACATATTTGTACTTTATGACATCTGGATTCTGTATGGGCAATGGAGCACGTGTTGGTTCTGTGCTATGCTCTCTGCCCTGGAGCAACAAGTGCTGCTGGTCAAAAGGCTCTTATTTTGTGGTTCTACCGAAGTGGGAATGCAAGTGGAAAACAGGTGGAAGAAAAAGATCAGTGCTACTCAAAAATGTTCATGTCCTATTCCAACACTTGGAATTGAGTTTCCTTCTTGAAACTACCATATCAACTGAAAATGCTTAGTGATTCATTCAGAATCCTAAGGAGAAGGAAATCCTATGAAAACACACTCACTGGGCATTCCAGGCCCAAATGGACTTCCAGTCTTTACAAGAGGAGTTTTGCCACCAGCTCAAATGAGAGCGCTTGGGATAAGCCTTCTGCAGCCACTGATCCTTACTTTGTTCATTCATATGATAACAAAACCACACTAAAACAGAAGGGAAGAAGTACTTAGAGCTCTGAGGAAACAAAGGGTAGATCCTCAGGTAATTAAATTAGCCCAGTTCCACTGTAGCCAGTGATGTATACTATTTTCACTGAAGTTAGCCCAATTTTTCCTGTCCAAGGCTCAGGCTGACAGTGTTTGAACTGCTCACTGTTCCATAGGCTGCTGCTCTCTCTGTACGTCTGGGTGGGGTAGAAATCAGAGGGCAAATGCAGTCTTTGGGTAACACTTCAGAAGTGTTACATTTTGTATTAAAAAATGTAAATTATTTTCGTTCATTTGTCACAGGCTAGTTTTACAGAGATGTGTAGCTGGACACTGCTTGTAGTAGTTAAATTTTATGGTTGTTGTGAGGGTCCAGTCACTTGGAGGTGTTGCAAGTGCAGCTGCTTGGTCTTTGCAGCCACACCTGAGTCATGCTGGCTTTCACTCACGTGCTTAACCTCACAGATGAGAGGCAGAAACTTTTCACCTGGCCTGATCTCTCCCAAAAAATTGGTCATTTTGCCAATGACCAGAAGATAAGCTTAGTTTGCAAGCATGAAGTGGTATTCACAATATTTTTAATGATCATTCATCCGTAGATATTTCTCATGGGTAGTAAAGACTGGTCATTTCTAGCCCACAGACTAAGATGCTAAGGCTGTGAGCCCAAAGTGCAGTAGCTTGACACTTAACTGTGTCTTCTGCATACCTTTAAGATACCTGAATTCCTTCAAAAATGCAAAGCAATTAAAGATATTCTGTTAGCTCTCTGCTGAGTGTTCAAGGAACTATTACACACTGACAACTGATCTCCAAGTTGCATAGACTCTCTCTAAGATTGCATCTCAGCCTCTTTCCTCTCTTTACTTAAACACTGCATCTCTGTAGAAAGCTGATACAGCCCAGTCCCAAGGCCTAGGATATGAATTAAAAGTTGTACAGCAATTAAAATCCCAAGAATTGATTTGCAGTGCATGCAGTAGACATATAAGGAAATGCTCAGCAGGATCTGAACAGCTTTTGTCATTCCAGTTAGGGATAATGATAGCTGCTGCATTGTAGCTGCACTTCCTTACTCAGGCAAAGTTCTGCTCGGTTTAATGTCATCCACTATAAGAGGACTGACAAATTCTGGTGAAATAATAAATAATATGGTACTGCTCTGCCCCAGAAGAAAGAGGTTTACTGTGTCTTTGAACAACTGGAATTTGCAGAGTTATGTTTTGATATCCCAAGAAGTTAGTGCAAGACCATAATCTGAAAACATACAAGCCACCAGCTATTCTGCCTTTTAATCATTAAATACATGATATCTACATTCACAAAGGGTTGCTCTTAAAACTTTTCTATTATGGCACATGCCCCATGCTTCTGAGAGCAGTTCTCTTCCATTACGTGTGGCAGCAAACCCAAGCATGGTTCAGTTCTTCAGCCTCCATCAACAGCAGCTCAGCTCATAAACACCAATCAGTCTTCATGGCTAATTTCAATGAGCACAGCAGGCTTTGAAAGAGGAAGGTGGAAGGGTGGCCATGAGCTTCTTTCCATCTCCACTAGAATAAGGGCCATAATCTCCAGCAAAAGGACAAAGCAGACACCCAGGGACAGTGACCCCTTAAACTACCTCAGCAAGCACTGGCAGGGGCCATCAGAGCACACCCTGAGGGCTCACCACTCTCCCTGTGAAGAATGAGTGCAGACAGCTTCTGTACCCTCAGTTTTCATCTTACCTTACCCCATGCTGATTTCTCCACACAGACAGGCCTTTGGCTGCCCTTTGGAGTCTGCTTGCTCCACGGATATTTGTTAGTCAACTTTAAACTGTGAGGAGTAAGAACTGGCATCAAAGATGCCCCTGTTATTTAGAGACTGCTTCTGGACCCTGACCATATTACAAAGCTAAACAGAAAATCTTGCTGACATCTGGGAACTAAAATTTTTTGGGTCAAGCTGATTTGTGTTCACTGCAACCTACTTATGATATATTTAATTGGTCCATACTTCAGGGCTGCTGTCAATCAATTTCCTCTGTCAATTGGCTACAGATAGAGCTGCATTGCTGGGGGAGGTAGTAGATATTCCTGACATTACTGAGGAAGATCAGTGTGTTTTTTAACACTCACACTATTAAACCCATCACCAAATTCAATAGTAACATGCTAATGGTTTGGTAACAGCACATTAAAGGACAGAATTTTACTTCAGGAAATTACCTGGGAGTATCCTTCCTCCTCTGGAGATTGGGGCATGGCCCACGGTCCCATATCTTCCTGGAAAGATCTGGAAATGCCACCTAAGAAATTGCTACTTCACCCAAAATATTGGCAATGCCTTTTATTTCATCTCTTCCTTACCTGTAGAAACATTTTATAGGTTTAGAATCATTATAACAATTGCAAGGTCACTCAGAGGTCTTAAAGAGTGCTTCATAAATTTGGGTTAGTCTGTTTTAAAGGACTGTCTACAGATGTAAGACACCGATTTCATGATGCAGTTGGTTGCTTTATATTCCTCCTTTCCTAAATGAACAAAAGCTCAAAGACAAACCTGGGAGGCACTTCATCTTTTCCAAATAAAAGGAGCTTAATTTCTAGGTTTAGGGTGAGTCAGGCAAACAATGCATCTGATTTTATTTCCCATGGCAAATGGACAGATGATGATTTTATTCACCCGGTCTTTTCCACTGAAAGATCTCAAAGAGGCAGACTGCATTATAAATGGTAGAGAAAAATGATAATCCCAATGCTGTCTCCTGCTTCTAAATGATGATGTGCAAGGCACATACATAACTTCTTGGCAAGGATCCATTTGTCAAAATAAGAGAAGCCAACTGCATAAGGGAAAGAAACGATAGATCTTGACAAACTTGTAGATGCTAGCAAAAATGGAAACAAGAAGTTGCTGTGACTGATGTATTAATGTAACACTGGCAGAGTACTAGCTTCAAAAATTAACAGCTGTTGATGCTTTTGTGCCTAGTCAAAAGAGCAAGTGTCATGATTTCTGCTATGTTTGACATTTTCTATAGTTTCTACTCAATTTTAATCTCTGTGTAATACTCAATGCTCAGCTTTCTACAAGAAAGACAGAATAAGTAAGATTCCCACAAATGGGATAATATGTTTGAAGACAGCTGACCTTAGAAAAGAGATAGCAGAGATGAAAATTTCTTGACATTTTTATGAACTCATCATTTTTGCCATTTAATATATAAAAAGAAAAACCTATTTCCACTGATTGATTACTTTAATGAATAAATGTACTCAATGATTTGGTGGCTTGAGTGGATTAAATTTCCCTTGCTGGCAGGAACTGGCCTTGGATGAAAGTGTTTTGAGGGTTTATTCCTTTTTGCCACACCAAAAAAAAAAAAAAAAAACCCAAAAAAAAAAAAAAAAAAAAAAAAAACAAAAAAAAAAACAACCATAGAAAATCAGTCTGAATTTCAAACCACTTGATCTCTGTGTATATTTTGTAAACCACCGTCTGAACCGCTGTGAGCTCCCAAGAAGTAAAACTCAATTACAGGCCCCCAGACTATAGGCTCAAATAATTCTAAACCAGATATTTCAAAATGCCACAGATGTGTTGAACAACACCCAGCAGCTTATACACCATAACCTGCTTCCTTTGCATTATACTTCCTTGCTGTAGTCAGTTCAAATACTCATCATCACATAATCCTTGCTCCTCACCTTCACGAAATGCTTTCCAAAACAGCAGTAAATAAACACTCGATTAAAATAAAATAAATGTCTGTGTCACCATATACGGTTTTGGCAAGTTTTGGATGGAGAGTAGAAGCAAATCTGAAGATCACTGCAGGGAGGAACAGGGAAAAGGAGAGATCAGTACAAAAACTGAAATTTAAAAAAGACCAAACCAAAACCAAAAACCACCCAAACACATAGGAAAAGGAGGAATTGTGTGATTTTGCAGAGGACCAGGAAAACAAGATAATCTTCTATTTGTGACACTGTTGTCTTCTGGTAGGTCCATTATCAAACTCATGGCTTATGGTCAACATAACCTGAAATTCTTAAACTCATAAGGTTTGTGTGTAACTCTTTCCTGCAATCCTGGGTAAAGTGCCATGAATCACAGTAGCAGAGCTTCATCTGACATCTCCATACTAATACAGATTTCAATTTAGGAGATGTATGTGCTAATGTCAAACTAACACACCTGCCAAAACCTAAACGTAAATTTCCTCTCACAAAGGCAGCCACCCACAAACAGAGGTGGTGTTGGCCTGGGTCTCTAAATTATATTCCAAACACATTTTACCTTTAAGAAAGTTGCTTTCCTGGAAAAATATGCATTAAAAAGTTATCTAATGTACTGCCTAATTCCAATTCTATATTTTTAATTTGTTATCTTACTTTGTAGATCTGTGTCTCCAACAACTAAAAGTTAAAAGAGACCAAGCAAAGAGAAGCAAAGTACAAATGCAGGAACCTTCATTTTTACTTCACATTTACTTTCACTAGCAATATCAGCTTCACGGGTCTTTGCTGGAAATAAACCCTGCAACTGCATGTGTATGAAAGAGATCTCAAACTATGGTCAGTCATCAGCTCCATATTTTCATTTGTCAGATTGTGACCTGATGTTTTCTCCTGTTGTCTTCATGCAACTTGTCTCAAACCACATTTGCAGGAGGAAGTGTTTCTTAGCTTTCCTTTGGGGCTGGCTGCTACTCAGGGAAGAAGCCTCTCGGTGTTCATGTCTGGATAAACACACCTGCCTATTCACTCTGCCAAGTCTCTATTGCTCTTTTCTCATTTTCCTGTTCTGAAATGTTTCCTAGTTTCAGTAAGTGGTTCCTAAGTGACTCAGAAAGAAGAAAAGATAAATGTGTTTCTGTGCAGTATTTGCTCATTCCTATCCTATTAGAGGAAATGTACAGGTACTTTACTATAGGAAGTGCCAGATGGTTGGATTAGGAACTATCTGAGCCTGATTTTTTTTTTTTTTTTTGGTTACTGTTTTAACTACTGCTTTCTCTATATACTAAAATATACAGGTTTATTCAAAGTGGGATTTTCCCATTGCTAGTCTCAAGAGTCCCAACTATTTCACTCAGTAAGGCAATTGAAACTCCATAAGCAGTTGTTTTTTTCATAAATCTCAACTGATACAGACCACAAGCAGCAGTAGTTTAGAGGAGTGTAGAAAAAAATCCCATGTTTTCTGGATAACCATTTGTTATCCAGAGATGTGCTGATTAAGTTTAGATGAACTGGCAATAAAAACTGCCTTGCTTCTATGGAAGTACTTGAGCCTTGAAACAGATATAAGAAATTACCTAAGATCCTCAGTAGAAACTTGTTTTATCTGTACCAATAACTATATTAGCATGAGTCTGTCTGTAGAGTACCTGTGTAAAATCTGAAGAATACTTGATCATTAAAATCAGAAGAGGTGTACCAGTTCAGAAATTCTCACACCAGAGCAGGAATCCTAAATGCATCTGACTGCAACTCAACACCGAGGAAACTTTTTGTCTGAGACAGGAAAAGCAATTGGTGGCCACTCATGCTTTCCTACAACTGCCACTAATGGAAAAACACAGAACTACAGGAAAGACTATTTTAAAATGTGGTTCATTCTTAGAGCCCTGTGAGACTCACCTATGACATTAGCATAATCTGATAGTGATGTGACATCTCCTTTCAAATCCACGCTTTTCTCAAGGACATCAGGAGAGGTGAAAGCTGACAGCATTTCTGTTACAGTGACAGAGCTGTGGGTCAAGTGAGCACCACAAGTTTACACGAGGGCTGAATTTGACCTTGTGTCACAACAGCTCCCAAAGGATCCTCCAGTAAGCAATAATGTATTCAAGGCTGTACATACTGGCATTGCAATGAGATCACCACTTTAAGGGCAATGTTGAGGGCATCTTTCATCCTGGGGCATCACAGAGCATTGGAAAGATGTTCTGCTACAAAAAATTTGCGACAAGCTGCCATCGTCTCCTGCAGGGCAAATACAGGAGTCTACTGTTGAAGACAAGCCATCAGAGCCTGCCTCAGGTGCTGACAGCACTTCTTTAACACATCCACTTCTCTAACACAAGCCTTATTCTCAGCAACAGCTGCTACTGATCGAGCTGTTACTGTTTGGGCATCTTCTCCTTGTCGGCTAAAAGGCAAAAGCAAATCTGTCAGAAACAACACAGCCTAGCATCCTGTGGGCAGAGGGCTACATCAGCTTCTAGTCCACTGACTGCATACTCATATCTGTACTATCATACTCATAGTACAGCCAGCCAAATGTGCTTTGTAGAGGCCTGGGGAAGACCAATTGATCTTTTGGAGGCAGGAGAGAGGCTGTGTGATGAATGGGCAAGGCTCGCTTCCAGCCCCCTGACCTGCCTGCCATCTAGTGTATATTCAGGACATAATTCCAGCTCAGCACAGCCACAGCTGGAGAACAAAGAACAGAATTAGTCTGAACAAACGTGGCACGTTACTGATAGGGTACACTGAAATTGCTTAACCTTTTCATCCAGGACTCTGCATTATGTAATTAGGGCATACCCCCTAAAAACAGCTTCTTGACAGCAGCAATTCACTTACAATGATCATGTTCTCAAAAACACAACAGACTAAACCCAGCACTTACTTATCTGTAAAGAAGCCACAGATTACATTTCACCAACCAAATGTACCACATTTACACATGATAAACCACGTGTACTTTTCTAGGTATAGCACTTTTTAAATCTGTCATCTGCTTCACCTATTTAGCTGTCAGGGACAGAACTGCTTGTGCCAGTTACACACAAATGCTAAAATAAGCAGTGGTCCCCTGCTGAACCAAATTTTATCATTCAGGTTGGTATGTCAGACACCACTTTGTTCTCCTCTGTGCCATTTTTTTGTAAGCCTGAATTTCCATACACCCAGAAATAATGGTTGCTTTTTCTTTAATGATATCTTCAAATTTGGAAGGCAAGTGAGAAATAAAGGCTAGTAAATTTCACTTAAGAGGATGAAGCTGACAGCAGAATATGTCCCTACAGAGCTCTCAGTAAATTTTCTGTGTAGGTCCATATTTTCTTGTCTCAGGGAAACAAACCTCATAACAATCCGTGCTTAAGAGTTGACTCTTTCCTTATTGAAGAATAAAGTTTCCTGAGCTTCTGTCAAAAAAATACTCCAAAGGAACATCAATGAGACAATTTTTATAGATGAATATATGTGTTTATGTATACATACACACTCTGTTGATTGGTCTCCAAATCCATGGAAAACAGTCCCAATTATTTTGGAATTATCAAACCCAGACTGTCACCTGTGTTCAACAGTTGCTTAATTTCAAAATTGAGTCACAAGGTTTTTGAGACCCAAATGTAGATATGCTTATGAGACAAAGTTCAGGGAACTTTGAGCTATGCACAAGTGAGTCAGGTCTGGGAACACTTTAGGCATGGTGGTGTGGAGCTGATTTCCTCTTACCTGGGTTAATTAGCTTTTATGCAGCAGTGCAGTAATGCAGCTATCCTGCCTGTGGATCTGGCCCTGTCTTGCAGCTAAGATGATGACCTTAACTCACTGCAGTGCCTGAGCAGAACTGTGACTTGCAATTGTCTTCCATGGAACAGAAGTGAAAAAGAAATCAGTCAATTTTATAATGGTCAGTGACTAATCCTTTTGTTGATCTGACTGAAATTAATATAAACATATGCATCTCTTGCTAAATTAAGGCATACATGTGCATGAGGTCAGTATTTTCAGAAGTATGACAAATGTCCCTTTCCCTGCTTTTGGTGGTGCTCTATCACAGCAGTAATCAATCTACATCTACACAGCAATGTTTCCTTCTCTTTTTCCTTCAACATGCACTTAGGCTAAAATCATCTGCTGGGACAGTAACCTTTCTGAGTGCCTGCCTGCAGAAAGGCTTCTAACTAGCAGTCCTTTTGTCAGTGTAACCTAGTGGAAATGAGCCAAAAAGAAAAAAATGTCCTGCCTCTTAGGTTTTAAATATTGTTTTGGAGTTGTTTTCTGTCTGACACATACAAGAATGGCTAAATTTTAACACAGACCTAGGGCTCATGTTTCTCTTATAGAGCACAGGGTTGAGCAGAAAAAATGAGAAGCTGAAGCAGAGGAGAGTTGGCTGCTACAAGAACTGTTCTTTTTGTGTGTTCGATTTTTGAAGAGCACTTTGAAAAAAAAAAAAAAAACAAAAAAAACAATTTCCTCTCTGCTTCATTCAGCCACTGCAGGAACCGAAAACAAGTCTGCACAAGTTCCCCTCATTTCAACGAGCATAATGGTCTCAATCTCTTTTTCTTTTTTTTCTCTCTTAAGCTAAATTAATATCCTGATCACACAGGCAGTGTAAAGGGTATCACCCATAAACATTTAGCCAGTTTGTTACCCACATTTAAAAATTAATGGTGAAACCTTGCTGCAGCACCCTGCTCAGGAAATTTTTATAAGGTTTGGATTAGGAAGGTCCTATTGGTCCTGTGAGTGGGAAATAATATAGTATACTCACATTTTTATTTCAATAACTGTGTAAAAGTGTCCATTGGGCAAACCTGCCTCCTCCACCTCCCTGGGGGTACCTGTGAATAAACAAGCCTTAAGGAGAGCGTAGTTCATTGTGCAAAGCAAGGACACAAAACACAAAATGTGAAAAAGACGTCTCTGCTTCTGGTTTGGGGCAAGGGGAGGAGGCCGTGCAAACGAGATCTCATGCCCCAGGGAAGTGGGCTGAGGAAGGAGTGGTACTCAATTATAACCTTGGCCTCCCTGTGGAAGAGGATGGCAGGGCTACAGCTGCTGTTGCTGAAGTTAAGAAGATGGAAGGAAAACTGGATTCAAATTGTAACTGCAGTGGGTTCAAGGCACAGGGCAGAAAACATTCTCCATTTGTATAAAATATAGATTTGTATGTAAATATTCAACAATAGCTTCTGTAGTAATGAATAAGAAATAAATTGCTTATTTGATGTATGATAAAACCACTATTCTGCACAGATGATGCAGATGACACTTGATTTATATTGTCTTGCAAAAGCTTCAGACAATTAAGGAGAAAACTGTTCTGAGACTTATTCCATCGACAAAATTCTGGTACAGCTAACAGCAATATGATTCACACAAGGATCGTCTGGCATGTGAAGCTTGTTTTAACAGATACCAAAGTGACATACATAAAGCTGTCAGGCTTTCTCCAAAGGACAGTCATCCACTTCATGTTTCAAGTGGCAAATTAATTATATTTGACATTTAATTTATAACCTAAGGTATTTTAGATTCGGAACTTGACTATGACAACAGCAGATTAGAGCGGGGCCCTGTTTGACAGAATCGATTTTTCAATTTATTTTCCTTGTATGTGAGGGTCTTGATTCAGATTTTGTGTCTCGAGCTTGCGTACAGGACAACGATACCTCTAAGCAAAGAAGGCTTCGTTCACCTCCTCCCCCAGCCATTTCGTGGTGAATTATTTTGCACTCGGAAGCAAGTTTCTTCTGCAGCCCTAATCACAAAGCTCCACCTAATGGAATGAAGTGAGAACTGTGCCCAGGAAAAGAAAGTGAGAGAGACTTTGCTAAACACTGCTATCAAGGGAAAACTACTACACAACCGTAAGCAGTTAATCTCCTCCATCTAATTTATAAAGTCTCCTTTTCCAAGGTCTTTAAAACTTTGAGGTTTGAGGGTAGAAAGTCATAGCAAAAAAAAAAAAAAAAAAAAGAACAAAGCAAGCAACCACCCCAGGTTTCATCTGACTGAAACTGTGACTTTCTTATTTTAACTGATAGATACTTCAACACATCAATACTAATATTTTACACTGGTAGACCACATCTTCTAGGTTCCAAAGCATCCAAAAATTATAAATATATAAAATAACCTGTAAGTGTAGGCATATATTTACTGATAGATGGTTCATTAACAAAAGTAAAATTGCTCAATAATGAAACTATCAACTAGCTTTCAAAAAGGGGGAAAAGCATTTCTTTCAGTTTTCCCACTGAAAAGGAAGCCTTCTGTACAATTTTAGATCATTCATTGATATCACAGAGCTGGAACACTACTGGAAAAATATAATTTCAAAATATTGCTTAAAGAAAGGAGCTGATTAATTTTAAAAAGCTCTGCAAAGAGCAAGGCCATTTTGAAGACAGGTTTTGTTGTTGTTTTTTTTTTTTAATTAAGTGCTGTGCAGATGTTAATATAAAAGATCCTATAAAGCCTAAAAATCCACTCGCGATTTCAGATTTACTCCCCAGCCAGAGGAAGGCTCAGTGTCCACTTTCAGACTTTTTCTATAACAGAAGGTACAAATCTAAATGTCACCTTGTATCAAGATAAAATGTTTCACTAGAGAAACAGGACATTTGTCAGGATCATCTTATCTGAGGTGACTAACGCAGTGATAGCACTGAGCCTGTATTGTGAAAATGCCACTAGTAGGACAAAATTAGCTCAGTCTTTCTAGTAAAAAAATGTTAATTTGGTGCTTAATAGTCTTCTATTAAGAATTGCAGTTTGATACTCTGCACAAATAAACCTAAAGTCTAAAACTGTTTTAATTCCTAACATCTGAACATTACATGATCAGATGTAAAAGTATACATCTGCAGCAGAGTATCTTCCATTGGAAAGGTGATTAAATCATGTCTTCATTAAATGTCAAATACACTAAAGTGCAGTTAAATAAGGCTATTTCATGGCCAGCTGAGATTTTGTGAGGCTTATCTCTTAACTCCACTTCTACTATTAACAGCGGTGATTAGGATGATTTTCTTAACCCTACTTTTATCTCTCCTCCTCCTCCTCCTTTGATGCCCTTGGGCAGCACCTTGGTTCTGGCTGATATTTTCACAAGATTCCTAGTGATGTAATTCTCCACAAAACTTCACCTCCCCTGCTAAATTTGGCTGCACTTGGACAACGAGTCCAAGACTTGCCAGATGGAGGAAGGTAGAACAGGTGAATGGATGGATAGAAGCGGTGCCTGAGAATGGCTTTCGAGAAGCCGAGGAGGAGGGAGGGACGTGGATAACCGGAGGGCATCCCCCAGGGACACATCAGGGCAGGTGCCTGAGAATGGCTTTCAAGAAGCCGAGGAGGGAGGGACGTGGATAACCGGAGGGCATCCCCCAGGGACACATCAGGGCAGCCCCTTGTGTGGCACTGAGCCATGCATGGAATCGAGCAGCGAGGGGCAGGCAGGCCGGGACACCGCGGGTATGGGAACCCGGGGAAAGAGCTGAAGCAGGTCCAGAGAGGGCAGCGAAGCACGAGTGCTGTGAGGAGCGGCTGGGCGAGGTGGGGATGTTGAGCCCGGAGGAGAGGAGCCTCAGGGGTGACCGTATCACCCTGCAACTGCCTGAAAGGAGGCTGGAGCCAGGTGGGAGTCGGCCTCTTCCCCCAGGCAACCAGCAACAGAGCAAGAAGAAATGGCCAAAAGCTGCCAGATGTTCAGGCTGGACATCAGGAAGAATTTTTCCACAGAAAAGGTGGAATTGGCATTGGAACGGGCTGCTGGGGGAGGTGGTGGAGTCATCATCTCTGGAAATGTTGAAGGACACTTTGGTGGACGTGGCAGTCAGTGCCATGGTCCAACTGACATGGAGGTGCTGGGTCGTGGATTGGACTCCGGAATCGCTACGGTTTTTTCCAACAAAACCGACCCCGTGCAAGCCCAGCGCCGGGACACCTCCGGGACACCTCCGGCACCCCAACCGGGGATGGGCGAAGGGGCGGCTCCACCCTCTCGGCCCCTCCCTCTCGGCCCCTCACGGCTGCCCCGCCCCCTTCCGCGAGGCCCCGCCCCCTTCCGCGAGGCCCCGCCCTGAAGGCGCGGCTTGGCGCGCTCGTGCCTGGCCCACCGTGCGATCGGGGACGTGCAGCCGCGATTGCGCATGCGCCCTCTGTGACCCCCGCTGGTCCTCCCTCCCCCTCGAACGGCGGAACGCGAAGCCTCTCTTGGCTTCTCATTGGCTAGCCGGCCCTTGCGGGCCAATGGCAGTGGCGCTTCCTGCGGCGGCGCCCTGGCGCTGTCCGCCAATGGGGCGAGCGGTTGTAGCCGCCCTCCTTCCCTGTCCCGCGTGTCCCGCCGGGCAAGATGGCGGCAGCGGTGCGGGGCGCGGAGGAGCTGGAGCTGCTGGAGCGGCTGCTGGGGCTGCCGGGCGGGAACAAGTACGGCGTCCAGGGGGAGCGGAAGGTGAAGGGAGCGAGGAGGGGCCTGGAGCGGGTGGCCGTGGCGACGCGCGTGGGAGGGTGGGCGGGCGTCTTGTGGTCTCCTTTCCCCAATGGCTGCTTCCCTCCGAGCTTCCCTGTCAATTCCCCTCAGACACCGATGTGACGGTGGCTACGAATCCCAGATACCAGCCCAGCCGACGTCTCCTTGAGCGGGGTCTCACCTGCGCTCCCTCCAGCCCTTCCCTCGCCATATGTTGTGGATGTTGTAGGGCCTCGCTGCCTGCGAGCTTGTAGGTTCTGGAAACTCCTTTCTGCTTCTGGGAAGGATCATCGTGTGTCATGGAAGGGATTTCGACTTGATTTATACTTGTTCTTTCAGCGCTTTCCTTTGCCTATGCCTGTGCGAGTTATGTCTGTGCTATCTTGATTAAATTACATCGGAAGAAAAAGGTGCTGTTTTAATAATAGGAAGATGTCTGTATTGAGGACGTGTTGCTCTTAAATATTTTATTCTTTTAAAGTACTCCTGCCTGACACGGGGTTGTAGTGGCCTGGGAGCCGGTCCATTTTCTGTGCCTGCAGTGAGAGGGCCAGAGGAAATGGCCTAAACTGAGACAGGGGAGATGCAGATTAGATATTAGAAAATGTTTTTCCCTCTTGTGGTGCTCAGGCATTGGAATAGGTTGCCCAGGGAGGTGGTGGAGTGTCCATTCCTGGAGATGTTTAAGAGCTGTCTGGGTTGGCACGGAGAGGTGATTCAGTGATTTAGGGTTGCAGTGGCAGTGCTGGGTGCATGCTGGACTGGATGCTCTTGAAGGTCCTCTCCAACTCTGATGATTCTGTGGTTCTAGATGTCTTGATGTTTTACAGTTTGTATGGAAACACTAGTTTCCATGGTTCAAGAGGCATCTGAGACATGAAAAATGCAATTTAGAGCTGGGACCGTCACAAATTTATGAGCTCTTTGTTTGATCCTTCCTCCTGGAGAAGGTTGGTGAAGAAATGAAGCTCTGCAGTTGTCTTATGTTTTGGGGTTTTTAATTTGACTGTTTATGACTAGAGTCCTGAGTATCTATGTGCGTTCTTAATTTGCAAAAACTGCCTTAATTATCTTCCAGTCCAGCTGGTATTTCAGTGCTATTACCATAAAGCATAATGCTGAAAAATTCAAGTAACTAAATCTGTGTGTAGTTTTTCTGGCTGAATGCTCAGTGGAAAAAAAACTTTAATAGTAGTGGAAGACTCTTGATACAAGTACAAAAATAATATTATGCTTTCAACTTGCAGCTTAGAGTAAATAAATCTGGACATAAACAGGCTGCTCTGTTCAGCCAAATATTTTAAAAGAAAGAGTGTTGCATTTTAATCAGTTTCTTTCGTTTTATGTCATAAGTGACTGAGTGGGCTTCAGCCTGTTGCAGTGAGTTCCAGTTCACTCACCTCATTTCTGGAGGTGATGGTCCAGTTTCCTTTCCCACGGTTGAACACGTGCTGCTGTGTCTCACAAAGACGTCATGGCTAAAGCTGGAGATGTGCTGTGCTGTCCTGCTGGTACCAGTGAACTCCTGACTGCTGTTCAGGGCGTTTTGGAATGGTGCAGTATGTAGGAATAAGCTTTTCAGGAGGTGTGGTTACTGCAGCCTGCTTGCTCAGAGAGAAGTTGGACTCCGCAGTCTTAAGTCAGAGTCCTGAATTTGCAAATGAGTTAGAAGTCAGTTAATAAGATTTCTGCCAGTGGTAGAACAAGCAATGCTGTTTCTGCCTAATATTGGCAGCATTCACTTAATTGGAGCTAAAGGTGTCCTGGTTTGTTCATGTTCTTCTGTAAGAATTGAAGATAAAACACCCCAAAGAGCAAAAAGTGAACAACACAGACTTGGTTTTGATGGCACCGCCTTTACCATGATTGCTTCTAAGTTCTGAGAGAGCATAAAAAACCAATATATTGCCATTCATATAGACACTGCTTTCTTCAGTTATTTGTTTAATTTTCTATTTCTCTTTCCATTTCCAGGTTCCTGTTCTCCAAACCAACAATGGCCCTGGGCTGACAGGGTTGATGACCATCGCTGCCCACCTGGTCAGGCAGGCCAGGAAGGAGCAGCTGCTGGGAAGCACTGCCGAGGAGAAGGCTGTGGTGCAGCAGTGGCTGGAATACAGGGTGACCCGGGTAAATGCAGGCTCCAGTAAGGAGGATACTAGAACAATTCTGAAGGTAAGGAGTGCTTAATTACCTTGCCATGGAATTTTGGAGTGACTAGACTTGAATAAGATTACAGTGCTAATGTGTGTATGAGCATCCAATTAATAAAATTTAACAAATGCTAAGGGCTTGACAGTATCACTAAGTACTGTTCAGCTGCCTGTGTGAGGTGCCAGTTTCTTACTATCTTCATAAACCCTTGGTGTTGTATTCCCGACTAACACTTCTCTGATTGTTTTAAGACCTATTCTTAATGATGTGGCAGTTATGGGATACAAGCCATACTTGATGCTGTGGTAATTGGTATTGATGCTAAAAGGAGGCACAGGGCAGAATTGTGTGTGAAAACTGAAATCATAAAGGATCCTCTACAAAACTGTCCTTAACATTGAGATACTTTATGTGGAGTCCTTGGTCTGCTGTTATTAAACTTTTCTTGTAGGCTGAAGCTTAGTTCCTCTTAAACAGGTGGAAGCACAAAAGAGAACCTTGTTGTTTGAGCAGCCAGGATGCCAAGGAGCAAATAGCAAAACTTACTCTATTTTCCTTACTCCTTGCAACTGGTAATAGTATAAGTGTTTTTGCAGTCTTGTGGGAACAACTTGAAGAGAAAATTTGCTTTACACTGTTAAACACTGTTTACAAAGTATGTATAAAAGAGCGGTGAAATTCAATCAATTTTTAAAGTGTTGATTTTTTCTAGTTTAAAAAGTATGTTTTAGATGGAGAGTTACATTGGTCAATGCTGCCAGTGAGTCTGAGTTTAGAAATTTGTTAGCTGCAGGGTTGACTCTCCTTGAAGCTGGCAGAGTCCTAGTAAGTCTGGCTCTGGTAAGGTGTGCAGAAACCAAAGATAAACTGAAGCAGTATTAACACTGTTATTAAAATAAATGAAAATGCATCTTAAAGTGATATAAAACAACTCTTTGTTACTCTTCGAGCTGATAGCCCTCTTGATCTTGAGGCCTATCCTGCCTGCATTACCTACCAGCTTGGTGATAGTCCTGACAAACCATTTCTCTCACTTGAACCCCAAATAATCTGAGTTATCTTGGTTTCATTGTATCTGGGGAATATCTTCCATTGGTAAATAATGAGTTTGTTTATAAAATTCATCTGCTCAGGATGGTTTTAGTGATGATACCTGCAGTGTCAGCACATGCAAGAGTATTTGCAGAATTGCATTGGAGCATTAAAACCAGATGCAGAGATATGGCAGTTTCTGCTGGAGCTGGGATCTCTTTTCATCTTTGGCCTTAGTGACACTGGGTGTGTGGAAGAGACAGTATGCTGAAATACAAATATGTAGATGTATCAAGTATTTCCAAGCAAAGCAAAATTCCCTCACTGAGAAGCAATCAGTGTTACTTTAGTGTGAATCTCTGCCGTTAAGTGCATGTAAATGTTTTTCTGTGGATTTTTTTTCTTTAAGCAATTGTTGAATAACCAGAATTTATTTTAACACAAGGCTGCTGTGGAATTGTTTCAGCACTAATAATTTCATAGTGTAGCAATTAAGAGCTTTTTTTTGTAATTTGTTCTCTTGCCACCGTGATTAATCAGAAAAGGGGCAGCCTACCATTAAAGTATACTGTGCCAAAAGGGAGTACGGATGAAAAAAAAAGAACTAAAATAGGGAGGGAAGTCTGAGGCTGTAGTTTTACAACGTGTCTGGAATACACAATGGCAGTCTTGGGACGGTTGCAGCCTAGAGCCACAATCTATAATAGCTGCGCCAAAAACAGTTCAGTAACTTCTGCTATAAACTTTAGGCTGCCTCTATTTAACCCTTAACTGATATGGTTCTACAAAATGTCAGTAAATAAGTGGTTTCATGTTTGTTAATTTGAACAGGAAGGATTTTCTGTTTGCTTTACAAAAATAGGTTGTTAAATTGTTCTTACTAATGTGTTGCCTAAAGCTGTTACTTGGCAGGGAAATAATGGTGAAACAGACCATCTCAACCAGGGTTTTTATATTCATCCAGAGGAAGTGTCACAATGTTCAGAATGGACCAATAACGGGCTTGTTGAGTTTTGTCTAATTTTGATTTGTGCTTCTGTACTTGACAAAATAACTGGGAGCAGTACTTTTGCTCTACATTTGTTCCTCAGCAGATCCATAGGAATGATGAATGTCAATAGCAGTGATAGCATAATATACAGTGTATTATGTTAACTTTCTTTTCCACAGGGTGAAGGAATATAATCTTCTGTTTCTTTGATATTTAGTTAGTGGTAAATTAAGCTGCATAGGAAAAAAAAATCTGAACATTTCTGACTTGTCATGCAGGATAATCAGTGTTTTTTTCTGTTCCTCTGTGCCATCAAAGGTCTACTTAGGTAATAGTGGATTTTGTTTAGGAGATTTTAATGTCTCTGTTTTATCAATTTTAGGCATTTTAAACCTGAGGATTCTTCCCCTCTCGCACCCCATCTTCAGAAACCTCTGACAAATAACTGGTACCTTGTTAAATTCACTTAAAAGCACCCACAAAAATGTAGAAACCTCTGGTCTCTGAAGGATAATAACTAAGAGTCTATGTGTACTACTTCCAGTGTCTCATACAGAACAATGTTCCATGATTTCAATTAGCTTTATCCCAGTCTTCTGTGCTTTCTGGCTGTAATAATGAAATCCAAATAGAAATCTGAATAAGAGAGCTGTAATTTCTATTTAATGTGCTTGCTTGAAAAATTACTGTTTCTGCAGGTGCAAAAGCAGGTTAATCCATGCTCTGTTCATGCCATTAATCCACAGCTCTGTACACTGTTTTTTTGCACATTTACGGGTTTAAAGATTGAATTTTTATTATTGCTGCAATATTTGTTGATTATTTTTCTTCTTTTACAAGAAACTCAGTAATATAATATTCTTCCAGACCAGGTTTAGCTCATAGTCTGCCAGTTAGAGAGAAGAGTCTTGCATGAGAATTAAAAATATGTCTATGTATCCAAAGTGTAGTTCTGCTTTTCTTGGATGTGGCTGCAGAAACCCTTTCTTGGGTTCTGATTTGTCAGGGGCTTTCCTGAAACATTTGGGAGTGCTCAGCTTTTTGTCTTTGCATGGTGAGAGACATAAAAGTATTTAGGGCATAAATGACCTCGAGAATCTTGCTGACTGAAAGGACAGGATGTCTGTGTAACGCAAGCACGTACACCAGCAGGGTGTTGTGGGCAAAATATCCAGAACAAAATCAGAGTGCGATTAGGTCCATTGGAAGCTCCTAAGTTGTCACAAGAAGGAGCTGTTCCTTATCGGAGCCACTGTCACAACTGGCAAGGACTGGCAGGGATTCCGCGGTTTGAGCGGATTAAATGGATTAGGGGCCATTGGATTGCATATTTAACAGGCAGTAAGCAACGCTGGGGGTGCTCAGAAGTGTGCTCTGAATGGGATGTGTTGAGCTGTTGCTAGATAGAGGCTGCAAATTGGATTTTTTTTCCCATAGAACAAGCAAATGGAAATACATCAGTTAGTCCATAAATAATGCAACAACTCTTTTCTGTTGCTTTTCTCCCCCTCATACCCAAAAATGGTGTTTGAATTGCTGCAGTTGTTCAGTGCATATTAATGCATTGTAATGCAGCTATGCCTTAAGTATCTGTCTGAAGTTTGAAAGTTTCCCGGGGGAATGGCAACAGTAAGTTTATGTAGTTACAAGCAGCTTCCAGGACTATCTTATTCTTTTAATCCTGGGTTTGTCTATATGGAATTCATTTAATGGTGGCGTTCAGTACATGAAAGACAAATTATTCAGATGACAGCCAGCAGACCTGAATTTCCTGTATGTGATAGAAATTCTATAGAGTTTTGTGTTCATATTTTCATTAATCTCTCCAGGACTGGAACACTATTTCACTTTATTACTGTGGTCACTTGAGCAAACTTCACTTTCAGGAATTTCAGCACATTTGGCTATTAGCCAGTAATATAATCATCCATGGGAAGCATAACCCATGAGGCAAGATTAACTGAATGTGCCTAATGCACATGAAAAAAATATGATGTTTCTGAATTAGTGTGACTTGCAGAATGAAGTCAAAATATCTGTCTGTATTTTAGGGGAGGGAAGTACATGTTCAAAAACAGAATTGTAAACTAATGCTAATTTATACAAGACTAAACTATTTTTGTAAAATCTAATTTGCTCAGTTAACTGGCTTCATAAAACTTGATGAACCCGGAATAAATAATTGTTCATGCTGTAATGGCTTACCTTGCCTTTAAAGTTTTACGATTTTTTTATTGATGACTATTTTGAGTGTACGTATGCAATGTAAAACTCAGAATTAGCATGCTGTAATTTCTTCGATGCAGAAATCCAAAATTTTCAGCAGGGATATAACTGTGGTGATGGTACCTTCAGAGATAATGAGCTTTTTGCTTTACAAAATCCTGATTCCATAGCCTAAGCTAAGAAGAATGGAGGAGAGAGAGAAGACATAATTTCAGCTGTGTTCGTTTTCATTATAATGCATGTGGAATTTCTTGTTAATTGAAATGAAAAATGCTGGTCAGAGAATTTGTTTCAAAACAGACAAGTTTGCCGGGTTTTTTTCTAATAAAGCAGATATTTAGGTTTGAGGGTTTTTTTCCTGCAAGTTTTTTCTTTTTAACATTGGATTTTCCTTTGTGTTGCATTGTAGGAAATTCCACAGAGCTGTAGTTACATGTTTGAGGTAATTTGAGCACCCACTAACATGAACAAAGCAGTAAACCAGTCTAAAGAAAATAAGCTACATAGCCAGGGGCAGTTGACCTTACAGAATTTTAACTATGCAGGGGTTAATATGTTTCCCTGATTTGCTCTAATAAAAGAAATCAAAGCAGACATGGGGATGTTCAAATATTACAGAAGTACAGGAGTCCTGTCATGAAGAGGTTATCAAAGAATAGTAAGGTGGCTTAATGGCATCAAACTTGTCAAAGCAAATGCAAGGTTAGATGTCTTAAAGTCTCAACATTCTAGTTTTGTGTTTTGGTCTCGGTTTATTTTCTATATATGCATTATAGGAAATCCCTATGTCAGTAAAGTTATGTAACCACAAAAAGTGCAACATGCTAAAGGCCAAATATTTTTTTATTGTTCACCAAGTATTAACCCCCTTCTCCTTGGCCAAGACTTGTTTTTTCAATAAAATGTCTGAAAATGGAATGTGCTGTAATTGAAACTGAAAAATTAAAATTTTTGAAAACGTTAGTTACGTTTAAGTTGCTTACCTCTGTTTCTAGGGCAGGAGAACTTAAGCAGATGTTCTGTGCTTCTTTTTTTCCCTTTGGATAAGAGGAGTTTCCAAATCCAAGGGAAAGCTGGGAAACTGTTTTTGTAGGTGTCTGAAAATAATATTGTAAAACTAAAGCTGGCTTATGCTGGGGTCCAGGTTAAAGTTGGTAATTTTATTGTTATATTTCTTTAGAGAAAAGTGGGAGGCAGAAAGGTGTATAAATGGGATGACAAATAGCTAAGATTTGGAGAAAAGGAAGGACAGGTAAAGAGGTAGAGCTGATGTGTGATGCCTTTGTCCTCTGATAACTGATAAAACTGATAAACTTGGGCAACAGTGAGCCTGTCAGCTTCTTGTTTTCTGGCAAAGAATGGCTGCATACAAAAAGCAATGGAGAGGAGTCTTTCCGTTAATAGGCATTTGAAATAATTATTTACTGAACCTGAATGGAAGCCTTCTACTACTTCACCCTCATAGCCTCTGATCCGGAACAGTTGAGAGATGGTTTTAAAATGCTGGAAATTCTCTCTTCTTAGAGACTTGGAAGGCAGCTGAACTGACAATGTCACAAAGAATTGCTAGCAGTAATTTCAGCATTAATAAAAGCAGGTGTCAAGTGATAGCAGCTGATGGGTATCAAGATACCAGCATCAAGCTTGAAACATCTTGTCTCCCACCCCACTATTCCTATGTGCTTCCCTGGCTCTTAGACATTCGGTGTTCCAGAACCTTGCTGACCAGCTGCATGGAGTCCTGGAGGACAGGCATAGCTGGAAGAACAGTATGTGGTCCTTTTATTATAGGACTGCATTTTCTATTAATCAAATGTTAAACATTTGAAATTGCACTCATAATAAATACACAGGTCTCTAATTTTTTAATTGCAGTAATTTGAAGCCAAGAAAAGACAGACTTGAAAATATTTCTGTGGAGTCAGCTTAAAATAATTTACATTTACAAAAAATTCACTACATATAAAGCACTTTGTTTCGGACCAGCATTTAAATTTTACCTAGTTCTCGCTGTCAAAGAATGATATTTATTATCTTGTCACTTTCTAGAATTTTTTCTTTTATTGATTGATTTGTTTCCTGAGTTGGGATAACTTAAAACTGGTGTTTATTTTATATGCATGGTCTCCAGAGGAAATTTCTATTCTTTTTAACAACTGCATTATATATCTTTTATATATCTTTTTAACAACTGCATTATATATTACAAAGTCAATAGTACAGCAGTGTAATGACTTCTTCCTTTTCAGGATCTTAACATGCACCTTGAAGATAAAGTCTACCTTGCAGGAAACATTTTTACCTTAGCAGACATTTTGATGTACTATGGATTGCATCAAATCATGGTAAGCATTACTTACATAATTTTTATATGTACAGCTATCATAATTATTACTTACCTAAAGGGCATTTTATTGTTGTAGAAGTTAACTTACTGAATGGAACAGAACAGAGGAAAATAAAATGCCCTTTTTAAGTTTTAAAGTTTTAAGCCTTTTAAAGTTTTTTTTTTTTTAAATGCCTTTTTAAGTTTTTTATTCTTGAATCTTTAGCTATGGATCTATCAAAAGACCTGTAGTGTCAGAATGCTTTAGTTTCCTCTGCAGAATATAGCAAGGATGATACCTATCCCTGTGTTTCTACAATTGAGGACTCTCCTTTTCAAGTCTGAAACATCACTGAACTACAGTCACAGAAATACATGGGAAAATAGATAAATGAGGCTGAAAGGATGTGTCAGAACTGAAAGTATTAACTTGGTTAGTATTAGAGAAATACAAATGCATGTAAATTAAGCTCCTTAATGCATATAAAAAAGTTTGAGACACAAAAAATTGTCATTTGGGTTTCCAGGCTTAAGTGATAAGACTTGATAAGGTGCATAATATGAAAATAACATGGGGAGCTGGTGCTTAGGAGGAAAAGAAAAAGAAAAACCACTCCAACAATAAATTTGTTCTGAGTGGGGAAGATGTTGAGATTATTTGTAGTCCACTCAGGCTGCTATGAAGTACTTAAAAATTGGTGCACCTTCAGTTCTGAACCCCAAGTGCTAATTTAAAGATAAAGCAGTAGAAGCTGTTTGTATTTTGGTGGCTGGAATGTGTTTGTAAATGAGCCATTGTCATTCTGTGGAGTGGGAAGAAACCAAAGGACTCACTTAAAAAGGTCTGCTTAATTCTTGGAAAAAGATGAAATCCATCAGTTTTGCATTTGAAAATTGAGGGGGGGAGTGAGGATAATTAGAAGCAGATGCCTCTGACAAATGCATGTGTGTCTGAGAATTGAATTCAATCAACTGGGTGAATGGTTACTTTTATACAATTAAAAGCAGAGCTCTGGGAGAAGTGTAGAAGAATATATTTCAAAATGGAAGCAGAGGGGAGGGGCAATCAAGTAGTGAAATTTTACCAGAAATGAAAGAAAACTTATGTATCTGTATCTTGACTGTCCAGGAGTGAAAGTTCAAATAAGTGTCAAGCAGAGGAGAGGGAAGCTTCATTTCAAAAGGTTTTTGAAAACGTGCTAGAGTAAGTCGCATAGAATTAATTCTGTTAAATC
The DNA here is from genome assembly GCF_017590135.1 of Pyrgilauda ruficollis. Taxonomy (NCBI): domain Eukaryota; kingdom Metazoa; phylum Chordata; class Aves; order Passeriformes; family Passeridae; genus Pyrgilauda; species Pyrgilauda ruficollis. Next base: position 3,327,067 of record NW_024524934.1, on the reverse strand, counting down.
GTATTTACCTTGTAAAATATCTTAAGCAGTAGGATAAATGTGTTGATTACAGTGTCAGAATGGGTTACCTTTCACATATGATATGCAGACATAAAAAAGACTATAAGTATTTTCTAAAAATATGATTGTATATTCTGTAAGAGCATACAAGTTCAAATGAGACTTAAAAAAAAAAAAAACTTGGCAGGGGAAAATCCAAGCGCATTTTAAATTTAGAGTTTGCTCTAGAGTAGACCACCTAATCAAGATGAAAAGATACAAGTTATTGCTTTGGGAAATAGAACAGATGGTAAAAACAAATGACTTGGTGCTCCTGTGTGCCTGCAACCATCCAGACACTACTTGGGACAAGTTTATAGTACAGCATCTGTTTCTGAAATGTTTGATTTCATCGAAGGTAATTTTCTGAATCAGAAAGGTATAGAGGGCAAGCAACGGTGTGACTGTTCTAAATAAATAGGAAAATCTAGGAGCTACTAACTAGGAATTAAATGTATTTTGAAGGTTTCAGAATTTATAAACATATAGAGGCAGGATCTTGAACTGTAGAATCTTGTGTTGGTTTTTTTTCTAATGTCTTTTAGTTGTTTTTATTTTTCTTGTAATCAGAAGAGAGTATGTCCAGAGCTGCTGCTCTGCCCTAATCTTTATGGGGGAGGCAGGGAAAGCTGCTGTATCTCCTCATTTGCTGTGGTTCAGAGAAGGAGTTTGGCATATCCACCACTGTTTTAGCTGAGCCTTGTGCAAAATATGAATACATGTTTCCTATGATGCTTTAAGAAAGGAGGTAGAAATGGGAGACATGGGGCATAGGGCAAACCCACAGATCTTGCTGTCCATCAAGTTATCTAGAAATTTCATCTGGAAACATCACTGGTAGTACCTCAAAGGTTAATCTCTGCTTTTGATAGGCTAAAAAATACATGCTAGCATCGACATTAGTGATAGGTTACTGTAGATACTACTGGCATACCATGGTCATCCTGAACAAGCTAAGTAGTAAAACTTTAAAGCCCTTCTGATGTACATTTAGTTGGAAAAGTTTTTATACTCCTATAGCTCAGTTCTTCACCTGTGGTGTCTTGGGGTCTCTGAGTATAGATCATGCATCGTTGTATTCATTTCACCCTCCCATCTTCATTTTGCCCTTCCCATTATCCAGGAGGGTTTCTGGAGTCTGGTTCTTCACTGTCCGGGCTCATCCATTTGACCTGACTTTGTTTACTGAACAGCAGCAACTCTTAATTCTGCAGTTGTTGCCTGCCTTTGATTCTCCCTGTCCCTTCTAGTTATCCTAATAAACACAATAGTGCCATGTGTTTAAAAATCCATATTGTGGGAAAAGACTTATTATTTCAATCAGTGAGAATCAGATTCACAGGTAGTGTTTCAGTGTTCTTGCACACAGAATCTGTTTTGGGTCTTTTAATTAGAAATACACACTCATAGTAATAAGGCAGGAACTAAATAGTACATGCTGTTCTGCATCATAATATAGGTCACAAACACCCAAAAAATATAATGCTTGCTACTGTCTTTTCAGTCAATGTGATCTACATTGTCATATATAATTGATGTCTCTGTGTATGTAACACTAATATTGTTGTCTTGTAGACACTTCAATTCCAGAAATACATATGTGGATAAATGTGGACAATAAAATTCTACTAGGTTAAAGCATAGATTGCAGCAAAAACTTGAATTTAGAAGCACTGCTTGAGGTTAGCTTAGGCAATCAGTAAGCATTAAATTCCCCCTGTGGTAATGAACTTGTTTTCTAATCTGGGGGATTTTAAAAATTATTTTTTAAAAAGTTTCCAGATGTCTTCATTCTTAAATGTTTTTGACCAGCACAAGTCCAGTTTTATTTCAAGAGAAATAATCAGTATGATGATTGATCTGCTTTTATACTTCAAAAATGTTGCCAGAACCAAGGAAATTGTCTCAAATCTATGTCTGAGTTGAAAATTTCTTTTAAAAGGTCTGAAAAATTACTTATGGGTGAAGTTTATATCTGCAAATGGAAGATGCCTCAGTCAAAATTTTGGTGTCAAACCAAATACAATCAAGTACAGAACAAACTAAGCAGTTGTCCTTGAGTCAGAACCACTAATATTGAACTGTAATGAGACTGAGGGAGAAGAATTTCAAGGAGTTATTTATAACTATAATAAACTACAATAGTAGTTTATTTTGGAGTTATTTTTTCCATAAGGAACATTTCCTGTCATAAACAGACTGCCATGACTTTTTGTTAAGATTCGCTGATAATTTTAGTACTGAGGTAACAAGCTTTTCTTCTAAGCAATGATGCTAAAAATGGTTCTTCAACTGAATTGCAAAAGGAGCAGTTGTAACTTAAAAAAAAAAAAATATATAATTTTAAGCTTATTCCTTTAACAGCAGAAAATTAAACAAAGCTGTGTGAAAGTACATGTATGTCATTAAATATACCATCCAGCTGTTGGGGTTTTTTTCTGTTTGTCCCCTATCTAAAGGCTAAGTTTAAAAAGTCAGATAGTATCTTATCCTTTTCTTGATGCTGAAGAGGTTCATATGTAGGCAGGTATTTTTAGATTTTCTGTGACCTGCAGGTTGTGGGAATGGGGCTTTATGCCTGCATCCCCAATGCTGCAGAAAGAAAATATAATTAAAGCTTGTGTATTTTTAGCCCTTTCAGAAACTCTTAAGAGTTGCATTGTATGATAACCACCTTGGTTCCCCTCAGTGAGCTTTGTGGTGGAAGAAAAAGACTTTTTTTTTCATGACAAGAAAGAAAAAAAAGTCTGTCAAATTAAGTGTCTGCTTCTTTGCTATTAAAATAATTGCTTTAATAGCAAATAATTATTTTAACAGCAGAACAGCAGCCTTTTTTAACTTGGGGGAATTATCTAATTTAATGAGGAAGAACAGAAAATACCCATCTAACAAAATGTTGTAAAAAATGCCATGGAAGTGATCTCTAAACAATTAACCTAAGAGTTATGTTCTGAGTAAAAAGTAGAGCATGCCACAAAGTGCTTTTTAATATATTTCACTGATAGAGTACATTATGTAAATAAGTAAAAATATCTCGCTTGTTGTGCCTAGAGTACAAAAAGGGGTCTTATTATTAGCATAGCTATCTGTTTTGCCCTTCAGATGTTTTTTCACTACACTAACAGAATGGAAGAGGACTAGTTTTCCAGACTTTTATTTTTTATTTACTTTGGAGAAACGTGATGATCAAGAATTATCAGTAAAAGATGATGGGAAGGAAATACTGTATCTGCTGCAAAATATAAAATTTAGCTTAGCCTTTCCATAACCAGGTGGTCATCCAGTAAAGGCTTTGAAAAAGATTACTGTAAACTGAAGGAACTTAACGTTTTGGTATTTTAGTATTTGCTCATACCTAAATACCTTCCTTCACTTCCAGTGGTTTTAGATTGCCTTAGAGCACACACATTGTTCTTTCCATGCACTGTGTTACTTTGTAAATGGTCCCCCAGCTTCATATCAAGCATCAGCGTCCAGCTACCATTAATTATAATACACTGCAGGTGATCAAAAGCATCTTTCCCCTAAATGGTACTGGTTTTTTTTGGTCCTGAATATACTGCACTTGCAGAAACTCAGGCAGTTTGTGAAACAGTGTTATATTACCATAGCTTCGACTTTTCATTTGTAATGTCTTTAAAAATTCTAGACTTTTCCCCCTTTGTTAGTGCTGTTCCGGTTGGTGCTATTCACTTGGTTAATTGCCAGTAACTCTCTTATATTTCTAGATCTGCAAAAATATGTAATTGATTTTTATGGTGTTTCTGTGCATTTCTATCAGATTATGCAACTGTAGGAACAATGGTTTACGTTTCCATGCCAGCAGCAAGAAGAGCAGATTTTCTCATACTTCCTGAACTGAAGTTCATAACAGTACAAAATTGCAGAAGGAAGTAATCTGTAGTGCTGTGCTTAAATTCTGGCAGGTACATTCCTTAGGAAGAGCAACTCCTTACGCTTAGGAGCAGCTGCTAGATCCCTGCCTTTTGGTTACTGTCACAGTTGCTATGCTCCTAACTTCCCATTAATTGAGCTTTAATGCTGTGTTCCATTGGTTTAGAATTCCCTTCTGCAACTCCTTGAAATTCTTCGCCCTCAGTATTTTTTCACTGGTTCATCTTCTAGTATATATCCTTACATTCTTTTTGCTGCTACATGTTTAAAGCTTCCCAGTTCTAAGCCAAGTGCTGGGCTGTGTGAGAGAACAGCAAGGAGAAGCAGCAAATCTGATAGGAAACTCCTGAAATCAAAAGGGCGGTGTGTCACAAGGTGAAATATAAGACAAGATGAGGGTTTAAAGAGTAGCTTTTTACTCATACACCTGAATATCTGTGATTGAGTATGTTTAGCTCTTTCTGTGATCCAAAGTTTGTTGAAACAGATTTGTTTTCAGCTGTCTTGTGCCCAAAACCAAATTCTGGGGGGACCTGCAGCATCCATAAAATCTAGTGTTTGTAGAACAAAGCGTAAGGAATATGCCATCTGTTTAGCTTTTGTGGAGATTAACCTTGATTAGCTTTAGAAAGGTAAACATGAAAAATATGGGGCATGTCTAGATCATTATTTATCTGGTAGAACTGTCCTCTGCAGATGTGCCCTTTTTCATTGATTGCAGGCATTGCCAAGATTTAAGTTAAGCTTGATGGTTAATTGGTTAACTGAAAATGAAGTGAGGTGAATCCTGCACTGATTGGTTTCAGTATTGCTGAGATGGGATAGGGTAGTTGATGTGAGGATCACATTTTGTTCCTCATGCAGGTTTTATAGTCTGTTTTGAGGACTAACCCGCTTGTAATTCAGTTGTAGTATGTTAATGTGAGAAAAGAGATTATAGTCTAAACTGATAAGCCAACTTGATTACAGAGATATAAGAAGACATAAAATGTCTAATCAAGAATATTAATACAGGTGATACAAGGTAGGAATAGTTTTACAGCTGGCTTGAAAGACTCCGAAGTAATAACAGACTTTGTAGTAAAAGCTTTGAGGGTGCTGCTGACTTAAATTTGAAAGACTTTTAAAGGTAGAATTTGGATCTGTAACTGCAGATAACTTTACCTAAGCCAGTCTTCTGATTAAGGATAGGCTTGAAACTCTGCATTAATCTTAGCCACGTATCTTGTGAAAAGGAGCTGTTGCAATAGCGTGATAGAGACTTCTTCCTGATTTATCTTGAAGGTGTTCTGTGTGATAGTACTTCAAATATTTTTATGAAGTATGGGCAGGTTTCCAGTTTGTTTTACTGTTCTAATTTGAATCATGCCATTACTACCTTAACAATGAAAGCTAGTAGATCTGAGCAGTTAAGTTATGCTGATTTTTAGTAACTATTCCATTTTGAGCAAGTGTCATACAAAACAACTTCCTATACAGTCCAAAATTGCCTGGTAAAAGCTTACTCCTGTACTTAAAATACACCTTGAAACATTATGTAGTCGCTTTGCCTGTGAGACAAGATGGTCTGCTAAATGAACATGAAAGGGTTGTGCATGTTGTGGAACTCTTCCCTGCACCACCCTGTACTGTATCCTGACCCCAGGAATAGAGAGATGCATTAAATTCATGCCAGCTTTTCCCCCTCTCTACCATGCAACTGTATATTCCACCTCCAAGTCTGTTCCTATGAGTAAATTAAATTTCCATACATATTACGGGTTTGAGTTTTACTGTGTGAAATTAGGCTAGAACACTGCTGGACTGTAACAAGTTATTTAAATAATTTGTAAAACGATCCACTTTTATTTCATCTTAACACCTTATGACTCTAATGATGCAATGACTGGTGTAACTGGTGCCTTGTATTTATTCTCCATGCAGGTGGACCTCACAGTGCAAGAAAAGGAGAAATACCTTAATGTGTCTCGTTGGTTCAACCACATTCAGCATTACCCAGGTGTCCGACAGCATCTGTCCAATGTCGTCTTTATCAAGAACAGATTGTACACTAATGCTCATTAAGGCAAATATTAATGTCGTGTTGGAATGAGGTGTGGAAGTTCAGAAGTTGTACTGTCCAAAGCCACTAACCTGCAAATACTGTTTTGTAACCTTCTGTATGTGAACCGAAACTGTCAATGCCTCAAATAATACAACTGCATTGAATTGCTGTTGTTCATTCAAGAATTTGAACTAAAGAATTGCTATTGTGTATCTGATTAAATGCAAAAATGGTAGAAAGATGGAAAAATTGAGTTTTAATTCACTATTTTTTTAAAAATTTAAGGTTCTTTTAATTAAACATTCAAGTGAAATTACATGATCTTTACCATCAATTATTCACTCCTTTTGCTATTTATTGAATGTTTATGTACATCAACCAGCTTTCCTTTCGTTTTCCATGGATGTTTACACTAGTTTTGTACAAGTTAAGAGCTATATTGTGTGCCAAGGATGTGAAAAAGGGAACATGCAAATGTTACAAAGTATTTATGTGACCGAATAAATTATTTTAAAACTGTAGTCTTAATTTGGCTGTGAAACTTTCTAGTTTTTCTTCAGTAAAGATGATGTTAAAAGGTTAGTTCACTTCCTGCTTCATTTTGTGGTCTACTGATTTGGCTGTGGAAACATTTCCTTTCAAACTGGGTAGCAAAGTTAGTGTCCTTAGAGATTTTGCATGTGCCTCGCTTCACTTTTTACGCAAGTGCAGATGTGCTTTTCTCGCCCTGAAACAAAACCAACCAAAACCCTCAACTTAAGATAATTTCAAGTTCATTACCAATGTTTAAAATGGGCTTTGAAAACACTGTTGTTGAATCACACATTTGGATGGGTCGTTTTACTGTAGAATGTGGTCCTCTGATTTTTATTTGTAACAAGTATAAAAGTGCTAACTTGAATTGGTTAATTACCTTCTGCACAATTCAGATGACATTTATTTTAAGACACAAAAGAAATACAAAAGCACTTTAATATTTTAATTGATAAATGAACTATGTTGGTTTCTTCAGCAGTGCTTAGCAGACAACTTCACTTGTACATTCTTTTGTTTTATGTGCTTCTTAGAAGTCTCTCACCCAGTAAATATTCAAAAAGCTGTCTTGGATAGATGTTTGAGCATTTTGAATGTTAAAAAACCTTAAAAAAAAAAAAAAGTAGATTATGAGATGAGGTAATTAAAATATATCCTGACACATAAACGGACAGAAGAAACTTGGAAGGATAAGCATAGCCTGGACAATTCCAGGCTCTAATAGGTGTTTTCTATAAATATACTTAATTTTATTCTTAATTATTTTACTGGAAGTTTACAGGCACACCAAGTTACTTTAAGGGCAAAAGTTTCAGAAATTTCTTACCATTTCCTGGGGACCTAATTCTCCACTTCTAGCTACTCTTGTTCCTTGCTATTTAGAACCTCACCTTATGTACTTGCAAAGACCTCTCTAAAATCTTGACATGTATTCAAGAGTTGTGGGCTTTAGTACAAATGTACGTTAGAAACTTCTTTCTCAAAACTTTTCATATTCAACTGCCTGAGAGCTTTAGGTGTTTACTGTTATTTGTACCCTTAATATCCAATTTATTCAAACATTTGTTACCTAATAGCATGTATTCAAATGAATTTGTTTTTTCCCTCATGTGTGGGAGCAAGTGATGGTAATACTTATAAAAATACCTGCATTTCTGCTAAATTCTGCTAAAATGAACCATTTTCTGTTTCAGAAGGGGAGCATGGGTGTGAATCATCAGTGCATTTAGTCAGGGTTTAGGGAAGTTTCACATCCATCTTATGGATTTATTGTTTTTGTTGATGCTTTTGCAAGTGAGAATGATTTAGGTTCTTTAAAGTGAATGTGCAAGCCTTCATCCATGAAAATAGCTTACATTACAGCTGAGAACGCTGAAACTGAGCCAGAGCTAAATGTTGCTGGGAACAATACTGTCATCTTTTCAGTTAGGTTGTTGTAGAGGTGATGCTACAAAATGTCATATTTTTTTAAATCCCAAACAGCTGCTGTTTGCAAGTACTGGGATTTCTCAGGCTGGCACATGCTACTGCTGCAGTATCCCCTAGCCTCTTGTGCCAGTTTTATTTTCTCTGGTGTAGAACAAAAGTGTTACTTGCTGCTGAAATGTTTAAAAAAAGTTCACCTAGTAGAAAGATGAAATGTTTAGAAGTGGATTAGTAATACTTAACTCTCTATTATCTAAAAGGCATTTGGTCATTATTGTATAGTAGCTTGAGCATAATTAAATTTTCTTTCCCCTGCTTGGAGAAACTTTAGGGGATAGAGGGTTAAAAGCAAAGAAGGATGAATTGAGACTTTGCCTTTAGAGAGATGACTGGGAAAACCAGATGGTATTGATTTGTCTTACCTCTCCCCCTTTCTATCTAATGCCTTTTGATCAAGGACAAATAAATCTGTAAGAATACTTCTGAAAAAATCACACAGTTCTGTCTGAGTTGGTCTGAGACTGTATGAGGTACATATTTTACAACAATGCTTCATAATTTTAAAAGATGGGAATTGTAGTGGGAGCTCTCAAATTAACATTGATGGTCTGGGTAAAGGGTTTGCATGGTTAAATGTTCAGCTGCTTTTAAAGCTACTTCCTCTTTCTGTAATATTTTATTGTACTTTCACTGAACATTAGTGAAAGAGACTTTGCTCCCTTGCAAGTCCTTTCTCCGTTCTTAAAACTCCAGTTGCTGAAGGGCACTGTGATGTTTTACTTTCGTTGCTTTGCATTTTGATGATGATGACCACAGTGATGTGTGGAATTTATTTTCACAGCATTTCATGAACAGCACCACTTTCATTTGTTAATATATCTCATCATTGCAGTATTATTATTTTGCATAATTGTTCTAATTTATTCAAGGGGCCTGACATGTTATGGTCTTATAAGTATGTGCCCCTGGGACTTGAGTGTGTTGCCATATGGTGAGATAGTGCTGCATGACAACCTTTCAGCAACAGAAGAATTCAACAGTGAAATAAATATGATAATTGTAAGTGTTCAGTGAAATCCTACACTTAGCACTTTGTCTTTTTCCCCTTGATGCCAGGATGACTGCTTTAGACCAAACAGGTTGAAACTGGTGTTCAAGTATTACATAAGATATGTTAAAAATGTGCTGATAATTTTTAGTTGTCTTTGTGTATGTAACTTCATTTTTAAGTGAGGGCTCAGTTTGACTTCTGAAGTCTCTAGGGGTGTTTCTTGCTCTAAGACTTGTAACTGGGAAAAAGTGATTTTATAGAAGAATCCAGGTTTAATACAGGATTGGGAAAGAGTGAGCCGGAATGAGAAATTTGGAAAGATTACACTAAACAAACAAAAAATAGTTCCAGTTTAGACATGGGGACTAAGAAGACCATTCAAATGGAACCGAAGTGAAGGCTTTTCGACAGCAAAACTAAAGAAATTATTTATGATAGTTTAAATGTGTAACATAGTTTCTGTCGTGTTTCTGGTCATGAGTGATTTACCTTCCAGGCTGGTGTCAGTGTTTCACACAGAAAATGAATTAGAAGGTATCACTTCTGGTTCACGCTTGAAAGAGTCCAGTCCAGCCACTTTTGTTACCTTTCTTCACCTCACCCACAGTAAGTACTTGCTTGTTTGCACCCATTGAATTTCCCAAGATTCTTTTTGTAGAAAGTGTAACTTTAACCAGTGAAATCTCCTAGCAAACGCCTTAGCTGTTTGCCTGCAAGAGGTGGTATTTTCACATATTTTTAATCTTTTTTATCTTGTATTCCTTCTCTATGGTCTATCCAGCCCTCTTCAAAACATTTGTAAACTAAAGTAGACCTTCTCTCAGGAATTTCATGCTACTGGCTGAATCTTTGGAAGCACATAGGCCTCAAAATGGGGAGCTGATTTTTAAGGTGAGGTGCACCTTGGACTTCCCAATAGGTGTTACTGCTTTGGAGTATCTTGATAAAATAATTCTATAACTTCACTTTGTTTCACTCTCACACAAATACACATTAATTTCAATTATAGCCAATGGAAGATTAATCTGGACCCTTCAGTGTGGGTGTGGATCCTGGGTTACTCGCAGGGAGCTGAGACTCTTTAAGTAAGATTTAATGTAGATGTACTTTGCAATTCAAATAAGACATTCATTTATATTCATTATTTTATATTAAAATGTGTCTTAGAAGTGGTTTTCTCTGTGAAATACACCCAGGTAACATTACAGATGAAAGAGCAGTAGAACTTGGCTATCTCTTATTTTCTGCTTGGTTAAAAAAAACAATAGATGATCAAAAGACGGATGTTGATTTGGAAGAGGACAAAGTACTTAAAAAGCGATTAGCTGAGAGAAACAAAAATAAAGGAATAGCTAGAACTATAAAATCGTTAAGAAATCCAGTGTAAACTCTTCTATTCAGAAGTCTGGTTCATATTCTTTCTGATCTGCTAGCATCTTATTTGCATCTCTGCAGGTGATTTATGGTTTGTCTGCTACGTGAATGTTGAAGCTGGGAATAGATTTTTCAAGTAGATTTGCTTGGTGTGGCCACGAATTGATTTTACAATTGTATGTATGTACAGAACCTTGTGATTTTTTTTTCTTTTTTTTTTTTTTCTTTTTTTTTTTTTTTTTGGCTAGAAAGAGGGATCAGTAGGCCTATTTGATTTTTTTCCTCTTTTGGTTTTTAATCTTATCACCACTTTTAATCTTTGGTGTGCTTCACAGTCTTTAACTTCAAAGTGTAATTGCAATGATGCAGCTGCTTAATGGATTGCTACATTTAATATTTTCCCCCTAAGAGCAGTGTTTCTTCTTTGCATCTATAATAGGATGATGCTGCTGCTGTCCTTGATGGAAATGCCAGGTTTCATATTCACCATACACCTGAGCACATGCTTACTGACTTGGTAATCTTAATATTTTTTTCTATTTATTTATAAAAATTTACTTCAATTACACACATTTTCTTTGTGCTGGAATTGTATTGCAAAGAAATTAAAGGGGAAATGCTATCATGCACCTTTTGCTTTGCTGAGATTTCAGATTCAGACTGGGCTTTTGTAACCCACTGCTGCATGTCTTGAATGTGAGATGTATCATACCTCAGAGCCCAGCTCCAGGGCAACATAAAGATATCACAGATTTGGAAAGGGGGATCGATTTTGTAGCAAGCATTACTTGTTGCTGCTCTGTTCCTGCAGGCGTGGCCTTTATTTTCCATGCTGGTAGTGACTACAGCTGGCGTGGCTGCCACAGAACAGCACACATCCCATCTCTCACTCTGCAGGCAGGCAGGAGGTGATTAATTTTTCATTGTTGCTGCATCTGAAGGATTCCCCTTTCCCCTCCCACCCTACCTTGGCCCCTTTAGGAAGATTTTCATCCATTAAACTTTCCCTTCTCCGTTGGAAGAACTAGATCTCTTTCAGCATTTTCAGGCTGGTGATCTAATTTGACAGCTCGTAGGTGATGTCTATTCCTCTTCAAAGAGGCAGGTAGCCCCGGGCTAGCCAGCTGCATTGTGGATTCTGCAGATTTGGCTTGCTGTTCCTGCTGGGTGTCATCTGTCTTCTCAGTCTTGCGCTGGATAATTTTTGTCCTCCCCAGCATCATCTGCCTGAGCAATTTCTGCCTGGCAGGCCTGTCTGTCCAGGTTGAGCATCAAACACAGTGGCCGCCCGGCTAATGTGACAAGGCACTCCTCCAAAGAGCGCAGCCCGGGGCCTGCTTCGGCCAGCATCGGCATCGCAGCCCGCAAACTTCCAGCCATCACGATCGTGGTCCTGCTCTCCCATCACGGGTGCAGCCCATGGACTTATTCTGCTGGCACAAAGTATGTCGCCCGCCTCGCCCTCTTAAGGGCCGTCACTCCGATTCCTCCCATCTGGGCAGATGTCTGCCTCAACAGGTTTGGGTTTTCCTGCCTGTTGCCGGCATTTGACTCGGACACCGCCACTTGGATGAAATAATCCTTTCATGGATTATCATCGCCAGACAGCCTGTGGGGGAAATGACAGGACTCGGCACGTTCATCTGAAGATTCTGCAATTCAGAGTGCTGCTAATGCTAATGGGAAGTGGCAGGGTGATCCCTAAAAGAGAAAGCGGGTTCCATTGCACGGCAAAAATGACAGAGGTTGTTTAGCCTATCTTCCAAAAAAATACATGATGACTACATATGTTGATTTTCATGCTGCAAGCCATAGCTATTTCCATATTTTTGTGACTTGATGACTACTTTCTACAAACTGACAGGTTAGGGGCTCCACAAGTATTGTCTTTTTATAGCCATCACCTCTTTAAGTCCTCCTTAATTTCTTTAAAATATGTTTTGAAAATAAGCTTGACTGGGCAATGAGAGTAAGCAGGGGAACAAAAAACAAAACCAGGCATAAATACAACAAATAGCATATTCTTAAAAAAAAAAGAAAAGAAAAAAAGCAAAAAACATTATTCAAACAAAGGAGGAATGGTTTCAGAACAGTAGTCCTAGAAACCAATGCAACTATCTGTCACAGGATTTGCTCTTGTTGCAGACCCATAATTCTGAACCTGACATTAGTCATGATGTAAAAAAATCTTTCCTAGAAATGCAGTAGTTACAAAGCTGCTTAACTACAGGATTTCCTTCTTAACAAATAAAAAGCTGGAGCATAGGGCTTCGAGGGGCAAATAATTTGTCTGAGAGGCTATGAAAGGATGGCAGCTAAGCTGGAAAGGGTAAAATTAAGATTTGTACAATTCTAGCCCAAATTAATAGTGATGATTAAGCCAGCTGGAATATCCTGCAGATATTATTAATATATGAGCATGACTATAATTTACTGGTGATTGTCAAATGCTTACATGTTTTGGATTCAGGTGGAAAAATACTAATTCACAGGTTGCAACAGCTGGTCACTTTCAGGAAATAGATAATGTAGAAGGGAACTATTTTGAAGTAATTCTTATATTTACTAATTGCATAATTAATGTAATACTTACAGACTATGTAACAATGAAGGAGTGAAAAACTATTTGACATTATGTACTCATGCTAAATTTAATAATAATGTTAGTTGAAGTATTGAACACTTCCCAGTGTAAGAATCATTTTATGATTTAGACAGGTTCCAGCTATATTTGGCCTGATTTTGGGGGAGATTGTTTCAACAAAACCAATTAACTCATTTTTAAGCCTGAGTTTAGAAGATTATAGACATTATCAAAAAAACCCCATATAGTAATTTCCATGAGCAGTTTTCAAGCTTTTATGATGTGGCACAGGATTTAATAATAGAATCATTTTTTGTGTCAGTTCAAACAGCTTTTAAAAAGTCCCCCTTGTTCCTGAGCCACACAATTGCTCCCACTTACAAAAGCTATGCGGAGTAGAATATGGGTAGAACTAATTTCTAACAAAGAGTACATACTACTCCTCTTTTCTGCTAATAAACTAGTAATTGTTCCAGCTAAACTGGCACCTTTCTGGTATTCCAGGTAGGAAGGATGCCTTCAGGACACTGAAGGCTGCAGTAGCTATAGCAGAATTTTGGTCCAGTTTATTCTTCATTGACCATACAATGACATTGAGAAGTGTGGTATGTATTGCAGATTTTATTTTTTTTTTTTTAAGAAGTGTGTAAAAGAAGAAACAAACTTGATGTGATGGCCTAAATAGAATCAACCTGTTCTAGAAATTATTGAGTAGCAGGAAGAAAAATGTCACAAACACAAGTTAATATACTGTAATTTCTAAGTGGCTGAGAGGGAGGGGAAGTATATTGAAAATATCCTAATGCTCTCACAGAATCACAGGATGGGTCAGGTTGGAAGGGACCTCGGTGGTTCATCTGGTCCAACCTCCCTGCTCAAGCAGGGTCATCCCAGAGCACTTGGTACAGGATTGCATCCAGAAGGCACTTAAGTATCTCCAGGGGGGGAGACTCCACAACCTCTCTGGACAATCTGTTCCAGTGCTCAGTCACCTGCACAGTAAAGAACTCCTTCCTCTTATCCAGGCATTTCCTGTGCATCAGTTTCTGTCCATTGCCTCTTGTCCTCTTGCTTGGCACCACCAAGAAGAGCCTGGCTCCATTTTCTTGTTACCCTCCATTCAGATACTGATAGAAATTGATAAGGTTCCCTCTCAGGTGTTTCTTCTCAGGGCTGAACAAGCCCAGTTCCCTCAGCCGTTCATTGTAAGAAATGCTCCAGTCCCCTAATCAGTTTTGTAGCTCTCCACTGGACCTCCTCCAGGAGCTCCATGTGTTTCTCATACTGAGAGCCTCTCTTCTACTCTGAAATGGATTTTTTCAAAAATGTACAGGGATTTTATGTAATTTGTGCTTTTTTTTTTTTTTTTTATAGTTGGAAAAAGAGACTGCTGCTCTTTTTAATTTCTTTATGTTGGCTTATTTGTAGCCTGCGTGTCCAGCAGTTGTTATTCACGTTTGCTGCACCTAGAAGCCGGGTGGATTAATGTATGTCTCTTACTATAATTACTGAATCAGAGAATCAACTAGATTGGAAAAAACCTCTGAGATCATCAGATCCTACCTATGACTAAACACCACCATGCCAATTAGACCAAGCACCATGTCCAGTATTTCCTTAAACACCTCCACGAATGGTGACTCCACCACCTCCCAGGGCAGCCCATGGCAGTGTCCAATCTAATCAGCCTTTCTGTGGAGAAATTCCTCCTGATGTCCAACCTGAACATTCCCTGACACACCCTGAGGCCATGTCCTCCTCTCCTGTCACTGGTTACCTGGGAGAAGAGACCGACCCCACCTGGTTATGAAACATAAACTTTAAGGTATTTAGAAATTTTAGAGGAGCTAAGATTTTAGTTAGAATTAAGCCTTATTGGAGTTAATTAAAATAAATAGGTAGGCCTTGATGAAGTTAAGAGTTAGTAGTTAACTAATAATTAATTGCTTGTCAACACAATGTTTGGTTAGCTGGGTTTATAATGAAGAATATAGAAACTGATAAATAGCTTTTAGGAACATGAGACAATTGTGGGCCTCCTCTGTTCTGAAACCAATTGAAGACAGGGAATGGGAGTTCTACCAAGGCTTCACTTGTCATATTTGCATTGAAAATGTAGAAAGGTCAGAACGAGGAAGACTTCAGTTACTTCCTCATTTTGGGACCCCTCCCCATGAAAGGGACCACCGACCCATTTCAAGGAACAAACTACACATGCTTCATAGCTTTTGAACTAATTAGCACACGAAGCGGGGAATGGCTTGTACCAAAATTTTGAATATGTATTTGTATTTTGGGTATTCAACACTTGCATAGATAAAAGGACTCTGTAATCACCTGCAAATTGCGGTGTGTATTTGGGAGCTATCCCACACGCTGCCCGGCCTCGCCATGAGCATACACTTTCTAACTTTAAACTGTTAGAGAGTCTTTGTCCGTCACAGTTGGATATCGGTATTAGATCAATATCCATTTTTTTTAAAAAATAAATCAGTATAATACATTTATTTTTTAATAAATCCTTTCAGGCGTTTGTGGACAGCAGTAAGGTCTTCACTTGTCATATTTGCATTGAAAATGTAGAAAGGTCAGAACGAGGAAGACTTCAGTTACTTCCTCATTTTGGGACCCCTCCCCATGAAAGGGACCACCGACCCATTTCAAGGAACAAACTACACATGCTTCATAGCTTTTGAACTAATTAGCACACGAAGCGGGGAATGGCTTGTACCAAAATTTTGAATATGTATTTGTATTTTGGGTATTCAACACTTGCATAGATAAAAGGACTCTGTAATCACCTGCAAATTGCGGTGTGTATTTGGGAGCTATCCCACACGCTGCCCGGCCTCGCCATGAGCATACACTTTCTAACTTTAAACTGTTAGAGAGTCTTTGTCCGTCACAGTTGGATATCGGTATTAGATCAATATCCATATTTTTTTTTAAATAAATCAGTATAACACATTTATTTTTTAATAAATCCTTTCAGGCGTTTGTGGACAGCAGTAAGGTCTCTCTCAGCCTCCTCCGCCTCACGCTACACACCCGCAGCTCCCTGAAGGCGCTCCTCACAGGACATGCCTCCAGCCCCTTCTCCGGAGCCGTGCGCGTCTCTCCCGCACAGGAGCCGTCCCCGCCCGCGGGTGTGGGCGGGCTCGGGGCTCCTTGGGGGCGGCCCCCGCGGCCGTCGCGGCGCGATGATCTCACGGCGCGGCAGCGGGCCCGGCGCAAGCTCGGCGGGAGGGAGGCCGGGCAGCGGCCGGGGCGGCCCGGGCTGCGCTGCGCTGCCTGGCGCCGCCGAGCGCCATGAGCGGGGCCGGCCCCGCGTCCCCCGCCCGCGGCGACAGGAGACGGGACTCTCCGGCCGCCGGGTCCCCGATCCAGCCCATCATAAAGGGTAAGGAGGGAGCGGCGCGGGCCTCCGGAGGGGCCGGGCCCGCTGTGTAACCCCGCGGCAGCGGCGGAGAGGCGGCCCGGGGGCCCCGGGAGCGGCCGCGGTGTCCCGGGACCTCCCAGGACCCGTCCAGCTCTCTCCGGGATTCCAGCGCCCTCCTGCCCTCCGGGGTCCGGCGGCGTGTGCTGAGGTTTAAAGCTGGACACCTGGCAGGCTGAGCTGGCTCTGCCTGTCAGAACTGGGAACCAGGGTGTCTCTTTGGCTTTTTTTCGGGGAACCGAGTCGGCCACCGAGGCCCTTGCCACGGGCATGGAGTTTCCTGGGAAGTGCTTACTTTTGGTCTTGTTCACCCAAGTTTTGTCGGGTTAATCCATGCTCAGAAGCATTTGGACTGGGTAGTGGCTCAGCCCATGCATTATTTACTGCAGTCATGACTTTCCCCAATTTGTAAATAATCATTCTGCACTGTTTTGAACATGGAGGGATTCAGGGTGTTGAACAAACACAGGTGCGTACAGTAGAGCCACAGGGCAGGTCCATCAGCTGAGGCAGGAGAATGCATCCTTTAGATGGCAGTACCTTAGTCTTTTTTTGGGACTACATTGTATATTTCTTGAAACAGTATTTGCTATGCTCTCACAGTGCTTTTCCATTCAGCAGGCTTTTTCTTTGTGACAGGCAAGCCTGTTTCTCCACATATATTTAAATAGCAAACACTCTTTCCCAAGACTCAGTTTCAAGTCTGGCCCTAGAATACAAGAAAATGCTGACAGTTTTCCTTTGTAGTGAGGATTCCTCCTGTCTCTTACTGCTGGAGACTCCCACACGTACTCTGTGGATCTCTGTTAAGCGGCAGTGTTTAGCTCTGGTCTTTTACCAGCACTAAAAATCAGATATGGAAGCTGTACTGAAGAGAAAGAGGATTGAGACAAAGGGTGCTGAGCCACAGAGGAGAGCGTTCACCTTCACAGAAAGGTGTGTTTGGTATCTGGAATACTGGTTTATTGTGTTTCATCTAAACTAGGCGTTTGCTGGATACATAGGTCACCCTACAAATTCTGTTCTGGTGCTCTTTTGCATGTACTTGGTGAGCAATAGGCCTTCCTCACACTGAGGTACAGTGTGCTGCCTGTGTTGTGTTGCCTGGTGTGAGAGTGAGAGAAAAACTAAAATTCTGTCTTTCATTAACCTCCTAGATGTTGGGGAAGTCTATTCAAGACTGCTGGATCACCGACCAGTAATTCAGGGAGAAATACGTTACTTTGTTAAAGAATTTGAAGTAAGTATTTGTATCTTATTGGATGCTGGCAGGGTCTGAACAGCTTTAGCATCCTTATAGATATCATAGTAGGTACACAACTTTCTTCAAAAGGGCTTGACATGGATTTTTTTTTCCAAAAATAACACACCTATAATATATGTCTGCATCTTTAGCAAACAAGGCAGTAATTTAGGTCTTTTTCTTTTAAAACTTTTGAAAAGAATATATGGTTTTTTTAGGTTGGTTTTTTTGTTGGTTTTTTGGTTTTTTTTTTTTGGTTTTTTTTTTTCTGCACAAGACTGGCAAGAATATTGATGTAGGAGAATAATGTAGTCCTAACATTTAAAGAAATCCAGTTGGTTCAAGGAAAGTATTGTTGGCCAGTGTGGGTTTACATCTCTTTGAGAAGCTACTTTATGCCTCAGCTGGATTCAGCTAGCACAGGTTTTTCTTTGTTTGTTTGTTTTTGGGGTGTTTTTTTGGTTTTAAATTTTCATTACACAAGAGACACTTATACTACTGGAAAAGAAGAGGAACGCTTTGTGCAAAGTAATAAAATCATTAAAAATTGATTAACTGTTATTTGGTTGGCTGCAAGTTAGGCTAAAGTACTGAATGTCTAGAAGTGTTTATGTACAGCTTAGCCTGGAAAGTATAATTTGGTTTCCACAAGATGGCAGCAAAAGTTTAGAAAATTTGAATCCTATGCCAGCAACAGGCTGTATAGATTTTCTTTCTTACAGAACGTGGAATTAAAAAATGTCACTGAAAATGCAGCTACACCTCAAAATTTCAGTATGCAGAACTGATTGTAATGACATTAAAATGTCTTTTGCCCTCAGCCCCTCATAACCTAGATTGTAGCTTATATTTCAAGCAGGTCTATTTTGTCTCTGCTGGTTTAGCAAAATATGGATATGAAATAAACTCTCATCAGATCTGTGTCATATGGACTTGAGAGTCATAAGAAATTATTTATTTTCTCTGCTTTCCTTAACTAAGCTGTAGGATACAGTAAGTAGTTTTAAATGTCATTCCACAGGAAGGAAAATATTGAACTCATGGACAAAATTAGAACTCATATCTTTAGGTTGATAATTCATGTATTTGTCTTGTTTCGCCTGAAGTCTTGTTCTGTTTCTGAGACAAATTTAATATACTCTTAGGTCTTTTATTGAAATTTAGTTACTGGTTTATACGTTTATGGGGGGGAAATAGCAAAGTGGAGGATTGTTTAAATTTTTGCAATTCAGAATTTCTTTTAAGTGGGCTTAGGACCACCAGCACCCAAAAATCCCACTTGTTTCTAACTTTGAGATATGTGCTTATTTTTTCAATGATTAGCACCTAGTGTGCAAGGAATGGAGATTTGCATTCAGGAAATCTGGAGCCTGTTTAATTAAGGAGTTTTGCTTGTCCATGCCTCTGTTTCTGAAGTTACAAAATGGGTGTGGTGATCCCTGTCCCACTTCATGTGATAGAGTATTTTTTGTTTTATGTAGAGTTTTTATCTAAAGTAAAATGCTGGTGAAATTCAGAGTGGGAATAGTGCTGTGGCTTCAGAAAAATAGATTATTTTGTAAATTTAGACAGTTAAACAAGATTTTGCTGTACTTGTAATTAATCATGATGAGTAGTGATCTAGATGAGCTGCCGCTTTAGTCAGCTGTATTATATTAATTTTTAGTCAGCTTCATTGCTTTACTTCAGTTAAAACAATTTTTCTTGCATTGTTTTCACCTCCTGCCACACTAAATGTGGAGGGTCAGACATCAAGCAAGCAGAATCACATGCTATTTCTCAGTAACCAACTGAGTTATAAAAATGAAATGCTTTCAAGCTCTGTTGCTGTCTGTTGTTTCAGAGATGCTGTAAATTATCTATACAAAACAGGACATTTTTCCCCACAGTGTGCAAATAGTTAATACTGTCTTTTCTCACAAGGGCCAGAGGGGTCATTCAGAGGATTTTTGTATTTTAATGAGAATAATGGAACATTGCTCTCTTTTTTTGGCAATTTTATCTATGTTGTTAAATAAGTAGAGTAGCACTTCAGTAGACAATGGTCTAGTCTTTGAGATAAAGCTATTAGTTTATCTACTGGGAAACCATCTCTAATTTGTGAAGTGGAATCCCTTGCTAGCCACTCACTTTCTTTCATTTTTGTGGCAGGAAAAACGTGGCCTCCGAGAACTGCGAGTACTTGAAAATCTCAAAAATACGATCTTTGAAACAAACGAGCGCGTTCTTCCAAAGTGTGAGCAGGCAATGCAAGACAACTTGAGCGAAACCTTCAAGAGATGTAAGCAGGTTGCTTCTTATTGCTCTTGATGCATCATTTTGAGGAGTAATTTAAGTAGTTTGGATTCAAAATATGATCTTTAAAAAATTACCACTCTTGTGTAATTTTCTATTCTTTATCTGCTTTGTTCTCACTTCTGTGCAACTTTGAAAGGGAAACAACAGGGATGTTTTTTGATATATAGTAGTCCAGCCAATCAGCTCTTGTTAAGGTTCCATTAAAGTTTTTTGTTGATTTAAGTAGAAGCTGTTTCAGCTCATTCTTTTCCTACCCACTTGGAAACTGTTCCATATTGACTAAAGCCATGGACAAAATTTCAGTTTCCTGGTTTTTTGCAACCATGTTGCGATGTGAACTTCAAGTTTCTTAATTTTCCCACAGGAGTGCATAATACTGTCTCCCTTAAATCCCTTAAAACAAGACTTTCTGCTGTATAGCTATGAAGTTTGTTATTATTATTCAGTCACAAATTGTGAAGTAATAGTAATTGCATGCTAATCTTAGTTTCATCCTTATTAATATATTTCTTTACTGCTCAGATTTTAAAAGAATGTTTGAAATTTATACTAGTTTTTAAATTGTGTTTTTTTTCCATTATTCATTTAGCAGGATGGCTTCTTCAAAAGAGATTCTAAGTGAGTGTGGGTACACAGCTTTAGCTGCCAAATTTATGCAGTTGAAACATGCCACTGTGGGTTTTGTTACAATTTGTGTGGCATGTGGTATAAGCATTTAATTTCCTATAACTTATTTATATGGCATCTGGCATATGCAGAATAGCAAATGGTAGATGGTGCTTTCCACACCAAAAGGATTGCAGGAAAACGTTGAAACTTATAAGGCATCCTAATACCATCGAACTGGGGTGAACCTTCAGTTCTGTTCCCTGACTTTCTCATGGCCAGTTGTGCAGTACATTTTCAGTAGTAGAATCCCAGAATAGTTGAGGTAGGAAGGGACCTCTGG
Organism: Pyrgilauda ruficollis; assembly: GCF_017590135.1. Lineage (NCBI taxonomy): Eukaryota > Metazoa > Chordata > Aves > Passeriformes > Passeridae > Pyrgilauda > Pyrgilauda ruficollis. The sequence goes on along the minus strand of NW_024524934.1, from coordinate 3,306,196 downwards.
AGCAGCAGCAGCTTGAGTCAGTTGTCCAGGACTGCATCCAGTTGCTGCTTGGGAAATTAGTGTATTTAATTCTGTGTTAAATAAGTTGTGGGGGTGGGAGGGGGAAGTGCATCAGAATACAGTTCCTATTTCCATTGACAAGTTTTCCCAGACTTAGTCTGGGAGAGAAGAGACTCGTAAAGATGTTAAAGAGCATAAAAATGTTGTACATGTGGAGTCTATACACAGCTGATTGGGAAAAAATTTAAAAAAAAAAACAAAGCTCAACTAACTTAAGAGTTAGAGTTTGATCACCTGCTTCTACTTGCTGACTTGAGAGTGGGTTTTGATGTCTTCTGAGGTGCTGAGTAGTGCACTCCAGCTCATCAGCAACACTAAGAGCGTGGGCACAAGAGGACCTCACTGCCTTTCTGCCTTCGGCTTCTAGAACATACAGAGGTTGAACTCTGCAATAAGCCTGCTTACTTTTCTAAGTGTAAAGCATTTTCTGCAAGTACAGGTGGCTCTTGGGCAGAGTTAAGTGACACAGTGGGATATAATCTTCACCTTGCAACAGCCTCGCATCTTCTAAATCCCTTTCTGGCAAATTTCTTTTATTTCCAGCAGCAGACTGATCTACTGCAATTTGTTGTTTCAGTGCAAGCTGCCAACGCTATGATCCATAGACTCCAAGAGAAGGAGTGTGAAGCAAGAAAGGTAAAGGATGGATGGATGTTTATTTATTTTGTGATCTGAGAGTCTTGTGCTTCACAGCAAGTTTGTCTGCCTTCAGTATAGCAAAACTTAAAAACATATTTTTCTATCCCTTATATACTGGCAGTGAAACTTCTTTTGGGTTGATTTCTGTACTTCTGTACTTTGCTCACTGCAAAGTTAATGGATCTGGCTAACTCTTTCTACAATCTCCTGATATATGGAAACTATTTTTTTTATTTCCTTTGCTTTATTTTCCCTCCTAGCTCAGACTATAACATTTGTCACATACAGGGAAAGCTTAAATATAAAAAAAAGCTTATTTTCTGTGGAACAAAAAACATCTACTAACCTACCAGAATGGAAATGTAAATCTTTCCTAGTTAGCTGAGAACATTGACCATATTATATATATTGCTTGTTGAAAAGGAAGTGTTTTTTTTCACTTGTGGATGGGTTATTTAATGAAGAGGTATATTATAGGAACATGCGAATCATTGGAACCTTTTCAGTTGGCTACACTTTGCTTATTTGAAATACATGTGCTCTGAATCTGAAACCTGGAAAATTATACAAGAAATTAGTTTCACGTATTCCCAATCCTACTTCTTTATTGTATTCCTGTGTTATCTCTTTACTTGCAAAATGCTGTTGATTATAATTTAGTTCAGGAAAAGCCAAAGATATTTCCATAGCCATCAAGCAAAACAGGCTGTGCATTCATGGATGTAAGCTGATAGTCATGTTTTTCTTTCCTTTTTTGCAACTGATGAAGATGGGCAGTCCATTTGCAATTGAATACTGGTACTGGGCAAACAGCACATGTCTGAGCACTGACAGAGTTTGCTTGTGTCTCACACTAGAGTAGATACTCATAGAGAGGTAGGAAATTCTTACAGTTCTGCTACTGTTTGTTTGAAGTAAAACTTTAATAAAGAAATTTATAACTTAGAAAATGAACAGTCATTTAGTAAGAATGGTGACTGTTCTTTTTTAAAAAATATTAGCTGTATGTTTCCCCCCTTTTTTTTTTTTTTTTCAGGATTCATAGCATTTCTTAAAGTTTGCATAGTACAACTTTCTGGCTTGAAACTTTCCAAATGGGAGTAGTAATATGTAGGTAACTTTTTAAAAAATATAGTAAAAGTTGTCATTGTAGTGCAGCCACTTGAAGAGAATATACCTTTTTCTTACTGTTCTGAAATTATGTGTTCTGAAGAAATAATGAGATTTTAGCACAAAGTAGTGTTAGGTTTGGGTAGGTGATATGTAATTGTGTCAAAAGGTTTCAAATGTTTCGAAGTTCAATGTTGCAAAACTTGTTGAATACAAAGTAGTGTGTACCTGTCAAACTGTTAGTTTGACTAAGCACTGGTGTATCTTGTCAGGAGATGTTACTGTATTGGGTGCAAACAAAATGCATCTTGGCATAATGTTGTTAAAGTGTATCAAAAGCTGCACTGAAAAAGGTCATGCATTTAGCCTGTGCTGTGTGGTCTTGAAGAGCAGCAGAGAGAGAGTGTTTAAGAATACATAAATGGGTTCCCAGTGCCTTTAGGTGACAAAAATGCCACACGTAAGAAACAGTCATTGCTGGTACACTGAAAAGGAGAGGGGCTAAAAAAAGAAGGATTAATCCTCTCTTTTCCTGGGTGATGGAGCAAATGGAAGAACAACTGCCGAGGTTTATATTGGCTTCTGCACTTGTAATATAAGGGGACCAGACTGTCAATACAGCTTGCAAGCGGTCCACAGAATTACATTGTGTTTTGTCATGTGCATTGGAGGTGTGTATGATCTCTTTTTCTAGATATCTAGACTTTTCTTTTTTTCAAGATAAGATAGTGAATGGAATTAGACTTAGCAGGAGCCAAGCAGTAGGAAAATATGAGGGGAAAAATAACTTATTTCTAAAGGAAGACATTAATCACAGTGAGAGCTAGCTGGCTAAAGCAGAAACACTAGCTGCCAGTTTCAAAACATTTAATATCTCTGTTATCGTATTTTATAGAAATAGCATCATTGCTAATACAATCATATTAATAGGATTGCAAACATTTTACCACTTGTTTTGGATTGGCTATACAAAAATAAATGTTTTCTTTTTAGCTTCCCCTTTCCGTATGTTTTCCTGCTAGTTTCCAGATGCTTTAACACTATATAGCTCTCATTAACCCCGCTGTTTTACTATGGAAATGATTGTTAAAAGCTTCCTATTTTCCTCCTGTCAGCTTCAGGCAGACAAGGTGATGGCTCGTGAGGAGAAGTGCATTGCTCACTGGGAGGAGTTCATGAAAGAGCAGCAGAACAAACGTGCGGAGGTGGACGAAGAGCACAGAAAAGCTATGGAGCGCCTCAAAGAGCAGTATTCTGAGATGGACAAGGAACTGGCCAAATATGCTTCTTTCTAAGACCTTTTTCAAGAATGCTGGATTTGTGCCATGCTCAGTTGCTTCTGACTTAAATTGAGGTTTTTTTGGAAAGCTGAAGCTGATAGAAAAAAGGAGAATATCCTCTACGGGCTTGGTATGGGAAGAAAAGATTTGCATACTTTCAACTTAAGTGCCTATCTATGCTTTTTTGGTTCAGGGCAGGTGGAATGCCAGTATTTCTTTGTTTATTGGAAGGTGGAACTGAAAATTGTGTGGCTACATCAAGCTCAGGGAGTTGCAAACTGGAGTTCTCTCCCATCGGCAGACTATCGTATCATTTGGGAAAACAGAGACTAATGTAATATCAGCTATCCTGGTGTGCAGCCACAGCCCTTTCCCAAAAAGTAGATTAATAGATTCCAGCCATAGTTAGGTGAGAATTCACTGGGAAAGCTATATTCTGCTTGTAGATTTCAAGAAAATAAACTTGTCTTTTGGAATATTTTACTTTGAAGATTAACCAGTGAAAGATCTCAACAGAATTTTTAATCCAATTGTAATTCAAACTTTTGGGCTGAATGTTCAGTATTATGAAGCAGAGTTGCAATTTGAATGGTTTTTGGTAACATAAAAATTGTAAGGTAAGCTTGGTCAACAATTCCCTTTTTTTCTCCCTGTAAATGTCTCAGGCATCTCTTTTACTGTTCTGAGCAAAGCCAAAACAAGCTAAAAAAGTGATCATGAGAAGCATATCAGTCTTTGTATTAGCTTTGTAGCTAGTACAGTTTTACCTTAAATATTTGGCATGCTGTTGGTTTACTTAGGATAGGCTTGTCAGAGCTTTATGAAGCAATTGGGGTAAGATTTTTGTTTCTTTATCAGCATAACAAATGAGCAGATTAGTGGTTAAATGCCTGTAGTACTGATCTGCTTTCTTACCAACTTTTACAGCGTATGTGAAATACGCTCCTGCACTGCTGTCCTTTATCCCAAACTTGCAGTTACCAGCAGTGGAACTGTAGAAGTTAACTCAATCAGTTCATTAACCAAGGAAAATGAGACTTAGTACCTTAATGAAATTTGCTGCAAGCTAACCGTTAGTGCAGGAAATATCTTTCCATAATTTAGCTGGTGTCCAATGTAGAATGGAAACAGGTAAAAATAAACAGAATTTATGCTTTACCTGTATTGCAGCAGTAATATGGCAACAAGGGTTGCTTGTGTAGGTTTATGGCTTGGTTTCAAGGCTCCATTCCTGGCAGCATGTTGATAGTGTGATTAAAGTTAGAGAGGAGATGGAATAAGTATTTGAGATTTCTTTCAATAACACTGAATTCCTGCCAAGCTGCTCTGCCTGCTACCGTGGGCCCAACAGCTTCATCAATCATCATTGTGTATCTGGACTGAAAAGAGGATTTGCCAACACTGGGGCACGCTGGAATGTTGTTAATTTTCTGTTCTGAATGGAAAAAAACATAGATGTCTCAAAAGGATCCCACACATGAAAAATAGGAAAGCCTCTTTTTTGAACAACTCCTATCTGAATAGAGAGTTACTTCTGTAATATTTCTCAGCTTGTGTACCCATGATGAATGTTGTAACTAAGCTCAGACTCTTCATTTAAAAAGAAAAAATTACTTCTTGCCTGTCTTTAGAATTGGGTATGGAATAGTTTTGTTTGGAGCACAGACTGGAAGTGGTTTCTCTTACCAGATTATTTGATGTGTATGTGCTCAAAGCCCAAATATCTTTCTAACAAAATGCATTTAACTGCATACTGAATTAATTTTTATTTTTGCACTGATAATTTTTATTAAGATTTAGATATCTAATTAAATGTGCACTGGAGCTGTAGGTTTTAGTATTTCGTCAATTTGATGGTTCATAAGCAATGATGCAAGTGTTACATTTGGATATTCACTGGAAAATAAAGTGGTATTTCCAAAACCTGGGATGTGTGCTCCTGATTTTTTTGAAAGCTTAATGAGTACTAACACTGAAAATGTGTTCCTCTTTCAGAACGGTTTATGCTGAAGAATCTTTTATGCTGGAGATCATTTGAAAACACACTTCTTGAAAATCTGTCTACCTCTTGGTCAATGTTCTTCATTGTGGGGAGTAAATGAAAAATATCTGTTCCTGAAAACATTTTGTTTGGTAACTTTCACCTTTTTTTTGCATTATACACTTGGTAGGTGCTTGGAAAAGCTTAATCATCTTTGAAGCAGCTTGTCAACATTTGCAGGAAAACCTTTTTTTCTGTCCAAATGCTTAGAAAAAAATCTCAACCAATACCTGATGTGTCCAATACTGTCTCAGTATGTCTGTCTGATAAAGATTTCTGTCTTCAGAATTTTTTTATCAAAGTGGGACTATGGTCTGTCTGAACACAATAGTTCTCCACAGTGCAACTTTTTTTGCAAAATTCCAGACTTTGTTATTCACAGTCTTGGTTATTTGGGAGATAAAACCAACTATTAAACTATTGATTTTTTTATGCCATTGGTGCATGAAGGAAGTGTTTCACTTATACTTGCAATTTTACATGGCTGAATTCCATAGCTTTAAAAATCTTGAGGATTTATTTAATCCCTCTTAAACCTAATAGAAGTTTGCATTGGATTCTAATAGAAGTTGAAAAAGGTCCTCAATATTAAGTTAACTTCTAGTATGAAAGGTGAGTTTTGCAATCCTTTTTGTACGAGACTATGTGTATAACATTTTGTTTAAGTATTGGTGCTGCTTATTTTAGTGAAATCTTCTTTGGAACTGAAAGTGGGGTTGGGTGTCATGTCACCACTGGAGTATTTTCTTAGTCTTTCTGTTCTAATGAACACATAGCAAGAAGCTGGTGTCTTCCTTGGAACTGCTGTATGAAATCTGCCCCTGCTTAGGAGCAGTAACAATTTGAAGAAATCAGGTATTTAAGGGTTTGGGGTTTTCTTTTACTGCCTTACGTTAACAACATAAGTGCTGTTCTTCTTGGAATGTTTTATATCTAAGCCTACCACATTGTTTTATTCCTAGGAATGAGGGAGGGTACTGGTTTGTATGTTCTTCCTCTGCTTCTTTCCGTGGTGATGCTGGGTAATACATTTCAAAGAAAAGATAGATCGTTACAACATCACATCTTCTCTGATAATTTTATGGCTTGTTAGATCTTTCCTCAAAAATTGTGGTTTTTTTTCAGAAGTCAAAGTATACAGCAGATACGTGGCAGTAAATTGATCAGGCAGTAAATTGAATCAGTTCACTGCTGAATTGAAAAATGCTGAATATCGTCCCAAGGGTGTGGATTCTGAGGTTGACAAAAGTTCCCCAGCAGGTGTCAGTGTAGTCTGGAGAAAGAGCATGAGGAAGCCTGGTTTTACGGGAGGTATGAAACACAAATGCTGCTGTTCAGTTGTAACTGTAACACAGTGTTTTGTGTAAGTAAAAGACATTTGATGGATGAAACTGCACATTTTATAATATAAAGCGACACTACTTACCAGTGGCATTTGCCCAGTTAGAACAGGACACTCTTAAAGTTATTTATGTAACATGTGCTGATGTGAACAATGTTGTCTGCAGTTCTATTGCATTCTAATTAAAATTTATTACAATCTCAGACTTAAATGTTGGAAATTAAAACTTTCAAGAGCTGCATTCTAACACTACTGTTGGTTTTAATGGATCAGATTTTCTGAAGATTTTGGTGCAAAAATTTAAGCTTATTGACGGGTGCTATGCCATAAAAAAGAAATGGGATCTTCTGCAAATACAAATTTCAAACCAAATTACTGTTCCACACATTTTTAAAACAGACCAGTTGTTTTAATTGCTTATAATGAAATGGACTTCTCAAAGTATTAAAGATGCAATATGCCCAGTGCTCTTGGCCAAGCTTCTGGTCTGTGTGTCAAGGTGCAGCAGAATTTGCAGGAAAATGGAATTGCAGCAGCTGTAGTAGGATGTTAATGATTACCACAACTTTCATAAATAGTTTGATAGTCAAAGATTGTTCAAAAAGTTCAAATAATGTAGACACTTAAAAGAGAAGGCAGAAGTCAGAAGCATCAAAGTCTATTTTGAAGAAAGGGAGTTTTCTAGCGGTCGAAAGAAATCCTGCAAAAACACATTACTCCATATCCATGTTCCTTCCAGTTCTGCAGAGTGTACAGTTTTTCTTGCAGTACCTTGGTGGCTTCCTAGATAAGTAATGAGCAAAGTAGGAACAAATTTACTCAAGCCAATTGTGAGCATTAGAAAGAAGAAAACTTTGCAGAAGTCCTGCAAGGGTGTAAAACAGTAGCTTTGAAAATCTGGGCTCAGGCTTGTACTTCCTGACTAGAAATCATGTAGAATTATCCAGCTAAGTTTCAGTCTGCTGCCTTCTGTGCTTAGTCTGGGCCAAGTCAGAACATAGATGGTTCAGATTTTTAACATCATTTCTTAGATGGTGAAGAAAAAGACAACCCTTTCAAGATGAGCTTTCAAGACAACTGTACTGAAGGGTGAACAATACTGTATGTTAAAACTGTAATTTAAAATAAAACCTTGCTTTTCCACAGTTTTCCCCACTGATGACTCACTGGGTAGATACAAGGAGACCCGCAATTGAGTGTGTGTGTGTATATATATATATATATATATATTTATTGTTCTTATTAGTAGTTTTGGTTTTTATCAGACATTGCTTTAAGTGTGATGTAATGGAATTTAGTGGGAACCAAAGCACTATTTATGGCTTTTGCTTGGTACTCATTACTCATGTTTTGAGATGGACATATTCTATAAATTTATCCAGCATTTCATTACATATGGTCCCAATAATCTGGTCCTTTAATTTGGAAAAAAACTCAAACCTTTGTTATTGCTGCAGCAAATGTTGCAGGAACTGGATAAGCATTTTTACTTGTCTTTAAATTAATTGTGAAATAAATTTGCCATCATGATTTGGAAGGCTTGTGAGGTCCCTAGTCAGTGCTTTCCCAAAGTAGGATATGCAAAAACGCCTCTTGCTAGGACGTGTTCTAGAACATGCACAGCACTTTTCAGTAGCTTTAGCCCTGGCAAATTTAGTTCAGGATTGCTTGAGGTCATAGGAAGTCCTTTATGAGTGGACACAAGTTTGTCCTTTCCAGATGTTTTTAGCCTTCATTAAATAAATTCCGGTTCCTGAAAATCCCCTCTCCAGATGGCTCTAAATATGTTCTAATATTTACTATGTCAACTAGAAACCTTCTAAGCTGAATTACATAAATAGGAAATACTGTGCATCATTCCAATGTACTGATTTGAAAGAAAATTGAGCATTGTTTATTTACTAAACAATGAATGTTCAAAATTGTAAAGTAGAATTACAGTGATAGGCCTAAGTTGCAGCTTAGTTTCAAACAACAAATTAGTTTTTGGAATCCTAAGGAGGAGTTAACTATCAAGCTCTCAAAGTCTTAAGGATTTAATTTTTTTTTAGAATAAGCAGCCTGCAATCAGCCCACATCACCAGAGTGGAAAAATTTTCTGGAATCATGAAGTACTTGAGGCTAACAGGACTGTGATATTTGTGTCTTGGGCAAGTTTAGAGATGCTCATTTTGTCAGCCAATGTGATGAATTTGTTGTCTGGGGCACCTTGTAGAGAATACAAATACTGCACAGATATCTATTGTAGGACAGCACCTTTCTCCCATTTTATTTAACACTTTTTTGTGTACCAGTGTTCATGTATCCGGGACAAGTGGGCCTAATCACTGGCTACCATCTCTAGTTGTAAAAAGACTCAAAAAACCAAAACACCAAACCTCAAAATATATACACATGTACTAAAAAATAATAAATTTGGGGTGACCAGGATGCATTGTGTTTTGAAATTTTCTTGCAACTGTAACTTGCAGATGATATAGCAAATGCAATTTCCTTTAAAACATCCACAAACAGATAGAATATTATGTAATAAAGCTAATTATTGACTTTTGGTTGTTAGCCACATGTTGAGGATAGGGAGGAAATGGACGATGCAGCCTACCACATCAGGTTGTTGTACAGTTTCTATTTGCCACTGAGGTGGTCACCATCAACACACAGTCACTAAATGCAAAAATCTTCCTTCCATTCATTTTTAGAGGATGCAAGTCCTTGAGAAATGTGTGGTGGTCAATGTGGATCATGGAAAGCCATAGCAGAGTCCCTCTATGATGTCCCTTAGTCCTTAAACCCCTCTCCCTTAGAAGAAATAGTACACTGTTTCCAGGGCCAATTTTACTTCAGTCAAAAATTAAATTGAAATTGAAAAATGGTGAAAATTTAACTGTGTAACTTTCTTTTTTCTTTTGAAGTTTAATGGTGTTAAATTTGCACCATTATCTTTAGTCAAAATAAAGAAAGAGTCTCAAACTGAGCCCTTGTTCTTACAAGTTTCAGTCCTCTTTCTATTTTGCCTGTTGACACGTAACTGGACTAAGACCACATACCTCTGTGAGGAGGTTATCCAGCAGCCATTGTGTCAGTGCTACTGTAGGTCATTGCCTCAATGTGCTCCCTTTGAAAAGGCTGCCAGAAAGAGAAACTTTAGCTGAAAACTATTTCCAAATAATTTTCACACGGTAAGGAATTATTCTTCATATATGATGTGATTTCCACGTGCACCTTCCTTCTGCTTTCAAGTTCCCAGGCTGGTTTGTCCCACAGAATCCAATAAAGAAAGTGTAATTTCTCCCTAGGGTCTTTTCTGGTCATGCTTGATATCACTTAACATAATGAGCTTTTTACTCTCACATCATAAAAGGTTTTGTTTGAAATTTCTCTTTTTTTTTGTACTTCAACAAAAAGTGTTGCTTACATCCCTTCTAAAGAATGCTCTGAGTTATGTGAAATGTGGGCATGTTGTCTGGGCCAACCCCTTATCTCTGCCAGATTCAAAAAGTCTGGTTCAGTACAGTGGCTTAGACTGCATGTTTTTATTGTGTTTTGTTTCTTTTAAAAATATGTATGTGTGTGTCTTGTTAAAAAACATTGCTGCCCCCGTCTAGGAACAATGCAACACTCACATCATTTCCTGAAAGAATAGAGTTGGAAGGCAATTATCTACTCACCAAACAGGCTAAAACAACAGTTCCTGATATTCTTCTCAAATATTTCAACTTCCCAGGAATCCGGAAAAAATAATTCCATGAGACGGTGTTATGAATGAAGGTATGACATTTCAGTTTCCTTCGCTTGGAATCAGACATTCAGAGGTAATAAATTACCATGTGCTTGGCACTGATGGGAGGGGGGGTCTGGCTGTGCCAAATTGTTTTCTTTCAGAGCAGGAAGAATTAAGTGCTTTTACATCCTCCTTTGTCCAGTGACAGGCAAAGGCTTCTTTCTTAATGAGCTTTCATTAGCAACCACAGGAATTACACATAGAAGGAACAGGAACCTGATGGCAAAGTACCTTTATCAAATCAAATTTATTTAGAGATAGGAAAGTACAATGAAGACATTGTTTTCCCATTTTATCTCTGTGAAGTAAAGCCAGTGACATGGCTTCAGAAATGTGCTCTTCCAGGAAAACATATGGGAAAAAAAAATGAGTGGTGACAAAGCATTTTTATCTCTTTCTTATGCATCTCAGTGTCATTTTTACCAGCATTATCATGGTCCAGTGTCTGTCACTCAGAAATTACTGCATCTGCTTTCTGTGTTCATTTTGTGCATCTTCTTTTTGTTTTGTTTTATTAATGATTTTAATAATAATAATTGCTTTTGCAGGTTAATTTTCAGCTTACTCATTAATTTGTGTTTGAGTAGGTCTTAGAGGGGATTGCAATTTGGACTGTATGATAGACATTATATTGGCATATAAAAAAATGAAACGCTGCTCCTGGGAAAAGAGTTGATGTTCTTGATCTTTGAAGAGCTTGCTTTACATGTTTAATAATCAAGCAATTGGAAAATACTTCTGAAAAGTGTTTATTTTGGAACCAACAGGAGGAATCTTAGCAAGGCAGCACAGGGAACCTTGCACTATTAAATTTGTAAAGTGATAACAAGGAAAGTGCAGTTCAATGCACATCAAAAATCAAGTAGTATTATACTAGAAGCTCTTAATTGAATTTACTGTCATTCTTGCATCTGGATGGAGTATGAAGAGAGTATTCTTAAAAGGTATTGATTCCATTTAATTAAGAAGGGAGATATTTCTGATTGAATGAGAATATATAGGTATTCATATAACTTTCCTTAGAGCTGTTTTTAATTTCTTATTTCTTTGAGAGGACTTGATAGAGCTTTACCAGATCCAGAGCCGTGTGACATCACTTGTAGCGTGGCAGCAGAGGCTGCAGAGTCTGTCTGGACTCAGCATCTGGAAGCACATTCAGCATTTACAAGGGATCGCTTGGCCAGAAAGACCTGGACTCAGCAGAGGGCTTTGCATGTCTCCACATTGTGTTGTATTTGTGCCAGGGAAAACAGGACAAAATCCTGCTCCTGCTGAAACCTTTAGCAAAATTCAAGTGAATGTCACTGCAGCTAGAATTTGTCTGGGGGTTTTGTAACCAGGCATGACTTCTTGAGGACAGAAGCAGGTAGTCCCTTTTTCAAATAATGACCCTGAAATCTGGTGAGGAAATCTGATTAATGCAATCACTGTTCTCACGCCACTGAACTTTCATGCCCATGCTATTTAGGTCTTTGTCAAATTCATTGCTGTAGGTTTTCAACTTAGCTATTTATTTATCTTTTATAAAATAATGAAGATGTGATCCCATTTGCTGTATCAAGATTTAATTAGTTCATCACAACTCAAAACTAGCTTTTTCCAAGGATTTAAAGTTGGAAGGCATCTCATGAGTAATGAGGTCAAAGAACTTTAGCAGGTTTCATGGCTCATGCCATGTTTTATGGATAGTAGGCTGGTTGTTAGTACCTGCAAAGGGTAGGTAATAAGAGTACTTTGTCTTTTACCCAAAATGTCACAGTGGCTTTTACATGAACCAAAAGAGAATAGAGGTTAAATTTAGTTTATTGTTAAGTAGATCTTTCTTTTCCTACCTGATAGCCCTGGATGCATAAACAGGCATGTATGAGGCTGAACTTCTTATTTCCATTTTGCCTTCTCTACTCTTGCTCATAGTAAAGAGGTGATAAGCTAATAGTTTCCACAATTGTTTTGGTAGAGCCCTACAGGCTTCACTTCCCGTCCTTTTTCACATGGCCTCGTAGCTGTGACTGCCACAGGACTTGATGCTCTGCTTTCCACCAGGGCTGTCCCTTTGGCTTCACTTCAGCTCACTGCTGAGTTGGCAGTGTAATACAAAAGGAGTAAAAGGCAGTAAATTATTTCTGTTCCTGGAACACTGTTAGCGGCCATTAAGCCAGTAACAGATGTTTAACTGAAAGCTCAGATAATTTACCATGTGAAACATTATTTTGGTTGCCACCTTTCACAATTAGAAGTACGTAGTTTACCTGCCTAATACTCAAAGTGTTTGTGGCCCTGAGGAATTAGCTAAAACCTGGGCTGAGAATCAGACCCTCACTCCCTTATGAGATCATAAGGAAGAAAAAGGAGGGGAGAAAAAATAGTCCCAGAGAGCTGAGTGAAGCAAGCGAAGAGTCATTATGTCTTGGTATTCTATAATATCTCTTCTGATATTTTGCTAAGCCCTTTGATCAGAAGAAATCGAACTGAGCAATAAACAGCTAAAGATTATATAAGAAGACTGAAGTGTCAGCTTGCTTGGAAGCAAAGTATATTTTAGAATATGTTGTCTAGAAACCTCAGACAATCTATTATATATTTTTTAAAAACATGGAATTTATTAGAGAGAAGTGGAATTTATTATTGTTATTTTAATGTCTGTAGAAAACAGGATTGTCACCTTTTCTTAGTGTGCAAGTAATTGAGTCATGAAGGCTCCAAATTTATTTTCTATAAAATTGAAAGAGAAAGAAAAGGTCTCAAATTGTGTTTCTTTCTAACAGGTAACTGTACTGTGCATCCAAGCGTAGTAGCAGGGAGAGTTGTAGGAATTTTTTGGTTTTTTTTGTGGGAGGTGGTTCCTGAATATGCTGGTGGAATAGCTGTGTTTTATGCTAAGGATAATATCTTGCTCCTGGGATCTGTGTAACTTCTGTGTAACTAAGGAAAAGGAGAAAACCCAGACTGTAGAGACAAAAATGCTACATAGATAAGGCATTGGCTGTTATGTTATTTTTGTATATTTCTTACTATAAAATGCTACAAAGAGAGAAGGGATGAAAGCTAATGCATATTCAGAACAAAACCCATTGATTTTGCATATTAAATGGATATTAATTTAATATTTAGATTGGTGGTTGAGCCAGTGTTTAAGATAATTATTAAAAAATGAAAATTGACTTTCTGGGGGCTGCCGTGTTGCCAGCCCGTGGCCGGATGCTCGGGCAGACTTTCCCCAATTAGCAGGTTGCGTGCCCGTTCTGCTTGGCCAACTCCACAGTTTATGCATCCTACACGTTACCGCAGTCGAGACTCAAAACAGTAAACACCTCAGAACACCAAAAGTGCCAAAAGCCACCTTATTTTTGTTGTTATTTTCTGTAATTATACCTGGGAGGACTGGAGAGTTTTAGCACATTTCTTCCCTCCCTTTTTTTTTTTTTCCCTTTTTTATGACTTGGTTTTTGCATCCCATAAACCCTTGGCAATGGGTACAACAGCTGCCTTTGGACTTGCAGGAGATGAGGTCCTCGAGGATGTGCATGTTTCAGCAATGACCAGTCCCTTCTTTGACCATGCCAGGTGTTGTTGGTCTGACCAAGAGAGTGACCATCGTTTGTACGGCCTCCTTGAGTGGTGTGGGACTCGCCCTCAAGGGTCGCATTCTCTCCTGCGATTCCTCTCTCCCCTCTCTCCTCTCCTCTCCTCCTCTCCTCTTTCTATTTTGTGCTTGGCTTCCTAGTGAGCAATGATGTCCTCTGAGCTCTAGCTTCTATCTTTTACCCACTTTTCTCCTCAACAAGCCTATATCAGGGATTGCACTGTTCTGGGGTTTTTTCCTCTTTTTTTTCTTTCTTTACCATGAAAAGGTCAGTTTGGTTTACTTTATGGTAGAAAGTATGAGGCTTTACAGCGGAAAAGGTGGACAAGAGTTGTTTTCATAGAGTTTAATTAAGGTAAAGTGGAGTTCCCCCAAAGTTTGTGCTGGTGCTGTCTAATGTTTGATTTGGAGGAAGGCGCAAGCAGTGGGATCGTAAAATCAACACGTGCCCCAAAGAAATTACTCAGTCACATTTAGAAAGGAGGAGAAGGAAATGTGGAAGGACCTAACAAAGATCAGGCAATCTGACATGATGATGAAACTGCTATTGCAGTGTAATGTGATTTAGAGAATAATGTTGACTATTTGTATATACTGGATTTTAATCGACTGAACCCAGCTGGTAAAAGGACACAGATGTGGCTGTGAAGAACTGAGAGAAAGGATCTTTCCATCATGCCACGTTGGCTGAAAAGCAAAGAGATATATAGGAAATGAGGTAGTATTAAGAGAAGAATAAAGAACAGTACTAAAAATAAAATAATGTAAAACCTTGATATATAGTATGTACTTGGACTACTAAACACAGTCTGCTCCACCTCAGAAGGAATATTACTGAAAACAGAAAAGAGCAGCAAAAATCTAATGAAGTTTTGAGAGGTGTGTATGTAGGGAGAAAGTTTTAGAGGTGTAGTGTGGAGTCTGAAGTCTTTAATACAGTAAACAACACAAAGTAAATCATAGATCTATTCAAATGCCTTTATTATCCAAGAGTAGAGAGAAAATGGATTAAATCTATTTGACTGTTACAACTGATTAGAGAAATTGGTTTTTTTTATATAACACACAATTGATTTGTTGTCCACACTATAGGTTGTCATTGACCAACTGCTTTGTCAGTGAACTTTCTGGGAAAATTGTCCATGCTTCATCGAAGGACTCTGCTGAGCAAACTTTCCATTGGCTTTCTTGGCCTAATTTCATTGTGACCTTTCCTAGCTCTTGAACACTCTCCTTTGCACAACGCTTTTTAACACAGATGAAGGCCTCTCATCAGACACCTGTCTTATGGTATGTGTTTTCTGTGTATTTTAGTTCTTCAAACAATTTATTTCACAATGTATATTGTGTAACAGTTGTTATCTAACTCTTAGGGAACTCTAGGAATGAATTAACAAAAAATCTCACATTTTACTGGAAGTAAGATATATCCTTTTTCCTTAAAGATTCCCACATCCTATTGTACCTTGCTGTTTTCCTGGGTAGATAAATATTCATGTGCATTTCACAAAATTCTTGAAGAGGAGAATGTACATATCTGGTTATATCTGGTTTATTTTCAGTGTTAAACTTGTCTGTGAATTTTGGGCAGGAAGAATGAGCAGCGCAGTTTGTTGGGAATACCTTGTTGGAGGTGGGATGACATTGGATCCTGCATAGCTTTGATGGGTCCCCTGGGGGAAAACTAAATGGCACGTTGACTTGGAGGAGAGAGAGGCCATGCTTCTGCTAGGAAAATCCAAATAATCACTTTTTTCCCCCCTGTAAAGCAAATACATCCATGCCATTAGAATTACTTTCTGGACTTTCAAATAAACTTACCACGCAAAGGTATTGAAAGGCCATGTGGATGCAGTCTGTGCCAAACTTGTAATACTTTGTTGCTCTTGCTTATTAAGAGTTTGCTGTAAATAAGCTTTCTATCTGTGTGTCCATATTTGCTTTATGTGGAATTAATAGTCCAGCAGCATGTTTGCCTACAGCCTCTTTTGCTTCCAGCTTTTCTCAAGTGTAACGTACCTATCTTGCTCTGTTTTAATACCACTGGAATAGTTGTGCACTTGATTGGGACTGACTCCAGTGTCTGCTGCAGGGCAAGACTGGCTTCTGAAGGTGAGAGAAGGGCATCTGGCTGTGGACATCTTGCAGTTGAGGAAACTGTGAGGTTTTCCCAGTGCTGGCACAAGGAACGTGGGGTTGCTGTCCTTAAGGGTGGCATAAGGAGCATCAAGAAACCTGAGCCAGACTTTCCTTTTACCACTAAAACAGTGTTGCTGGATGAAAACTAAGGCCCCATCCAAATGAAATTTTTTCTGGTCAACTGTGAGCTATGGACAAGGAGAAAATTCAAATATCCTCTCCTTGGAAAAAAATATAAACTAACACAAAGTAAACCCCATCAACCCCATCCACCAAAAAGCTGCAATCCCCCATCCTCCAAGTCCCATGTTCCTGAATCTGATCACATACTTCTGCTTCAGCAAAGAAGAGAATTCCCTGAGAACTTAATACTTCAGTTCTGAGCTTCCCACAGAGCAGCTGGCTTGGGTTCCTTCACAGAGATAGAGTAAGCAGTAGGTGGGGGAAGGTTTTCCAGTTAACACTGGCATATTCCACAAAGCAGGGAAGGTATAGAAACACATATAAATTAATAACTAAAAATAACCCACTTCCACCAATAACAACAGAGAAAATACTTTCCATGCTATGTAAGTAATACATCAACATTTAAGCTGATTAAAATTTGATAAACTACTAACTTTCCCATTTTCTGATAGGAAGGCTGGGGCCCAAGATAAAGCAATGTCATGCTGGGGAGGACAAATACCTTAGCATCCAAACTTTCAAAGCATTTATTTTGTTAAGACTGATCCCTGCTTCCTTTGTAACTCTTTGTTTATTAATGAGTTGACTCATCCAAAGTCCAGCAGCTTGTTTCCACACCAGAGAGATGGATTTGCACCTCTGCCAAATGGAGTCAGAGGCAGAGATAACAGCCAGCAACAACAAAAGTCTTCCCTGGTCCCTTTGCCAAGAACAATTGGCAGAAAAGACTCGAGGAGTAACTTATCACCAGCACGGGGAGAGGCTGAAGCTCTGGAAGCAGAGGGGCTGCTGCTTGCCTGCCACAGATAAACAGCAGGCTGCAATCCAGACCCAACACATGTTGCAAGCTTTACCTGGTGGAGGAGGAGGAGGCAGAGGCAGCCAGCAGGTGCTGGAACACTCTGGAAGAACCAGCCAGTTATTTTAAGTGGTCTACTATTAGTACCAGCCTAACGCAGCAGGCTTTTCTTCAGGTGCCAAAGCCACGCTGACAAAACCCTGAGGATAATTAGGTGCTGAGGTAAGTGCTGTCCACAAATGCACACACATCCTTGAGTTGGTTGAGGTCTTCTCAGGTAAGTGCCGGGTTTTTCACATGTGAGCAGCAGTCAGGTCCTGTAGTAAGGGTGATGTGAAACGAGCTCACAACAGTTCACGTTTGATATTTCAACCTGTTTCTTTCCAGTGTTATTCTACAAAATAGCGATCACCTGTTCATATCAGTGCTTCTTTGTTTGATCTGGATGACTCTTTTGCTCAAGGGTAAAATTATAGCAACACCTGAGGCAAATTCTCTTACAAAAACTATATCAGAATTTGAGCTTGTGACTGCATTATAGTTCTCTCTGAGAGGAGATCTGTCTGCTAGCTAATCAGAGAAAATCAGGCTTCACCAAAATAATAACTCTAAGTTACAGCTTTGCAGCTAATATTTGCTTGGCTTTTTGGACAAAAGACCCATCTTACCAAACAGCATGTTGAATGTAACTGGAACACTGACGGAGATAAAAGTTCTGTTACACAAATCTCATCATGATTAATGAAATGCGACTCAATATGTTTAATTTAACAAAAGAATATATAAAATCTGAGGGTTTAGAGTGGGCAGAAGTGGGAAATGGTAGATTGTGGATTGTCCACTACAGCTGGCCTTTATACCGCTAAACCCATTTCAGATTAAGGAGAAACTAGAGCCTGCAATTTTTTCTGCATCTCTTATATGCCTTAAATCAAATTTACTTCTTGATATGACTCAGTGTCAGGAACCATCTTTCCAGTCTGGCTTGGTAGAGATTATTTTTTGTTATTTTTCCCTCTTTCCTGTCAATACAGCTAGATTGTATTGAGATCCTTCCACTTTTTTTTTTTCTGAGGAGTGTTTTTTTCCACAACTTCATCCAGCTTTCTCATTTGAGCTTTTATTGTACCATGTGTTAGTCTTCAGCTTGCAGCTTGCTCTTTGCAAGGGTCACAGAGATACATGCTTCCCCCCCAAAACAAGTGTTCAATTCCAGCTCCACTTACATTTGTTTGATCATGCTGCTTCTCACTTTAGATCTCAGATTTGGTTTCCATGAAGCATTGCATCTAGTTTAGGACTCCAGTTCCTTCAACACAGGCAGAAAAATTGCTATCAATTTTTAAACTCTAAATTTCCTGGTATTTTGAATTCTAAAGTTAGGCTTTACTGAACTATTACCATTATTTTCGTTTCACAGCAGAGACAACAGAGATAAAAAATAGCATAAAGATGTTTTGCAATGAAATTTTTCATAACCACTAGACCAAGAGATGAGAAAGTTACTGATTTCTGAGTTATGAGTTCAGGATGGCAAAATAATGATTTCCTGTGAATCAACAATATTATTATAAAAACTGAACATCCAAAATGTACTTATGCTGTAATCTTTGTCCGTGAGCCCATCTCAGCCTCCAATCTTCTCACTCCCACTTTGCCCCATCACTTCTAAAGTCAGACTTTTAACACCAGAGACCACGCCTTTCCAATATCTATTTTTTTAAGAGTTTATCCCATTTTTGCTCGCTCTATAAATAACTAATAACTAGTGTGGTGCCAAGGAAGGAAAGAAAAACCAGGTACATTAGATCACAAGGCAAAATAAGAAATCAACAAATGTAAATATTTTCCTTTCAAAATGCAATTGCTCTTGGGAGAAATCAACACAGCCAGTGCTATGAATGAAATCCACCTCTTCATTGTAGCATCCCTGTTCCTGACTAAAGACACTGCCAAGCCAAGCAAGGACATTTGGGACACCTAAATGACGAGGCAGAGCAGCACTAAGGGCTGGTGACTTAGAGCCACCTTGCAAGCCACTGTCAGGCAGTGGCTGCAGAGCCAAGGCCAGAGATGCTTTGTGAGCTGCCAGAACCCCTGGTGGGACTCAGCAGTGCTCCCCACCTTGTTGCTGTGGTGCCCTTCCCTTGTGCCAGGTGCTTGGAGCAGGATTGGTGCCCCGATGGGCTCCGTCAGGTGAAGGTGTGCACAGCTCTGCCAGCACAAGAGGGAAGGGATGTGCAGGGAGAAGGAGGGGTGGGGCCAGGAGCTCCTTTTGTCATCATGACTTTCTACTTATATCAGCCAGGTGAGTGGGGACTGAGTGTCTCTTTGCTCCCAGCGTTACCCCAGAGCCAACAGGTCAACCATGGCTTTAAAAACCCTTTGATATTCATTCCGCTGAAGGTATTGGGGTGTTCACCCCGTTACCTTATCTTATGTGTTTCTAAGCCATCAGCCATACAAGCATTAGAAATGCTGCAACCTGTATGTTATTCGATGCCCTTTTTTGACCTACTTTTTTTTAGTGATGTGTTATTGATTCCATTTGCCTGTTGTGTTTTCACTGTTCCCCTTTCCCTCCCGTCTAATATCTCCTTAAGTTTCCTTTTTATGGCATCATCTTAACTTTGATGAAGATTCAGTTCTGCTTTTCATTTGAATTCTAAGGGTTTTCACAAGAATTTGAGGAAGCTGGAATGCAGTTCTCCATCTTGAATGGATGTTATGTAATTCTATAAAGTGTTGTGGATTTCTTGTCTTATCAGTAGCAAAATGTGGATGAGGAGCATGAACTACACTTGATTCCCAAGAGAATGTAGGAAGAGAGGCAAGCTGAACACCTTCTCATGAGATCAGAAGGGAGCATTGTATGGGGACCCTCAGCTTTTTCTTTTAGGATTTCTTATTCACACACAGCAGTAACACTGGCTCAGAGAACTCTAAGCAGGCGTCTCATCCTTCTTCATGCCCTTTCTTACCACAAATGTTAACAAACTCAAAGACAACACCCAAAATGTGTAGCTGGTAGCTGCACCAGGTAGAAGCCCTCTATTTGTTGACAGAGTAAAGGACTCTAGAAGCTGGGTAACACCTACAGCTGCCATCTCATATTCTACATGGGCAGACACAGCTGTTTGTGGTTTTCCTCCTCCCTGGAACGTTATTTTGCTAACACCTGGCAAATGCACCTGGTAGGGGTTTCTGGGACTGAGCAATAAACAGCACTGAACACACTCACTGTGCTGGCTGAGAAAGAGCACATGATGTTACTCCAAAATAGCAATTGAAAGTGGCAAAGGCAAATAACCCTTCCTGCAGCTACAGGCCAAGGTGAGAGCTATTCTAATTTAATCCAGACCTATATGTTTTGCAGAATCTGTCTCCCAAAAGGATCCAAACAGATCAGAAACCTAGAGGTCTAAAAGAATGCTTGACTTTTCAACAGATACTTATGAGCTGGACAATTCCTTCCTGCTAATAATTAAATACATTCATGGAAAAGCAATTTTCTGTCTTCATTAAGAGGACACCAAAGGCTTTCCCAGAGTTTGAGACATGGTGCATGCACAGCACTGGGACAGCCCCCACCAAAAGAAAGGTATGTGTGGGGTGACAGCTTGGTTTGGAGGTTTCAGTTCAGAAGGTGGTATCTGGAAGCTGCTGGACATTCTGTCAAAGCCTTTGTCAGAATTTTAGTATATTTTGTGAACTGATTCCTTTCCCATTTCCTTCTCTAATTCTTTGACAAACTTATAAAATGCAATGTCTTAAGGTACCAAGCATATCAGAGAGATGCCTTGTAAGAATGGTTATAAACATGCAATGTTTATAATATTAATAGTTTACACACTAAAACCAGGTCCATTTGTTTCAGTGGGACTTCAGGCATCCCTGTATGAGAAATGTGTCATGCAAACCCCCATGTCCTTCTCCACAGCATCTCGTTTTCTACAACTGTTGAAGATTTAAGCAGCTGGAGGCAGTGGGGAGCTGCTGAAGATGGGAGTGAGGCAAAGCCCTGGATGTCAATGTGCCCTCCAACCTTGTGAAAGCTTGGGCATGTATCTCAAGTTTATGACTGGGGTTCCAACAAACAGTAATTGTTGTAATTGTAGTCCAAGAGCAGTAGTTGCTGTGCTAGAGTACCTGAAATGAAGTCTCCTTTCACTGTCAGGTGCTGAGCACGCAGAGGCTTGGAGGGGTGGCTCACTGCAATAAAGCTGGTGGCAAGTGTTGACTTACAGAGCTCTGTCAAGGAACTGCACTTCCTTCTTCTGCTGCCTGAACTTTATCTGCAGAGGCCCCAGGCCAGGTGTCTCTGTGGCAAGAGATGTTAAGAGTGACAGCAGATATTACAAATCTTATTTCTTAGCATGATTTCTCATAATCACATTGTAAAATCCATGTTTTCATACTTTGCTACACAGTAGGAATGTCTAAGTAGAGTTGTTTAAGAGGTGTAACCTCACCCTAATTTCAATGACTATAAAGAACAGGAAACAACAAACTTAATGGAAGAATGAAGCAAAACTTAACCATATGCTAGAAGTTGTTCCTGTATTTGCTAGCTGGAGTGCTCAATAAAACTTATTTGCTATTTATATCTTTTTTCCAATGTAATTTGCAAGTATTCATAAATCAATCCTTACAACACTCTTGTGGATTGAGTACAAATTTCTTTTCAACTAAGCAAAAGTACAGACTTGTCACTGTACAATGGCTCATTAGGAAGATGTTGAGCTTATTGTGCCACTCCAGACCTGGTAGCACTAGATCCAAACTTTTGGTTTGGATCCTTTGGCTGATGGCCACTGAGGTAGCTTTGCACAGACTGTGCCTGTTTGCCAGGAGTGCTGGAGACTCGAGCCAGCTGCCTGTCAGTCATACGCTGCCGATAAAAGATCAACTTTAAAAGCAGGATCTGCCATTAAAAAATAACTTCCACGTCCAAACAAGCCTTATGTACACAGCCTTATCTAGAGGACCCTAGATTGCCTCCACTCTGAGATAACAGAGAAAGAAAGCTTAGCCAGGACCACATCTCAGTGGATGAAACGAGTGCCTGTGTCATAGGTGCTGCCCGCTCAAGGAGGATCTGCTCTATATCAAACAGGATCCAGAGCCTGTAAACCCATGGATAGCTCCTGCATGCCTTGAGGCACAGCCAAAATGTCTTTCTCTTCTTGTGCTATGGTCAAAATGTTTTTTCCAGGCAGCGTTCATGCTGAGATCCATCTCATTCACACAAGAAGGGAAAAGGTGGTTTCATGAATTTTTTTATGACCTGTCATTTTAAGGTGGTTAATTCAAAGACTGAGATTCCTTTTTTTACTGAAAGCTTCTTCAGGTCCTAGAACCAGGTAGATACTTCCAATCAAAGGAAGTCCATCACACGAATCTCTAAGCAGAAACATTCCTTGGCACATAAACCTTAATGGTGAATGTTCAAAATTTCTTTATGGTTGTTTTCACTGCAATACCTTGAAGCAGGGGTAATCTGTAGTCAGGACACACAGCCCTGTTCCTTGCTTGAGTAATTTCAGATTTGCAATAGAATTAATTTAAATTTATGTAGAATGGATACATTTTATCTAAATGAAGAGTCTAACTGTCAAGTGGACAAGTGTTTTGTGTTAACCCTGGGTTTCCTCTCTCTCCTGGCCCTATCATCCAGAACATGCTTAGCCCTTGCCTGTTATTTTCCTAATGTATGTGGAGCACAGTGCCAAACTGAGATAGTGATTCAAAGTTGAGTCAATATTCCTGAAGAATATTCATTGAACTTAACTTAGTAGTTTGAATACAAAATTTATCCACTGTGTAGGGTGTCTTGCTGGTGTGAGAGTAAAGGTTCTTTCCTTCCTTTCCAGTGTGAGAAGGGCAGTTTGTTTGTTGCTGCCTTCTGTGCCCCATGCCAGCAGGAATGGCTGTTAAATGCCTACATTGTGTTGTTGACTTAGTGATATGATCTGTTTGCCATCAGGGACTCCACGTAGTGCTTTGTACACATGAAAAGCAAGAAGTTATGGCTTCATTTCTGCTGTTTGCAGAGGTTGAGAGTTCTTTAGTGTGACGGAAAATCAGACCCTGAGGTAATTGCTGGTTTTGAGTACATGAAATCATTGATCAGCATATAGACTACAAGTTCAGTAAGTGATATGTGAGGATACATTAATTTTTAATGTTGTAAAAACAGAGCGAGATTCTCCCCTCCCTCCTTTTCAAACAGAAAGTTGAGTAGCAGAAGAGGTGGGGGAAAAGGCACTTTATTTACTGGAGAGCTTGTAGAGAATGAAACTTTAGAGAGGCTTTTGCTGTCTTTAGAAGAATATTATGACCTGCAACAGAGCATGAAGAACTGGCAGTACTTCCTGGTGAAGGATTTTCAGTTACAGTGGCTTCACAAAAACAGGAATTTTGGTGGGTTTATGCAGGCTGAACGTACTCGGACTACTCTTGGTACCTCCTTGTTTCTGATCAAACGGAATGTTCTGCTTGATATGGAGGGGAAAAAAAAAGATTAAATTGTTCAAAGGTTGGTGGTAGGATATTCTAAGTCATCAGTAACTTCTGTTGCTCCAGCCTCTTTGCAACCACTGCTGTTTTCCCGTAGGATACCACACTGGAATCCATGTTCTTCAATGACCACTTCAACATTATGTATGAATAACTGATTGTCTGTCCTTCATTTTCAGAATCTAAGTGGGAAGAGAAAGAATAGTTAACTACGCAATTTCAGAGTAGCTGCACTTGTGTGGTTGGTTGTGTAAGAGTTTCTATAAAATCTAAGTTGTTCAAAACATATAGAGCTGAAACTGTGTAATTATAAAACTGTGTAGCTGTATAATTACAATATTTTATTTTTTCTGCATGCAGAGCTTCAACTAAGGGAAAATATTTATTTAATGTTTTCTTGCAGTAGGCACACATAGAGTCTATGTGTCAGCAAGATGGCAATCGAGGAAGGGTTTGCTTTTTATCACATAGACTGAGCCCTCACAGAAAATGCAGCTTGTTTAGATTTGTTAAACTGCTTGAGGTACCTCAGATTTTCATTGACAGCATCAGCTCAGAAAATTAATTTTTCCCTAGCTGAGTGCCTAAAGCTACAGTCACTGATTTAGTCGTATTTACCCAAGGATTAGGTCAGAAATATAGATACCTAATACTTTTCTAGCAAACCATATCCACTAGAAACATGATCATGTTTCATGAAATAGGATGAAATTCTGTCCACAAAAAGAGCAATTTTTTTCATTAAGAATAATGATTCCAAATTCCCTGATAGCTAAAGCAGTTTAGAGCAAGCTGAAATGGCAGGGACACAGCCAATGTTCCTAAAACAGAGGTCTGCTTAGGAAAAATTTGGACACACAGGAGAATAACAGAGAAGCTGATGAAACTGCACTGGTCACAAGGCATCCAAAAAAACTTCCAAAGATCCTACCACAGCCCCTCTTCCTATCTTGTAAAGGAGTAGTAGTAAAAAATCTGTTGAAGACAGTGTTTAACCTGCATTATGTTTTGATGTCATTCTCACCAAGCAGGAGTTGAACAGATCCCTAAGGGTGAGCTAGAAAGACCTAATTTGGCTAAATTGTTGTCTAGCCAAATTATTTATATCTAATCATTATTATCTGCCATCTTCTTTTTTTTTGTCTTTCTTCAGAAATGCAGTTGTACCCATTTCCAAAGAGTTTGCAAACACCTCTCTGTCTTCAGGACAATGATGGCAGGTTTTTCTGCTACATTTGGCCTGCTGGATGACTTTGTCTTGTTTGAAGATATGTCTTTTCTTGAGTTTTGTGACATTATTATTTCCCATTTTCTCTCTGTTTTCCTGTCTTCTTTTTTCAATGAGTGCTCTCTCTTCCCTTCTTTGGTTTCTAGGGACGAAGAAGGGAAGAGAATCCCACCATGTCCTGTCCCACCATGTTCTGTCTTTGGCCATCTCATTTTGTGGCCAAACACTTCCCAAGCACCTTGTGAAGCTCTTGCTTCCTGAACACCATCCTGTACTCTCTAGATTAGGGCATGATCCCTTATTTTAAAGCACAAGACTTTTTATTTCGCTTTGCTAAAGTGTCCACCTTAACAAGACATTAGCGTTCTCTACAATATTTGCCCCTTTGATGACCTTTGCCTTACCTGCCACGAGTAAATCTATCAGCAAAAAGGTGTAAATATTGACAGCCCCTTCTGAGAGCCCCTCTCCCTGCAGCCTGGTTGTCCCCTGGTAGGTGACATTTTGCTAAGTGTGGTGTGTACTCTGTGGTGCTTGATTCACTCACCAGGCTCAGGTGGAATCTGCCAGCCAGAGAAGTTTACAGCTGCTCTCATGCTCTTAAGAACAGCCAGCTTTGAAGAGAATGAAGTGCACATAATGAAGGCATTTGTGTTTAGATCCAAATCAGCTAGCTCCCATTTAAAAGGTTTGGTGCTTGTTTTAGTTTTTAATCTACAGCCTTCTCTGAAGCCATGAAGACTGTATTTGACGTCAGCTGTTGCAGGGAAAAGAAGTTCATTAGTGCTCCAAAACTTCCAAATTAGATTATGTGACACACTGCAAGTATAAAACAAACATTAGGTAATGGCAGCCCTGTCAATTAGAATTACAGTCCTTCCCAGTCCAGTCCTTACAGTTTTGGGTCTTCTTTACTAAAGAGAGGTGGTGTCGATGTTCAAATGAGAAAAACGAAGGGAAAAAAATTGCTCTTATTGGTCCCCTTAATTGCAGCTGGCTTTCAAGGGGTAACATCAGAGTCCAAATTTTCTTTGGGTGGATATTGGAGTATGCTGGTTATGAGCCACCAGAAGAGTGCAGGGCAGATCAGGGAGAAACTGCTGATTAAAAAATAATTAAAACCAGTTTTTTTTGCTTTACAGCATGTGGAGCTGGCCAAAAACTATGAGTGAGTAAGTCTTTCTGCAGATGTGCCTTTTGGTTTTTTCCCCCCTAATCTTCACTCACCTTCTCAGTATGTCAGAGCATTTTAAAATTCTTCTCATGCCTGCAGCCACCCCTTCTTGAGCTTCAGGTTGGTTTTATTTAGGGTATGTGGAGAAATCACAGGGGCTCTGTAATGTGTCAAACATCACAATGGATCAGCATTTGTACTGGCAGATAAAAGCAGCTGCAGGTTACTTAAGAGGGTGTGTGCAGTGTAATGGAAGAGAATTCGACCATGGAAAAAAAATAGCCTCCAGTATTCCGTCATTAAGAGGAATACATTAAAGCAGCTGCAGAATTAATAGCAGGAAATTCCTTCTTTATGATCCATGAAATTTTCAATCTATATTATCCTATTCTTCCTAAAAACTTCTAATTACAAACGTGAATTTCTCCCTTTATTAATTTTGCCACATAGTGACTTACAATTGAGAGTAAATTGCCTGAAAACAAAATACAGTTTCATTTGACTAAACCATAAAAAGCAGAGGACCATGGAGTGAGTAGCATTCCCAGCAATTATGTATTATTTTCCTGCAGACAATGAAGAGAGCAACCATTGAAACTGGGGTTTGTGGCCATGGTGGTCAGAGTCCCACAGAGACAGTGGCTGGCCAGCACAATGAGAATGTGTTTCCTTCAGAAAGAAGAGCCCTCACTTGCCATGAGACTGCTCCTTCCTTGCTGCTGTGCCATTTGCTAGGCTGACAAACTTGTAACATTTTGTGGGCGGCAAAGTGATGTCATTTTACTCAACAGCTTGTAGTAATTTCCACTCCTAACCCTTCATGAGAGGTACAAATTACCGAAGAAAAAGGTCTATAAGCTTACAGATGGCAGTATCGCTTTTCTTTTCCATTGAGATCACAACATCCTTCTTTCTAGCTGAATGACAATTGGGCTGTCACTAAAATTACATAATGCTGTGTCCCCTGAGGGGCTATAGTTTGGGATTCAAAGGACAGCTGTCAAAATACAAGTTGCTCTATTTTGAGCTTTAAAAGTCTCTTAGCAGACTGCATGTAAGAGTTTGTCTTTTTTGTGTGTGTGTGAATTAGAGGCAGAGTTAACAATGGAATGTTAATAAAAAAACTACGCTTACATGGTAAGTTAAATGATACACACAAGATAAAAATGACACATTAAAATCACAAGGTTTGCTGTAAATCATTGGCTTATGCAAATGGCAGCACTAGAACGACCCAGTGGCTTTTCCCTTTTCTTTGTATACCATCACATCATACAATATGTAGTAAAATCTGCTCTGATTTTCCAGGTTTTGTCTGGTGTTTTGAAGTCAGCTGTGTTCTCATAGCATTTACTGTTGTACACTGAGTGTCTGAAAATGACTGTGAACAAGCATTAAATCAAAGTTTCTCAGTACAGCCTTTGACTGTGACTGGAAGGTACAGCTTGGGTAGTTTTAGAAAACTTCCCCAAAATTTCCCCAAACAAGAAGGGGAGAGGAAAAAAAAAAAAAAAAAAAGATCGGAAAAAAGTGTCTTGGTTTGGGTAAATGTTCTGGTTTAGCTCTGGGGGGCGCCTGCCCCTAAACAGCTTCATGCCCACTCCCTCTGAGTGGGATGGGAGAGAAAGTCACAAGACTCAAGGTGTGAAAACTCATGGATTTTATCTCATGGATTGAGATAAAGGCAGTTTAATATGTGAAGCAAAAGGTGTGTCCACAAGCAATGCAAAATATGGGACTCATTCACACTTTGCAATTGGCAGGAAAATATTCAGCTCTCTCTAAAAGCATTGGGCTCCATCTTCCATAACAGTGACTTAGGAAGAAAATTTACATAATTCTGAACTCCCCTTTTTTTCCTTCTTCCAGCTTTTATTGATGAGTGCAACATCTTGTGGTGGGTCATATCCCCCTGGTCATTTGAGGTCAGCTGATTGAACCTGGCCTCCTACAGTGGGCAGTTCCACATTCCCCCAATCCCTGCCTTTGCCTTCTGTGGCTTGGACAGTGTGACTGGACCTCTTGCAGGTGAGGACCAAGGCAAAAATGTTTTTATTCCCTCAGTCTTCTCCATCTTTCTGGTAACCAGGTCTCTTGTTTCCCCTGAAGAAATCCCACATTTTCCCTAGTCTTCCTTTTGTCACCAACATACCTATAGAAGCTTTTTTCTTTATGTTGCCCTTGATGTCCCTGGACAGATTTAATTCTCTCAGAACTTTAGTTTTCCTAACCTGATCCCTGCTTGCTTGGAGAACTTCCCTGTACTTCTCCCAGACTACCTGTTCCTGTTTCCACCTTTTGTAGATTTGTTTTTGTGTTTTAGTTTGTCCAGGAGCTTCTTGTTCATCATGCAGGCCTCCTGTAATTTTTGCCTGGCTTCGTCTTTGTTGCAATGCATCATCGCAGAACTTGGAGAAGAGGATCCTTGAATGTTAACCAGCTTTCTTGGGCTCCTTGCACGGTTTTATCTCATTATATACTACCAAGCAGATCCCTGAAGAGGCCAAAGTCTGCTCTCCTGAAGTCCACAGTAGTGAGCTTGCTGTGCACCCTCCTTGGTGCTCTAAGGAACTCCACTATGTCATGGTCATTGCAGCCCAGGTAGAGGCGGGTGTGTGTGGGTCAGAGTGCCTATTTCTGGACTCTCTCAAGCAGGGCAGTCTTTTGCTGTATATTGCTTTAGCTGACAGCAAGAAAATGACATTTAAAAAACCCCGAAACAAGCTGAATGCATACATAATATCACCTTTTCAGGTCTGAGTCACTGAGAGGAAGTAGTTGTCTGTGATATGAATGGAAAGGGAAACATCTGCAAAATAGTCAAACTCTCAGATTAGATATTAGTCCTGTTTCTGAAATGCATTTAACACTGGGGGTAAGATGACTGAGATGTGCAAGTGCTAGAACACACATTTGCTGCTCAGCTGTGTGGGAATGAATGAGAGGATGAATGATTGTTTTTATTTGCCAGTCTGATTTGTGCAGGAGATTTGTGGGATGGTACTCAGGCATGAATGGAATGGGAGCTGTTGGCTTCTTTAGTTTAGCAGAACAAAAGAGAGAAAGGATGTCTCTGCTACCTCTAAATACTGTCAGAGGGGAAAAGAGTATTTCATTGAAAAGACAATGCTGGCAGAGAAATGCCCTGGTATGAATGAGCTATAAGTAAATATAGCTGACTATGAAAAAGTTCATAATCCTAGGCAAGGAACTAACTTTCAGAGAGGGATAGGCAAAAAACCCTCCGACCTTTTGCTTGTTTTAAAGGAGAGCTGAGACAGTTTACAAATAGGATTGCATGATGCTATTTGTCTGGCAGAATGAGGACTAAAATTCATCCACTCTGAGGTCTTTTTCAGTCCTAGGCTCCTTTGTTCTACAAAGGATTTACATCAGACCTATGCATTGCACAGCCTCCCTGAGCACATGCTACCCACCGAGGACTTTCTTCGGCCAAGCACATGTGGATAAATAATTTGTTTTTCCTGTTTGACCTCTGCAGGTCAAAGCTTCCACCAGGAATAAGGTGGTGCCTCTTAGCCAGAGGGAGCTAGCTGCATGGGGAGTTAAGAGGCAGTGGGCCAGGTTTGAGGTATCAGAATTATTTCTCTGCAAAGATTTTGAGATTGTGCTTCCAGAACTGAG
Source organism: Pyrgilauda ruficollis (assembly GCF_017590135.1). Taxonomy (NCBI): domain Eukaryota; kingdom Metazoa; phylum Chordata; class Aves; order Passeriformes; family Passeridae; genus Pyrgilauda; species Pyrgilauda ruficollis. The sequence continues at coordinate 3,276,670 of NW_024524934.1, read as the reverse complement.
ATCAAGAGGACATATATTGAGAGATGGCATATGTGCACAGGGGCTGTAGGATTCACTGGAAGTCATAATCAGCAATGACTGTGGAATCCAAGGATGAGCCCTCATGTTTATAAACATTGTGGACTAATTGCTGTGTACTGGCAATTTCCTCTCCATTAGGAGGTTAGATCAGTCTTTGCAACCATCAGCTACCATCTGTAGCTTTGTCTTTCCTAATGTTTTTTACCTCCTGATGCATGTTCTCACACAAATGAGTTGCTGTGAGCTGCTGACCAGTGACAAGCAGTTGCAGCAAGCCTAAGTGGTTGATGTTGGCGGCTCTTCATCCTAGGGGCTATTTGCCCTAGGTCTTGCCTTCTCAGCTCTTTCATAACATTTACTCTGGGACAGGCAGAGGGAGCAGGGAGCTGGAGTGAAGTGGTGGACAAAATAATTGAGTTTTAATCAAAATGTGAATCAGCAAGCAGGAAACACTAACTTATATAAGCAATATTAAGCTTATGAGCATTTTATGGAGAGGAAAGAGGTATTCTCAGAGAAAGAATTATTCTTATTGGCAGTTTTAACCTAGCAGTAGTTCTGGCTAATTCACAAGAGCTTAACTAAAATCTGCATCTGTTCCTCTAGAGAATGTTATTACATATTACACTCACATTTCTACTGAAAGTGATGATGTATTGCTGTCCCTTTCTCTGTGATATGTGCCATAGATGGAAGTCTTAATTCCACAAGATCATTAAAAAAAAAAAATTCTAAAATAGCTTTTAATTAGTCCATCTTTAATTAAGGAAAGAGGATCTGTAATTTAAAAGTCTGTTTTAAGTATGGTAAATGTACAGAGAAAAAGCAGATCAAAAATACACTCTTGGGGAAAAGAAACAGCTCTCTTAACAACAGGAGGTACTTTCTGTGGTTAGTCAACTCACCTGGTTGTATCGACACTTGTGCTCTGAAATGTCTGAGAATTAGTCATTCTCACTCTTTTTCTGGTACTGCTTTTTCATTTAGGGGGTTTGTTGACTTTTTTCATATGCTGAAGAGGGAAATAATCTGCACTTGTTTTTTTTGTTTGTTTGTTTTTAATAAATTAGTTATAATTAGTCAGTCACTTAATTTGAACACCACGAAAAGAAACTTTGTTTAAAAAAGGGCTACTGCTTTGTATTTAATCTTAGCGATTTGAAATTAAATTTTGATTCAGGTGATTAGGTACTTTTCTGGAGACTCTAGGTTTGTCCTTTCTTCTAGCTTGGCAATAAGTGTAGTTTGAATCTTTTGTAATTGTTTTGTGTATACATAATAGAGAATTTTAAAGAGTAATTTTGAGGCAGATAATAGCTTTAGAAAGCAATTTGAAATTTTCAAAGAAAAGACATCTCTAATTTTTTTTTTTTGGGGGGTGGGGTGGAGAGGGGAGGGGTTAAGAAGTGATTCTTGTTGGCTCTAAGAATGGTCTTCGTAGCATAAAAGTGAGCTGAGCAACCAGTCGGCACAGGCTCTAAGCAAAAACTAGCCCAGGAAATGAGATGGATGTTACAGAAGTACATGGGCAGCACAGCCAGGTCCTTCCTTGTGTTAGTCCTGTGGAAGAGGTGATGTTAGAGTGGAGCATTCAGAGATGGGATGATGTGGGGAAGAAGGAGCCTGGAGGACAAAATCTGAAGCAAGCTCTACCTGTCCAGGCACTTGACTGCAAGCAGCAGCTTGTCAGCGAGCAGAGCAGTGCCAGGATGAGCCTGTCTTGCTGGTTTTGAGTCCTGATATTACACCAAAAGAGACTGCTGCAGGTACAAAGGTCAGATATGTGTCTGTGGGCACATGTGCATGATGAATTATTTAATTTTGCATTAAAATGTACAAGGTGAGTCCCTGATTATTACCCACTTCACTATCGCAAGCTCAAGGACTTGAAGTTCAAATCTAAACTAAAACTGAAGCACATATAGAAATGCTCTGGGACCTCCAACACAAGAAAGCTATGGACCTGTTGGAACAAGCCCACAGCAGGGCCACAAAGATGCTGAGAGGCCTGGAGCACCTCTCCTATGAAGGCAGGCTGAGAAAGTTGGGGTTGTTCATCCTGGAGAAGAGAAGGCTCTGGAGACACCTTGGAATTGCATTCCAGTACCCAAAGGGGTCCTGCAAGAGAATGTGGAGAGGCACTTTTTACAGGGGCATGGAATGATAAAACAAGGGTAATGGCTTTAAGGTGAAGCAGGGTAGGTTTAGATTAGGTTAGATATTGGGAAGAAATTCTTTACTGTGAGAGTGGAGAGGCCTTGGAGCAGGTTGCCCAGCGAAAATGTGGATGCTCCACCCCTGGAAATGTTCAAGCCCAGGTTGGATGGGACTTTTCTAGTGGGAAGTATCTCTGCCCATGGCGGGGGTTTGGAACTAGATGATCTTTAAGGTACCTTCGACTCTAAATCATTCTGTGATTCCATTAAATGCACCCCCCTTCTCCCGTGTTACATCAGTTTGCAGCCACCTCATAGTGATCTCCTTGTTGTATTATTTGCTGCTACTATTATTACTGTTTAATGGTTATCATTACTCTGTTGCAGCTCAAAAACCCTCAAGCAGCAGTGTGAGCACCTGTTTGTTCCCTTCTCTCAGAAGTAAGGGAAGCAAGCCAAGGGAACAGAGACCTCTTTCCAGCTGGGCATGGAGCTGGGATTGAGAGCCTCAGGGGCCAGGCTTTCTTCCAGAGGCACAGCACTGTTACTGACCTGGCTGGCACCACCACACCTGCCTTCTCATCACTTATTTATTGCAAAAAAGTAATTGCAGTGTGTGTGTGTGTAAATATGTACCCAAAAATTATTATTTGAAATTTTAATATAAATCAATATCATTATAATTAATATAAGTACCAATATACATACTACAACAATTAATAATTAATATAAATATTATATATAATTATATAATATATATAATTATATATTATAAGGCAGCCCCGGGCGCCGGGAAGGGCTGGGACGGGAGCGGGACCCCCGCGTGTGCCCGGCCCGGGCCTCCGCGGCCGCCCCCGTCACGGAGCCGCGGGCTCGGTTAGGTTGGAAAAGAGCTCTGGGATCATCAGGTCCAACCTACCGGCGCCCGGGGCTGCGGGGGAGTCGCTCCGGCGTGCTCAAAGGACCGAGAGCAGTCGCTGCTTGGCCACCGTCACTTACTTACCCTGGGCCCCCCAGCCCCAGCTCGCAGATGCTTTCATTGCAGAATCTATGTTCTCTTTGCATACACGAAATTTAAGGGTAAATTTTCTGTGTTAACCGCCGTGCTGTGTCCCCGAGGCCACAGGTGTCCCTAGGAGAGCTGGAGAGTTACTAGGTTTGCAAGAGAACCACTGGGCTTTTGTCCTGGACTGGTATTTTTGGCTTGAGAATGGTTGAGACGAGTGAGGGAACAGTGCTTTACTGGATATTCCTAGTCAAGAGCACAGTACTTCTCATCTGTGGGTCTTTCTCATAGTTCTTCATATTCTTCTCTTTTCTTTGCCTCTTCCCCTACCCTTTTTTATCTTACTGATATCCAGTAGATGTTATTGGGAGTTCTATTGTTAGGCTTGTTAGGTTTCTTTTTCTTCTTTTTTTTTTTTTTTTCTCCCAAGTTTTCTTTAATCTAGATAAAATAAAGGGAACAATGTGCAAAAGTTATGTTTTGATCCAAAGTTATTCTTTGCTACGTGGTGCCATTTAGGCGTATGAGAGTCTTTGAAATCCATAGCAGGAAAGCATTTCCTTTGAAAACTTTTTTTGTTATTAACATTGACTTATTTATGCCATGTGAAAATGTTAAGTAAAAGCTTGAAAGGGCAGATGCCTTTGTTCTCTGAAGATCACAACAGTGGAGGACGCCTGACTTGCTGGCGAAGGACTTTTGCCTGAGAGTGCAGTAAGGCCTAAGAAATGCCCATGCAGAGCAGGAGTGCTTCTGTTCTCTTCTGTACTCAGGTGATGATATCTGTGTCTGTCCACACTTTGACTGACTCTTTCACAGGCATCCCTAAAACCAGATGAGCTTTCCCTTATCCCAAGACACTGTTTGTAGGAGATCCTCTGCCAAAAGGGCTGTTGCAGAATCCAATATATGCTGCACATCCTCAGTACAGATCAATGGGAGCACTGGCCTGGCAGACTTGGATCACACTGTGCCCTTGGGAGGGCTGAGGATCTCTGCCCAACTTAAGTGTGAGGGAACTCTGTTGTGTACCAGATTTGTTGCAGCTTCTCTGGATGTTCTCCTTATCCTTAGCAAATCTCCTCCAGATCTCTGGTTCTTGGCCTCAGGGCCCTTGGTCTGGATGTCTGGCTCCTGACAGGCAGCAGTGGGGCCAGGTTTCAGGTCCATGGGAAGAGCAGAACAAAGGGAGCATCCAGGTACCTGAGAGAGGTGCTTATACCACTTACACCAGTAGTTTAATTGTCAGTGGGATCAGGGTGGGCTGCCTGACAGTCTTGGAGTCTATGTTAGAGCCTCTTGCCCTGTTCCGAGGTGATGTGCTAATCTCATGTTTCCCACAGGCTCCTTTCTGTAGTTCCAAGGCAAACAGCAAACAGCCTAACGTTCAGCTGGGTTTGTCTTTCAGATTTGTGTGGGTGCTGCTGATGTTGCATCATCAGTGCTACCAGTAAGAGCTGGGTTAGAGCCAGCACCACCCTTCTCTTCCAGATTCTTGAAACAAATGTAGCTGAGGGCCTCACTCAGAAACAGTGTGGTACACATAAGGTCCTGTATTTGTTTCAAAGATGGCAGGATACTCCAAGAAGAGAGCATTCCAAGTCACTTGCCATCAGATGTCATAAGATTTTTGTTCAGAAGGCTGTTCCACTTGGTAGGTACACCTGGGGACAGAACAGGTTACTCTCTTGGTGGCACAAAGTATTCTTAAATTGTTTGCCATATCAGTTCCATTTCTACAGAGGAGGGAGGTTCCCCTGGTTCCTTAGCAGGAAATCATCTCAACTGAGTAGTTTTACTTCATTATTTTGACTCTTACAAGTCTTTTCAACATATGTTCTTGCTTGGTAAACCTGGCAAGTCCACTGAGCTGCAGCAGAAAGAATTGATCACCAGAGTTTGTTGTTGTTGAATAGAACTCTGTTGGCTGGATTTTACTTCAGTTGAATTCTTCTGTGCAGAGCAAGAGTAGTCCTGGGCTGCTTATACCACGTCTGTGCTTTTAACTGGATAAGGATTTGAGCTGTATCTTACTGTGGAGCTGCCCTTGCTGGTTGCAGAGCTCAAGTTCTACTAGTGGCCCCCAGAAATGTCTGTTAGTCTCTTTTGGATCTTCATTTGTGCTTGCCAGTGGAGGCTGTGGATGCTTACAACTTTCTAGCCCATGTAGGGATACAAGAGCAGAACTCATCATTGACACCCAGATCTCCACTGTCCCCAGCAGCTCCTCCAGCCCCACTGATGTGTTGTAGAGTGGCAGCAGTGAAGGACTGTGTAGGTGCATGGGGTTGAGGGAAGCATGTGATATTGTTTGGTCTTGCTCTTTGATTTCACCTTCCTTGATTTATATATTTTTCCTTGGAAACTCCAGAAAAGGTGTTTTCAGGACTGTCATGTATTTCCTTCTATATAATACTGTTTTGGTTTTTTTTCAAAGTGGGAATGACTAACTAGTCAATTACTGATTCAAATAGAACCATTTTTCCTAGTTTATTCTCACTTTTAGCTTCCATAATCCAAAGGAAGGAAAGGGGTGTGTATAGCAGAGATCACAGTGTTAAGCAGGGACAAGGCAGCTGTTGTGCTTAAAAACAGGAGGTTAATTAATTGGGATTCCCTTACCTAGTTTTCCATGCTCTGTTCTCTAACACCAGCCAGTATTCATTTGGTGTTTTGAATCGCTGCATCTGCTAGGGGAAGGGATCAGAGTATCCAAAATCCTCCTCTTAATTCAAGCTTTGTGAAGGAGTTGACTATGGAGGGACTTCAATCAGAAGTTAAATATTTAAGGAATATTTGATTTTAATAATAACACATTGTATCCCTTCACCAGGACAATTCAGAATAAGATCACATAGGAGGCTGTATTCAGCCTTATCATGGGAGCAGGTGTGACTCACTGTGCCTGACTGTTACAGGACCTTATTAAGATCAGAAAAAAATTCTTTATCTTAAAGTAAATCTCAAGGGTTTAGGGGTTTTTTTGTTTGTTTGTTTTTTCCCTTTCATGATCTCAGGATAGAAAGGTGTGAATCCATGCAACTTTTCTACAAGTGTACTCAAAAGCATTTGTATGAGTAAAACTATTGTAAGTCAGAGCAATATTCTCCAAAGTCCTAATGGTGATGTAATTGTTACTTAAAAAGTAGATGTTGTATGTCATGCAATAACTGCTTTCATACTGTCAGTCTGAGAATGTTTTCTGTTACTCCATCTTTGTATTTCTTAGATGTCTTGGAGGGTTGGCAAAAGCAGCCATTAAAGAGAAATTAAAATCCCTTCATTAAAACTTTCCATCATACTTTGAGGGATAGAGTATTGCTATAATGATTTGAAAGACTAGGAAAACAGTGAGAAGGATGATAGCTATTTTTTGCTTTTGGGGAGGTGCTGTTGTAGGAACTATATAAGGCCAGTTTTCTGTGTGTATGCAGATGTAAAGAGTTGATGGTGTCCTGCTGGGGCAGAGCATAGGATGGGAGGATTTTCGCAGAATATTCTGAGCTGGAAGGGACCCACAAGGGTCATCAAAACTTTGGGAAACTGTATCGCAAAATTGGATGTGATGTTTCTTATATGTTACAATTCCTCTGGAGCATGGAAGTGCAAGTGGCATTACAAAGAGGCTAGAAACTATTATCTTCTTACCTACTTGCTAAAAAAAAAAAAAAAAAAAAAAAAGAATTTTGAAATATTAGAATGTAAAGAAAGCTGGGCAATTGTGCAGGATTTTTCTAGAAAGCTGGAAGACTGACAGTGCTTTGATTAATAACCTTACTAAGTTCGGGGGGTAAGGGTCATCAAAACTTTGGGAAACTGTATCGCAAAATTGGATGTGATGTTTCTTATATGTTACAATTCCTCTGAAGCATGGAAGTGGCAAGTGGCATTACAAAGAGGCTAGAAACTATTATCTTCTTACCTACTTGCTAAAAAAAAAAAAAAAAAA